>NC_141695.1:1702489782-1703159782 GCF_964263255.1 Lissotriton vulgaris
GCGCAATGGAACGCTCAGCACAGCGGGGGAATTAGCCCCGCGTGTGAGCGTTCCACGGCTCATGACGAGCCCAGCCTCGTCATGAGCACACGAGCAGCGTGCTGCATGACGAGCCTGGGCTCGTCATCAGCACTGAAGGGGTTAAGTAGGACCACTGGAATTATGCGATTCTGCGGCTGCAGCGTACTCTGGATTGTTATGAATTTGCTACATATGTCACAAAATCGATTATCTGCTGCATAATTTTAACATTTTACCAAAACACAATATTATTTCCAGTTTAAATGGATCGAAAGTTACTAAAAACCCAACAACATCCGTTGCTGCCTAGTGGAAGGCCTTTCGTAAATGTAGACTGGTCCCTTTCAGTTGCCTGTTGCTGTACTTCAATGCTTAAGGGGTACTAAAGAGGAGTGACCTCTCCCAGGACAGTGTTAATGTGTAAACATGGTGAAGTAATATTATCTCAAAATGCACCATATTACGCTGAGTAATTTGGCTTTTTTTGCCATATAATTTGGTCAGGGGGTCCTGGCCATAAGTTAGGAATAATGTCACGGCAGAAAGAAAATATAACACACCACTGCTAAGATATATAGCATGATTGTATGGCCTTTTCACTTACCTTTCTTGCAACAGCAAAATCCTTCACACTGTTTCTGCCATAAAATGTTTTCATCTCCTAAATACTGTGTGACGGGAGCTTGCAGTCTCTATATAGCGAGGGTGTCTCAGGTACCCTTCTGTTTATGAATGTTCGATAAGAATAGATGACGGTTTACTGTTTGTGAATGGGCCTTGGGTGGGCCATTGGGCTATCTCGGGAGAGCCTGCCCCACCTGGCCCACCCTCTAGAACCGGCCTGAGACGCATGCTTTCCAGTACCTGTCCCTATGGAAAATGTGAATTGTTCTATTGTGTCCTCTCTGGCCAGCTTCTCATCCCCCTACACTCTGCATCCAGGCCTAGATCTACTAAGGGCGTGTGTTGTCTAATGTCACGCAAGGTAACACAAGGCAATGCAAACCCTTAAGTCAGATTTACTATGCCGCGCAAACACAACTTGTGTGGCTCTGAGTGGCTTAGAAAACCTAGAGTAAAGCAAGGCAACACAAGTAAAAGACTAGTAAAAATGGTAATGTGGTAAAATAGTACGCCATCCCAACAGAGGTGTAACAAGGAGAAATATCTTTATTTCCGTAACAAGGCAAAATATCTTTATTCTTTCCTCTTTCCACGTGTGTTGATGCAATGGGAAAGCAAGGATTCCATAAATCTGGGCGTCTAAGGCTGGCTACCCACATAGCGCTATACTCTGCCCAGTATAATATACTAGCACTTTGGGGAAGCCGGCCCCATCCACAAGGATCCTTCCTCTTTCCCTCAATCTTGTCTCCTCCTTCCACTTCTTAGGATCACCCTTTCCATCTCCGACCCGCTCATCCCAGTCATTTGAGACCACCTTCGGGTGGACGGAAGCCTTACAATTAACCAACTTTACATAACATATCCTACCTAATTATGCCTTATTAGCACCTTGATACCCAACATTAAGGCGCCATTAGTTGTATAAGTAAATCAAACCTAAATTGATACGCTGGTGGGCGCATATCACTTCTTGAACATTTATCTTCCATTATTTAAATAAAGTCCTTAGATAAGTTCACAATGATATGCTGGTATTTAAATCGTCAGATTGCACTTTTATGCATCTCAGTAGATATAGTAGATATAGGAATTCACCTTTCTAATATAAAAAACATTATTATTGTGGAAAGGATTCATCTGGTCCCTTAAGATCCCCATTGTTCTTGGTGGTTATATATTTTATGCCTGATAGCTTCTTCAACTTTATGTTTTTCTAAAGACTTTTCTAAAGGGTGGTCCAAAAATCTTTATGATCAATTGAAATTATTATTTTGCCTGAGATGTATAATTCGTCTTTCACAACATAAGGCCGGGTGGGACTTTAGAGTCTCCTCCATCCATGTCACAGGGCTGGAGTCAAATACAGGGGAGGCCTTAGGTGGGTTAGGAGTCCCCAAACTGCTCACTTCTCTGGTAGCTGGACTGAGCGCTAGGCTTACATCTGGAATAGATGAAAGAACAGTGATGAATGTAAGACACATATTATTACAGGTAAACTAAAGTCATAGAAAATGTCAGGTCATCTAAGCTGTGTAAACCTACAGAAAGAACATCCTGGTAAAACCCTGCAAACCTACAAACATGGTTTTGGAAAAAAAACTCCACCCATCTAGTTGACAATAGTGGATGGCCATTTGGGGTTTTAATTATGAGTTACCAGTTAAATATTGAAGCGTAGACATAGAATGTGTGAAAGTCATGTGTAAAAAAGTTATAACGTGGTGGTCAACTCATAGCAAGTTGGTAGACAAATTATTGGAGATTTGGCCAATAATAATATGCATAAATTTAATTAAAACCAACTGGCTAAATGAGTGAAAGTTTGTCCTTTCTCTCGATGGTAGCGGATGACGCTAATATAGGAAATTAAACCACGCGAGACCTTGATGTAAGTGTGACTACAGGCTCGCCTCGTCACCATGAGACCTATGAAGCACTTATTAGTGTTCCTTTATACAACACCAAGTAGGTGTATGATTTATATCGAGCATTCAGAGGGCCTGATTGTAATGCACTTTGGGTTTCCACCCTAACAAAGTAAGGCGTGGTCTCGGGGAGTGAGATTCATGGTCCTGATGAAGCCACAGGGAAGGGTGTCCGAAACATGTACACCCAGGGCCGGACTGGGAAACGAAACCGGCCCTGGCAAAGTGCTCGGCCGGCCTCCCCCCCCCCCCCCCCCCCCCACAGGGGGGGGGGATTGGGGTGCGACCCTGCTCTTTGCCAGGGCCGGTTTTCGGCCGTTTTTGTTACAGGGCCGTTTTTGCAGCTATGCTGCAAAAAACGGCCCAGTAGCAAAAACGGCCCCCTGGGGTCCAAAACCAGCCCCCACCCATGCGGCCGACCGGGGGATTGCCCGGGGCCCGCAACGGCCAGTCCGGGCCTGTGTACACCATGTGCCAGCCGCGGCCGGTAGTGGGAGTACTGGCCGGGCGGTGATGGAGGGAGGGGGAGGGGCAGGGTGGGGGGAAGTAATGCATGGATTACGGACTTTAACAGGTAAGTAAACATATAAATACATAAAACGAATGTTGTTGCGCGCACTGCGACGCATTTGGTGATGCAGAGCGCGCAACGAAATTCATTTTATTTATTTATATGTTTACTTACCTGTTAAAGTCCATAATCCATACATTACTACCCCCCACCCTGCCCCTCCCCCTCCCCCATCACCGCCCGGCTGGTACTCCCACTACCGGCCGCGGCTGCCATGTGCAAGAAGGAAGGTAGGGTCATTAAACCCCAACACACTTCCATTGTATCTTTTCCAAATTTTAACCACACTGACTGGAGAATTTAATAAACAAGATATCCTACCAGCCAGGTATTTTTAACCCACGAAGAACCCCTCCATCTCCTATCTTCCACTATTAGTGGCCTGACACCATTCAGGGCTCCCCTATAAGTCACAGGAAGCAGGACGCCCCAATTCGCAGCAGAATGGGAGGAGCCCAGTGATGAAGCAAGCCACCGAGGGGTAACCCTGGTGGGTGAGGGTTATACTACACACAGCTTTTGCTTTTCCCAGAAGGGAAGACTAGTCCATACGTTAGAGTGGGGCTCTCAATTTAGAGTTGGATTTTCAGGCAAGGAGGATGAGCCCTCCTCTTTAGCCCCTCTCATCCACCCTCTGCATGCTAATACAAGGGACAATGTATGCCTCTGATAGATGCAGGAAGGCGTGACATCCCTAAAAAAGCAGCAGTCCTTGTTCGCTTAATGATTTGGGGTGCCCAAAGTAAAATATTAATAATTTAATTTCCTAAAGGAATAAAGTTTGGAATAATAAGGCCTGGCAGTGAAAGAATCAGTGACCAAGTGTGTGAGTTCACAGGGACTGATTTTATTTCTATTTGTATGCACAAAGAAGTAAGTTAAGAACATTTGCTATGGGGCATTCCACCACATCTCCAATAGAAGAGCAACAGCACTGTGCACAGAGGTGAAAATGTTGCTGAAAGGAAATTCACTTGGACCAGTAGAAACAAATCTGCTCGGTCTGAACAACTGCTGCCAAGTAAACACATCATTCAGTTTGATAGTTGCAAGATGTGCAGTTTGGGAGTCTGTATGCTGTACAGACTTCACACCTATTGCTTGCCTGCCTGGCAGCACTGGGGAGCGAGTGTAAACAAAATGAAGCCACTGAAAACGAACATTGACAAAGCCAGTAGGTCTCGGTTTAATGTGCACATGCATGCATCATTACTACCACATTAGAGCGAGACGACCAGGAGGGAGACAGTGAAAGGGGGAAGAGTAGTCCTCAAGTGGAGGTGGAAGGATACATCCATGTAGCCAATAGCATTAGGTGAGTGATTAATACCCCTCTAGCCTGAACTAAGACGTAATTGACAACATCTCAAATTATTGACCAACAGAGGCTTGTCAAAGAAAGCCTAGGGTTGAAAGGGACGACCCAAAGCTCACTCTGTTAATTGTCAGCAATAGGTATATTTAACAGCAATGCTGTCAAAATAGACCCTAAAAGCCTTTGGAACATTTGGCATACTCTTTACCCAAACCTCCCGCGTTGGTACCCCATGGGCATGGCCAGCAGACACTACTGGCAGCCAATCGGTGCTCTGAATTTTTAAACATTTTTCAAGATTAATTGGGCTAAAAAATGAAAAATGGCTCACTATGTCAACATTTTCTGAAAAAAAATTCTTAGATCGGGCAAACTTGCAACACTCATGGGGATAGTCAGGCTTAGTTGTCACACCACGAAAAAACTGGTATATTTCTGGAGTGCCCTGTTGAAGGTGACAACTTCCCAACACATTTATTTGATAATGTGCTGCTAAACGCATTATTGAGCCCTTTCATTTTTGTGGGGGGTGGGGGGGGGGGGATGCAGGGGTGAGGAACATCACCATTGGAGCTCTCTCTGCGGGTCTGGACAGGTGTTTTCACCCACCACTTTCAAATATCACTCACGAGGCACCTGCCTCCAGCCAGTGCTTAATTTGAGCCAGTGGTTTGCGGTGCTCGAAACCGGATGTTAATATTAAGCAACAACACTTTAACATTCTGCCACATGGTGGCATTGTCTGTCTAAATAAGGGATGAGCACAACAAATGCTATTTAATTCAAAATACATTAACAATAACTAATCCCTGCCACCCAAGCCATCCTTATAGTTTTGGGTTGCCTGGAATAGTCTGAACTGTCACACTTGTAAGAGTGTGATGGTTAGTAGTTATGTAGGTGCTGTCATTGGAGGCGCTAGCAGGAGCAATGGATGGTGAATGCTGCGGTGGCCTTCTGACGACAGCCCTGGCACTTATGGTTTTACAAATTAAGAACTACCTTCAGCTGTCCTACTCCTGGCACAGCCTCCTCTAAAACTGCTTACTTTCATAGGGCCCTTGGCCTGCCTCTCTGTCAGTGAACCGACTACCGTTCACTCCTTATCGTCGCATAGGTGGAGGGGGGTCCCTTACAGCTCACTCCATCCTCCCCCTAGACACTAGGCCTGGGCGGGGACTTCGGCTCCGCTCACGGAATTTGCAGAATTTTGGCCGTTCTGCGGAGAACACAGAATTGCCGAAAGTTCTGCGATCCGCAGCGTAGCAGAATCTTTTCCGTGTTCACACTTTTAAAATGCGGGTTCGCACACACGGGAACAACTTACCGGGATCCCTGCATTCGCCAACGAGTTTTCATATCCGTTTGCGTGAGCCTAGAGATTTTGGTAGCCTGCCGCGCGAACCCACGAGAGTGTGTGATCGCGAACACGTCATTTGGACGCACCATTGGACATCCATGTTCGCGCACAGGAAACACTCATCGCTAGTGGGCGGGACAAGTTAAACAAATGGCTGCGACCACGGGCAAGTTCACGAGATAGTTCCCCCAAGCACGCAAACAGCGTCCCCGAACAGGAAAAACACATCGCGAACGGGTGGAGCATGCAATTCTGCGTGCTCGCGGAATCTGTGAAGCTCGCAGAGATTTTTTACCGTTTTGTGGAACTTTGCGTAACGCAACTACGCAAATTCCACCAACGCCTGAGACATCCCCATCCTCTCTCCACACCCGAC
Organism: Lissotriton vulgaris; assembly: GCF_964263255.1. NCBI lineage: Eukaryota > Metazoa > Chordata > Amphibia > Caudata > Salamandridae > Lissotriton > Lissotriton vulgaris. The sequence continues at coordinate 1,702,495,978 of NC_141695.1, forward strand.
CTCCCCCCAAATGCAAATCTTGAAGTTGCCTCCCCTGAGAGCAATTGTGCAAGTTAAATTAACACCTACTTCACTGCTGGAGTGGGTAAACCTATTTTAACATGCCCACATTCCCGCCGTGTGATGTGACTTTGCCTCACCACATTGATATTAACCCTTTTGTGCTCCAGCCTGGCTTGCCACCAATCACGCAGCTGCAACAGCTCTTGGTGCACTTATGCTGAGGATAGTTTATTTAATCACCCGCTGGGGGGTTGAGGAGCTTGGGGGGTGGTAGAAAGCACCCCCTCACAGACACCCGCACCCAGGTACCTGGCAGCCACCTCCAGCAAGCTCTCAGTTGAGCCCCGCACCCGGCTCCCCCCCAGATGGGGCATCTTGTTGTCTAGGGGGCACCAGGGGGCGAGCGGGGACAGTACAGAACGGGAGGGGCGCGTGGGGGACTACAGACTCCCCCCTCCCAGCCAGAAACCTGCATTTACAGAGCCGAGCAGCGCGCTCGGGAAGGGCACGCGGAGTGAGTGGACCGCAGCTCGACGGGATGCAGGCAGGTTGTGCACATCCTCTGCAGAGATGATGTAACAGCTAACAAGAGCCCTGATTTATGGCGCTCCAGGCGGACGGATGCTGAGTGCAAGTGAGAGGGATGGACGCAATGTGCTCCTGATTTTTTTCAACGACGTCTCCCTCCGTTTCACTCCTCTTTCTGTATTTCCTGATTAACTTACTTTCTTTCTTTCTTTCTTTCTTTCTTTCTTTCTTTCTTTCTTTCTTTCTTTCTTTCTTTCTTTCTTCCTTCCTTTCTTTCTTTCTTTCGTTCGTTCTTTCTTTCTTTCTTTCTTTCTTTCTTTCTTTCTTTCTCTCTTTCCATCTCTTTGTTTCTTTCTTACTTTCCCCTTTCTTTTCTTCCGTATTTCTTTCTTTCTTTTCTTTCTTTCTTTCTTTCTTTCTTTTCTTTTCTTTCTTTCTTTCTTTCTTTCTTTCTTTCTTTCTTTCTTTCTTTTCTTTTCTTTCTTTCTTTCTTTTATTTCTTTCTTTTCTTTTCTTTCTTTCTTTCTTTCTTTCCTTTCTTTTCTTTCTTTCTTTCTTTCTTTCTTTTCTTTTCTTTCTTTCTTTCTTTCTTTCTTTCTTTCTTTCTTTCTTTCTTTCTTTCTTTCTTTCTTTTCTTTTCTTTCTTTCTTTCTTTTATTTATTTCTTTTCTTTTCTTTCTTTCTTTCTTTCTTTCTTTCTTTCTTTCTTTCTTTCTTTCTTTCTTTCTTTCTTTCTTTCTTTCTTTCTCTCTTTCCATCTCTTTATTTCTTTCTTGCTTTCCCCTTTCTTTTCTTCTGTCTTTCTTTCTTTCATTTCTTTCTTTCTTTTCTTTTCTTTTCTTTCTTTCTTACGTTCTTTTTTCTTTTTTTCTCCTTCCATATGTCCATTTTTTCTTCTATCCCACATTTTCATCATTTCCTTTTCCCCTCCTCCCCTTTCCTCTATGCTAAGAAACCACCACACCGAATTCTGCAGTAAACCAGGCTGAGTAAACGAACAAAAGGATCCCAAAAAATGCCCTTCCCCGTTTGGTGTTATCAGAATTAAGGCAAATCTCCTGTCTGAAGATGATAGGCAGGCACAATTAAATAAGCAGGAAACAATGATTAATGCCTAGACACTCAAATTGAAAAAGAAAATGAGAAACGAATTAAGTTATTTTGCCCGACATGCAATGCGAGTGGACTGCCTTGTCATGTAGCCTGCTTGGCATTATTTTCAGTGCTCAATTTGAGCCGGTGTTTTTCAAGGCGGGGCAGCGGCACTTAACTGTCAACACCGGCGCTTGTAGCGCAAGCTCGACTCAAAGGTATTGGAGCGCTTTTCATGAGCTCCGATTAAGGGCACAAAAATAAAATTAAGTGGCAGATTTACAAGCCCCTTGCGCCACTTTTGCGTCATTTTTAACATGGGAAAAGTGACGCAAAAGTGGGACAAGGGGCTTATAAATCTGCCTCTAAGTGATTTGTCCTACTAAAAAAAATATATGTGCCCTTAACTGGTGCAAGCTGCCTCCTGAAGAGAGCCCCGCCACTTCATTTTTCACAAAATAACCACTGATTATTTTTGATTCCCTGAAACAAACTCCAAAGCAGGCATTTGTTTCTCCCTGGGTATGACGTCCATTGCAGGCTCTCCCTGGGACCGTAAGGAGAGCCGGCCTCCCATGCAATAAGTTACATTATGCATATTTGTAGAATTCGCTATCACCGGGGGTGGGGGTGGTATCCTGGCACTGAGCAGGTGTGAGTCTAGCCACACCTATGGCCTAATAGGACTACTCGAAAACAAAGGTCGTCAGATTCTTGCAGAATACAAGAAGTGAGTCGGAGGCTCTTATAGGTTGCAGCATATCCTTCCACGTTTTAAGAGCTATGTAGGAGAAGGCTTGACCACTCGATCGGATTTTCTACAGGCGTGGGATTTGTGCAGGTCGGAGTCCGGATGAGCGGAGGAGTCTGGAGGGTTTGTTAAAGCAGATGTGATTGTTGAGGTATGCTGGGCCGGTGTTATGTAGTGTCTTGAAAATGTGGGTGAGGAGTCTGAATTGTGCTCGTCTATGAACAGGAAGCTAGTGAAGCTCCTTCAGGTGTGGTTGATGTGAGTTTAGGGTGGAAGGTTGTGAGTGAATCTGGCCCCCGACTTCTGAGAGGTCTGCAGCCTTCTGGTGAGTTTTTAGTTGATCGGCATAGAGGGCATTCCCATAATCCAGCTTGCTTGTGACCAGGGCCTGTGTAATGGTTTTCCAGGTACTGATTGGCAACCATTTGAAAATCTTCCTCAGCAGCCTCAGGGCATGGAAGCATGAGGCGGTGATGGTATAAACTTGGGCGTCATATTGAGTTTGTGCATGAAGGCAAGTTAGGGTGGCAGCCTTGAAGCAGATGGGACACCACCAGTGACTGACTCAAGCTTCATCTTGTGGTCATTTAGCAGTTCCCCAACTTGGAATGGGTTGTGAAAAGAGTGGGTTTGGTGTTTGTATAATAATCAGGTGAATCATTAACTCAAATAGATGTAACTTACCCTCAAGAGAAAGATCAGAGCCTACATGAGTTTATGAAGATTTGGAAGAGAAAGACACCTCATATGTGTTACTCTTGAGTATTTTGCTGTACACTGTACTGTGCTAAGAGTGGGCTTTAGGGGCCGATTCACAAAACTAACTTACAACAAAATCCTAAACTTACTACATTTGGTATTCACAGAAGGCATTTAGTAGTCTTAAATTAGGATTTTGTCTTAAATTAGGATTTTGTCTTAAATTAGGATTTTGTCCTAAATTAGGATTTTGTCCTAAATTAGGATTTTGTCCTAAATTAGGATTTTGTCTTAAATTAGGATTGTGTCTTAAATTAAATTTAAGACAAACTTAAGTTAAACTTAAGTTTAATTTAAGACAAAATCCTAATTTAAGACAAAATCCTAATTTACGACAAAACCTAAATTAAGACAAAATTCTAATTTAGGACAAAATCCTAATTTAAGACAAAATCCTAATTTAGGACAAAATCCTAATTGAAGACAAAATCCTAATTTAAGACTACTAAATGCCTTCTGTGAATACCAAAAGTAGTAGGTTTAGGATTTTGTCGTAAATTAGTTCTGTGAATTGGGCCCTTAGTACTACTTTTATGTCTGCCCTGTCCCATTTTTTGCTTCTCTAAAACTGGTTACCCTAGCACAGAGGCAACTCAGACACTGGCTCATCGCCCACTGCCCGCCTTACCAATATGACCCCCCAACTGCTGGGGGGGAAGCACCCATTCGCTCAGTGGGCTAAAGGACAGATCTGGAAGCGAGCCTGAGCATATACTCAATGTCCCCTGCCTCTGTGCAGAAAAAATGAAATCTCGGCTCATTATCTCTTTCCTTAAGCAACGACCTGCCAATTTTTTCCCTTTTGTTACACCCAGGCTATAATCAGTTTCTGCCTGAAGAGCGGGTCCGGTTATTATTTTGGCCCTTATGTTTTCATTAATTAGAAGGAAGCTCGCGGATTGCAGACGGCTCCCCGGATGCCGACATCTTAATTTTTCACTGTCAGGTTACAAAAGGCGCTGGGCCACATGATCTATCCTGTCCGACGGCAGCAACAGGGCTTGCGGTAAGAAAAGCGACGCGTGCTCTGATTAACGTATGGAAAGTGGCGATATCTGTATGCGGCCTAACCTCATTAAAAGAAGTGCCTGCAGGTTACACGCTTATCCTTACTCTAGAGGGTCCCTGTGGGAAGAGGGAGCAGAGAACACGGTCTAACGGGATGGGAAATTATGAATATAAACACGGACTCGCCTACAGAGAAATCACGAAGCTTTTTTAAAATTGGAATATTTTATTGCATTAGAAAAATAATAACAATTTAAGTTTTCCGAATATAAATTTCTTAATCATATATTATATGTAAGGCTCCCTGTTTTTCGTTTTTACGGATTTTTACAGATAAATACAGACCGAAAACAATGTGTTTCCTGTCTACATTTATTTTTAAAAGTAGATAAATACAGAAAAGTGTGCTTCTTTTAAGTGAATCTCCGTGCTGTCTTACATAAAATATAGGCCAGCATCTGAGCAGATGGACAGCATTGGAAATTAAAAAACAGGATAGAATTTCTTTAAATAATGACATATGTCAACATACATTTATGGTATAATGCAAGTATTTACCAGGGGATGTACTGTTATGTAATATTTAGCAACTTAAATAGCTAAAACATGACAGACATCAAAGTATGAGTGCGCATCTATCAGTTAAATAGATATGGAAATGTACCGTTTTACAACTTCATTTATACGCAAAACACAAAATAAATATGGATAAATACAGATAAAATGGCCAAAAAATAAATATGGATGAATACAGATGGAAATGGCCAAAAAAGAAATATCATTAAATCGGGAGCCCTAATTATATGATACGGATCGACACCTGCCTGATGCCAAAGCACACATAAAGGCATTGATGGGTGTATGCGTACGTCATCAGGCTATGTTGATGTAACATTACAATTGACAAAGCACGCATGGGTGATGACGCAGGAGCACTAACAAATCAACCCTTTTTTTTGTGATGCTGTGCAGCATCCACAAACAAGCTATTTTTTTCTCGTTTTGCTGATTCTTAACTGCATTGGCAAAAAGCATTGCCAAAATCAATAGGGCAGTATTAGAAAAGCCAAAAGGTGAGACTTACGGGTTTTGCCAATGTTTGATTTTCTGCAGGTGTTAGGTTTGCAAGGAACACTAGACGGGTTCAGAGGCAGAACTGTCGGTTTGTTCTCCTAGTGACCCAGGAGACGGGATACTACTGTTGCTTCCAAATAGTGGTCCCTATGGCCTTAGTTTTCATGACTCTCCATTGGTAGCCGCAGCCGAGCCATCAATACTTACGCAGAGGAGGCGGTTTCAGATGCCACATAAATCTTAACTCATCACTCTTACTGCAGGACAATGTTCATTTAGAGATGGAGTCTGACTTACGAATGCAGTTACTAAATCAGGAGAGTGAAAAAGAGAACCCCCAGAAAACAAATGCCCAACACTTATGATTCCAAATAGATTTGGCAAAGTATGATGTAGAACAGGAAAAATGGTGGCTTCTGCCAATGCTTTGAATGGGTTTGTGTTACTCCATGCATGGGGCGTGGTGGTCACTTAAGCCCTTGAGCCACAGTCTCTCCAAAGCCCGCAACCTTCACATTTTCGAGATTTGTGTATTGTGTTTAGAAGCGGCCTATCACTGATCTCTGTGTATCTAGCAGCACCAATCAGATCTAGCAGAACGGTTAGGATCCCTCGGGCTGCTCTGTGATTGTTTTTCTGTTGTGGTGCTTATAGCTAAATTACCATAAAACCCGAACAATAATTCTACAGCCATGCTGTACAACAGTGTGGCTGCTATGAAGCATGGCTAAAAATAATTTCTAAAAATCCACTATGATGAGACCAGTGCTAATGCGTTTTTTTTCTTCTAAAAAAAATGTGCATCAGTGCTAGTTGCTTCATAGTACATTTTAAATTACTTTTAGTGTTGTGCTCCCCATCCCCTCTCCGGGGGTGATGGACTGACATATGACGGACTCCAATTAACCATGGCAGCTATGAAAAACAATGAACTGTACTGACAAATGACTGACTCTACCCCAATACCGGCAGCTCTTCAGGGACCCCGGCCTGATATGTGACTGACTCCAACTAACCATGGCAGCTTTAAAAGGCACTGAAATGTCCTGACCAAAGACTGCTTCTACACCGACACTAGCAGCTCTCTGGGAGCTACAGACTGACATAAGACTGACTCCAACTAGCCCTAGAAGCTCTGACAGGCACTGAACTGCCTTGACAGATGACTGACTCTACCCCTGTACCAGCACCTCTCAAGGGCTGCCCTGACATATAACTGACTCCAATTAACCATGGCAGATTTGAAAGGCACTGAACTGCCCTGACAAAAGACTGCTTCTACCCCGACACTGGCAGCTCTCTGGGAGTGATAGACTGACATGTGACTGACTCTAACTAACCCTAGAGGCTCTGACAGGCACTGAACTGCCTTGACAGATGACTGACTCTACCTCAACACCAGCAGCTCTCCATGAGTGATGGACTGACATGTGACTGACTCCAATGAGCCCTTGAAGCTCTGACAGGCACTGAACTGCCTTGGCAGACGACTGACTCTACCCCGGTACCAGCAGCTCTCAAGGGCTGCCCTGACATATGACTGACTCCAACTAACCATGGCAGATATGAAAAACAATGAACTGTACTGACAAATGACTGACTCTACCCCAATACCGTCAGCTCTTCAGGGACCCCGGCCTGATATGTGACTGACTCCAACTAACCATGGCAGCTTTGAAAGGCACTGAACTGTCCTGACCAAAGACTGCTTTTACCCCGACACTGTCAGCTCTCTGGGAGCGACAGACTGACATGTGACTGACTCCAACTAGCCCTAGAAGCTCTGACAGGCACTCAACTGTCTAGACAAATGAATGACTCTACCTCAGTACCGGTAGCTCTCCAGGAGTGATGGACTAACATGTGACTGACTCCAACTAGCCGTAGAAGCTCTTACAGGCACTGAACTGCCTTGACAGATGACTGACTCTACCTCAACACTGGTAGCTCTCCAGGAGTGATGGAATAACATGTGACTGACTCCAACTAGCCCTAGAAACTCTGGCAGGCACTGAACTGCCTTGACAAATGACTGAATCTACCTCAACACCGGTAGCTCTCCAGGAGTGATGGACGAACATGTGACTGACTCCAACTAGCCCTAGAAGCTCTGACAGGCACTGAACTGCCTTGACAGATGACTGACTCTACCTCAACACCAGTAGCTCTCCAGGAGTGATGGACTAACAATTGACTGACTCCAACTAGCCCTAGAGCCTCTGACAGGCACTGAACTGCCTTGACAGATGACTGACTCTACCTCAACACCGGTAGCTCTCCAGGAGTGATGGACTAACATGTGACTGACTCCAACTAGCCGTAGAAGCTCTGACAGGCACTGAACTGCCTTGACAGATGACTGACTCTACCTCAACACCGGTAGCTCTCCAGGAGTGATGGACTAACATGTGACTGACTCCAACTAGCCCTAGAAACTCCGGCAGGCACTGAACTGCCTTGACAAATGACTGAATCTACCTCAACACCGGTAGCTCTCCAGGAGTGATGGACGAACATGTGACTGACTCCAACTAGCCCTAGAAGCTCTGACAGGCACTGAACTGCCTTGACAGATGACTGACTCTACCTCAACACCGGTAGCTCTCCAGGAGTGATGGACTAACAATTGACTGACTCCAACTAGCCCTAGAGCCTCTGACAGGCACTGAACTGCCCTGACAGATGACTGACTCTACCTCAACACCGGCAGCTCTCCAGGAGTGATGGCCTGGCATGGCTGACTCCAACTAGCCCTAGAAGCTCTGACAGGCACTGAACTGTCTGGACAAATGACTGACTCTACCTCAGCACCGGTAGCTCTCCAGGAGTGATGGACGAACATGTGACTGACTCCAACGAGCCCTAGAAGCTCCGACAGGCACTAAACTGCCTTGACAGATGACTGACTCTACCTCAACCCCGGCATCTCTCCAGGAGTGATGGCCTGGCGTGGCTGACTCCAACTAGCCCTAGAAGCTATAGAGACACGCACTGAACTGTCTGGACAAATGACTGACTCTACCTCAGCACCGGTAGCTCTCCAGGAGTGATGGCCGAACATGTGACTGACTCCAACGAGCCCTAGAAGCTCTGACAGGCACTGAACTGCCTTGACAGATGACTGACTCTACCTCAACACCGGCAGCTCTCCAGATGTGATGGCCTGGCATGGCTGACTCCAACTAGCCCTAGAAGCTCTGACAGGCACTGAACTGTCAGGACAAATGACTGACTCTACCTCAGCACCGGTAGCTCTCCGGGAGTGATGGACGAACATGTGACTGACTCCAACGAGCCCTAGAAGCTCTGACAGGCACTAAACTGCCTTGACAGATGACTGACTCTACCTCAACCCCGGCATCTCTCCAGGAGTGATGGCCTGGCGTGGCTGACTCCAACTAGCCCTAGGAGCTATAGAGACACACACTGAACTGTCTGGACAAATGACTGACTCTACCTCAGCACCGGTAGCTCTCCAGGAGTGATGGCCGAACATGTGACTGACTCCAACGAGCCCTAGAAGCTCTGACAGGCACTGAACTGCCTTGACAGATGACTGACTCTACCTCAACACCGGCAGCTCTCCAGATGTGATGGCCTGGCGTGACTGACTCCAACTAGCCCTAGAAGCTCTGACAGGCGCTGAACTGTCCTGACAAATGACTGACTCTACCCCGGTACCAGCAGCTCTCAAGTGCTGCCCTGACATATGACTGACACCAACGAAGCATGACAGCTATGAAAGACACTGAACTGTCCTGACAAATGACTGTCTCCACTCTGACATTGGCAGCTCTCTAGGGGCACTGCTCTGACGTATAACTGACTCCAACTAACCCTAGAAGCTCCGACAGGCACTGAACTGCCCTGACAGATAACTGACTCTGCCAGGCTGCCCCGGGCTACCGAAGGGGGCCACCTAAGAGGGCGGCCACCCTTAGTGCCACACGATGGCACAGACCCCCAAAGAGCGGTCTAGTGTTTGTGACCCAGAGGGTCTCCAATGATGTCACTTCTGGTGGGGGAGGGGCGGAGCCAAAGGTGTATGGCCTGGGATCACGGGCCTGGCGCCCTCTTATGGAAAATTGTTGTGAGCGGTTTGGGTTATGGGCTGATGTTGGCACTATACCCCGACGCCGGCAGCTCCCCGGGGGCACTGGCCTCACAAATAAACGACTGAGCACTAGCGAGCTTCAGTCACTGTGCTCTGCATCCTTACGTGGCCACCCTCTTCCATCACAAGTTTTGGGAGCTTGTGACATGTTTACTTTAAACACTGCGATTGTCTACGGCAATATCAGTCACCGGAAGTGTGATTGACAAACACTTACAGGGGATTGCTTTTAACTCCCAGACCTCACATCCTAAATTATGTTAACTAATGACGCGGATCGCAGGCAGGCAACCGTCTGGCGTGCTGCGGCAAGGGGTTTAATTCCAGCAGGAGTTTAATAAATGTTCCTTGCTGAAGAGGCATTTTACGGTGATGGCCTGTGTGAGGAATGAAGCGCTGCCAGGCTGTGGGGGTGACCTGCCCGCTAGACCTAGGAGTGACAGGCAAGGGGCGTGGCCTGGGCAGCAAGATTGGGGGGTGTGAGCTTCAGATTTCCCAACAATCACGCATGCATATAATGTTAAAATAAATTATAGGACAAGCAGGGCGCATGAGAGAGGAAATAGCCTTTACAACAAGGTTTTTACCTCGTTGTGCCTTTATCACTCGTTTTTTAGCACGCATATTTTTACAGCCGATATGCTTTAACAACGCATGCCAATACCACGCATTTAAGGTAAGTTGGGAAGGGGTGGGGGGTCATCCCCCCACAAATACATTTGTTGTAAATATAAAAGCAATGCGTGGTTTTGGCATGCGTTTTAAATGCATATTCGTGGTAAAAACATGCATGCTAAATTATGCGTGTCAAAGGCAGGGAAAGTAATTGCCTGTGTTATACCATCGTACAACGGCATGAGAGGGGCTAAGGAAACAGTGGGAAGGGAGAGGAATGCATATTGGTAGGAGCACTCATTGAGAGAAACACACAATGTATTGTTAGATAATCACAAAAAAAATGTAGGGCTTGAAAAACAGAGATAAGAGAGTGTGTGTTTTTGTCAGTTTGTGCATGCAAAAATCCTAGTGGAAACCCGACAGACACCTGACCAAACCCAACTGAAAGTATCTGTACCCAACTATCTACCAGGAAAGACATTTATTAGGGAGGTGTAACACCCCAAAACCCCTCCCCCCACACCGAAGCTACGCCCTTGGTGACAGGCCAGAATTGCTGTCTTTAGTGATGTGCTTATCCGTCCCTCTGCTTTGAAGCGAGCTCTTAGCAGGGATGAACTGGAAACACAAAACAGCTGTGAGCATTTTTTTAAACTAGCCTCAAATTGCACTTCATAATGCCAGCCAGTTTGCCCTGCATGTAAAGCACCCTAGCCAAGCCAGTTGTCACAGTGTGCCCCTGTATAGAACACATCATAACTAGGCTAGAACAGGATTTACTACCCACAGGCCAGTACCTGCGGTGCCCCAAGCTGTACACCAACACAACAAGGCAAGTGCCTGTTAAGTCCCAATCCGTAGAGCCATTCGGATGCCACAGAACCTCAAGGGCTATTCTTAGTAGCCACAGTTTGGAAGTTTGTAAAGTCCTGTCTATAAGCACACACTGTCTCCTTAACAGCATCTAATGGTTTCCACAGAAAGGATGCCTGTAATGCAGTCTATCTGGGCAGATCTCTGACCCTCTCCCCTCCGACCTGGGCCGGCCCAGGTCCATGAGATCTCAGAATGGACTACCAATGACCTCAGAATGGACCACCAATGACCTCAGAATGAACCACCAATGACCTCAGAATGGACTACCAATGACCTCAGAATGGACCACCAATGACCTCAGAATGAACCACCAATGACCTCAGAATGGACTACCAATGACCTCAGAATGGACTACCAATGACTTCAGAATGGACCACCAATGACCTCGGAATGGACTACCAATGACCTCAGAATGGACTACCAATGACCTCAGAATGGACTACCAATGACCTCAGAATGAACCACCAATGACCTCAGAATGGACTACCAATGACCTCAGAATGGACTACCAATGACCTCAGAATGGACTACCACTGACCTCAGGATGAACCACTAATGACCTCAGAATGGACTACCAATGACCTCAGAATGGATTACCAATGACCTCAGAATGGACTACCAATGACCTCAGAATGAACCACCAATAACCTCAGAATGGACTACCAATGACCTCAGAATGAACCACCAATGACCTCAGAATGGACTACCAATGACCTCAGAATGACCCACCAATGACCTCAGAATGGACTACCAATGACCTCAGAATGAACCACCAATAAGCTCAGAATGGACCACCAATGACCTCAGAATGGACTACCAATAAGCTCAGAATGGATGACCAATGACCTCAGAATGGACCACCAATGACCTCAGAATAGACCACCAATGAGCTCAGAATGGACCACCAATGACCTCAGAATGGACCACCAATGACCTCAGAATGGACTACCAATGAGCTCAGCATGTACTACTAATGACCTCAGAATAGTCTGCCAATGAGCTCAGAATGGACCACCAATAACCTCAGAATGAACCACCAATGAGCTCAGAATGGACCACCAATGACCTCAGAATGGACTACCAATAAGCTCAGAATGGACGACCAATGACCTTAGAATGGACCACCAATGACCTCAGAATGGACCACCAATGAGCTCAGAATGGACCACCAATGACCTTAGAATGGACCACCAATGACCTCAGAATGGACCACCAATGAGCTCAGAATGGACCACCAATAACCTCAGAATGAACCACCAATGAGCTCAGAATGGACCACCAATGACCTCAGAATGGACTACCAATAAGCTCAGAATGGACGACCAATGACCTTAGAATGGACCACCAATGACCTCAGAATGGACCACCAATGAGCTCAGAATGGACCACCAATGAGCTCAGAATGGACCACCAATAACCTCAGAATGAACCACCAATGACCTCAGAATGGACTACCAATGAGCTCAGCATGTACTACTAATGACCTCAGAATAGTCTGCCAATGAGCTCAGAATGGACCACCAATAACCTCAGAATGAACCACCAATGAGCTCAGAATGGACCACCAATGACCTCAGAATGGACCACCAATGACCTCAGAATAGACCACCAATGAGCTCAGAATGGACCACCATTGACCTCAGAATGGACCACCAATGACCTCAGAATGGACTACCAATGAGCTCAGCATGTACCACTAATGACCTCAGAATAGTCTGCCAATGAGCTCAGAATGGACCACCAATAACCTCAGAATGAACCACCAATGAGCTCAGAATGGACCACCAATGACCTCAGAATGGACTACCAATAAGCTCAGAATGGACGACCAATGACCTTAGAATGGACCACCAATGACCTCAGAATGGACCACCAATGAGCTCAGAATGGACCACCAATGACCTTAGAATGGACCACCAATGACCTCAGAATGGACCACCAATGAGCTCAGAATGGACCACCAATAACCTCAGAATGAACCACCAATGAGCTCAGAATGGACCACCAATGACCTCAGAATGGACTACCAATAAGCTCAGAATGGACGACCAATGACCTTAGAATGGACCACCAATGACCTCAGAATGGACCACCAATGAGCTCAGAATGGACCACCAATGAGCTCAGAATGGACCACCAATAACCTCAGAATGAACCACCAATGACCTCAGAATGGACTACCAATGAGCTCAGCATGTACTACTAATGACCTCAGAATAGTCTGCCAATGAGCTCAGAATGGACCACCAATAACCTCAGAATGAACCACCAATGAGCTCAGAATGGACCACCAATGACCTCAGAATGGACTACCAATAAGCTCAGAATGGACGACCAATGACCTCAGAATGGACCACCAATGACCTCAGAATGGACCACCAATGACCTCAGAATGGACCACCAATGGACCACCAATGACCTCAGAATGGACCACCAATGACCTCAGAATGGACTACCAATGAGCTCAGCATGTACTACTAATGACCTCAGAATAGTCTGCCAATGAGCTCAGAATGAATTACCAATTCCAATGACCTCAGAATGGACTACCAATGAGCTCAGAATGGACTACCAATGAGCTCAGAATGGACAACCCAATGCAGTAACCTTCAAGGTGGACTGGCCATTAAGGAGCCTGCCCACCAAACATGCTGCAACATTATAAACTATGTCTCTCATACCTCTTCATCCATCACACACTGCTAAGCGCTGCGTCCCATAACACAGTGCCTGCACCTCAGTGGCCATCATGCACAACATGGAAACACTTACCACAAAATGTAAAAATAAGCATTACACACTTCCAAGCGCACACCCTACACAAAGTATCATGCCAGCTGTGCGCACACATACTTCAGATGCCTCCTCATAGGAGTAGAAAAGGCTTTATAAATATTGCAATAATAATAATAATAATAAAACCATTTATAGAGCGCATGGTTACACTCAAGACAGTGTGTCCCCGCGCTGTGGATGCATTCCATTCTAAAAACAAGCCCACCACAAAAACAATTAAACTGGACAGCCAAGCGCCGTCTCATAACTTCTGGGGAAGAGATGTGTTTTTAGCCTTGGGCGAAACCTCCTTTCGGAGGGTTCCATACGCAATTCTAAGGGGAGTTTGTTCCAGTGAGTGGCCGCCAGATAGCAAAATGAACGGCCTCCCATTCTTGCTTTAAAGATGCGGGGCACTGAGAACATCATGCTCCCCAAGGACCTCAGATTGCGTTTGGGGCGATGCATAGCAAGAAGCTTTTTTAGGTAGGGTGGTCCTTTCCCTTGGGCAATTCGATGGCCGAAGCACATAGCTTTAAAAATAATGCGCTCTTTGATGAGCAGCCAGTGTAACTTTGCAAGAGCGTTCTTCCCAGATGCTCTCCGAGGAAGATTTAGGACTAAGCGGGCAGCCGCGCTTTGAACTCTTTGAAGTTGCTTTAGGCCTTTCTGACTGAGGCCAATGAAAAGAGCATTGCCGTAGTCTAGGTGAGGAGCAGCTAAGGCGTGAATAAGGGATTTCCTAGAGCTAATAGGTAAAAGGTCCAGTACCTTACGCAGGGTTTTAAGAATTGCGTAACATTTGCCGGTTACTTTTGCAATGTGCTTTCCAAACGAGAGTTCTGCATCTAGCAGGATTCCCAAGTTCTTAGCTGATTCTGTGGGGACAGGAGTCTGACCTAGTTCTACCAGCCACCAAGCTGATGACCACGTCGAGGGAGTTCTTCCAATCAGTAACACCTCAGTCTTGTCCCCATTAAGACGCAGACAGTTGTTATTCATCCAGCTTGCTACTGCTGAAAGACAGGTGGAAAAGTTGGTAGCTGTCTCACTCTCACTCTGTCCCTGGGTAAGTGTGATCATCAGTTGCGTATCATCGGCGTAAGTAATGATTTCAACACCGAATGATTCAACTATACGGGCAAGGGGTTCCATATAGAGGTTGAATAAGGTGGGGCTCAAGCTGGAGCCCTGTGGAACCCCATGCTTCAGCTGTCTGGATGATGATTTAAATGGTGGACAGTGGATTTGGAAGCTTCTATCCTCCAGAAATGACTTTAGCCACTTATAAGCGGCTCCTTCCACTCCTATCTCTGATAGCCATGACAGCAGCATGGAGTGTGACACGGTGTCAAACGCCTCACTTAGATCTAACAATGTCAACGCTGCTGTCTGACCTTTATCTGCTATTTGTCTCAATAGTTCAGTGGAATAGAGGATGGCCGTTTCTGTCGAATATTGAGCTCTGAAGCCCGATTGAGTCGAGTGTAGGAATTGACCTTGCTCAAGGTAGTCCATAAGCTGCAGGTTAACATTTTTTTCTGCTACCTTCATGCAAAAAGGCAGCAGAGAAATGGGGCGGAGATTCTGGAGTTGAGACACATGCAAGTTTGGTTTCTTTTTTAGGGGGATGACCTGCGCTCTTTTCCATGGTTCTGGTACCAGACATTCTCGAAAAGATAAAGTAATCAGGTGACTGATGTGATCTATCACCTCGTCAAGAATGTCACTAAAGCATTTTGGGGGGCGGCATCGTTAGGAGAACCTGACTGAACGATTTTAACAATACTAAGCATTAAATGCCTATCCGGGATTTTAAAACAATTCAGGCAAAGAGATGTAGCCATCTCCTATCTCTCTCATTCTGACTCAAGGGCCCATCTGTCTTTTTTGTAAATGAGGCGTGTATTAATTCCACTTTATTTACGAAGTGGTCAGCAATGGAGTTACACAGTTCATCAGAGAAAGTGTCTTGGGCAGTTAGTCTATTCGGCACAGTGATTTCTTTATAAATAGCAAATAATTCTTTAGCTGGATTTTCAGCATTTGCGATTCTAATCATTTTAGAATATTTGCTTAACTCCACTTTATAGAGTTGTTTACTCCTTGTGTCATAATTTTTACGCCAGCAGCGCTCCAACTTTTTACAAGTAGCTTTGGCTATTTTAAGTTCCTCAGTAAACTAGGGAGCTGTTTTGATACATCTCACTGGGGCTTTAGTGGTCCAAGATGCCACCTTATCAAGTACCTTAGCCATTCACTCCTCATAAGCAGCCCAGTCTTCTATCAGATTATCGCTCCGAAGGGGCGGCTTGTCCAATAGGGCCAGTCTGTATGCTTCTTGTGAAAATTTCTTCCAGTTCCTGCGTTTATAGGAGAGGGATTTGGTCATTTTCGCTGTGTTAGGGTCGCGAGCTATTTCAAAGGAGATAAGTTTATGGTCAGACCATGGGATTCTTATGGGGGGGGGCACTGTTAATGCCTCCCAGTTGGCGAATATAGGATCGAGCAGGTGACCCTGATGATGTGTGGGTATTCTAGATTGCAGTTCCAACATCAAGGAATTCGATACACCCATAAGATCTTGCGCCTCTGTACATTCGGCATTCTCAAAGTGTAGGTTTAAATCACCCAAAAGGAGAAGATGTTTGTATCGTACTGCCGGTTGGGTGACCACGTCTATCAGGCTTTCACTAAAGGTGGCCGCCGGGCCCGGAGGGCGATAGATCAGGTAACCATTTATGGTGTATTTCCGGGAGATAACTAGGGTGAAAACACCAGCTTCACAATTCATGATTTTAACGGATTCTAGAGTGCATGTTAGCTCTTTCCTATGAATGATCGCGATTCCGCCCCTCTCTGTTCTACTCGATCCAGTCTGAGCAGACAATATCCCTCTGGAGTGGCATCAAGGGTATCCGGGGATAAGGCGTCGTCTAACCACGTTTCCGTGAGAAAAAACACATCGGGCTGACAGTCCACAATTAAGTCGTGGATTTCGATTGTGTGTTTTCTCAACGAGCGGCAATTTAGCAGCATCATTTTGACGCTTGCCTCTTTCCGCGTTGTGTTAAGAGAGCGGGGTTTGAAGGAGCACTCAGGGCATTGAAGAGGTACAATACAATAATAACACCAACTTCCATCCCTCCCCATTGACCTTTGTCCCATCCCCACCTCCTGTTGACTTCTTCAGTGCCTCTTGGGATCAGAGTGCAACTCGCCCTGCACTCTCCAAGCATGTAGAGCATGCTACATTCCAGAGTCTTTTCCTTTGCCTTTCTCTAATCTTTTCTTTCCCTCCATCACTATACCCTCTGTCTTTTTCTCTTTTTTACTTCTGTATTGCAGCTTTTAGTTTTTCTTTCCAATATCTTTTATTCCTTTGTCTCTCTCCTATTCCTTGTTCTTCTCTCTTCCTCTCCTATTTCCTTTCTTATTTTTTTCTCTTTTCACCTTCAGTTCTCTAAGTCTCTCCCCATCTCCTGTTTTTCTCTACCATTCTCTTGCTCTTTGTTTTTCCAGCATTTTAGTTCTCCTGATCTACGCCCTTAAGTATGTTTTACTTTTACTCCTCCACTGTTCTTTTTCTGAATCTATTTTCCACGAACCCTCTCCTTTTCTTACTCTCTCCTTTGCTTCACCCATCTTTTTCTGAATCGTGAAATTCCACATACCAGAAAATTACTGAAATGATGCAAGATTACACTGGTGTAACGGAAATTTAGCCCAGAACCAATCAGAAGCATCCTCTGCTGGAGGGGAGATGGGAGCAGGGTAGGGACCGCCAAGGTTGAGAGACGCGGATGCTTGTCCAAGGCTTGTAGAGGCAAGAGATGCTCTGTGGTGGCGGCGCAGTGTCGGGTCCACCGAGAACGGGATCAGGAGGTGACCAACTTGTGGAAGAGGTGTGGCGCAGCGGCCAGGGCGACTGACTCTGGAACCTGTGGTCTCCCGGTTCGATCCCCGGTGTCGGCAGCAGATCAGCCCAGCACCATGTGACTCTGGGCAATATCTTGCTTAATTTTCCCGACGGCCCCCAGCGCCTAGAGACCTTCGGGTAATTGTTCGCGCTTTACAAATATTGGACATTTACATTTTACATTTTTTACTT
Organism: Lissotriton vulgaris; assembly: GCF_964263255.1. Classification (NCBI taxonomy): domain Eukaryota; kingdom Metazoa; phylum Chordata; class Amphibia; order Caudata; family Salamandridae; genus Lissotriton; species Lissotriton vulgaris. The sequence continues at coordinate 1,702,513,687 of NC_141695.1, forward strand.
GTAAAATGGCCTCACGAAGAAGGACCTTGGGCTCATGATTGCATCACAGAAATGTCTGCAGCATGGAGCACAGTCAGAGTGAGTGGCCAAGATGAAGAGCCGGACACAAGCAGCCCGTCAGTAATGGAGACCGGACATCTCTACTCTTGTCGCTGGCTCATGCCCACGGACACGCAGCCAGTCCATAAAAGGCCAGCATCACAGTGTTTACATCACATTTGCATGTCCACTGCCATGTGGGTACCAACAAAGAGTGAGTTACCTTTTCTTATGTCAGGGTATCTTGCCTACTGATGAAAAGTAGTGTGAATACCAGCTAAATACGGAGCCAGTGACCCTCTGCGGCCCAACAGCCAATGATCAACTGACAAGTGCTTCAACATTCAATCCTTGTTCCCCACTGAATGTATAATGTTACGACGCATACATTTACAGCGCATGCCTATACAAAGAAGTTTTTACAACGCAACATCCTTTACAACGCATTCTTTTACATCGCATGCCATTACATCGCATTTTTAGAAACTACCTTTATAATGCATCCCATTACATTGCATTGTACCATTACAATGCATAGCATTACAACGCACGCCATTACATTGCATTTAAGGTAAGTGTTAGATACTGTAGGGGTAAAAATTACTATTCTAACTCCAGTGAGTTCAACAGTAGGGTACGTGTTGGATAATGTAGGGGTAAAAATTACTATTCTAACTCCAGAGAGTGCAACAGTAGGATAAGAGTGGTATAGTGTAAGGGTACTATGCATTGTAATGCCTGCGTTGTAATGACTTGCGATGTAATGCCTGCGTTGTAGTGACCTGCGTTGTAATGACATGGGTTGTAGTGACATGCGATGGAATGGTTGCGTTGTAATGACATGCGATGTAGAGGATGTTGCGATGTAATGACTGCGTTGTAAAAGTTGTTTCCCCACTTCCTTACCACAAACATAATATGTTTCCAGCTATCTGATTCATTGTGAGTGTCTGAATCCGATGAACCTTGGTCCAGATCGCGGCTTTTTGCAGGACAAGTGATGTTCATTAAAGTATTATTTTACCATCATCTAGCAGCTGTGTAAGTCTGTTGATAAGAATCCAGTTTTGTAACAAAATGTTAAATACATTCTTTTTAATGGCTACCTGAATTAGAAGTGTCTTTACAACAATTTGTGCTGTGTAGACAAATTGTCAAAACATTGGATGTTTAACCACTTCCGTGCTGATGACGGAACCGCTCCGTCATCAGCCGCGGTAGCGCTGTGCTGATGACGGAGTGGTTCTGTCATGGCCCGCCCGACGCGCCTGCGCGGCGCGGATTCTGCGCCTGCGCTTGGCGTTCCATTGAGCGGGCGGGGCCATGACGGAAACCGCTCCGTCATGAGCACAGCTCAACCGAGGCTGGTGACGGAGCGGTTCCGTCACCAGCAAGGGCGCGCCGCGCGGCCCCCCCGCCCCCTTAGCGCTGTGGCAGAATAGCCGTTGCAGCGAAGGTGTTAACATTTTGTAAGAGAATGTTACTTTCCTGGTGCATGAATTTCTGTTGATTCGCTCTTTAAGGAAAGGGGTAAATTCAAGATTGCTATTTAATTCAGATGAGTAAATCAGCCAATTACAGGAAGGCAGCCTCAATCTGGAACCAGTAGCATAAGAGTGATATTAATGCATCGCTGCAAGGCAGCACGATGCTTTCTTCGAATGTTTGGCCAAAGTGTGAAACATTTGGTACCCACATCCCACATATCTCCCTCCAGACAATTACAATTGCTTTATCTGATCAGTACTAAAAACGTGAAAAGGACACAATTTTTCCTTAGGGTCACATGTTGTGATACTGATGAGTGTGGCAATCTGAATCCCTGTCAATTCATCAGGAAATGAACCTCTGTTCAGTTGGGGTACTGTGCCTGAAAAGAACGTCCTTTTCCGTGAGTGTGCCTCCGATGGGCAAAATCAAAACCTAGGGGCCAATGTGATAAGAATATTGTAGTCTTTTAATTCACAAAGGATTTCTGTGACCACATTGCGGCGTAAGCAGGGTTATTTGTATATGGTCGCTCCCTGTACGCTGCCTCTCCCACTTTTAGCGCGTGGACACGCCGGTGCGCGTAACTCAGCGCTTTATAAATGTCCCTATTATTATTATTATTATAAGTACCGGGTGGTTTGCAATGACCTTGTATTGTTCAATATACATCTATTTTATTATCTCCTTACATTTTGTGTCATGGGTCCTCGAATGCAAGATATGCTCCTAGTATAGATATGTTTTAATCCCCAGTATGTTAAAAAACATATAATATATTATTTAGATTGTAATTTTTAGCAAGGAAAAGTCTTAAGCCCTTGAATGAAGTAATTATGATACTGCGATTTATAAAGCGCTTCAAATTAAGTGTCCCAGCACTGAAGTCCAATTCCAGTGGATTTAGGCACATCTAATGTACTGTAAAACCAGCCGGAGCTAAAGAGCAGATTTTTAATTTTAATAAAAGGTCACCACAGTTTAAAACATTAAGGCCCTCATTACAAGTGGTGTCTTAATTCTGGTGGGAGCGGTAACAGCTGTAACCATCATAATTACAAGATCCGCAGGAACACTATAGCTCTCTTTACGCTCACGCAGGAATGTCAACTTTTTACCTTTCTGGCAATATCTCTGTGCAAAAGTCCAGGGAAAAATGAGCATATACAGGGCAATCAGATTTAAAAATACTGATTTCACCGGTAATTCCACATTTCTTAGTGGACACCTAGGGTCCAACTTGCAATGAGCTGAATCTTATTCACCCTCGGAGTCACTAGGACCTAGGAACTGGTAACTCCAGGGGGCATATTTACAGGAAACTGATGGAGTGCGGCGTTACATCAAAGTTGATATCGCCGCACTCCAACAGTTTCAAAACGCAGGGATGCGCCGTATTCACTCGAATGCAGCGCTACCCTGCATTACCCCTAGCGCTGGCGCTAAATAAGCTGCCTAGCGCCAGCGCAGGCACCCTAGCGCCATTTTGCTAGGGTTCCTGTGCTGCAGGGGAAATTTTTCATGTGCAGGAAGGGACACCTTCCTCCACCTAAACAATCTTTAAAGGCGGTTTAATCCATCTATGTGTGCTGAGGATGCAGCACATGTGGAAAGCGCAAAAAACTACGAGAAAAAAAACATTTCGCCTCAAAACTACTGCTTAAGACCAGGTATTCCCTGGTGGTATTTTTGGCGCTGCCCCATACCTTGTAAATATAGGGCAATTGCAAAAAGCAATAGGTGTTGCGACGGAACGCCCACTGCAAAACCCATTGCACGCCCCTTTCACGCTAAGTACTGCATGAATAGCGGCATTATTTACAAGGCTGCGCTAAGCCACGTTAAGTGGCATAACGCCACCTTGTAAATAAGGCAAAGGAATTCACGCCACCAGAACGTCAGAAAAAGTGACGTTCTGCTGGTGTTAACTCCTGGTAAATATGCCCACCCGATGTGGGGAAAATGCCGGCACATTTTCGGGGTTTCTCAAACTGGAGGCCTCCAGGAAATGCAGATAGAATCTAGCACATATATTGTGAACTGCTGATCGCCAAGCAAACAGATCAGAGGCCTACAAATACTTCATTGTCAGCTGATGACTGTGATCTATCAGAGAAAGAAAGTTGACAAAAAAGGGCCTCTGTAGACTCATCCATTTAATTAAGTGTTCGAGCTGCCGCTAAATTGTAAAAAAGTGTGCTCAGGGAGCTGCTTTTCACATATTGCTGGCAGTACACATTGGGAAATGTAAAGAACCACGGGCCTGCGTTCTGGGATGCAGGGAACAGTTTGCAGATCACTTTTTACTTTAAATTACATTTATTTCCCATTAAAGTATCCATGCAAAGTACTTGGGGGCATATTATCAAGGGGGTTTATCTCCGCTTTTTTGGCTTTAAAAGCCAAGAAAGCGGAGATAAAATTATCTCCCTATTACCTAGCTCCCGCTAACACCAGTTAGCGACAGCTAGTAGGAGATAGCGACCATCTTGGGCCCCACTTTGCATGTCAGTGATATTTATCACTAATGACATGCAAAGTGGGCGTGCCAAGATGTTAGAGACTGGAAATAGTCGCTAACATCGCTATCTCCTATTACCAACTTTTGGAGATATTTGCGCTAAGCGCAAATATCTCCAAAAGCTAATACCTGCCCTGAGCAGTTCTTAGCCATGTTATCCAATGGGAGGTGGATAACATGGCTAAGAGCATTAGCTCGCTAATGCATGAATATCGCTGACTTTTCAGCGATATTCATGCATTGCAGCGATTTTTATCGCATTTGCGATAAACCTTGGTAATACCAAGGTTTATTTGCGGTAAAAATCGCCGCTGCTCAGCGGTAAATTTTTATCTCTAACCAAGCAATAGCGATAATTATCACTATTGCTTGGTAATATGCCCCTTGGTTTTGCATGCCAGCGTACATTTGAATACATATGCTTCGTACATCAAAATGTTGAACAGTCTGCCCTGTTGTAAGTGATTTTTATGATGTAAGAACTGTCTTGGAAAAAGAAAGCAAACTTTGCACATGTAGTCTATTGCACAGGTTCTCAGCATGTAGTCTGGGGACAGCAGGGGCTCTGCAAAGCCTTTTCAGGCGGTCCACGGCTACTTAGAAAATTAAATATTAACAGATTAATAAAGTGTATATAAATGAAGAAAAATTTTAAACAGAAAATTTTAAACGTTCTGCAAATGTGAAGGAAATTGAAACAGGAGGCACAAAATTGAGTTAGTATCCTTCGATCGATTCGTGCATCAAACAGAATATAGTATGGACTATAAGCGGCCTCAATTGAATTTCAGAAAAGCTCCAACCTTTCCATTAAAATTTGATTTTTGTATGTTTGTTGGTGAATTAAATAACAATATTTCATCCTACGTGTATTTGTTCGATAAATGATCCTGTATTTTTATATTATAATATATTTAATATTGTTTTGTGGTTCAACTAATCGAAAATGCTTAGGCCGGGTTCCCCATCTTTCAGTAATCATATTCCAATAATGATTCAGGGGGGTCCACGGGTTCCAGCAACGATTAAGTGGGGGTCCACAGAAGTCAAAAGGTTAAGAAATACTGGTTTATTGCAATCTAGCAGCGGCCTATGTGGGAAGATGTGTGGTTTCAATGGATGCTATTCTGCTGTGGTGTGTGGAAGCAAATAAGGACACAATGGCTGTTATTTTATTGTGGCAGGTAAGGATGCCATAGCTGTGATGCTGAAGTGGAGGGATGGAACATGTCAGGATGAAACAGCGTTTAAGCAGCTGTTGTGCACTGAAGCATGCAATGATGCAATGGGTGTTAGGCTGCTGTGGTGAGTGAAAGCACATTATGTCACTATGGTTGGCATGCTGGTGTGGTGCCTTCCATCACATAGGCTTGCAATGGTTGTTATGCTTTTGTGGTGCGCCTGAGCCCAATGTGATGAAGTAGGACCAATGAGGCTGTGCTGCCAGGCCATTTGACATTCCTGTGGGCACACTGTCATGTAGGCCGAGCAGGAAACCAGAGGATGGACTCACACAGGAGATGGAAACATGAATAAGGGTCTCTTTGTTGGTGATGTAGAGCATGGCTGAAAGCAGAGTTTTGTAGTATTTCTGTTCGCCTTCTTATGTTGGGTAAGAAAACAAGGTGTGCCTACTCTGAAGGAATCTGCAGCTTCGAAAGCATGCTTATAAGGATATTCCCGTGAGAATGGCTACCCATCTATGTCACCAGTGTAGAATTCAACAGAGGAAGGATAGACTCCCTAATCATGTAGGTAGCTTATTTATTATGTCATGATAAATGCCTGGAAATGCTGATCTACCAGAGGCCCTATTACTAACAGTGCCCCAGGTACTTAATGGGCATCTGCACCCTTTAACTGCCCTCTGGGGCACTATAGTATTACAGTAAAAGGCAGAGATGCTTGTGCACCCTCTTCAGTAATACAGATGGGGAACAGCGTTTACAACGCAACTTTTACCACGCAGTACCTTTACCACGCAACTTTTACAACGCAAGTCGTTACAACGACTTGCGCTGGGGGGGGCGCTGTAGGATAGGGAATAGTTTAATTTATTATCAAAAACCTTCCCTACTATCCACGGGGACTGGAGTTGGAATAGTAAATTAAACTATTCACTATCCAGCGCCCCTCAACGCAAGTCGCTGCATTGACTTGCGCTGTGAAACCTGCGTGGTAAAGGCATGCGTTGTAAAAGCATGCGTAGTAATGACATACATCCAATACAGATAATGCTGGTGCACACTGAGCGCTGGCACTATCTTCAGGAGGCGTTTCATCATTAGCATGGAGGCATGGGCCCTTGCTAATAATAGAAACACTTTGGGCCTTATTTATGAGGCCTTGAGAAAGTTTTGCGTTTCCGTTGCGTCACTTTTTGTGATGCATCGGCGGCCTAAAACATGCCTCCTGTTGCACCCTAATTACAAAATGACGCATCTAAGCAGATGCGTCACTTTGTAAACCACTGCACTACGTTATACCTGCGTGAGGTATAATGTATGCAGGGTGGGCATTCCCACGTAAGTAAGCCTCGTAGAAGTGACGGAGTGAAATCTACCAGATTTCCCCGCACCACTTCTAGGGTGTAAATGCGTTAATATTTTACGCCTGCCTAACAGCAGGCATAAGACTGACGCAGGCACATTGCTGGAGTTGCGTCACTTTTGTGACACACTCCAGCAATACGTCACTTTTGGCCATATAGATACGTCAGAAATACTGACGTATCTGTAACTCCTTGCGACATGATGCGTCATACAGTAAATATGACGCATCTATCATGTCGCTAGGAGGGCGCACTGAGAAGTGACGCATCTCTGCTTCCACGCAGCGATGTGCCACTTCTCATAAATGAGGCCCTTTGCCTCTGCGCTTGCCCTTTTATTGATGTGGGCCCAGAGGCAAAGAGGACTTCAGAGAAGCACTGACTGCAGACCTCAAAAAGGTGGTGCACCGTCAGTGCTCGTCCTGTGTGTGACACCTCCAAGGGAGTCAAGGGGATCCATCAACACCCAGACATCCCCTGAAAATGGGTGCCGTCACTCATTACACCTGCCTGCATGGGGAATCTCTCTCCTTTCCTTAGTGCATTCTGGTGCCGTCTGTACAGAGAAAGATGGAGTGGCTGATTCAAACAGCCACCTCCTATTTCACTAATACGCTGTGCTGGGGCAGCTGGAGTTCCCGCCTCCTCTAGGGGCAGCGCATTACTTGTAATAGGGTGCACTTCCCCTGTTTGCGCACAGCAAACCTGGTTAAAGGTGCACTGTGGTACAACGCTTAAATCAACGAGAGAGAGAGGACTAGATAGGCTAGACCGTATCCCCTGGATTATGTATATATATCAATAAGGACTAGCTAGTTTAAGAAGAATAGGAGACTCAGGTAGGTACGTCAACAAATAAGGAAAAGCACTGTTTTCCTTATAAAGCCCTCACCCACCGACCTAGTCGGTGGCATGCTTCATCATCGGGCCCACCACAGTGGCACCGAATGTGCCCTGGGTGTGATTCAACGCCAGGTGACTGCGGAGCTGGTATGTTGCTGAGTGTGCAGTGAATAGGGTGAGAAAGGTGAAGTTTAAAAGCTATACAGTAGGTCCCAGCACCCGAGGGTTACTTATCTTTAATGAACTGGGCCTCTGTTAGCAGATAAAAAGGCAGGAAGACGTAGATTGGAGTACTAGTTATGACCTCCAACGTCTAGTGTGGTCTACATGTTTCAGCCAGTGCCTTGTAGATTTTAAACTGGCTTTCCTCAGGACCATTTAGATATGTGAAAAGGTGCAGATTAAATAATAATAAAATTAAATTTTAGTGATTGTGTTGTCTGTGGTACAAACCAGAGGCTGCACACTTGTTCCATAATATGGGCAGAGGAACCAGATATCTTTCTGCTCAGCCTTCTTATCAACTGACCTCTGACCTTCACAGATCCTGGATGACATACTCCATATTCAAATCGGACCACAGAGGAGCATTCTAGTCACAGTCGCACTGGAGGCTAAGCAATGTCTCCTAAAACATATGGCAAGGACATTAAGCATGTCTATGTGTACAGAGAAGCACAGTCCACCATTGGGAACAGCCAGTCTGGAATAGAATGTAGCATCCTTTAAGGGCTAGATGCTGTCATTTTTGTTGGATGAAGGTGAATCTTTGCTAGGGATAGCTCAGTAGCAAATTCAGGGAACCTTGAATGAGATGTGTCTGGTGACAAGCAGTGAACCATGAGGGCGTGTGTTATAGTTACTTCAGTTAACTATAACTGGTGACTTTCTGTAGCTTTTTTGAGTTTAAAATGTAATGTCTTAACTGGCTTATTCACCTAACTATAACATCACTGTATCCTTTGTTTTTTTCAGTGAATTTCTATGATTCGATCGGTTACCGTGGAATGCGGACAATCGCATAGCGTGGCATAATTAGGAGCTGATATCGAAGACTGAAGGAATTATATCATATGTAATTTCAGTATGAATTAAAGAACTTTAGTAAACTGAATAAATAAAGAGGAACATAATATACCAAGGAATTGAATATTAAACACTTTACAGTGTTTTTAGAATAGCGTACAGAAGTAAAAAAAGACCCAGCTCCATACAAGACTTGTATCTTTTTTATGACACAGGCTTAACCAGATCAGGTACATCAAACAAACTACTGAGAAAAGAAACTTATGGCTATATTCTTATCAGCTCTCTGCCAATACAGAAATAGAGAAAGTTGAGACGGTCCCCTGATAAAGGCACCTCAGCCGAAACGTGCACATCTTCCATCTACCACCAGCCTTCCCATTGTTTATGGTTTACCTGGATCTCCCATCTTGTATATAAATGTGCAATGAAACAAATGATCTCATTACTTGCGTAAATCAATTGCACTGTTTTCTCATGAATACATGATTATATTGTACTGTTCTTTATGTATTGACAATTTTAATTATTTATCATAAATTGAAAATAATGTTTTGATACTTAGATACACATAAATGAAATAAAACTAAAATAATTTTTTTTTGATAATAATTCAACACGGTCATGGTCATTACCTTATAATAATGCACAATGTTTTCATGTATGATTATTGTTATGTTGTCCTGAAATTTATAATTTTTTAGTATTGTGCACTTGCTACTAGCTTCTCTTTTTCCCTTTAATGTCAATTTCCCTACGACTAGCAAGTACATTTTTGCATGTAGGGGGTCCCAATCTTCTCAAACTATTATTCCCCTAACTATAACATCACTGTTCGTTTGTCTTTTTCAGTAAATTTCGATAATTTCTTTACCTAAAGTAATATTATATTAGCCATGCGCGTCCTTTGGCTGTGCACTGTGAGTTGTTGGCCGCAGGGCCTGGCCTGCATGGGGTTGGCCTCAGGGCCAGGCCATCAAAAGACAATGGTGTGTCATGTTAAATAAGGCCTGGCCATCACAATTCAAGGGACTGTTATTTTAAGTAAGGCAGACCTACTGGCAAGCATCAACATATAAAAGGCAGGGCTATCAGTTTTGTTAGGACGTCAGAACACCAATCTATATATTAAGCAGGCCTATTGGCTTTGTCAAGGGGTCTCCCCATTAATAAATTAGCCACATGTCAGAGTTTAACATTAAAAACAATAGAATCAATAACTATTCTCCAATGCATTCATTAGTAAAATACATATAGCATTGTTCATTACTGGCAATTGTTTTAAAATAATTAAATAATACATCTTTAATAAAAAAAAAAAATTAAAAGCAATGTGTTTGAGGCTTGGTTTAACATTCTTTTAGCCACAAAATGCAGCCATAGCACCAGCAACAAGAGGCCTTCAATTTCAAGGTGAAGAGCATACATTGCAGGGGGCTGCTGTGATCCCTGCAGCCCCCCACAACACTTTTAGTGATAGTTGGTGGTACACCAACCCCTTCTCGATAACAAAGCCCACATAGGACAACATGGGGGTGCTCCTGAGTCAGAGTAGTGAATATCTAATGAACAGCCTTGCTGCTTACTAAAGCAGAGAGGCCGCTACTATTTGTCTTTATTTTTTAATATTTTGGTTGTTCCTGGGGCACCCACTGCTCTTTTAAATGTTTTTTCTACTGGTGGCACAGGGAGCCTACTCCTGTGCTGCCAGTTCTACAGCCTCGCATGGTGTTTTAAATTTTGTTTTAATCTATTGGCGCCACTGGGAGCCCACTCCTGGGGCACCCAAAGGCTTTTTTATATAATGGATTGTCCTTGGGTCTGCGCGGGGAATCCCATGTTCCTGAGCCCCGCTGGCTCCACAGCAGCACCCATCATGGAGCCGGCAGCATTAGTTTGCTCCTGCCCGGTGGGAGCAGCTTTTGTTTATGCTTCTACCAGGCAGGAGAAATCCTATGTTCCCTGCCCAGTTCAGCTTAGGCAGGGAGTTACCTTTCTCTTCCCTGCCCGTGCTCTTCTGGGCAGAGAACAACACAGTGTCCTGGGGGATGGAGCCCCTGGGACACTGCCTGAAATCAGGCCCTGGGGGATGGGGTCCATGTGGCCATTATATTGATCTGGGAGGGTGTTGTATGCACCACCTCTGAAATAAATATTACATCTGCCCCAGGGGATGGGATCCCAGAGAACAATAATTCCTTAAAAATGGAGGGGGGGGGGGGGGGGGGTTACATGACCCCCCCCCCCGAAAACAAAAAAAATTATTAACGAGTCTCTGGGGATGGGGTCCCTGGAACCATGAAATGGATCGGAGGGGGTGGGGGAGTGCATGCTCCCTCTCCTAATATATAATGTATTGCTTTGACCCTGGCCCCTGGCCTACCCTGGCGGATTCAAATTGAAACAGTGCTGTTTTCTGTACTTTTTTTTTTACCACTATAAAGAATCACGTTTTTGGCCCCAAGGGGGCCGCTTTGGTACCTCCCCGTGAGGCCTAGGTGGTCAGATTATCCCTACCATGCCCCCTCTATATTTTTTTTTGCAGATTGCAGAGACTGAGTCGCTAAGTCCTAAAATGGCTGCTATACATCTTTGTTGATGTGAGGCAGCCAATCAGATCTAATCTTTTGATCTACCAGTCCAGCGGTACTTCTGCGTATAGAAGCCTATAGAGGTAGCTATAAATTTCAAACCTCAGTTTCTCAAAAACTAACAGGTGGATTTGCACAAAATCAAAAAAGCACACTTTCTGGGTAAAGATCTAGCTTTCTGCCAAATTTGTTGTAATTCTGTTTAGTCATTCTGGCTGTAGCTGTGTCTAGAGTTCTAATGGGAAACGGATGGGGTAAACACGATTTGGGACCCCACCATTATTTCAACCCCCACTTGATGGATAATCCTGACATTTTCTAGAAAGGAACTGAGGTGGATGAATCTTCTGTTTGGTAAGTTTTGTGAAAATTCATCAAATAGTGCCAAAGTTATTAGCAAGCCCAAAAAAGCAATTTCATACAGAAACATGGTCCTATACAGTGGTGACTTTCAATATCTATCTATCTATCTATCTATCTATCTATCTATCTATCTATCTATCTATCTATCTATCTATCTATCTATCTATCTATCTATCTATCTATCTATCTATCTATCTATCTATCTATCTATCTATCTATCTATCTATCTATCTATCTATCTATCTATCTATCTATCTATCTATCTATCTGTCTATCTATCTATCTATCTATCTATCTATCTATCTATCTATCTATCTATCCATCTCCGTTAGGGTGGAGGGTGGACGTGAGTCCGCCCACCATCCTAATCAGGCCCTTTAACTTGTGCCCTAAGGTAACTATAATTTGTGCCCCCATCCTAGCTTCAGGTATCTTTTATATTATTTTAAAAATTGTGAGAAATGTTTGCAGCAGCATTCATACCCTGGGTTTTCTAATGCAATTAGAGGTCCACTCAATCGCAGTATTGTACTTTTTTGGTATACATGGGTTAGTTTGGATGGGGATTCATCTTTGCACTGTTCTTGTCCCATAACACCCACTCTGCATGCACTATAGCAAGGGTCTCCAACCTCTTCTGAAGTGAGAGCTACTTCTGATCAATGTAAATCATTGTGACCTACTGAAGGCTAAGCAACTCCTGCGTTGTTACCAGACACCCCCACGCCCAGATCCATTGACCTTAACCCTAAAGTCCATGGAGCCAGATACATTGGATTGAACAAAATACTTTGACGAGGGACACTATGACAGGGCTACCATATGTATCAGTGAGAGCGTGGTCTTCGGGATGTATGCTTGTGTGTGAATATGAGTGGGATATATCTGTATGGGTGACTGGGAGCCTGCGTTGTAGATACTTGTGACCCCGCACGTACCTTTCATCATATGTGGCACAGTTACTTGTATAGCAAGAAAAATAACCATTTTTTTTTAAATGGGCGAAATTTAAAGTGCAGAAAAATTTCTGCAAAAATGATCCTTACATAGAAAATTTTTCTGCACTTAAAATTTTTCCCACTCAAAATAATGACTGTATTTTTCAGTTATATATATATATATATATATGACACTGTGTCTACCAGCCATTGGGAGCACAATGCCTGCTGTGTGTAAAGGTGACACTTTGAAATGGGAGAAAGTTAAACTGAAGAGTTAACTTTATGTTTGTATGGATTCCACAAACTCATCATTTAAATGTTCTACTATTTCTAAGTGTCGCACTTACAAACAGCAGGCATCTGGCTGCCAGTGGCCTGTAGATACGGTGTCAAATTTATAATAGAAAAATGTAAATATTGTTTAAGTGTGAGGAATTTACAGTGAAGAAACATGCTTCAGAAAACATTAAGACGTAATCGGCTTAATTGAAAGTGGAGAAAAACATTGAGATCTAATGTTCCCTAGAAATATTTCTCATCACTTAAAATTTCTCCAATTTAAAAACAAAGGACTGTATTTTTCAGTTATAAATAAGGCACAGTGTCTACTGGTCACTGGGAGCAGAGGCCTGCTGTATGTTAATGCAACACTTTGAAGAAGAAGGAGATTAAAATGAAGAGTTAATCCCATTATGAAGGTATTTCTCGTTTTAATTTCTCCCATTTACAAACATTCAGAAACATCCTTTTGTTGCAATCTCCGATTTTGAGTTGACAAAGACTTATACTTAGGATTTAAAGACCTCCGTACTTCAGTTCTTCGCCTCTGTACTCCAGCCTGGGTCATACATCTGACTGAGCACCGCACATTTTCAGGCCCTGCTATCTGCAGCCTGATAATAATGACAATGTAAAATAACAGGGCTTTCCCATAACTTTGAAAGGAAATTCTGACCCTTTGCATATTGAACAAGCATTTGCAATGCAATAGGTCTCGCATTAGGAAAGTTTGAGCTATTGGAATTGTAAATGACACATTTTTTAGTTAGGTTTTGTTTTTGAAAATAGCGAAATTAATAGCTTTGTCATTTACAATGCCAATAGTTATAATTTTTACAAATGTGACACATATTGCACTTGTAATGCAATATGTGTTGTATTTACGTGACTTACATGTATTGATATTACAAATAACAATGGCTTTTCATTTTTTTTTTACATAATTAATACTTAAATAAAAGGTATTATAATTTATAATGGCAATAGCTTAAAGATTTGTAAATAACTTGTGAAGATTATGTTCTGTGTCTTTTATTGTTACAAAACTCCTAGAACAGAAGTGAAATATTAACATGTTTTTGTTACATTTGTAATAAAGCTTGAAACATTGAGAGAACATATTTGAAGTAGTTGTTGAATGGTTGCACAGATTGATGTTGTGGTGGCGAATGAGTGATGCGGGGTGAGGATGTGAGAGGGTGTTTGAGGGTGAGAGGGGGTGTGAGGGTGAGAGTGAGGGTGAGTGAGGGTGAGTGAGGGTGGGTGAGGGTGGGTGAGGGTGGGTGAGGGTGAGAGGGGGTGAGGGTGTGTGTGTGTGTGAGGGTGAGTGTGAGGGTGAAGGGGTGTGTGTGGGGGTGAAGGGGTGTGTGAGGGTGAGGGGGGGTGTGAGGGTGAGGGGGGGTGTGAGGGTGAGGGGGGTGTGAGGGTGAGGGGGTGTGTGAGGGGGTGTGTGAGGGTGAGTGAGGGAGGGTGAAGGGGGGTGAGTGAGGGTGTGTGGCCGAGGAGGTGTGAGGGTGTGTGAGGATGAGTGAGGCTTTGATTGTGTGAGGGTGAGTGTGTGAGGGTGAGTGAGGGTTTGATGGTGTGAGGGTGAGGGTGCGAGGATGTGAGAGGGTGGGGTGATGTGAGGGTGTGTGAGGGTTGTGAGGGTGAGGGGGGTGTGAGGGTGAGTGAGGGTGTGAGGGTGACTAGGAGAAGCTGGCAGTGTAGTTCTCCGATTCCACACCTAGTGTCACAACAGAGATCTTGATGTTACTGCAAAAGCCTATTGCCTCCAACACAACACAGCTGAGTGTTTCAGATTTAAAAACAGACAGGGATGGGCATGTAGTGCAGGTAGTGGGCACCAGTACTTATTTTTAAGGTCCAAGAATTATTTTTCGTCATCTGACTTTGGTGTAGAGCACAACAGAGAAAGGCTAAAAAGGAAGAAAGGATAAGAAAACTGGTACTAAAGCAGCAGGGGTAAGAAAAAGAACCTGGAAAGTGAGGTATAAGAGAGGAAGAGTAAAGTGGTGTAAGAAAAGTTGATGAGGTGGAATCAAAACAAGGCAGCCTCAGTATTCAACAATCCCAGCATTCAGTAGAATCTGTGGTTAACTCCCGAGAAAACTGAGCTCCGGCACTTTTATGCATATATTATTTTACAAATTAAGCGCCGGAATAAAGGTTTAGCTAGACTCTTTTCATTGTGTAAGTGTTACATCATCCTCCGGCTCAACAGCCATATCTCTACCGGTGAAGAAAAGAGAGCAAAAGAGCTTCCAACCACACACACACACAGAAGGTGCTGACTGGTTGTGCAAGTCTGCTTGTACATAGCTGTGCTCAGTCACTGAGTTCAAATACACTCCCTTGAATAGAACCAGACAGCAGGGAATCTGAAGAACCAGGGATGAATCTATGTGCGCCCACCTTGTTTCTGGCAGCAGCAGGGTAAAAGGATGCCTGTTGCACCTGGAGTGGAAAGGAAGCATGTAAGAGCGGCCTGGGGTCAAATGTCATGAACTGCAAACCGGAACAGTTAACAAGACTCAGAGGGACGCTAGTGTCCCACACCAACGCAGAAATTCCAGACACATGAAGCCACAAAACAAACAAGAATGTTTCAGCCAATAAATTACGCAAATTCTCCATGACTTGAAACGTGAGAATACCCAGCTGTGAGACTGCATGAATATCAACGCCACCAGAAACTGGTCTGAGGAGGGGACAGAGATAATGAATGACACGCGAAGCGCCATGACATTCCCCATTCAAAATGCAAGTCACCCGGACGAGGGGCTCCCCCCGGGTCTCTGCAGCGCAGGGAAACAAGGAAGTGTCAGCACAGAAAAGCGGGCGAATAAAATAAAACACAACTTTTACACATATCGAAGTCCTATGTGCTGACGCGGTGCCCAGGGTGACGTGTCTACAGACAGGAAAGGGTTAAAAAGCAAACTCACCGCAGCAGCCCGGCTTCAACAGGAAGCCAGGCAACCTTTGTTGGGACGGGGGCGGGGCCGGACACGCGACCGGAGCTTCCCAAGAGGCAGGCTGCAGTGGCTGGCGCATGGCTCCGGTGCAGAGAGGAGAGCCCTGCGTGCAGCCGGCGTCCGCCCGGGAAGCCAAGGAGCGGAGTGCCGGTGTCCCTGTGCCCGTTGACGTCGGAAGAGTCCTGCGAAGTAGAAGTCCCGGTGAGTGGAGCTGCAGCGTGTGTATGTGTGTGTGTGCGCGCGCGCGCCTGTGTGCGTGCGTGCATGCAGAGGAGTGGGGGCTGGATGTGTCCGGTGAGTGGGGCTCCGTGCTTGCGTGTCTGTGTGTATGCAGGGGGGTGGGTGGGGGGCGGCAGCGTGTGTGTGTGTGTGTGTGCGCGCGCGCCTGTGTGTATGCGTGCATACAGAGGGGTGGGGGCTGGCTGTGTGTGAGCAGGGGCTGTGAGTTACTAGTTACTCTGCGCAAGCGCGGCTCAGACGCGCGCTCCCGCGGTCAAATCCGAGACTGCAAAAGCGCGCGTCTGAGTCGTGTCCAGTCTCCTGAATACGGGCGACATTAGGTCTGTAGCAGACACTCTCAATGCTCACGCATTGAGCGTACGTCTGCTCGACCTAAAAATGAACTCAAGGATGCGAGCTACTCTGTAGGTGTCGGCGAGCTATTGGTAGCCTGCGATCTACTGGTTGGCGCCAACCTGCACCATAGTGTGTTCCACGCAGTGCAATGTTCCACACAGTGCAATACGCTCACAACAACTTTCAGCACAGAAAGGCTTTGGTCACTAAAAGTTAAGCGACGCTGTAGTTTGAGCCACTTTACGCTATTGAGCCTCAGCCGACACCTTGCCAAACTTTGGCCCAGTATCCCCTATTCCCATTACCGGATTTGTACAACTATAGGTCTCAGCATCCTGAACCCTGTTGGCTTCTAGTAGTGTAGACCTGCTGTCCATACCCTGACTTTGGGAAGTTCAATGTTTTTGCTTTCTGATAGTTCAAGGGTCCTGGGCATCAATGATCAAGAGATAGCATTATTCCTATTTTGCTTCTCTTGCAGGAAAGGTGATCCAGAAATGTTTAATTATTCAATGGATTGATTAATTGCTAATTAACACTCATCTGGGAGCTTGCTGTGTAATGACTTCTCACAGCGAGCAAAGCTCTTGAGTCAGAAAGAGGGCAGAAGAACACCCACAGGCACATTTTGGGCAGTGATACCTCCACCTCTGAGTGCACCTGGGTCTATCCTTGTTTAGGACAGAGTGGTGAAGGTACATCCTAGCAGAAGCAGACTGATCTGTTGAGAAATCTGCTGATTTTCCAACATTCTAGCAAAGTAAGGCAAGGCTAAGGCTTAGTGCTATTGCAGGTAGAGTTGCCACCTAGCTCCATGTCTTCAGAACAGCAGGTTTCCACCTCTAGGTTTTCACAGGACAACCTATTGTGTTCTGTAAATTGTAGTTATGCATTGCTACTGTTGAAGGGAGAAGATGGACACAGATGGAAACAAAGATTTGTGACAGAAAGACCTAGGAATGCCCACTTGGTCTAATTAGCAATCCTAATGTCTTGAAGAGCTGTCACCAAAGTCCGGCATGCCACTATCTAAGGCATAGGCACTCACAAACATTTTCCCAAGGGCCGCCATGTTTGGTCTGCGATGTGACTGAAGGATGCCTCGATGCCAGCAGGGTGGCGATCGGGGGGAGGGAGGTAGAGGCATGCAGTAAGGTGGGTTAAGAGGAAGCTAAACATATACATCTAGTGGCTGAATTGCAGATTGTGTGAAACAAGAAAACCTTGGATTAATCCCAGCTTCCCCACATTACCAAATTGTGTGATCCCAGGCAATTGTTTAATTTCACTTTCCCTCTTTTTTCTTTTATTATCACAAATGAGAGGACCTCGAAATACATGACTTGAGGATGTGCGCCGCACAAAACCTTCTCCTATGTTTGATTTAATAACCTATAATGTTGTTCATGTATAATAGGAACCCATGTCACTCTAATAGTGCACATAGCAATTGACTTACCTCTTAGTTCACTATTGGTATTGCTGTCAGTATGGGAGGAAGAATGTATGTTTCCACATTCATATTTGTATACTATCACTTAAAAATATATTTCTCAATGCACTGATATAATCTGATATACTAAGGTGAAATGGTTCTGCATGTTAATGAAATACGCTTTTTGAACTTTTGAAGAAACCTTATCATATTTTTACACTTTTGCTGCAAGATGACTTTGAAAATGAAGGTGTTCTTAAAGTTAAGTGGTGCAGGACAAACTAGTTACTTCCTTGATTTAACTGCAATTAACCTTTAAATAGGCTTGCATGTATATTTAACATCGGTTTAATGTTAGTGCTGAGTCGAGTGAACAGCAGCCCAGTGCGGCCATTCATCAGGGAGCCGCATTTAAAGGTCAGGAGGGCCACATGCGGCACTGTGCTGTGCTTTGAGTATCACTGGTCTAAGTCCTTCCAGCATTGAAGAGATGCCAATCTGATTGGGAAGCAAGAGTTTTCTATTGCTCTTTTTCTGGGCAAGGTTAGGTTGGTTTGTAAATGACTCCATGTCCTCAGGGAGACCACAGTCAGGTTTGGATTTTCTTAAAAGAAGGCATTGAAATCAAGAACTTTTCTTGTAGTGGTTTAATTAACCCCTTCGCTGCTGATGACGAGCTCAGCTCGTCATCAGCCACGGTGGTCGTGTGCGAACGACGAGCTGAGCTCGTCATCTAACGCGGCTTTTTGAAAATTGCCGCACACAGCGGGAAAAGCCGCCGCAGCGATGCGGTTAAGTTCAACTAGGACATATTCCCAGGATGCACTGGGTTGGTAAATAAAAGACCAGACCGACCTGGAACATGGTGTCTTTCATGATATGGAGACATTGAGTAACCTTAGGACAGGGACACTGGAAATATGGGGCAGAGCAGTTCTTAATTAGTAAAATAATAAGTGCCAGGGCTGTCATCAGTGGGCCACTACAGCTTGCACCACCCATTGCCCCTGGCAGCACCATCAATGACAAAACTACTAACAATCACACTACTACAAGTGTGACAATTCAGACTATTCCAGGCCCCAACAACTACGAGAATGGTTTGAGCGGCATTTATTAGTCATTTTTGATGTACATTGAATTAATTAACAACTTTTGTTTTGCCCATCTCTTATTTGCACAAACAGTGCCACCATGTGGTAGACTGTAATAAGTGATGGAGTTGACAATTACGTGCCGGTGCCAAGCACCGGAAAGCACAGGTTCAAATTAAGCACTGCGGCAGAGGAAGACCAAATTATGCAGCAGAGCTGAATAAATTATACTGCAGAAAAAGGCAAATTATGTGGGGTAATGCTTCACATGTTTTGATAGTATAACGTAATTGTTTTGTCATTTTTACAAAGATTAGCACTAAACAAATGTTTCCTTTCATTAGTACCAGAATGGCACCCAAGTACAGCAATTAGCAACAGAATGGGGACAAGTCAGCGCTGCAAATGGCCTTCCATGGTGCGGCAACATGTGATGCTATGTTTTAGTAACTTTTGCTTCATTTGAGATACCATTTTTTTAAACATTTGCAGATTTGCAGCTGATTAAGGATTATGTGGCAAACCCATAAATATGCATAAAACGCAGCAATCGCTAAATCGCATAATTCAAGTGGCCCAGCCTCAGGGCTATGCCATAATATTTATTTGACTATGCTTAACGGTTCAGAGAATGAGTAATTAAAAGTAACAAATATGGTCATTTCATATAATTATATAGCCAGCCCTCCCTTACAGTTTTAGTATAGATGCCATGTCATGCGTGATACTTTCAGGCAGTTGTTTCTTGTTTGTTAACAACATGCTGCATTCTGGCATCCAAACTGTTGTTTGAAAAGTTGTAAATGACTGAGTGTGTCACACATGGTACACTTCCACTTGCCATTAAAGATTATGTAGCTCCTCACTGTTCACTGCATAGAAGCAGTTGCCTGATATAGACAACAGAAGTCTCAAGAGAAGATGTTTTCAGTTGCATTATGAGGTCCCAGGTAACTGGCCCAGTATTTCCACCTTGAGATACCCATACCATGGGCACAGCTAACTCTAGGTTTAAAATAACACACCACCCTTCCCAGGTAATTCTTCATTTCTCCTTGGAGTTTCACCTATACATTTCAGTTGCTGTCAGAAGCCAACATGTCTTTCGGTTCATGACGTTGTCCTGAGGAAGACGGTGGTAAAGAATTAATACAGCCGAAACATAAGTTGACCATTTTACTACAGATCCATGGGCTACGACCAACAGTTCTCTTGAACTATGTTAAAATGTTATAGGTTGACTAGTTTTGGATTTTAAATCACCTTCTCTTTTATTTAGATATTGCCAACAGGTGTAAACAATCATCTTGAAAGTACAGAAAGTGGGCGTCCTCGTATTTAACGCATTTTGTTGTATTTAAAGGAAAGCAGCATTACTGTTTTTATGAATGGAATCATGCAAATTCTCTGCATGGGATAGTCCACCACTGTCCAGGATGCTGGAATTGTGAGGTTTAGAGGTGGCTGCTTTTTGCGTTATTATGAAATTGCTATTCTGACGACACAGCGGCACTTGCTCTGGCACATTTCAACCAAACATTGTGTCTCACTCAAAGGGCTCAAACGTGAGTAAAAAGAAACACACATGCTGCCATTCATGTGAATTCACCCAAAACAAAGAAGGAGCAGAAATTACATCACTTAATACATATTTTCACGTTTTCTTTGGAATGTCTTTTTTGGCCCAGAGTCTTGGATTTGTTTAGTTGAGCATCATTTCTTCTTCAAATGCACCACATGAACCTTTGTAAACAACATAAAATGCATTTCCCGCCCAGCGGCCTTCCATCTTCATCACCGGAGTCACTCTTGCATGAGCCCTGAGGATGTGGCTTAATGGCCAGAGCTGCAGACTTTGGAGCGGGGGTAAATAAGGGCCATATTATTAAACAAGGGCTATACATTATCCCCATTTTTATCGTCAGAGAAACTGCACCTAAAGCGGCGAAAATGGGCTTGATAATATGCCCTTGTGAATTCCCATAGAAGCCCAGGTTCTGGTGTTAACCTGGGCTTCTATGGGAATTCACAAGGGCATATTATCAAGCCCATTATCA
The DNA here is from genome assembly GCF_964263255.1 of Lissotriton vulgaris. Lineage (NCBI taxonomy): Eukaryota > Metazoa > Chordata > Amphibia > Caudata > Salamandridae > Lissotriton > Lissotriton vulgaris. Next base: position 1,702,534,469 of record NC_141695.1, read on the forward strand.
CCGCTTAAGCGGCAGTTTCCTGCCGATAAAAGCGGCGATAATGTATCGCCCTTGCTTGATAATATGGCCCTAAGTTCGAGTCTCGGCGTCGGCTCAACATCCTGTGATTCTAGGCAAATCCCTTAATCTCCCCTTGCCTACTGGAAATGAATGTGTCCTTCTGTAATGTAACCGATGCTCATGTAAAGTGCTCCAATACATTTGGGTCAAGTTAGTGCTATAAAAAAACTGGAAAAAAAACTAAAAACCATCAGCAGTAGGGCCACAGTTATGTGCAAAACAGCTCGAAGAGCAAGATTACCAGGCACAGGGAAGTCCCAACTACGACTGAGCATTACTGATGCATCTATAGCAGGATTTTTCTGAGATATAAGGGGACGGGCAATGGTGGTCACTGTAGAAAGTAAACATAATTTCTCAGAACCTTCACATCATAGTACTTTATTATAGCCTGTGAGGACAGCGGTCACAAGAACAGAATGAAGGGTTACAAGGAGCTTGCCTCGGTCACAGCTGTGACCTCTGGTCACCCCAAACTGACGTCTACGGTGCTGCTGCATAGTTTAACCACTTGTGTGCTTTGGACTGTCCGAATCCGCCCCACTCAATAAAACCCCCGCACATCGCAAAAATTCGTGCAGAGCGGAAGGGGTTAAGGCCCTTTGTTATTTGTCCAACTTTCAGTTGCTCATTGCTGTACCGTGTTACACATGTATTAATGAGAGGAGTCTTTTGCCAAACCACTACTAATGTCCAGTTGATAAATTGGGAAAGGACTTTTGACTGCAGCACAAAGGTAATCCTGACCTATATAATGTAATTCAAACAGGGTAGTTCCTGCATCAGTCATGAAAATATATCATACAAAACAGATACTCCATCAAATTACAGTTATTTCAAGAGGGCAGCATAATCTTGCATTTTCTCTACATATTCTGTGGAGTTCAGAGGAGTCATCGTTGCCCATTCAGGCCAGCCTGTTGTTTCCTCCTGGGAGGCATTTCCCACCTATTCAAGGCTAATAACTGGTTGGGAGAAGTTGGAGAGAATATGCAAATTACTCCTCAGGAACTTCAGGTAGGAAAAAGGTAACTTTCTAAAGGTTACAGTTCCTTAATACTTATTAAAAATCCAAATTCATCATTGAATTCGATTTTTAATTACTACTAAAAATAGCTGTTTAATTATTTTTCTAGCTGGGCCCTTTCCTGATATAAAATTACTAGTAATTCAATCTGTACTTCGGTTTTCTACCTAGGCCTGCCACAGTAAAAAATAGTTGTTTTGCTAACCATTGTGAGGACATGTTAACATTAAATTTCTACGTGTCCTAATTTTAAATGTGGGCAACAAGGCCTACATAGGGGTGACTTACTAATAATTAAACGGGGGGTTTTGTCCTGCCAAAAAGGATTATTTTGACATGTTGAGTTGTAGTTTTTGCATCACTAAAGTCAGGCCTGATTAAATGTTTCACAATATGTGCTGTGGTCCTCTAGGGAAATGTTACTTATTGGCACTGAGTACACTTTGTACCACCTTCTAGGGACTTATAAGTAAGTGAATATACCAATTAGGAGTATGCCAATTCGGCTATTTTGAAAGGGGGAGCACTTACTAATAGTGAGGAGTGGTAAAGTGCAAAGAGTTCTAAAACTATAAAAAAATATGTAGGGTTCAGAAAAAGGTGAAAAGGTGACCACATAGAAAGGAAAGATTTCCTATTCATGCAGTCTGAGGAAATTGAAGTACTTCTTGTCTTCTTGTGTTCTTATGGGGATGTTCTGCAGCATAAAATATCTACTGGGGTTAATATGTCTACTGCCAACTGCGGTGACACCGGCTCCTGATTCTCAAGGATCATTGAGTTGTTACTCTACACACAGTGACAGCCCGTTAGGAACATTACATCCTCATAGGGCGTCCACTCATTTTTAATTAGGCTGGATCTACCTAAATCATTAAAATTGCTTATGAATAGGACTGATCCAGACTTATTTTAAGTTCCACCTCACGTGCACCACACTTCCTTTGCCCTCTTACCCGCACGCACCTCATGGCTTCTTCAAAAAGATCTCCGGCAAAGATCCCGGTTTACAGTGAGCCCGACGGGCATTGCAGCACCGGGCCGACGAGGAGCAAAGCCTAATGATGAAGCATGACACCTCTCGGGGTGTGTGAGGGCATCATGAAGAAAAACCTGTCTTTTCTGCTCCCCCTCGCACTTTAGGAACTGCACACCCTCTCGCAACACAGTTCTCTAGGAGCCCTGTGTGCAGGACCTGTTTAAATAACGGCTCCCCGTCCCACCCCTCTTCTCTTTCAAGTCATTGAGTTGTTTGCCATTGATTTTCGTAACAAGGTGGCTGTGTTTTTAGAGACAAAATCATGAAGATTTTTTACTGACTTTCTAGCACCCTATGATAGGCCAGTTGCCTCCTGGATGGAAGAACTTAATGATAGGCCTATCACTACTGATGTGAAAGGGGATACTCTTAGACAGTCTACTCATTGCACTTTGCCAAGTTCTCCCCGATCTCTGTGGAAAAAATTCAAACTCTTCTAGGACAAACCACATTGGGCTCATCAGATGACCCTTGCCCTCTCAGGGTACTGCAGTTGGACCCTGACTACAGGTATTGGAGTCTGGGGTGTACCCTCAGTGTTGAAAGGAGGAGATTGTCATCCCAATTAGGAAAAAGTCTGACAGTGACTCAGGTGAGCTAAATAATCTACACTCAATCTCTCTGCTGCCTGCTTCAGCTAATATCCTGAAGAAGCACATCAAGCAGGAATTGTCCCAGTTTTTCACCCACCATGAACTCTTGGACCCATCTCAAAATGGGTTTAGGAAGTATCATAGCACTGAATTGGAGCTTCTTGCGGCAGCTGATTCAATTCACAGGCAAGTCAGCCAGGGAGGTGCGGCCATTCTAGTTATGCTAGATCTGTCCATAGCCTTTGACACCATATCTCTATCTTTGGTGGTGCAAAGGCTGCGGCAGGCTGGGCTTAGGGGTGTTGCCCTCATCCTACTAGAGTCCTTTTTAGTGAATAGGACTCAATCAATTAGTCAATCAGGGAATTGTATGGCCTGGCTAATCACCCGTAAGGTTCTCACGACGTTGGGGAGGGGGCTGCTGGTCGGACTGGATGTAGGATCATTCAAAGAGCCAGGTCTTGAAGTCCTTCCAGAATTGGATCAGTGACACGGATGGCCTGAGGCAGAGGGGCAAGATGTTCCAGGTCTTGGCGGCAAAGTAGGAGAATGACCTTCCTCCGATTCTGGTCTTGGAGATCCTGGGGATGAAGGCAAGGGTGAGTTGGGCGGATCGGAGTTGTCTGGTGGGTATGTGGAAAGTAAGGCGGTAGGTTCAGGTATGCTGGTCGTTCGTCATGTAGAGCTCTGTTGGCGTGAGTGATAAGCTTGAAAGTGATTCTCTTGTTGACTGGGAGCCAGTGGAATTGTTGGATGTGTTGCATGATGAGGCTGTGACAGGGAATGTTGAGTACCATTCTGGGTAAAGTGTTTTGGATGTTCTGTAGTTTCTTGAGCTGTTTCTGGGTGATGTCGGCATAGAGTGTGTTGCCGTAGTCAACTTTGCTGGCAGGGACAGACTGGCCATAGTAGCCACTGGGCATTCCCCCGGAGGGCCAGGGAGCGGTGGCTGGTTTTCTGCTGTGGGGGCCGGTTTTGTCACTGGGGGCCAGTAACAAAAGCAGGAGCTGTGCTTTTTACTAGCACTCCCCTGGGCGAGCAGCAATCTGCCAGGGCTGGTTGCTGTTCCTAGTCCAGCCCTGTCTGCTGGGGATGAGTGTGTGGGGGACTGTCTTTCTGGATTCTGTGGAGATCCATCTAATGTCTTTCGAAGGAGGCGGAGTGTGTAGAAGCAGGCTGAGGAAACTGTGTTTAGTTGGCAGTTCATGGCGAGTGATGAGTCCAGTACGATGCCATGGTTGCGTGCGTGGTCCGTCGGGGTGGGGGGCAGATCCCAGAATGACTGGCCACCAGAAGTTGCCCCAAGCTACAGGGGTGGGACCCAGGATGAGTGCTTCGGTCTTGTACGAGTTGAGCTTGAGGCAGCTGTCTTTCATGCAGGAAGCAACAGCATTAATTCCACTGTGGAAGTTGGTTCTGACAGTTGTGGGTTCGTTGGTGAGGGGGAGGATCAGCTGGGTGTGATTGGCATAAGAGATGATGTTCAGTCTATGTCTTCTGATGATGGCTGCGAGGGGGGCCATGCACGTTGAAGAGGGTGGGGTTCAGGGATGAACCCTGGGGCACTCCACATCTGATCTCTGTGGGTTCCGAGAGCAACAGTGATAGTCTGACTCACTGGGTCCAGCCGGTGAGGAAGGAGTGGATCCAGTCCAGAGCCCTGTCACAGAGGCCGGCGTCGTGGAGTCTTGTGATTAAGGTCAGGTGGGAGACAGTGTCGAAGCTGACCGAGAGGTTTAGTAGAATGAGGGCTGCAGTCTTGCCACGGTTGAGGAGGGAGCGAATGCCATCGGTAGCGGCGATGAGTGTGGTCTCCATGCTGTGGTTGCTTCCGAAGTCAGATTGAGAGGTGTCCAGGACGTGGTTCACTTCGATGAACTGATGGAGCAAGGATTTGCATATACGCAACTTGCTGGATGAATCCTCTCATATAATCATAATAAAGTATTAATAAATGTCTGTTATATTAATTTATACGAATTTCGTATACAATGTAGAAGCAGTGGAAGCTTGCCTATGTGTCTACTAACAAGTAATTGAATGAAACTAAAATGGCGGGAAACGAATTGCGCATTCGCCAACTGCATGATGTCAAAAAGCTTGGAGGGAAAAGCTTTGCTTCTGCGCACTAATGTGCAAGATGGCTGCTTCAGAACTCACATGCTAAGCATCTGCTTTGCTCAAAACTAAACTGCATTTAAAACTAAGTGCTAATGCATAAAGAATCATTTTAATTAAATGGAATTAGAGTAGACATAAGTGGTATACAGTGAAAACATTTTATTTGAGTCAAACACCTTTTCTTTTTTACTTCTTTGTTAGTTCGCTATTGGGACTAAATCAAGAGAAGAGGCTTAAGTCCACGTGGGTAACGTGCGCAGTCTTAGTAGAAAGTGACCTTGGAGTAGTGATTCCGAGCTTTGGAACATGGTCAAGGACGATCTTTTCTCATAGGGTGAAAGTGACGGAACATCCTGAAGACTCAATTAACAAATGTATAAATGTAATACAATGTTTTATGAGAAAACGGGTGGGAATAAAGCTTGAGAGAAACAAAATAAATGGGCGGGAACATAAGACAATGCTCTTGAGAAAAGTATTACATTTAGTATGGTGTGACGATCATACTCTTGGTTTGTCCAATCAGAATACACAATTTACACAAGTCCGAAACATTTGGAGGTGGAACATGCCACCAGAAGGTATAATTTTTGATAGTTAGCAAATTGAAAAGCTGATCGCTGCCAGAACGCTGCGAGATAGAGATGCTGTCCGATTGCTGATCGATTTACCTAAAGCAGACTTAGAATTTTCAAATAAAATTAGGAACGAGAGTGCGGAAGAGGACCGAGGAGGCGAGGGACTAGAATCGAGGTGCGGAAGATAGTCGAGGAGGGAACCAGTATCTGAGAGGGGTTTGACGCTGGTGTTGAATCCAGAAGAGGTGATCTGTTCTGTCTTAATCCTATCCAGAGCTGTTACCTAGTAATTCGTGGGGTCCAAACTCTTGGCCAGAGGGGTCTGATCTCACACAATCCTAGGTAAATATAAATGTATTGTGTCAATATGCCTTTTTCTCTGTCCTCTCTTCCTGAGGTACTCATCATTAAATCTATAGACTAATTTAGGCAACTGAATCTCACCTTTCCAGAATGATGGAGTTAACACTGTAATTTTTATTTGATTCACTAAGATATTTTCAGATAAAACTTTAAACTTAAAACTGAGTCTGTGGTTATTTAATGAATAAATTAGGTAAATGTTTAATGTTTTTAATTACCATCTCTAAATCAACTAATAGATCCATGAGTAAGGAAGGGCTTAGTAAATAAATAGACAGACATATAAAAAAAGCCCTAAATTGATTCCCAGATGGATTTTTATCAACTGGATACTGTAAGTGAGAGTGGTTTACGGGCCAGAATGTGTGTATTTTAGTGATACTTGTCCGCAGGTGGGTGTCCCGCTGGATCACTTTGCTGGTAGCAGAGAAATGGTTATTATTGATTAGTTTGGTGATTATTGGTTATAGATTTAAATATTAACAACTTTGTTTGTATATTGTTTAATGTTGTCTGGAAAATCCCGGGAAATGTATAGCAGGTGATGAATGGAAATAGGACTAAAGAGCGGTTACTTGTTGATTTTAGAAATTTAGTTGAGTAGAAGGGCTGCAGTCTTGCCCCGGTTGAGGAGGGAGCGAATGCCATCAGAAGCAGCGATGAGTGTGGTCTCCGTGCTGTGATTGCTTCAGAAGTCAGATTGAGAGGTGTCCAGGATGTGGTTCACTTCGATGAACTCTCACTGTCAGCTGTGGTGATTTTAGAACCAAGCGTTTTCAGCTTTTGTGTGGGGTTCCGCAGGGGTCCCCCCTCAGCTCTACTTTATTCAATTTGTATGTCGCCCCTTTGGTGAAATTAGTGTGCTCCTTTGGTTTCCAGCTGTCGTCCTACGAGGATGACACCCACATCATCGTTTCCATCTCCGATGACTGTGAAGGGGTGGCGGACAAGTTTAGGGCCTGTATAACAGAAATCTGCACTTGGATGAGGGAGAACTGGCTTAAAATGAACTGGGAAAATGTGTTTTTTTTGGAGCTGAAAACTCAATCTGAAGCAACTGTTGGTGTCAGAAACTTGTAGCACCTTACCTGTTCCGGTGGCCCTGGTAAAAAATCTGGGGATGATCTTCGACAACACTTTGACTTTTGACACCCAGATCAGTAGAACGGTGAGCTCTTGTATTTGGATTAGTAAGACTCAGAAAAAAATGTCTTTCTTCTCTCCTGAAGTAGCTTATGGTGTCAGTGGTCATTGTGATTATCACATCTCGCTTGGACCACTGTAATGCCCTTTATCTAAATGCTAATCAATATTTCTTGAATAAGCTACAAGTCATCGAAATCACAGAGGCTCGACTGGTTCTGGGTCTGCCAAAGTACAGCTCAGTCAGGGAGGGTTTGAGAACTCTCCACTGGCTGCCAGTGAAGAGGCGGGTGCATTTTAAAGCCTGCCTGGTTTAAAAGGCTCTCCATCTGCAGGGCTCTTGGTATCTTAGGACTGCCTTCAACTGGCATGTCCCAAGCAGACATTTGAGATCGGCAGGACAGAGTAAGGTGATAGCTCCTAGGTGCAGAAAGGTTAGATGGAGGGAACGAGCTTTTAGGGGGGCAGCTGCCAGGTTGTGGAATTCCCTCCCGGAACATATCAGGAGCTTAAACTCGTACTTGATTTTCCGTAGGCAGGAGAAAACGTGGTTATTTCCTTTTAGATTTCCTTGAGAGATGCATGGCCATTTCTGCCTTACTCTGTTTTGGTCCCCGCCTTCCTGACTGTTCTTATCCGGTTCAGCGCTTTGATGCCTTCTAGTTTAATGCACTTTTATAAATCCAAATTACAATTAAAAGGCTAAAAATGCACAAGGGCTGATTGGTATTTCAAGGTAATTTGGTCAACACATTTAGAATATCAGACACTACATCATGGGACTCCTTTGTGGAATATCAAATTGGCCAAATCTCCCTTTTAGGGAAAATTTAAATGGATCCATAATATCCAGGGCCATATTTACCATGGATTAGGAGGCCACAACACCAGCCCATTGGAGATGTGGACACCTTCAAAACCCTGTCACTAAATCATCCAACACCAGTTTTCGAATCTGTCAATACAACTATCCATATCTGGATACCAGAAGCTCCCCATAACCAGTCTTAGAGGAGATGACATTTCTGCATGCTCTACTTGGGCTTTCATAAGCTTCATTCTTAATTCAGCTGCCAGAACAAATCTTCCCTCTCTTTTGACCATTCGCCATCCAAAAACAACTCTTCAACCAAACCGCCCATACTCCTTGAAGAGACGGCCAACCTTCATGAGAAACCTGCACCGGTTCTTGTCCCATACACATAGTGCTGCTGACATACTTCCTTGTATTTCTGACCGTGGACACAACATCTATTTCAACAAATCTATTGTCGCATAACTTTTCTTGGGACCATACAGCAATGATAACATTTAGTTCTGGAGTTTCACACTCCACCATGCTATCCCTACTGTAGATCTATTATTGACAACTGATACGAAAATGTGTATACCCATTGTTAATACGAAATCAAATGCCAAATGTGTTGTATCTTGTTTTTGGTATTTCTTCTTCTTTGATGTTTTACAGCGTTCAAACTAAAACATTCTATCATAAACTAGGGATAGCCAACAGATCTGTACAGAACCCAAATAGCTGGTTGTAGACAAAAAAAGAGCTTTTGGAAGAGTTCTTTAATAAAGCATTTTTTGGATACTAAAAGACTATTTAAAATTAGTTGAAAATGGTTCAAACTGAATCCGTTTTCTACCACGTAATGAGCAGTGACCGTATAATTTTCATAACAACACCACATAATTCACACAATGCAATAATAACTTGCACACAATAGTTCTGAAAGCAGGCCCATAAAATGTCTAGAAATGGTTGGTACATCATTTAATTGCGTATCTTTAAACAATAGAAGGACAATGTGAGGTACTTCTGTGAAATCGCATAAAAGTGTGCAAATGTAAACATAAGTGTATTGATAAGAGAACGAATGACATGGGGATTCCATGCCAGCAAGAGCCCATTCAGGACAATAACTTCTAGTGTAATCTTACTATAATCTATCTGTACGTATTGAATGTTTCAAACCTGCCAATACATTTTGATGTCATCATCAGGAATTGTGAATTTGAGACAGTAGGCTAGAGTTTATTATGGTCGAAAATCAAACGATGGTGTTGTGCAAAAACCTGGACCTCTCTCTTGTTTTAATGCTAGCAAATTATTGCTTCGATATCTTCAAGGACGCTGGCAGTCCCAGGCCAGACTCAAAGATGCCAAAAGGCACAAGAATGTTTTTTTTTTAAATATTAGTGTAGATCTCTGGAGCGTGACCATCACTATCTACTGCCTGGATAGAATGCTGCATTTGAATGAGTCAACATACAGTAACAATTCTCACTGCCCTGATCTATCCGCCCCTCTTAGGGTGGAGGAATTTTGCCAGCGGATTCTTCTCTGAATTTCAGAATTACTCCAGTAATTGGGGTATTTTCCATTCCCACCCATCTCCGAATCCAGTTGTTTCCTTACTGTATTTTTTTTTTATCAGCTTTGTCAAGGTCTATGCCTCTTTTTTCTTGACCTGGTCTTGCTTTTTTCCAGTTTGTTGAAATATATCTGTATAAATATATCTTTATAATGATATATCTTTCTAGTTGAGTACTACTATGTTTCTCCGCTATGCTGACCTCTTCTTTTAAAATCTTGATTCTTCATCATGTATTTTCCCTGTAGTTCTTCTTAGCTTTTCTCTCACTTTCATTTTGTCTACAATAGAGGTTCTATGATTATCGAGATTCTCTAATGTACAATAATCTTAGGTGTAGAAAGAGACTGATATTTTGCTTGGTCTATTTCCAGATGTGATGTAGAAGGACTCCCAAAAGAAAGAGAGAAAACAAAATGAAAAAATGGTCTTAAGTAAAATAAAAAAACTATGTGCTAGGACTTTAAAGATTTTCTTGGATCACACATTTTTGTTAATCAAATTTACATTTTGAAGTCTCATAAGTATTCTTAACCTGGCCAACATGCAATTTATTTTAATCAATAATTGTAATTTTGAAGTCTTATAAATATTTTTAATCTGGTCAACATGCAATTTTTGTTAATCATACATTTTTATTTTGAAGCCTCATAAGTATTCTTAATCTGTCCAACATAAACATTTTCCCCCCACCGTGACTTCTGGGGTCAATCCATTCACTCCCAAAATGTAAGGCATGGAATTGTATGATTTTCTCTCCCCCCAAAAAATGCTAACAGAAGCCCAGGGTAGCTCAACTTCGTAAGGGAGGGTCTGAGTACTCTTGATTTTAATCCTTTAATAGGTTTTGTGCTAGATTTTTATAAAATGTATGTAAATTAATATACTTAAATTAATGATATAGCTTTCTTTTCAAATGGTAATTAACATAAAAAGTCAAAAGTGCTGATTTTTATGCATTATCATTGAAGACAACCACATTTTACTGTATGTAGAGTAAAAGAGAGATTGGTATTACATACACATAATCAAAGGTTGTTCAATAGATATTTATTTTTTAGAGAATGTTATGAATATTCAGTGGTTATGTGAGCATATTCATGATTGGTACCTCTCCATAAAGAGCATGGACGAAGCATCATTTGTAACATTCTTATCATATCTACTGTTCTGAGACAGATATTTTTGATCAGTTCTAAATTTGTAAGTTTTCTAAATATAGTAAACAGTGTACACAGAATAATAAGAGGCGTTTCTCTTAAATAAACCAAAATCTATGTGCAGTCTACCCACGAGCATTCAGTCCAGATATAATACACACTTCCCTAAAGGAACAAATGTATATACAGACCAGGACAAAAAAAAGTGGAAATGGAGAGCTGCAGAAAGATGGGAGCTAGAAGGGAGATGCGATCGGTAAGTTGACAAAAATATTGCAAAGCGTAAATCAAACTTTCAAGATCGGCAACATAGGATAGGACATAGGAACTCCAGGTGTCAGACCAGTGATCCCGGTAAGGTGCAATGATACTTTCTTTGAACATTTTCCGGCTGAGTTGTTCAGGGGGGGGGGGGGTGGAGGTGCACCAACAATGTCAGTGATGCTTTTTAAGACCAATGAAAAATTCACTTGAGAAATGTTGTTGCTGTTGTCCACTCAGTTCTTCGACCACTACACACCCAGCATAGTGCATGGCCGCAGCACTTGAACTGTGTGTGTGACAATCTGGATACCTTCTCCTAGAGCAGAAGCAGAACTCTTCCCTGGAGAGACTTGCTCGTTTGACCTGTGCTGGTGTCCAGTGCACCTTGGTATGAATTTAGAAAAGAAAAAAAACTTCAGTCTGTTCTTGTTATCTTATGTTATGTTAATTTGTATAGCTCACTAATCACCTGGGAGGGTATCCAGGCACTTGGGCAAGGTGTGTAGGTTTGTGGTTCCAAAGTGCTTATATGAAGAGCCGGGTCTTCAGCTCCTTGCAGAACTCAAGAAGTGAAGAGGAGGTTCTGATGTGTTGAGGGAGGTCGTTCCATGTCTTGGGTGCGATGTAGGAGAATGAGTGACCCCCAGTTTCGCTTTTGCAGGTGTGGGGAGTGTGTGCGAGTGAGAGTGAGGCAGGTGTCTGGTGAGTTAGAGAAAGTGTATGTGACTGCTCGGGTATTTTGGTCCTGTGTTGTGTAGGGCTTTTTTATGTGTGTGTGAGAAGTTTGAATTTACTGCACTTGAGAATGGGGAACCAGTGAAGCTTCCTGAGGTGCAGTTTGATGTGGGTATGGGTTTGGAGGTGGAGTATGAGTCTTGCGGTGGTGTGAATGCCTTTGTCATCAGCCCTATAACGGAGTCTGTATGCTGGCTCCAAACCCGTCTGTTAGAAACGGGTAGAGTGGTGCAGAGCGGGCGGGACAAATTCCGGACGAAATGTGTAAAGCATCCACGCAGCACACACAGGCGACACACAAGGCACACTACAAAAAGAGACCACACCAGGTTGGGTGAAAAACAGTATGTGTATTGTAAAATAAACACATCAGAAGGGAATCACAGGTGCAGATAAACTGTGCCAGCCGGCACCGGGGAATAATTCACAGGGGGATTATATACAGGGCAGCGCCAACCGGGCCGCTGCCAGAACCATCACAAGTCGAAGGATAACTGAAAGTCCATAAGCAATAACGTCTCACCGGCCGTACCTACTGGTGAGTAGACATGCACTTGGCATAAATCACTTTAGGGATTTGTCAAGGTAGACCGAAACATGAAACCAGCCACATAGGCATTAGGGAAAAACAGTAGCATAAAGGCATTAATCATGAAAACACATTATGCATAACTTCTGGCATAAATCATCGTTGCCGTAGTCTGGAATGGGAACCTCAGGTTAGGCATAGTGTGCAGAACACCAGCATTGCAGCCTTAGGGAAAAGAAACCATTAGCACTAGGCATAAAGCACACAGTGGTCAGGCATAAAGCCTGAATCAACACCTTAGGCTTACCTTCACAGTGGACCTGAAAACACAAATACATTAGGCATAACGGGTGAGCATATTCTGCATATCATTAGGCACACCATACTCAGCTGGGCCCTAAACCATGGGAGCATTAAATCACCTTAAATCAGGCACTTTACGCAGGACCCCCACAAGGTAGCCTTAGGGTAAAAGCATTGCCAGCATTATTGCATTAGGCATACAAACAGTATGAATAACCTATTAGGTGGGAAAAGCATTAGGCATGAACCTGTGGGCATAAACATAGTAGGCATGAAGCATTATCATTAGGGTAAAAACGCTAGGCAACATCACCTTAGGCATTAGTAGATGAATAAGGCACCTCCTGCGGTACATGGGGCCGAATCATATTAGAATGGGGCATACACATGAGGCATTTCTTCATTGCGCACATTAGGACAGAACATTAGCATAATGGTGCATCCCTAGTAACCCCCAAGCTTTCTGTAAGCATTAGGGGGGAAAGAAACCATTAGCGATATAACCACATGCATTAAGCATAAGCAACATTAACAGCACACTTTATGTAAATACACCTGGAATAGCTGCCCCAAGGTTGCAGATTCGCTTCTAGCGCTACTGCGCCTGGGGAGCCCCTACTCTGGAGCTCTGAAATTACCAATTGCCCAAAATTAGCACTGCAAACCGGAGGGAAAAGCATTAGGCATCATCCTAGGTACAAATGCATTATGCAACAATATTATGCAAGAAATCATATGGGGCAATAGGCCTCGCCAGCATAAACACAGTTCGTCCCAATTGGGGGCACAACACTCTGAAACTGGCCCCAGGCCAACTGGCCTCTCTCCGGCACTCAAATGCCCGATGTCCCGCAAAGTCAGGGCTGGCTGCAAAGACAGCAAAGTGCGCAAAGCACTGGGGCAGGGCAGGAGTGTCTCTCACTCCCCTCTCTCTTCTCCTGAAGAGTACAATGCCCCCCAATACGTTGCAGCTGCCCACTGTCAACCAAGCAGGCAGGGGGAATCCCACACATAGCGCTTTAGGATCCCGGCGCTAAAGACGTCCGCTCCTCTTCTCCTGGGCATAGTTGGACCGCCTTGGCAGCAAGCAGAGCACAGTCAATGCAAATATGGCACTCTGGAAGCACCCCAATGCAGCACACACGTAGGGGAATTGAAATATAGCGCTTTGAAAGCACATCACTGCAGGCGTCAGCTCCTCTTCCCCTGGCACCTTGAATATAGCGCTTGCGAGGCAGTAGGTCCCCCTAGGTGCTTTAAGGCAGAAGATAGTGTACCTCATCTGGTAATCAGGAAAACAGTGCCCACCAGGTGCTAGAGTGCAGGCAGAGCAGCACAGTCACTTCAAATATGGCGCTCACTAGGCGCTCGGTGACTCACAGTTCCCGGGGTCCCACATGTGGGAGTAGCGCCCACACTCCTCACCTCCTTGGAATGCAGGCAGTCAAAGTATAGCACTCACGAGGCGCTAGGGCAGGAGAGCAGGCAGGCCAGGCTGGGCAAGATCAGCAGACAATGGGCACTCATCAGTACAGGACAGCAGCTCCTAGAAGCAGTCATCTCCCATAAAGTGGCACTCCTCCGGACACAGCAATCTTCACTCCAGCAAAGGCTCTCACTGGCCCTGTGGACAGCAGAGGGGTACAGATGGGCTCGGGGGCCAGCACACAGGCCCATGCGGCGGTACCTCCTGGCAGAGTGTCCCCTCTCATTCTAGTTCACCCTCAGTCTGCGCACATGGCCTCTCTACTGCTCTACATATACACCACTCCTCCCACCTACCAGAAAGAGATGGAAGCTTCTAGAAGGTCCCTGGCAGTTCCAGCCTCACTGTCACTACGGGAAGTGTAGAGCACCTTGTCAGTTCAAACACTAGACCGCCAACCCACCTCAGGCAGGTGGCACAAGCAGACAGAAATGGCGTCCATTTTAAAAGTGACACATGGCATATACATTTCCTACCATGGGGGAGATGTCCCCTAAAGGGGGGGGTTCGCAATATACCTATGTAAGGCAGAAAGCACACACACTTTGCACTGCTAACCAGCGCCAAAATGTCCAACATCCTGAACCCACCAATTCCATCACAGCGAAAGGGCTAGGGGAAAGGCAAAAAGTTTCTGGATGACCCTGCAAGCAGGGCCAAGTCCAACACCGTCAATGCACAGATAGTGAGGATTGTAGAGCCTATGCGGTCTACAGCCTTTAAACTTTGCGGTCTGGTGGGTAACAGTATTCCAACTGTTGTGAGTTCTTCGTGTCACATTCTGTTTGTAGTTCCTAATAGGATGTGACCACACTGTCTGGTAGTAAATGCTTTACCTGGTCCCATCAGCTAGCATGTTCCGTGAGCTCTGCCTGTCAACCAGGACACTTTATGTTACTTTAGTCTCTGAGGTTCAGAGACCACAGGGCATAAAAAGCTGAATAAGGTAATTTTCAGAGAAATAAAGCAAAAAGGAAAGGCATGGTGGGACAGCTGGTACAAACAACTCCTGATGTTTCTTCTAACATCTATGAATTATTCAGAGACATGCCCAGGGCTTCAAAACAGATCATAGAAAAGCGGTCTGCCCTTGTCACATCTGAGACAGTCCCCAATCCTTTTATGGCACAGTTTTCTTGTCAGTGTGCTGTGACCTCTGGTCGATTTAAGCTCATGACAGAAAGCATTTAACTTTGTGATCATTTTGAGAAAGTAAATTTCTTCTGGATTGAATAGCAAGGGTTTTTTCCTTAATAAACCTTTTTTACTTCCTCAATACTAGCACAGCTGAGTGCTTGTCGAGCATTAAATGTTGGCTTCAATCACTCTATTGCTGCAGAATTTCCAGCCAAGCCTGAAAATCGCGAGATCTACACTACATATCTGCCTGCCGGGAGCCTGAGGCGATCGCAGTTCATTTTACCCTTTAACTACCTAGAGGATTCAGTGTTCGACTAATTCAGGGGAAGTTTAGGAACCAACACCAAGGCCACAACACTTTCTAATGAGTTTGGTGTCTCTGAGGCCCTTATTACGAGCTGACCAGTAATTTAGATTTGGCTGTTAACAGGAGTTAGGAGGATGGACATCAATTAGGGATCACTAGGGGTCGCCTGCTCCCATATGTTTTCTTCCCTTTATATTTCTTCCTTTTGATAACTTTTAAAAATATTTGTTTGTCTCCTACATTGTATAGCGTCCTTCCAGACCTTCCAGACCCGAAATTGACTATGCCACACACGGTGCTTAATATCGCACATCTTTATTCGTCAGCATGTAACTGTGAGCTCAACATTCTAAAACAAGCTTTCATTGAATTCCACTCTGACACCTATGTCACAGCTCAACGGAGCCCTTTAAGAGCCAAAAGGGTTCCGTCAAAAAACTCACCAGAAACGATATCTCCCTCTCTGTTAAATAAAACATTATAATTTTCTTACAAATCCGTATATATGTATCATCCCAATGTTGCTGGCACTTACCAGAAGCAAGTGATTATAATCATTTCAGGCTGTTTCCCCTCTTTCCTCTGTTTATTGAGTCACTCAGACCACTCATGGACCAGTGCTTCTTCATTCCTTGATTTGATTTATAATTCCCATGTAGGTAGAAATTTCATGACTGTTTGTAGTCAGACTACTATGAAGGGATTATTTATTAATGTGTGATTTACTAGGAGTACTCATGCTATACAGTTAGAGGAATGATTAAAAAAATTAAAAGATAAAAAAATTAATATTATCATCCAAAATTATGAAAAATAATGTATTTGGAATAAGACAGAAGAAGCCAGCATGTCCACTTTGTTTGCAATGCACTTTAATGGTGATGTAACAGTAATTTATTCTGCTGTTTTGTATAATTGTAATTTATTGGTGTCATTTGGAGTTTATATGTAATGATATTATATGTTGCAAAAGGAGCATGGATTTCTTCTATGTGTATTATGACGTGTATTATTTAAATGTCAAAAAACAAAGATGGAGTGGTTTGCACTTTGAGAAAAAGTTCTGACCGAAACATGTCAGTTTGTCTGTGGGAATTAAACTTTTTATTTTTTGCATCCTGGAGTGCCTGCCTTGGATTCGACGTTTGTGTCGGAATTTGGAGCAAGTTCAGGCTGAACACCACGACAGCTACAGTGCATCCGCACGCTGGTGGAAGCAACAACTACCGCAGTAGTTGCTGTGTTTTTCTGTGGACGAAGTAGTCCCTGCCCCTGTTTGGGGCCCTTTGTCACTCCCATTATCACCCAGAGTACAGCGGTAGTGCCCACGACCAATAACTGACACATACCGGTGAACGCGGAGGAGCAAAGCTATTCTTTGTTATTTGCGAGTCAATGGATTTCACGGAAAGTGACTCGTTAAGGATGGAAGCAGTAAAAGAGATTTTGAGCGACACTCTTGAGACTGGGAACAGTGTCACGGAAGTAGGGCTTGGCAACACAGGAACAGCATCCCTGAAACAGAAAATGGTTAATATCGAAAGATTGGGTAAAAAAGAAATCAGTAAGTGGTGGGAATTGTTGTCTCTGACGTGGTACGTAGAAGTCAATCGGGTCCCACATGAATTACGAATATTTACAGTCCCCACATATGAAACACCATATCCAGGTCTCATGGAGGAATGGACTAAATACTGCTAAATTGAGCTAAGAAATGTTGTAGATCCTCATCAAATATGCCGAATTGGATTTGATAAGAATAGGTAATGAACTTATGGCACTCAAATCGGAGGTGCAGAATGCATATGATAAGGAGGCCCTGAAGGACTTGTGCATAAAAATGAGTGAGAGACTTGCAAGGCATGAAAATGATGTGACGACAAAAAAACATCCTAAATTTCAGCGAGATAAATGCAATTATGCCGAAGGGCGCATACTAACCTTTGAGAGAAAGTATGACATTTCTAGACAAGAAATTAACTGTGAGGACATGCAGAAAAGGCAGGATGTTGTATCATCCAAATTCAGCTCGGACTTGAACACTGATAATGAGGATGCAGGGGAACCAACAGGAAGGGTTCACGCTGCAGGGTTTCACGAAGAGTACCGCATCTTGAGACAAGCAGAGAAACCCAAACTAGACCGCCAACCTCCAAGAGGAAAAGTAAGAGGAAGGGGTTGTGGAAAATGCACCAACAAAGACATCAGATTATAAGAGCGACTGGAGGAAGAACAAACAACCACCGGCAGTACAATATGATTAACAAAGAAGAAGTGAGCTCAAAAGTGACTGTTTTCAACTTATCCAAAAGAGAGGTAACTGAGGAGGAAATCTCATTGTTGGAACTGGGTTTATCATATATAGACTCTAATCGTGCACAAACATGTATTGACTTCTACCTTTTTATGTACGAATACTGAAACTAGATAAAATTCACAAAATGATGAAAAATTCTATTTGTACTGATCATATAAATCAACCTGTTTCTGACTTACAAATTGGAGAAGCAGAAGGCCTGTTGGCTCTAGAAAGGCTACTAATGGAGAGTGAATGTGATGACACGGATATAAACATGGAATCGATGTTAAACACCTTCCTCATTGAGGCTAACATCCCCGGTGGGAGTGGCTTTAAGCAACCTTCATGGCTTATCCTGATATTACCCCAGGATAACATAGATGTGTTTCATGAGATGGTGACCCCAGAACCTATATACATACGGGATAATAGCCCACATGAAGGTAACAACTTGTCTCAATCCCAACATCAAGCTAATGTCAATCTAAAAAATGACAAAACTATTGTCATAAAAAGCTCTGACAAGGGAGGCAATGTAGTTATCATGGATGCCCCCTGGTATGAGGGAGAAATTATGAGACAGCTGTCACAGAAAGATTGCTATGAGGGGATTGACCTGGTGACCTACAAGGACCCAGTAGAGAGGTTCCATCAGAGTTTGATTTTGTGGCGAGACAGGGGCATTATCAATCACGATAAATTTGACTTTTTAAGACCTAATTTTCAAAGGGTACCAGCCTTTTATATACTACAAAAGGTGCATAAAATTTGAATTGATCCCCCTGGTTGACCAATTGTGTCTTCTAATAATATTTTTGGGGAAAATGCAGCAATTTACATAAAGTCATTTATCTCTCCTTACATAGTTGCACTCCCTTCATATTGTAGGGACAGTGGAGGTTTTCTAACTAAAATTGAGAGTGTTATTTGGACCGATACTTACCTGATGATTACTACTGATTTAGTGAGTTTGTAACCTGCATTGACCATGATTTTGGAGTAAAATTGTGTGAGTTCTACTTAAAAACTAGACCGGCTTGTTTCACTGAGCATAATAAAATGTTGATTGATATGATTCGCTATGGCCTAAAAGAGAACATTTTCATCCATTTTGGCATTTTTCCCTCCTAATCATGGGGACTGTGATGGGCACCTGCTTCGCCCCCGGCTTTGCCAATCTGGTGATGGGCTGGTGGGAGAAGCAGGTGGCATGGGCAGAAACCAATCAGGAGTACTTGGACAGTATCCTAATTTGGACCAGGTACATTAAAGACCTGTTTATTCTATGGTCAGGTAAGAAGAAAAGGCACAGGAATATGTCAAAAGTTGTGTTGTAAAAGCATGCATTGTAATTGCGTGCATTATAACGTGATATATTTGCTATAATTGTACTCTAATAATCACAGTCCCCACCTTTAATTGCGAGGAGGCATCCTCACTTTTGGATTGCCAAATATAGTCAGTAAAGCTTGATGAACAGTTACCAGTGTAAAAGGTATTCACTACAGGAATACACAGAAATGTTCAAAAGCCTATACCATGGCTAAACTTTCTTTCTTAGGTTGAGAGTAAGTGTGTCTGTCTGGGATAAACTTCTACAAGCATAACCAACAGTATGCCTTCTAGCATTTGAGAGTCCGTTGTGCTGTGCCAGGATAGTGCCTAACCCGACTGAATTAGTATCAACAACAAACATTGTGTGAAGCTTTAAGTTGAAGTAGGACATTTCGGCAGCAGTTTCAACGGCTTGTTTTATTTTCTTAAAATTTCTCTCACATTCTTGTGACCACTTTAATGAAATATTTTTCTTTGTTTCCTCTTCTAATAGAGCACTTATAGTATCAACATCTCGGATGTATCTTGAACAGTAACTAGCCATGCCAAGAAATTAATGTATCATAGAAACATCTTAAGGGGGATCAGCATTTGACAGTGCTTGAATTATTGCAGGATCCGGTGTCTTACCCCCACCTGAAAAGATGTGGCCAAAGAACTGTAACTTAGTCTTGTGGAACTCACACTTGTCTGCATTCAAAGTCAACCCTGCATCAGTAAGTAAACAACATACTTGGTGAGAACTTTATCATGCTCCTTCTGTTTAGCTCCAAAAATCAATAGGTCATTGGTATGATTGAATTCATTTACAACAGGTTGTATGACACTTCGAATGATGTGTTGGAAAAGTGCTGCAACCAATGACACACTAAAACTGAGTCTCTTGTACCAAAACAGACCAACATGTGTAGAAAAGGTTGTAATGTACCTGCAACTTTCTCCTAGTTCCAACTGATAATAACCTTTATTTAAATCAAGGTAAGAGAAGACCTTTACACCATTCAATTGCATTATCATGTCAGCAATGTGTGGACATGGATGTCGTTCTCGTTCAGTTTCCTTGACGCATGTCAACGCAAATGCATACATCTCCTTCACTGTCCTTTTTGAGCACCACCATATGAGAGAAACCCATGGCATTGGACCAGTTGAACGCTCAATAATGTCATGCTTAAGTAACGATTCAAGTACTTTCAACAGTTTGGTGTAAATGAAAAGCAATTTCTCTATGTTTCTGAGCAACATGATGGAAATCCTCATTAATATGCAACTTTACTTTCAAAATCTTACATTTTCCTAAACCATGAAACAACAAAGGGAATTGACTTGCAATTTTGTGATAAGAATTCATGTTGTAGTATTCATGTTGTAGTTCATTGGTATCAGTCCCATGTCAGCATATATACATTATCAGTGCTCATATATTTATATATATATATAAACACAAACGACCAAATCCCACAGAGTGATCCATGGAAGAAGACACAGACTCGAGGCAGGTAAGATACGGCATCTGTTTTATTAGATCAGATCAGCCTCAATCCCAAAATTAAAAAAGAAACATGTTTCAGCTAGCTGGGAGCCTTTGTCAATCTGTTTGGCACCATATTTGCAGCAATCTTTATAGCCCATCCCACTTAAGGCAACAATGAACATAGAGAGCATACTGAGAGTCTCGAAATGTCAATAGAAACCACCTAATGAATATACAGGATTTCTATATGTGAATGTAACAAGTAAAAAATCATTCAGTGAATTCTAAATTGCATCGTGCAAATATTCAACCAATTTGATTTACTTGCATATAAAAGTACAATAATGAACAAGCCCTCTGCCCTGGTTGGAAATTGGGTTACATATACATTGCACCGCCAAACCTCCATTACGTGTCTCCTGAGAAATAAAAATCAAATTGTATTGCGTCTTTTAAAAAAAGAATCGAACTGTTGAGTTTCCCCGCAAAATAATCACTTAACAGTACCCTTTAATCCAACATAATAGTCAGCCCTGTGAGCAGATCCGCCAGCTGGTAGTCCTGGACCTCTGTCACGAGAATAAAGTTCACCCTAGCCCAGTCTTTGCAATCTCCGATATAAATATACATCTAAATCACGGAAGGCATTGGGACAGGATAGATAGCAGCCACTGTTCTGGGGGCTCAACTTGAATACAAAGTGTGACTACCTGACTAAAGTGTCAGTTCCCCGGCGCGTGCTTCGCCCTCAGTGGGACTACAATTCCCAAAATGCAACATGCCGACACTGAAATTAGCGGAGTTTCACTGGCAAAGGACCAAAATGAACGTTCATTTTGTGAAAAGCTGACAAACTTGATAGGATGCTGAAATTGAATAAATATGCCATGTAAATAGCCAATAAAAGGGGAAGCAAGTCTTGATGTCCTGATAGGCAGTAGCATATAAAATTGGATTCAAACCAGGCACAAGTTCGAGGTTGATGGGGACTGATGAACAAAAGTTGAATTTGCCAAACATACCCCACTGCATCGGCATAGGCCATCCGCAGTGCCCAGTCACCCGGTGGCGCTGGTGTCCTGGGCAAGGCATTTCTCGCATGGGAAATGTCGATCCCCCGCTGACAGTCACATGAACCGCTGCGCTACGTCCTGGTCTTCCTCCGCAGTCATCCTCGTTCCTCTGTCCGGCTACCACACCAGGGTCTCCCCTCTAGTACTCTTCCAGAAACATGTGGTCAAAGGGGAGAGCCAAAAAACGACTGGTGTTCAGTGTGAACCGTGCTGACCAATCACGGTGAAATGGGTGAACACAAACAACCAACTCCCATAGAGTGATCTATGAAAGAAGACACAGATTTGAGGCAGGTATGATACGGCATCTGTTTTATTACATAAGATCAGCCTCAATCCCAAAATTAAAAAGGAGACGCGTTTCGGCTTGCTGGAAGCCTTTGTCAATCTGTTTGGCGCCATATTTGCAGCAATCTTTATAGCCCATCCCACTTTACCCCTTTACCGCGGCAATAATTTCGCCGCAGTGTGGTGTTCTATTGTGTGGGCGGGGCCGCGTCTGCCAACGGACGTGCGCAGCACTACCAAGGTTGTGCTCACGACAGCCATTGGCAGCAACAAAGGGGTTATGGCAACAATATATATATATCTCAAACAATGCACCTCAAAACTCCAATATGAGAGAGAGCAGGCACTTGAAGTCAGGTGAATTAGACCATTTAATGAATCAAATTCCCCGAAAACAGAAAGACATGAAGATGCGTTTCAGCAGTAGCACTGGCTTTATCAATCTAAACATGTGCTATATTGTAAACAACACACTTCACTTGTAGAAGCATCAATCGAGTACTGTGTGGGAAGGCTTAAGACATTTATGTATACACAGAAAAACACATTACTGCAGCTTCTCAGCATTATAAACGATGTGTACTCTTAAGTAAGTTAATTAGAAATTAACATACTGCTAGTGCCCCTGAGCATTACTCCTGCAACCAATAATTCTGCTTTTGTATCCAGAATCCTCCACAGCAACATTTGTAAAATCCAGACAAGAGTATAATTTAAGTCCTCTGCTGGAAAAAAACAAGCTAAGTGTTTCCAAATAAATACATGCCACTTAGTTCATTTTCTTTAAAACGAAGGACACAAAACTGCTTTTAATACAGCTGTGTTGCCCTTCCGGTATGTTCAGAGACTCCAATATGATAAATTAATCACGTGTCCCTCAAGGTTAAACATACATTACTCTCGTAGTCCCACTAAGATATCGGGGGGCGTGGCTTGAGGCGTCAAGATGGCGGTCACACTCTAAGAGTGCTCCGGACCACCTCCGTCATCTGCCTTGCATCTGCCTTTTACAGCTGCCATCAGGTCCATGCTTCGACTTGCATTGACTCCTCATCCACCCTGCCATGCTTTGATTCCCCCTGGAGACTGCTCGGTGCATCCGCTGCTTCCATTGAGCCTCTCTCCCTCGGAGGCTCTGCTCGCTCAAAACGGCGGCCCCCCTGCTGTCCTGTCCCGGGCCCTGCAATCTCCTCCCGAAGGGCCCGGCGGCCTGCTTGACCTGCTGTCGATGACTCACCTCGCGGTGGCGGGCTAATTTGCGGACCGGCGGGCTCACCCAGGAGCCCGGGACTGTTGTTGAGGCTTCCCCGGATTGGCTGGTCCGGTGTGCGGCAGGGGTGGTCCCAGCAGGCGGCGTAGGCGCCCGCGAAGAGGAGAGGTGCGCTGATCCCCCGGGGTAGTGGCGGCCATGAGAGGCTGCCGGGCCGGCTCCCGGGACTGTCCACGGTGCAGACACAGTCCCCAACTGCGTCGCTGCTGCCAGGGAGGTGGTGAGGGATGGCCGAGTTCCACTGATCCGGCAGGGCCGTGGGAGTGTCGCCGGAGTCGCCAGAGGCTGCAGTGAGTGAAAGCCACCCCACTTCGGGCGCACCGACCAGGGGCATCTCTAGGCTCATGGCGGCCATGGGCAGGGAGCGTAGGTAGGGGGCCCCGGAAGAGGGGGTCCGGGGGGAGCGCGGAGGCCAGTGAAGAGGGGGGCGGGGTCAGGGTGTTTGGAAGTGGAACAGAGCTAGAGGCCGCCAAATCCCTGCAAATATGTATCCATCCTCAGAGGATTATTGGCGTGGTGGCCCCTGGGTGCACATACCTCAGACCACCCTCTCCTTGGCCCTTCACCGTTGTCAAACAGATCACCATTTCCACTGCTACCTCTCTGAGCCTCCTCCGGCTGGGTGTGGCCCCATGTGGTTACCCGTCCCTCCCCATCCCTTCCCCTCTGAGGACATACACTCTCACTAGGCCGATCCACATCCTTTCCTGGAATGTAAATGGCCTCCTAGACCGCATTAAGCGCACGGCTGTCCTCCGCGCTGCCCACCCCCACACACCAGACATCCTTTTCCTTCAAGAGACACACCTCCTGGGTATGCAATGTAACTTCCTCGCCGGTTACGGCTTGCCAGGGTCTGGCACTCCGGCTTCACACGGGGTTCCCGGGGAGTGGCTATCTTACTTAGGAAAGGTTTTCCCTTTACCCTGGTGGACGCCGAGACAGATACACAAGGCCGTTATGTGGTGGTCTCAGGTTCTATGGAGGGGAGCCCCCCAAACCTCTTGAGCCTTTATATTCCCCCTTCCCTCCTGTCTTCAACACTCCGTCATCTCACACAAGTGATTTCCTCCCTCCCGCAGGGTCTTACTGTGGTTGGGGGAGACTTTAATGCCATTATGCAGCCCCTGCGTGATCCGACGGGGACCCCATCCGAGGCCCGTGTTATCTCCGCCAAATCCCTGACAAGTTGGACCTCGGCCTTGGGACTCTGTGACGTGTGGCGGGTTTGGAACCCTCGCGCGGCTCAGTACACCCATATGTCGGTGTCCCACCATACTCACTCCCACATTGACCTCCTCCTGATGCTGGCCACTGATTGCCAGCTGGTTTCCAGTGCCGCGATCCTGCCCAGGGGGATATCAGCTCATTCTCCCGTCTCCCTCCGGATGGGGTCTTCTCCGGTGGGTCCCCGAGCGGTCTGACGGTTGAACGCCTGGTTCTTGCAGGACTCAGAGTTCGTGGAGTAGCTTGGCCAAGAACTCACTCACTACTTCTCCACCAATGTGGGCTCGGTTCTTTCTCCAGGGACGCTGTGGGAGGCAGGCAAGACCATTGTTCGAGGAGTGGCCAGAGGATTGGTCCACGCAAAACGATCAGACCAGACGGCCCAACTTGCACAGTTGGAATCCTGGGCAACACAGCTGGAAGCTGCCCAGCTCTCTGGTGGGCTGGAGGAGTCCTCCCGGCAACTAGCAGTGGTTCGCGAGGAGATTCACCGACTCTCGCTGGAATTGGCCAAAATGCTCTGGCGCTCGTCAGTGGCTCACGTTTATGGGTGGGGGGATAAGAACGGCAAGCTCCTTCACAACCTTGTGTCTTATCCCAAGGTCAACCGTATTATTCCTGAGGTACGCTCGGATGATGGGACCCCTCAAGTGACCTCCGCGTCTAAAGCACAAACATTTGCTGCCTTCTACGCGCACCTCTACGCTGATCGACCCTCGGGTGCTCCGCTGGCCGCTCTGATGGATGAAACTGGTACCTGACTGCCTTCTCTCTCCTAGAAGACTGCAGATGTTCTAGACCGCCCCTTCACCTTGGAGGAGGTCCAGGACGCCATCTCCCTCCTGCATCCTGGTAAAACACCTGGTTCCGATGGGTACCCTCAGGAGTACTATGCGGCCTTTCAGATATTTTGGCCCCCGTCTGCTAGATCTCTTCCGCCATGTGGCAGAGACCGGCGCATTCCCACCTGAGTCGGATCTGGCCACGATAGTGGTTATTCTGAAGACGCAGCCGCCGTCCCTGAGTTGTGCGGACTACCACCCGATCTCTCTGATAAACACGGAGCTTAAGCTCTTCGCCACCATCTTGGCTCAGAGACTCCGACCCCTCCTGCAGGAACTGGTCCACCCCGATCAATGCGAGTTCATGCCGGCGAGAGGCACCCGCCACTGCATTCGTCGCCTCCACCTGGCCCTGGCCCACTGTGATCGGCTAACCCCATATCTAGTCCTCCTTTTCATAGACTTTGAAAAGGCCTTCGACACGGTTAATTGGGATTACCTGCAGGAGGTGCTGGATAGGATGGGTTTCAGTTCCTCGTTCCGTCGTCTCATCAAAGTTCTCTACACCAACCCCCGAGCCCATGTACTTATTAACGGTGAGCTCTCTGAGGCCTTCCCGATCCGAAGGGGTACGCGTCAGGGTTGCCCTCTCTCGCCACTCCTATTTGCGTTGGCAATGGAGCCCCTGGCGGCGCTTATCCGACAAGACCCACTTATTCAGGGTTGGGCCTGGGACTTGAGCCAAGTGGACAAGATAGTCCTATATGCAGACGACGTGCTGCTCTATCTGGCGGACCCCGACAGTTCTGGCCCCAGGTGCCTGAGGGTCGTCTCGGATTTTGAGAGGGTCTCTGGACTTTGTCTCAATGAGGCAAAGTCCACTCTGGTCCCACTGCATCCCTCCAGGGATTGCTATGATTGGCAGTCGATTATCCCCCTTAGGAGGCACTCGGTCAAATCCCTCGGCGTATGGGTAGCTCTTCTACCGGAGCTTGAGTGGGCCCTGAACGCCACGCCCTTGGTTGTCAGGATGAAGGCAGACCTCAAGAGGTGGCAGACTCTTCCCCTGAACCCCTGGGTAGGAGTGCCCTCTTCAAAATGATGATCCTCCCCCGTTTCCTTTATATACTGCAGAACATCACGGTCCACCTTCCGGGTAGTTGGTTTCGCGAACTTGATGGCGTCCTCACCCAGTTATCTCTGGGGGGCGGGAGGCCACGCGTGTCCCTGGCACAATGTCCCATTTTCCCCTTTGACGGGGGTCTGGGGGTGACCCATCTTCATCTCCACTACCTGGCCACGAAGCTTATCGTTATCCACGACTGGTATGTGGGCGGCTGGTCCGACCCTGCCTATCGTGTTGAACTCACTGCATTGGACTTTACACTGATCCAGGCGCTTCTGTATGGTAGCCCAGTGCCACTGGCAATGGCCCCGGTCACCAAGACAGTGATTCAGGCCTGGCGTACGACCTTACGACACGTGGGGTGGGACCGGAAACTCACTCGGCAGACGCCACTCTGGTATGGGTCCTGGATGCGGGAGGTCTCGTCCCTGCAGGGGTTCCGCAGGTGGGACCTCATTGGAATCTCGGTGCTCGGAGATGTTTGGGTGGGGGACCACATCCGTTCCTTCGCAGACCTGCAGCAGCACCACGCTCTTCCTCACTCCCAACTCTATTGATACCTGCAACTCAATTCAATTCAATTCAATAATAACTTTATTCGGTAGTTTAAAAAGAAACACCATAAAAGTTCACAAAAAGCAAATTACCAAATTTACAAGGGTTAAAATCCAGTATAAAAATACATTTGTTAAAAAAGCAATTAAAAAAGACGTCTCAGTTTATGTATTTTTCGACCTTATCATAACATACAGTTTTCCTATTATCTGGCATTCTTTCATTTGTGCAGAACTAATATATAGTTCGTACTCAAAGGTTCGTACGATGACGGATACAAAATTTGAGAAAGCATACAATCGCTTTAGCATAGTTTTCCTTTTCTAGATACTGAAGTGCCAAATATGCAGGACGGCACTGTCGAAGTCCCCAGATTTTCAAAATGGGCAGTATCCAGCGTTTGCGTGGTTCGGTAAAAAATTTACAAAATAAGATTGTATGTATCGTTGTTTGTGGGGACACTAGGTCACACGGACACATGGGAAATGTGGATGACCAGACATTTTGCTTTGGAAATGCAACCATATTGTGTTAAACTAGAGTTCAAATAGGGTTCAATGGTAAACACAGTCTGCGCTAATAAAGAATGTTGAACAGATGGTTTGTGAATCTCAGATAGTAATCGTATCTGGCGCAGGTGTACAAGACACTCTCTTTTTAGATCCTTTTTTGAGATTTCATTTATCAGTAACGGATGATCAAAAAACTTCCTGTAACCTAAATCTGTTAGTAGCGCTTTAACATAGGATAACCATTTAATTTTCTTGCAGTGATCAAGTGTCAAGATATCTTGGATGATCGCCCTAGTTAGTTGGCATTGCTCAGTGACCCATATTCGACGCCACAACATTACTGGTTGTAATTTTATGATGTCTGTAATATAATCAATGCCCAACTCTGTGTGGCAGGCATAGGTGGAACAGCTTTTAGATACCGCCAGCAAGTATCTCAAAAAGGAGTTCTCGACTTTTTGTATTACATCCACATTTACAAAGCCCCATATCCCCGCCCCATATGTTGCAGTGCTTACACATTTTGCGTTATATATTTGTAACAGTTCTTTTGATGGTCGCTGCCCCAGTCTTTGTGAAAACATTTTTAACAAAGTTGTCTCTCGCAAGAATGAAAGCTTCCTTGCGTTAATAGCTGGGTTCCATTTAAATTTTTCATCAATGACAATCCCTAAATACGGATAGGTTGTAGACCTGTCCAGTTGTTCACCCTGTACAAACAATCTCCGATTTTTTACATTTCTTTTCCCCCCCCCGCATGCATAGTGTAGGTTTTCTTTGCATTTAATTTCAAATTTAGACTCGCCATGAAGGCACAGTATCTGTTTAAGGCCAGTTGTAGTTCGATTGGTGTTCTTGCTAAAATGACAGCATCGTCGGCATATAAAAGCGCTGGTATCTGCCGACGAGCTATTAAAGGAAGGTCTTTACTGCCTTGAAGCATGGCAGCCTCTAAGCCATTAGTATAAAGGGTGAATAAAAAGGGGGCCAGTACACATCCCTGTCTGACCCCCTTTTCCACCCTAAAAGTATCCGTGAGCTCGCCTCTCACCCCGAATCTTACCCTACCTGTAGTACCTGTATATAGGTCTCGAAGAAAGTCCACAATTGGAGGGGGAACTCCAATTTTCAAGATGATACTCCACAGCGTTGAGTGTGCCACGCAATCAAACGCTGCGGAGAGGTCAACATAGACCATGTGAAGGGAGGACCCCTTACCTTCCACGTATTTACCCGCCAATAGCGACAAATTTAAGGCCTGGTCAACTGTTCCTAGCCCCTCCCGAAAACCATATTGTATATCTGAGATGATGCTATGGTCTGTGGCCCACTCCTGGAGTCGATCGAGAAGTATTCGCCCTGCCATCTTCCCGAGCGAGTCCAGGAGGGAGATCGGCCTATAGCACGATGGACTGTTTCGGTCCCCTTTTTTAAATATGGGGACCAACGTCGATGTTCTCCAGGAGTCTAATAGGCCCACTTCAGTAGTGGCATTCAAGACGTTGGTCAACAGGGGAGTCCATAGATCCGGGAGGTATTTAAAGATGTCAACAGGAACACCATCCGGGCCAGGAGCTTTGGATGTTTTTGAGGATTTTAAGGCTTTTTGGACCTCTTCGTGGGAAAGCTGGAGGTTTATTGGATAGATGACCTGTGTCAAGGGGCCAGGTTGGTCTGTATCTACTGTGGCGTCTTTGCTAAAAACTTTTGTGAAGTAATACCTGCAACTCAGAAACGCCCTTTACATGCATGTCTCGCCTCCTGTCTCCCTTCCAGAGTTCAGCACTCTGGAGGCTCAGGTGATGATGGGGAACCTGGGCAGAGGGGGAGTATCCCGCATACATCGCTCCCTGGTGAATAATGGTCCCGCTTCCCTAGACCGGCTCAGGGCCGCTGGCAGGGTTGGGTGGGCCCCCTAGAAGAGGCAGACTGGAGGGACACCCTCATGGCGCACAGAACCTTGACCACGTCCTCCAAGCTACGGCTGGTCCAATTCTACTACCTCCATGCGGCATACCTCACCCCGGCACGTCTATTCCAGGCCCAGTTGAGGCCCTCTCCAGCATGCCCAGGATGTGCCTCAGCCCCTGCCGATTTCTATCACATGGTATGGTGTTGTCCGGTGCTGGCAACGTTTTGGAGGGGGGTGACGCTTGAGCTTACGCAGGCCTTGGGCTGGGAGGTTCCACACGACCCACTGCGTACGTTGCTGGGGGTCTTTGATGGTCTGGATGGCTCTAGGATGGACAAGCGTCTCTTGGGGACAGCTGTGGCCAAGAGAGACATAGCAGCGCACTGGTCGCAGGCCAGGGCACCTACAGTGCAGAGATGGAGGAGGGGAGTGGACTGGTGTGGGATCCCGGGGATGTCCGGAGTTATTTAACAAAGTGTGGGGTAAATGGTTTAACATGCTGCCACCATGAAGATCTGTTTTCCTTTAAGCTATGTCACACTATAACTAAC
Organism: Lissotriton vulgaris; assembly: GCF_964263255.1. Taxonomy (NCBI): domain Eukaryota; kingdom Metazoa; phylum Chordata; class Amphibia; order Caudata; family Salamandridae; genus Lissotriton; species Lissotriton vulgaris. The sequence goes on from NC_141695.1 coordinate 1,702,564,099, forward strand.
GTGCAAACTGCTGTGTCGGACTCTGACGGACTTGCCCTATCTTTGTCATCAAACAACTCTGTTATATTTCCTTTTTCAAAGCCTATTGAACTGCAACCAATGAATTTTCTTTGCTCTTATAAAACTAATAAAGTTGATTATCAAAAAAAAGATATTGGGCGCACGCTTCAGAGTCTCTAAGTAAAATTTCCCTGTGGAATGTTCACACGGAACATACCGCAATTCTTTTCCTTGATATATATCTATATACACACATATGGAGCAAAGATATTAGCACTGAAAAATACAAGAAATTCCTATCTCTGACAACCCTAACTATTACTACAGACTAGCTACCAAAACTCTGTATAAAAATTCATGTGATCAAGGCTCCTTGGAGCCGAAACGCGTAATGCTGCTAGTGCTTTTCTGAACAAAAATAAATTAAAATCTGCACTCACTTGTGGTCAGTGCTCCGTTGCCTGCCTGCTTGCCTGCATGGTGAAATCAGAGGTTGGAGTTTTCGCGAAATATATATATATATATATATCCAATGAAACTCCTGAAGTCGAACCTCCGACTTCAAACCAGGTATGGACCACTAGGTGCAAATTTTCAAAATCAAAGTGCTTTATTCCTCTTTACTTCGGCAGCATGACGCGTTTCGACCGAGGCAACACGGTCTTGATCACCTAGGGCCAGATATAGGTAGACATTTACCGATCAGTAACGGCCGATTCGGCCGTTACCGACCGGTAAATGGCTATTCTAGATGTAGGTGGCCTATTTTACCGATTCGGTCAATTTACCGAATCGGTAAAGTTACCGAATCGGTAAAATACCGAATCGGTATTTTTACCGAATCGGTAATTTTGAAATGTAGGAGGGACTCTTTGGAGTCCCACAGGCCTTACCGAATCGGTATTTTACCACCCAATCCAATTGGGTGGTAAAATACCGATTCCAGGTGTGCATGCACATGTGTGCATGCACACCTATGGCATGTGACAGACGGACATGCCCTTAGGGTATGTCTGTGTGCCACATGTCACACATGCCTTAAATCGGGGTGCTAGAGGGTATCAAAGTGACACCCCCTGCACCCTTGCAAAAATCGGTATTTACCGAATCGGTAAATACCGATTCCTACATAATCGGTAATTCAATTACCGATTTTCCCTACATCTCCCCCCTTTTATTTTACCGATTCATAAATACTGAATCGGTAAAATTCGGTATTTATGAATCGGTAAAATTAACTTACCTACATCTGGCCCATAGTGCTTACAGAGATCAACAAGTTTTAAGTGCAGAAAGTCAACACAAGCTCCTCCCCCCAACAGGCATAAACAGGGAAGACATACTTTTAAATAGCAAAATTATTTTCTTGCTGTCCATGAATATCACATAAAGAGATTACATATTTCATGTATCTGCAATGAGTGGATATATTTCACAAAAAGTAATACGATAAAATCCATATTAAAATGGATAACCACAGTCAACGGCATATAAATATATATGTATGTGTGTGTATTTTTATACAGAGTGGCGGTAGCTACTCTGTAGTAATAATTAGGATTCCCAGAGATAGGAATTCCTTGCATTTTTGTACGCTAATATCTTTGCCCCATTTGACGAATCACCACAAAACTATCCAGACCTATTTCTTTTTAGGTCTCGCCTAGGCAGCGCTTGCGCTGTCTCTTTGAGACATGCTGTATTCAGGATATGTATAATATGCTAGCTACAGTGAATGTAGCTGTTTACCATTCCTCTGCCATTGTGTCTGTTTGTATACACAGTAATTTTTGTTTTTATATGTTGATTATGAGTAAACTCATGTTACACATAATCAACATATACAGTTCATGTTTGTACTACGTGTGATCTTTTTTGTGTCTTGCAATAAATTATTTTAATAACATGAAGATGCTTTTAAAAACACTTTGTCTGTGGGTACCTTCACTTGCATCTTAATTTTGTATGTGGTCATAACTAATTTGTCTATATTAAAAATTCTTCCCTGAATCACTGTAGCTAGTATATTGGTCAGTACCACAGATTCTGAGAAATAGGCCTGTACCTTTTACAGGCAACAGTATTCAGGATATGGGCAAGAAGCTCTGCCTACTTTTCGTCCATCTTTTTAATTGAGTCCTGTCACTGTCCTTTGTAAATGGTGGCTTTTTATTGGTCAATAGGCTCAGTAGTCCCCTCCTTAGTACCACCTTTTCTCTAATGGTAACTCCCATGAGGACACCCCCTGTTACATGTGTTATTACTCAGTAGGTTTTAACTACAGCCTTCGAGCACTATTTTCTTAGATGGTTTTGTCCTACCTGCTGGACACGCACAGTGACACACAGCGCACTTCCAGCACAGCATGCCCAAGGCCGGGCTTTATCTTTAATTATGGAGGCCGCACCTTTCTTTTATTCTCCATAGCGCTGCTCACGGGGTGACTTTCACTTTGCCAAAAGATGTTGCAGGTAGGACACGCTCAGTAACACACAGAGCACTGCCAGCACTGCATGCCCGAGGCAGCGCTTTATCTTTAATTATGGCAGCCAAACGTTTTATTTTATTCTTCACTGCACAGCTCAAAGGGTGACTCTCACTTTGCCAAACGCGGACCCTGTAACTGAGGCACACCAATACAGCCCAGAACTCTTCTGCTGCTTCGGAGGGCTGACAGCAGAGTGACGCACGGCGCCACTTCACAGTGCCTCAAGTCATTATGTAAGTAACAACAAGGGTTTGGCTAAAGCGCAGCAAGGCCACACCACTATGGAAATAAACAGAACAAGATGCCAGTACTGCAATTATATTTCATAAATTCAGCAAGACAAAGAATAAAACATTTGTCTCTCAGAAACCACTTTTTCAGTTCAGAATGAATCATCAACCATTACTCTTTTAATTGCATTTATTGCTTTTCCATTCTCGCAATTTTTTGAACGATCTACACATAAGTCTTAAACATATAATCTTTGTTCTAGATTAGGGAGCCCCCTAATTAAAGAATTTTTTGAAAATTGTTAGGAAAGTTATAGAAAAAACTCACTCACTCTCTAAAAATACTATATATACAACACATTCATACTGTGTTCCATTCATACATCTAACATCACCCATATTAGACACACTTCATAAATACAGGTACTACCGGGCCAGGGCGATCTCGACTGCATGCCTTTGCTCCTACCTGGGTAGCGGAGGCGGGAGACCCGTTTTATTGATATTCCGACCTCTCTGAGAATGTAAAACCACGTTCCCGACACAGGAAGAGGTGACCCGGATACTTTTAGCAAGATTACCTGAAAGGCTCTAAAACGAGCCCTACTGATTTTTTGTGCACTGATTTGGTAATGGTGAAAGTGCTTATTCTGGCACAAACTTTCTGCTTTGATATATGTACGGTGTACATCACTTATTTTTAATGTACTTCAACTACTGGTCTGCTTAGCCCTGCGAGGCACACTAGCTGCACCCCTTGCGTGCCCAAATTATAAAATGTTATGGAAACTAATCTAGGTAGGAGCTCAGAGTCCACACCCTACCAGGAGGTAGATTGTGTTGCAGTGAAAGTGTTACTAGCCGTCACACTGCTAAAAGTCGAGGTGCAATTCATAACCTCTGTTTCTACTTCAACATAAAAAAAAATGGCGCTTCATTCTTTGGTTTATCAGTAAAGTCTATCTTGTGGAAATCTCAGAAGCTTCTCTCTCAGAAGTGACTGGTTCCCCACATGATATTATTTTTATTATTCATCACTTTGGTGCCCTTGTCTTAGTTCCCTGGTAAATGAGTACTGTGGCTCTTTGTTCAGGGATGTGGTCTTTTTAAACCATGCTGCTTATGTCTTGTAAGGATATAAGCAATGGATATGAAAATGGGTCCCTTCCGGGCCCTGTACTCTTGTTCTTAACTTTTCAGGCAAAAACACTCATTAATTTCTGAATAATATGTGTAAAAGTGTTAAGGTGACCATGTTATTCCTGCTTACATGCTTTGCTTAATTTGGCATTCTCTATGTGTTTGCTTTCTCCAGGATGTTGTTCTTTTTTTCTTCTTCAGGCAGCATAATACTCTTGTCTCCCCTTCCTTATTACCTATTTCCCATTTTCTAATTCTTCAGTGCCGCAAGGTCATACGAATTGCTATAGTGCTATGCAAATACAATCACTTCACTGCAAATAAAAAAACAAAAGTAAAAAACATTTACATTTTCAACACCCAGAGATCTAACTTTCACAAATGCGAGACCGATTGCATTGCAAATGCTTGTTCTACATTGAAGTAGGATGCAAAGTTTTGAGGTGACTCATTAAGGGAGTGCAAAGAAAAAGTGGGGGGTCCTAAAATAGGTTTTTCCACCAATACATTTTCCACCGACTTTTGTGTCGCTTGTAGCGCAAAATGGCTGGACAGAATTGAAAGAAATTTGGCAGGATTATAGATTACGGTGTGTTGATGATCCTTTTGGTACTACAGGTAAGTAGAATGAGTATTTTTTTACGTTATAAGGCATAAATATGTAGTGATATCTCAGGCAGCTGAATCTTCATGAAATTATGTGGTATTTCTCAGAAGTACCCCGGTACATAGCGATGACAAATCATTATGTGATTGGCTAATGACTGTCCTTACAAAAGTTAAAGGCAGGCATGTTGTTTTTAGATACACTTTGCCTGTGTTCTGCGTTACCCCTTTAGGTACAGGTAAGTATTCAATTCGATATTTTTTCCCTTCCTATTTTCACTTGGTAAGAGGTAGGGAAAACTATGAGTTTCTATATAGTTTATGTACGGAGCACCGCAGTATTTCCTCTGGAGTTCCGTGGTACTTAAAATACATTTTTAAATGCAAAATGTGTTATAAATGTCAAAATACACTGTACTACATTATATTTTAGAAATATAATGTACTACTGTGTACTTTTTACAAATTTAAATCTGCACAAGAAATTGTACAAAGTATTGCGGTAATACCTACAAAATACTGCAGAACGTACTTTTTTTTAAAAATGTGCAGTTCTCCCTAAATTGCTTTAAAAATATATAGAAAAAAAATAAAAATACATTTCTCCACCTATTACCATGTTAACAAAGTGGTAATAGGTAGGGAACAACAATAAAACCTACTCCTTACCTATATCTATGTCCCTAACCCAGAAGCGAAATGCAGAAAGCAGACACACTGTGCTAAAATCTACACAGCTGCCTTTTACGTTTGGTAAACACAGTCATTAGCCAATCATATACAGCCTTCTCTTCTGCATGTACTGCGGTATATTATGAACTTATCGTAGTATACCGTGGCACATTATAATGAATGAAATGAAAAGGGGTTTTGTTAAGCCCGACTGCTGCCCTTAGGCGTCCAAGCGCTGGGAAGAAGAAATTGTGCCTCAAGAAGCAACAGCTTGGAGAATAGTTCAGTTGGTAAAGAGGAAGGTTTTAAGCTGTTTGCGGAATGATAGCAGGTTGGGATTCGATCTTAGATGTACAGGGAGCATAACTAAGTATTAAAAAAATTATAACTTTGACACTACTTACACTATTTACACCTACTACCAAAAAACCATTTATACCTCATAATGTATATTCCTGCCACAGTACATTTACATATGTTCACATGCTTTTACGCTATGTCTGTTTCCATTACCACACTCCATTCATTCCACGCCGCTCTACCCCACACTACTATTACACTCTACGCAACTCTATTCTATGGCCCCCCAGTGTACGCCACTCCACTGTATGACTCCCCACTATGTTACTCCAGTGTACGCAACTCCACTCTACAACACTACATTTTACACTATTCTACTGTATGCCACGTCAGTGTACAACACTGGACTGCACACTATTCCACTGTACGCCACTCTACTCAACGCTACTGTACTGTACGCCAGTTCACTATACGCCACTGCACTCTACATCAATCCACTGTATGCTATTACACTGTACACCACTTCATTCTATACAACTCCACTCTACGCCACTACACTATATGCAAGTACGCTCTACGCTACTACACTGTATGCTAGTCCACCATATGGCACTCCAGTCTAAGCCACTCCACTCTACGCTATTCCTTTATATGCACTCCACTCTACGTCACAATGGACCTCAGTAAAGTCAACGTTATTCCACTCTACGCCATTCCTCTCTACCAGTCCATACTGCACTGTTCAACTGTATGCCACTTCATTGTATGCCACTCCAGTGTACGCCACTCCAGTGTATGCCACTCCACTGTATGCCACTACACTATACACCAATCCACTCTACACTATTCCACTGTATGCAACTCTATTGTACGACACTCATTCTATGCCACTCCATGCTATGGCACTCCACTCTACGCCACTCAAGTCTATGCAACTTCAGGCTATGCCACTCCACTGTACACTACTCCAATCTTCGCTATTGCACTGTACGCAACTCCAGCTCGTCACTCCCCTCTAAGCAATTTGACTCTGTACCATTCCACTGTAAGTCACTCCACTAGAAGCTATTCTATTCTATGTCACTCCACTCTAACCCACTCCACTGAACTCTTATTTCACTGGCAGCCACTCCACTTTACCCTATGCTATCTGTTCCACTACACCATACCTCACTCTACTTCACACCGCTGCACTCTACAGCATTCTACTGTTCACCATTCCTCTGTATTCTATTCTAATGTACGCTACATCACTCTATGCTACTCCACTCTACAACACTCCACTATATGCTATTCCACTGTACGCCACTCCACTCGACGCCACTCCACTGTACCCCACTCCACTCTTTGACACTCCATTATACACTATTCCATTCTACACAACTACACTCTAAGCCACTCTACTTTATGCTTTTTACTTATATGCCACTCCAGTCTACACCACTCCACTGTATGATACTCCACTATACCCCACTCCATTCTAAGCCACTGCACTCTTCGCCACTCCATGGTATGCTATTCCAATCTATGCTGCTGCAGCCTGCGCCACTCAAGTGTACACCACTCCACTGAATGCCACTCTGCTCTAAGCTACTCCATTGGTTGGTATTTCAGTGTATGCTAGTCTACTGTATACTATGCTACTGAATGTCACTCCACTCTATGCCATTCACTTTTACGCCACTCCACTCTATGGTATTGTACTGTACACCACTTCACTTTATTCTGTTCCCCTGTATGCCACTCCACTCTACAACATTCGACTATACGCTAATCCACTCTACAACACTCCAATCTATGCCACTCCACTCCATGCTATTACTCTTGACGCTATTCCACTCTACGCCTCTCCACTGTACACTAATCCACTCTATGATACTCCACTCTATGCCACTCCACATTACTCTATTACTCTGTACGTCACTCCATTCTACACAACTCCATTCTACACTTGTCCCTTCTGCGCCGCTCCAGTCTACCCAACTACACTCCATGCCACTCCACAGTGTTCCACACCTCACTCTTCAGAATTTAGTAATGTACCCTTGTATGTGGTCAGATTATCACATAATCAGTTTCACTCTGAGTAACATTACTCTTCCCAAACACACGACCCATTAAAAAGGTCCATCCAGAAATTGGAATCGCATAAATTAAATTCAAATAATAAAACAAAGGACATCTTCAATACAGTAAGGGGGCTATCTAACCCTGATCGAGTGACCCCCTCTATTACTACCTCACAGAAATTATGCAATTATCTAAATTTCTTCTTTCTTGAAAAAATGAAAACAATTAAAGAATCCATAGATTCCAGCCACAAGGATTTGTAAAATTCACCAGGAAACAACAATTCTGACTCTAAGGCCACTTTTTCCTTTCTTAACAAAGAGCAACTTATAGAACTACTTAACAAGGTGAAATCAGGCTCCCCTAAAGGTGTCTGTCCCCCTCATATACAAAAACACATCTTTGCAGCCTTTCCTGAGGCTATCCTCTCCCTACTGAACTCATCCTTGACCCAAGGGATTGTGCCGTTAGCCTTTAAATAAGCAGTGATTATTACGTTACAAAAAAACAGTCTACACCACTCCGCTCTACCACTCACCACTGTACCGCTCTCCACTCTACAACACTCCACTCTACACCATTCCACTCTAGACCACTCCATTGCATTCTTTTCCACTTTATGCCACACCACTGTAGCACACCCCTATCTACTTTAATCCTCTCTGTGACAATACACTCAACAACAGCACACTGTACAACACTCTCCTCCTCTCTAATGTACCACACTCCACTTAATTGCACTCCACTCAATGACAGTAAACTCTACCATTTGGAACAGATTGTTATTAAACATAAAAAGATGTTGAAATAAAAAAAAACAAAGGTTAATCAGTTGTTATAGTTAGGAAAACTTTACTTATTCTTTCTATACAAACCAAACTTAAAGTACACAAACTTTAAAAAATTCTAAAATTATAGGTAGACCTTCAATTGATACATTACACACCATCTGTAAATTAATATAACTTTATTCTTTAACTACATGTCAAAATTAAACTACACACAAATGTAAAAATGTTAAATGCTACTTATACCTTTAATCTATCATTTACGCGAACCCTTCAAAGTGTTATGACCAATGCACCTCCATACACTCTGTGATCAACTCTGTATCTGCACTATATTAACTAATCCAAACAAACCCGTCTGGGGAGTGCACTTTGGTGCAAAGTGATTTTATTTATAAATACACTTTGCACCAAAGTGCGCGCCATGTCAATGTCGACATTTATCAAGAATAACATAGGTGGTAGATCTCTTTTAATAGAAGTCAGAACCTAAACATTGTCAGCGAGGCTAGCACCTCAGAAAGATATTTTTATCATTGGATCTTGACCCAGAACAAGAGAAAGGCAGAAAGACCAGACAGCAGGGATGGAATACAACCTACTGGAGTGAGGACCTGTGGCAGCTCCTCCGCTAGAGTGGAAGAGCATCACCCCGCCTGCTGCAAGTGCAGCACACACACGAATAAGAAAAATGGCATGTCAATGCCATTTTACTTAAACGTTGCAGTGCGAGGGCAGGGGGCGGGGCAGAATCCTGCAATTGCAGGATTACAGCTGGCCCTGCAGAGCGCATTTCGGGTTGGCTGGTTCCATTGCTATGGCCAGCCTTACATGCACTGTAAACCCAGCAATCCCCTGGCTATGAGACAGCCGGGGATTGCTGACACAGGACTACAGCCCCAACACGAGAGCTGGGTTAGCCTCTCCCACTAATCCTGGAGCTGCTCTCATTAGTTATATTGGTGTACTCCCTTTTACTCAGGGCACAAGTCCTATAAAAAGAAGTGGGGGGACTGACGATATGCAAATGACCTCATGACGTCACGTCCTGAACGTTTACAGGACACGTTTTGCATATTTCTGTGGGGCCCAGCTTTTTGGCAGGGGGGACGGCGTCTACCCTTTTAAAAGAGTGGGCAGACACCGTGTACCTGCGTGTACCCCCGACTCGAGCCCTGCTTTTACTGCTCGTGTATGCTGATCAGGCAGAGAGCTGCACACTCAGGGGAGCAGCATATGGCGAGTTTGGTGTCTATCGCCACCATATATTTTATATGTGTAGCTGCCTCTGGTGAGGACAGGTTTTTTTTTTCTCCCTTGGAATTTATATAGCATGAATGTGACCCAAAGGAATTGGGTATCTAAGCACTTTACATGAGCACTAGTTGCTTACACGAGGACACATTCATTTTTGTTAGGCACAAGGAGATTAAGTGATTTTCCCAGAATCACAGGATGTTGAGCGTCATTGCTGAGACTCAAACCCGGTTCCTCAGATTTTAGATCGACCCCGCTAGCTGTTAGGCTACATCCTGCACCCTGCTGGTTGGGGGCATCAAGTGCAAACAAGGTTGGGAGCTTGGTATTGGGCACCTCTGTCATTCGACAAACTCTGGGTTTCTAGCTGTGCAGTTATTTCTTTACAAAATGAAGCCATTTCTGCAGACAAATGAATGCTAATTTAGGCCAAGGCTACTGGAAGAGCCAGTTAAATGTTATACCAGTACCTCTGAAAGGATGGCTGGTCTGGGACAGAGTCAGTCACATATTAGGCGGTGCTTCGGTGAATTCAGTAGCCGTAGTGCTGCAGGACGTGACAGACATTACTTTCTTATATGCCTTACTCTTTCTTTCCTTCGCCTCCATCTTACTCCCCCCAGCCCCTCCTTTCTCCGTCTCTCGGGCATGTTGACATACGACCATGAACCTCAAGTTATATTAAGGCCCAGCCTTAGCCACAGGGGGCCCAATGTTCCTTGAAATCCGACCCTCCCCAGATATGCATAGGCCAATTTCGGATCACACCAGCTGTTCTGATGCCCTGTGCGCCATCCAAGCAGAGGGCGGGCTGGCAATGCCAGCCACCTGCTCGTGCTCCAGAGACTGCGAGTGCCTCGTGCTTTGGGAGACAAGCCACGCCCTAGAAGGGGGCGTGTCTGTCTACCCTTTAGTCATCTCTAGGACACACTGCGGATCGACTTATAAACCCGGTGGTATTTTGTAACAATAAAAGTCAATATTAAATAAAGGTTAAGAGACTTGAAAAAACCCGAAGACCAAATCTTGAGTTCTCTAAAAATGTCACATGTGCAACTTTTGTGAAAGTAAATACATAAATAAATAAATATGAGCCACATTTTCCCACCCAGCCCTTTGCCAGCACTGACCAAAGCTTGGGGTGACCAATACCATGGCTGAATGTTCTTTACTCCGCCTCATGACTTTTTCTTCCCCCACACACACTTTATGGCTCTGTGCACTCTAGCAGATTATTTTTAGGTCTTGCGACCTATCGATGTGCGCAAGCGCATCGAGCGGAGCGAGAATTCAAGTGGCGAAAACATTGTGAAACCAAAGGGCTTTCAGCCCCGCGGTTTTCATGCAGTTCCCGTATACATGCACGCTCATCGCATGCAAGCCCAGCCTCTCGCATTCCCAGGCTCTCCCGCCCCCATCCGGCATCAGGCTTCTCCTCCCCTAGCAGCACTCCTCCCACACCAGCAATTCCACCCTCCCACACCAGCACCTCCCCTCTCTCTCCCCGCAAACACAGCCTTGCCGTAGCAGCACTCCTCCCACACCAGCACCTCCCCCCTCCCACACCAGCACCTCCCCTCTCTCTCCCCGCAAACACAGCCTTGCCCTAGCAGCACTCCTCCCACACCAGCACCTCACCCCTCCCACACCAGCACCTCCCCTCTCTTCTCCCCGCAACAGCACTCCTCCCACAACACAGCCTTGCCCTAGCAGCACTCCTCCCACACCAGCACCTCCCCCCTCCCACACCAGCACCTCCCCTCTCTCTCCCCGCAACAGCACTCCTCCCACACCACACGGAGGATTCAGCAGCCGCTCTCACCAGCTTGTGGCTCTTGCAGGCAGTCTCCTCTAATCAGGCCCGGCCGATGCACCACGCTCCTGATTTAGCCGTATTGCAGGCCTCACCCGGGCCTCATGTTGTCTGCCGCAGAGAGCTATCGGCACTTTGCAGGCAGTCTCCTCTAATCAGGCCCGGCCGATGCACCACGCTCCTGATTCAGCCATATTGCAGGCCTCACCCGGGCCTCATGTTGTCTGCTGCAGAGAGCTATCGGCACTCCGCTTGTTCCACCCAATGCAGGGCGGCAGCAGATCCAGATCACCAGGGCGAGCCAGTCATCTCATCCCCAGTCGCCAGCAAACCGGTGGAGTTTCCGGGGAGCCGCACCAGGGGGCACCCTCTCAGCCAGGCACTCAGAGTGAAGGCCAAGAGCCGGGTCGGCACTCCCAGGTTTGTGTGTGACCCCAGCCGCCGCCTCCCAAGCCACACCACACCGAGGATACAGCAGCCGCTCTCACCAGCTTGTGGCTGTTACAGGCAGTCTCCTCTAATCAGGCCCGGCCGATGCACCACGCTCCTGATTCAGCCGTATTGCAGGCCTCACCCGGGCCTCATGTTGTCTGCCGCAGAGAGCTATCGGCACTTTGCAGACAGTCTCCTCTAATCAGGCCCGGCCGATCCACCACGCTCCTGATTCAGCCGTAATATGTACAGTATCAAATCCCACTTTATCCAGGGTATGAATGCGCTGGTGAAATACACTGGATTTACAAGTGAAGATGCAATCACATGAGGTATCAGCTAGTAAAATGCAACATTTCTTTACAGTGACACGCCACAAGACCCTAAAAGTAGACCGCAATCAGCTTTCACTAGAATAGTAAATTTAAAAACAAGTATGCATGATGTTATGCAAAGCAACAGAAGCAAGCACTCCGATAGCAGTGTGCTATCCCTGGGCCTTTGCAGCAATATTAATAAAAATTAAGCAAGTGTGGGAAGCGGACATGCGGGGATCATGACGAGTGGCGAAGCAAGTGACCCAGTAATAGTCTTTCAGACACGCAACGCCACTCACACCCACGCAAGCCCACTATCACCCACGCAACGCCACTCACTCAAGCAACACCACTCACACACGCAACACAACTCACCCACGCAACCCCACTCACACGCAACCCCACTCATCCATGCAACGCCACTCATCCACGCAGCACCACTCATCCACGCAGCACCACTCATCCACGCAACACCACTCATCCATGCAACGCCACTCATCCACGCAACGCCACTCATCCACACAACGCCACTCACCCACGCAACGCCACTCATCCACGCAACGCCACTCACACATGCAACGCCACTCACACATGCAACGCCAATCACACATGCAACGCCAATCACACACGCAACACCACTCACGTTGTCAATAGGTCTCGTAGTAGGAAAGTTGGAGCCATTACAATTGCAGATAACAATGCCTTTTATTTTTTTTCATGTTAAAAACATAAAGGGCTTTGTCATTTACAAAACCAATAGCTCCAACTTTCCTACTGCGAGACCTATTGGCAACGCCAGTGCTTGTTTCTTCTGTTATTCCTTCCATTGTCAATAGCTGGAAATGGAAAAGAAATATTCTGGGATGGATCCCATTAATTGGAGGTCATAGAAGGCCAGAAGAAAGTGGGTGGAGAACAAGAGGCGGGGTCATGAAAAACTTAGAGCCCGACTCACAGAACTAATTTAAGACAAAATCCTAAACTTACTACTTTTATTATTCACAGAAGTTAGGATTTTGTCTTCAGTTTGTCTTAAAACAGATTTAAGACAAAATCCTAACTTAAGTCTGTCTTAAGTCTGTCTTAAGACAAACTTAAGACAAAATCCTAACTTCTGTGAATACCAAAAGTAGTACGTTTAGGATTTTGTCTTGTTAGTTCTGTGAATCGGGCCCTTAGTCTTTCAACTTAAACGTTTATTTTTTTAAAGCTCTGCCCCCCAAAACATTGTAACAAGCACAAATGTGACAGCTAAACTGTTCTGGCTTACACAATTAGTCACGAATAGACTGCAATTTAAAATATCTCACAGGGTAAAGGTACCTGCTGGAGAGATATGTGAGTGCCCTGCAATTCTTAGGGTTCAATGATAAGGGTGAATGTATTTAATGGTGAGCTCTATAATTGCGTCTAGTCTCTGTTCTGACTCATCATAAGTGGCATTGAAGGCTAATGTGCCAGCTGCAAAGCACATGTAACAAGCAGGTCACACATTTGTATTGTATGAAGATAGTTCAGTGGGTTGCTTGTTTTGTTACTTGCAGTTCATGGCGTAAAATCCTTTTAATGTAAAACACTGAGCTGTTGGCCGGCATTAGGGAGCTGCATGCAAACTGAAAGGCATCTGTTTAGAACCATTTTTTCTCAATATTTTGCTCTCTAAGGTTACTAAAAATTGTTAACTTGGGTAGTAATAAAGTCTTATTGTTGCAAATAACCCTTACCACTTCATTGCACACTAACTGACTTTGGGCCAGATTACGATGTTAGCAGGCCCACCGACAGCCAGCCGCAGCGGAAGTCCGGAGAACGCCTCCAAGCCAGTGGCATCCCAACCGCAACATCAGGAGTTCACAGCGGGGCTAGCGGTGTGCTGGCGGCGTTGTTGTGGTGGTGGCTTTGGCTCAATGAGTGAGCCTGAAGGCAATGCTGCTGCACTGCAGTGCTTGCATCACGTTGGGTGCAGTGTTGCAATGCACCATGTTGTGCGTGGCACACAGTGCACACACAACAGTGGAGGCACAAATGTGCCCTCAGCCACTTATCCAATTGGATTGCATCTCCCCGGGGTTCTGTTTGGGGCTCCTTACCTTCCTTGTCAATGACCTTTTCATGGCGGGGTCCCTGCAACGAAAAGGTTGGCAGGAAGGAAGGTGGTAATTCCCATGGTACCACCTCCATACACCGCTGTTTTCCCCATCACCAAGATTATGGTGGTGATGGCAGTCTTGCGGCAGTCTCACCGCACTCATCCTAATTCAGTGTTCAGACTGCCAGGTATGCAGGCAATCAGACTGCCAGATTGCGACAGCAGCCCCAGGACTGTCAAAGTCGCAATTGGGCCCTTTGTGTTTCTCCAGACGTCCCACTCTCAATATATAATGCCTACCAACATGAATGATTTGTGACTCCTACACCACCTAACCCTCATTGTCTTATGTAAAAATTCCTATTCATTGATGTACTCACTTGCACATTTCATTTGCTCTGCAAAAGGTATGTGTGTGATTTAAAGCACTCTGACATCCTACATAGGAATGAGTGGCGCTATAAAACATGCAATAAAAAATGTATACGTGCTATTTAAACTGCTTTTAGTTTAATCGCTCACACCGGCAAATACTTATGACATTTCTACAAGGCATTCACATGCCTTACATACAGAAGATGAACAAATTCAAAAGCCTGCCCACAAATCATACTTTCTTAAACACTTGTGAAGTGATAAAAAGCTGAGTGACTTAGTTTCCCATAGAAAAACAGGGTAGTCCCTCTTGCTTACTAAAGAAAAAGGGGTAGTCCTTGCTTGTATAATGCCACCATAACTCAAGAGATCTTAACAATTAAAGCCACTCATAACAGTTGTCACAGATTACAAAAACAATTCAGATAAAATATCTCAGTGATTTATTAAAAAAATAATTGTACAATGTCAAACATCAAATAACTGTGCCACAGAAGAAAATTAAAAAGAGTGTCAGCATCATGCAGAAATGATGTACATCTCTATAGTATCCACATTACAAAATTTAAAAACAGCAATAGATTTAAAACCAACTTGGTTTTAAATCTATTGCTGTTTTTAAATTTTGTAATGTGGATACTATAGAGATGTACATCATTTCTGCATGATGCTGACACTCTTTTTAATTTTCTTCTGTGGCACAGTTATTTGATGTTTGACATTGTACAATTATTTTTTTAATAAATCACTGAGATATTTTATCTGAATTGTTTTTGTAATCTGTGACAACTGTTATGAGTGGCTTTAATTGTTAAGATCTCTTGAGTTATGGTGGCATTATACAAGCAAGGACTACCCCTTTTTCTTTAGTAAGCAAGAGGGACTACCCTGTTTTTCTGTTTTCCTTTATCTCCTCGTCCCTGGACTGGTCTTTAGAGGAGACCTCCCTTTCTGTTTTTTATTGACTTAGTTTCCCACCACTGCATTGGCTTCTAGGTGTAAGACTCCACATAGTTCCCAGCCATGATGAGACTCCAACATAAGAAGGGCTGATGACCCTTTAAGTGAGGCGTTTGTGTCTCGGCGTTGGCTCAACATCCTTTGTTTCTGGGCGAATCACTTATTCGCCCGTGCCTACCAAAAAATAAATGGAAATGTCCTTGTTGGTGCTCATGTAAAGCACTTTGAGTTTAGCAACGCAGAACTGCAAATAAACAAAAGTTTCATCAAAAACAATAAACTGCTGCAGAGTTAAGAATTTTTTTCTCCATTATGAGAGTGAGGGCGAAAATGGAGAGCCCGATAGGGACCCGTCTCGGCACATGGATTTAAGAATTGCTGGTGCTGAGCACCGGCAGGACTCGGCCCACTTAAAGCCCTGCCTGAAACCACCAGCGCAAATTAAGCACAGCCCCAGACCTTCCAACCTTCCTGGGGCACCAGTCTTGCAAGCCTTGCAAGCGTCTCTGCCCGACCCTGACCCTGCCCTGACCTTCCACAGTAACCTGGCAGTCTGGAACCTTCCACAGTATCCGAAAGGGCAAGCAGCCCTCCTCAGAGCACAGAGCGGGCGCGCGCTGACGAGCGAGGCCCACGCCTGCTGCACGCCGCGCGCCCCTGCTCTCGCGCCAGGCACGTTGCGAGCGTGAGGCCCCGCATTGCAGGCTTTCATGCATGGCTCCCATCCCCCCACCGGTCCCTGCGCTCTGAAGCATCCCCTGCCTGCGGAGGAGCACGTGCAGCACCAGCAGTGTCTTCAGAAGGGAGGAGAGGGGGCGGGATGATGCAGGTGGTGGCAGCTGAGCTGCACCGTCCCTAGCAAGTCCCACAGACTGTGTGTGCAGGTGGTACCTTGTCTGAGGCAAAAAGCGCGTGTGTTGTGCAAAACTCTAGAATTTTTCAGACTTTTCAGCCTCTTACCCACCACATAATTCCTGCACATGGGAGAACTTACAAATGTCCTTTATCCTGGGCAAAAATTCTGTGCCCCTGTCGCAGGCGTTAGATTTCGTCCATTTTCAGGCACCATGAGCCTCTTGAGTATTCCAGTCCACGTTTGGCGTGGTCTTCCTAGCTGGTACCCAGACCCGCCTTGTATCTTGAGCACACACCAGGTATTCTGGATACATGGCAGGTCTGTGAGCGCTGCATCCCGTTCAGCTTCCCTGGCTCAGAGATGCTGGTCCTCTTTCCAAGCCCTAAGACATGCGTTTGTTTGGTCTACCAAGTCACTTAGACCGGCCCTTTATTTGTTGTCAATAATCACTATTAAAAACGTTTCAATTCTAAAATTGTGAGACTGTGAATTAAACCTGTCTGGAGCCTGTAAAGTTGTGGTGGTCTTCAGAGGGTCTCAATCACGGCTGTTATTTCCATTCTATGATAGACATGTGCACCTTTTTCTCTCCACATCACGTCCATCTGCATGTCTTACACCTCCTCTCCTTCCCTCTTTTCACTCTCTCCTGAATGCACTTCCTCACTTTCCTCCTTAACTTAACCCACCCAAAGCACACAACACACCCAATCTCCTGTAAGCACTGCATTTTCTTTTACTTTCATCTTGTAAATATTTTGATACCAGTGCACCTCCTTAACACAAACTTGCACAGAATCACGATTGCATCTGGAACATGTGACCATTGCTCTGTGTGCTCTGCAGAGAGGCCAAAGATTGGATGACCAGGTAATCTGAATAACTTTTAACCCACTGGTAGAGTCTGTGGGAAACTGGCACTGCCTTTAGCCTCAACTCCAGAGCTTTCAATCGTGACCTGGACGTGTCTCAGTTTAAATTATGCACTTTACAAGAGTAATAGAACAACTACAGAAACACAACATTTTGAAAATAGCTAACAATCTAGGGAATGCAAGATTAAATAAATTCTGAAACATAAAAAAGTATTAAGGGGCTGATTATGATGGTTGTTGGACGAACAACCGACCGCTATCGCTGCGAGCAGGAGTCCACCCGCCAAGACATCAGTAGTCTCGCCACCCAATTACAATGTGTCTGCTGGGTTAGCGGGCGGAAAAGTGCTCAATAACCCTGTGGCTTGAGCTGGGCCCTGGAAAAGGGCCCCAGTACAATTCGCAGTGTTATTGAGCACTTCGTCCACATTCATACACCGTGTGCGAGGCACCAAGTGGTGCAAGGCACACAGTGCATGACTGCACGCGGGGGCACTACATGTGCTTCCAGGGCCACATTGCAGTGGCAACAGGGGTGGAAGGTCCAGGGGTCCCAGGTCTATAGCTTGCTTCTTTAAAATTCAAACAACAAAGGAACCTTGCTCAAAGCTCTGGACCATAAAAGCTTCATAAAGTAGTTGAGGTTAGGTGTGAGCATACGTTCCTTATTTTTAGATGGTTGGTTTATTCATATAGCACGGATGAATCCTTTTTATCTTTGTATTTTAGTGGCAAACTCAATTACTGCATGTTACATTCATTCATCTCCTTAAAGAGTCCATTTCACTCTTGTAGATTTGTAAGACTTTATTAAGCAAAGAAAAAAGGACAGCCGACACGTGTTTCACCCTGTGTGGCCAGGGCTTTCTCAAGGCTAGACAATTTTATCACATCATTCTTAGCCTTTTTTCAACAATGAATGTCACAGTACAGTTGATATGCATAGAATGTATCTTTAGAGCAGAGATCAGACAACAGCGAAGTCCTGCGGGTAATCCGGTATGAGGCAGTAGTCCTGTCACCACATAGCAGTGGCCTACGATGCCATGCCTGGGGCCCCTGAAGTCCCTTTCCGGCTACCTTTTCATGGTGGTGGGACCACCATGAACAGGTAGCCGGAAAGGGACATCATAATCCTGATGGCCCTGAGCAGGCACCTCCTCCATTCAGGATCACAATTCTGACCGCTGCCCCGTCGGGATGAGTAGATTCTGTCGGAGGTGATGGTCCATCCCCCGACAGTCAAGATACTGACCACTTCCATCGTAATGCGTTGATCGGCCCAAGGGCTGTCTGTTGGTGGGACCGCCACCGACAGCCTGTCGGTGACTGTCCCACCGGCATCGTAATGATGACCTAAATCACTCAAATTGATTACCATAATGCTTTTTGCCATTGTTCCGAAATGGATCAGTATTATTTGCTATTAAATTGGAGGACATGAATACAGCGCCCGATAGTATCCCGCTTCAAAGTAGGTTTTTAATTACTACTGGTCTGAGACCCGCAGACCCGGCCTACTTAAAATCCTGCATGCATGTCAACAGTTTCAAACTGGGAAGTGGGAACATTTCAGGGCTACGTATTTTTCCGCCTTTGGCTAATATTGAAGTAGAGGCTACTTTTGGAGGACGACAACTAAAATAAAGCCATTTTTGGCTTGAAGAAAATTAGACTCTCTTCCCTGAATTGGGCCTATTGGCATGTCTTGAAGACACTCAGGAATGCTGTTAATCTTGCATTCCTACCACCTGCATGTGATTGTGCCTAGTCATGTAGACAGAGACAGCATCCTGGTAACCCACCTGCATGCACAATAGCATGTGAATGGGTATGTTTTTCTAGTCACTTGAGCCCGGTCATGTATCCGGGACACCCGTCAGCTGCATGTGATGGATTTACTCAGCTTAATTCCTTGAACAAACACTGAATCCTGCATACCCAATCAGCTGCATGTGATTGCTGTGGTATAGCTCTGTATCATGTACCCCCATCAGCAGCATGTGATTGCTTTGGCCTGCTAGTCACTTTGACAAGCCCCGAATCTTGCAAGTACACCAGGAGCATATGAATGCATCAGTCAGACTAGTCAAGAATAGAGGCCCTGCATCCTGGTCACCCACCAACAGCGTATGATTGCTTTGGTCTGCCAAGTGACTTGAACAAGCACTGAACCTGCACAACCACCAGCAGTAAGTGATTGCTTTGGTCTGCCCAGTCACTTGAACAAGCACTGAACCTGCACAACCACCAGTAGTAAGTGATTGCTTTGGTCTGGCACAGAACCTGCACAACCACCAGCAGTAAGTGATTGCTTTGGTCTGCCCAGTCACTTGAACAAGCACTGGACCTGCACAACCACCAGCAGTAAGTGATTGCTTTGGTCTGCCCAGTCACTTGAACAAGCACTGGACCTGCACAACCACCAGCAGTAAGTGATTGCTTTGGTCTGCCCAGTCACTTGAACAAGCACTGGACCTACACAACCACCAGCAGTAAGTGATTGCTTTGGTCTGCCCAGTCACTTGAACAAGCACTGAACCTGCACAACCACCAGTAGTAAGTGATTGCTTTGGTCTGGCACAGAACCTGCACAACCACCAGCAGTAAGTGATTGCTTTGGTCTGCCCAGTCACTTGAACAAGCACTGGACCTGCACAACCACCAGCAGTAAGTGATTGCTTTGGTCTGCCCAGTCACTTGAACAAGCACTGGACCTGCACAACCACCAGCAGTAAGTGATTGCTTTGGTCTGCCCAGTCACTTGAACAAGCACTGGACCTGCACAACCACCAGCAGTAAGTGATTGCTTTGGTCTGCCCAGTCACTTGAACAAGCACTGGACCTGCACAACCACCAGCAGTAAGTGATTGCTTTGATCTGCCCAGTCACTTGAACAAGCACTGGACCTGCACAACCACCAGCAGCAGGTGATTGCTTTGATCTGCTCAGTGACTTGGATAAGCACTGAATCTGCACAACCACCAGCAGTAAGTGATTGCTTTGGTCTGCCCAGTCACTTGAACAAGCACTGAACCTGCACAACCACCAGTAGTAAGTGATTGCTTTGGTCTGGCACAGAACCTGCACAACCACCAGCAGTAAGTGATTGCTTTGGTCTGCCCAGTCACTTTGACAAGCCCTAAATCTTGCAAGTCCACCAGGAGCATGTTAATGTGCCGGTCAGCCTAGACATGTAGACGGGAAAGGACCTTTACCAGGCGGACTGAGCCACGCGTGACGTTTCCCTGCAAGCGTAACCATGCTCGCCTGAACCACACATCTTAAGGCAGATAGGGGTCTAGTGTTCAGATGGGCGGGGAGAAGAGGAAGCGTCGGACCAGGACACCCTGGATGTGGCAGGTAACTGGAGCTGGAGCATGGCTTGGGGGGAGTAGTTTTTAAGGGTGGGGTCAGTTTTAGGGCTCACGGCTGGGAGGGTTGGGGTAGTTTTTGGAAGGGGCAGGGTTTTGAGGCTTAGGGCGGGGGAAGGGGTTGAGGTAGTTTTAAGGGCTGGGGTTGGGTTCGGGGGAGTCTTTATCGGTGGTGATCGGTTTTAGGGCTTAGATCAGGGGGTAGGAGTAGTCTTTTTAGGGAGGGCAGCGTTTTTGGCCTCAGGGTAGTGCAGGAGTAATTTCAAGGACAGCCTGGGGGTAAGTTTTAGGGCTCAGGGCGGGAGGCTGCAGTCAGAGTATTTTTTTGGTAGGGAGGCGGGGTTTTAGGCCGCAGGGGAGGGTAATGGGTAGTTTTAAAGGCAGGGTGGGGTAGGTTTTAGGTCTGAGGGCGGGGTGCGAAGTTTGGGGATAGGATTTCAGGGCTTGGCGAGGGGGTGTTGGGGTAGTGGTAATCTTCACCACACATATCCCTTTACCAATTGTGCCTTTACCACACAATTGCGTGGTAAAGGCATGCGTGGTAAAGGCATGCGTGGTAAAGGCTTGCGTGGTTTAGACGCATGGTGGTTAGGACGGCGTTGTAGAAGCGCGTGTGGTTCAGCCATGCGCGCCTCTGTCATACTACCCATGTAGACATGCTCTGCATCCTGGTCACCTACCAGCAGCGTGCGATTGCTTTGGTCTGAGACAAACAGGGAAGCCCGAATCTTGCACACCCACACTCATTTTGACAGAATTAGTATCTTGGGCACTCAGTCACTGGTAGCCCAGTGGGACTTCGGCTCAGAGGCACAGACGGCACTAGAACACTTTTTTAAGAGATGAATATATTGGTGGTCCATTTGTACCCCAGGTACCCCCTCCCACAGCAGGATTCAGGGCGGGGCTCGCCCCCAACAAGTGCTGTGCAGAATTGAGTTGCCTCAGTTGCACACAGGGCCCGATTTCCGCCAAGCCTTTCTACCTCTGTCGGAGTCAGGCTTGTCGGTAAGACACCCAATACCCCCCCAGGTCAGAATCCCGCTGAAGGGACACACTGCGTGCCCCGCACAGGCCCAGGGAACAGCCGGGTAACCAGATTTGCTTCCTTCGCAGTGTCCTTCAGACGGGGACAGGCACCGCGTCAGGCCCTTGGCACCGGCGCCGCTGGGAGCCGGGCGGAAAGTCTTGGAAGCGGTGGTTTACTGCAGTGTGAATTAACACCCTTAAACGGAGATGACAGGCCGGCCTGCCTCCCAGACTGAGCACCAGCCCTAGCGTCGAGAGCGCAAGGAGCGCCAAGCTGGACCCGGCCCAGAGGCCGCGTCCGGGACGGGGGGCGCGGGGAGTGGAGGGGAGACGGACCCGCAGCACGGACCGTGACGGAAGGGTGGACGAGCCGAGAGGTCGATAACCAGATCGATGGACAAATCCGATAAGCGTAGACTTCAATAAAAGTGTCAGTCAATAAGCTGACTTGAGGGACGAATAGATGGATGGATGAATGGAGAGATGGATGTACATGGAAGGGGTGTGGTTGAATGGATAGATGAATAGGCAGGTTAGTCTCGAGGCACCACGAATGGGCGCTTAGATGGACAGGAGAACGGATGAGCGGACATGGGGACAGAGAGACGCTACGCTGCGCTGTCTCAGATAATGAAGAATGCGTGCTCAAGGCTGCTTCAAAGCCCCAATCAACAGACATACGTGATTTTTTTTTATTAAAACCAATAACACGCTCGTCGACTGGATGGGTGGACGTGCTTAGGGAAAGGTGGAAAGATAACAGGAAGGGTTAAAAAAGATCAGACTAGTGCCCAGCTTGCCTGGTGGCAGCACTTCGAAGCACTAAACTGCACACGCTGAGTCAGCAATTCAGTAAAGAAAGGTATGCCCCCTGCCTTACGGTATCACCTCTGGGTGGCACCAAATTACAAGAAAAAAGTCCTGGTGGTTTTTCATTTATTAAGGGAGATTGCAGAAAGCTATTTTTTTCTGGAACGGCAAAAATCTTGCTCTGATCCTGTGCACGCTGTACCTGGAGTACTTCCCTGTAAGCATCCTGGCCGCCTTCACCTGATATTTGTCACTGCTGAACATCTGTCTCCTGCCCTTGCAGTCACTTTGAAGTCTGTCCTGTGGTTGGAGAGCATGACAAGCTACTGCTTTTCTCCACATACACAGACACACAGCGCCCTCCAGTGGTCCACCGACGTAGTCCCACAAGGAGCATTAACCTGCGAAGAGCAAACATAGAAATAAGACTGAGTGGACACCTGTCTGAAGAGCACCCGGTTCTCTGGATAGATGGTCAAGGATTTGAAGTTTCTATTACTCAACTGCAAAGGAAATGAAAAAAAGACTCGACGCTCTGCCAACTTGATGGACACATCTGACAATTCAATGTAAAGTTTAAGCATAGTCTTTTAAATATTTCTAAATGCACAGCAGGAGAAGCCAGGTTCCCCAATTTTTTTGAGGCCCATTTCATTTGAACAGTTCCATTGGGAGGCGAGATGACAGGATGTTTTGACTCAAAACACGCTGGGCCATGGAAAATACCCTAGAATGAAAGATCTCACCATAAGTCAAGACAAATAAATAACCAATCTATTTTTTAATTTTGTGTAGTGCCAACTCTCTAGTAGGGGGACCCAAGCATGTCATTCATTGAACCTAGAAATCAGGGACCAACTCATATTAAAAATAGGGGAGGGAAAAATGTGCATTTGCTACGTTCGTCAATGTCACTTCATCAGTAGGACAGGCACAACCTTATTGCGGCCTCCCTTACAGACATAAGGGAGGCAAAACGTAGCAATATGTATTATATAGTCTTGTGCATATTAGATTTACACTGTATATTTTCAAATATAAACTAGTCTTAGAGGTTTATGATCTCGATTTGTTTTTCAGCGGTTTCCTGATAAGGCCTCTTGACTATCTGAGCACTTTAAAAAATAAAACAGATTTTATTCCAAAAAGAGAGGTGAAAACAACATTTTAGTTCTTCGCAAATCACACGCATACTTTCCATGTGTTGAGGAGCTGAGTTAGGATTAAATCAAAATGGCATTTTAAAACTAGGGTTACACTCGTTTGGAGAGTTTGAAGGGCAGTTTTTCAACAAATACAGTAAATATTCTGCAATGAATGTGGCAATACTTGGGTGCTAAAGGTATGAGAAATGAGGGATGGCTTATATGTCTCTGACACCCCACCTCCTTCCCCTTTGGAAATGCTGGTTGCTCTTTCAGTCCTTGTCCTTCTGAAAGAAGGTGCCTCACAATCCATGAGCCTCAATATATGAGCCGCAAACACGCCTGGCCAGTAAACCCGTGCGAAACGTCCATGCCAACCCTTTGGCACTTATAAATTATTGGTGGGGCCACAACCCACAAGTCCTTATAGCCTATTGCCAATGGCACAGTGCTGATATATCAGCAAAGCTAATTCCCTCTTCACTGTTAACCCCTTCGACGCTCATGACGGAGCGGTTCCGTCATGAGCGTCGGTTGGGCTGTGCTCATGACGGAACCTTTCCGTCACGACCACGCCCGTTATTTAGAACCTTCAGCACAGCGCGAACATTTGCGCCGCGCTGAAGGTGTTAAGTGATAGTATACATTCTTCACTTGTTTAAGTATGTATACAATTACTGTAATCCACACTTACACAAATTATGGTACATTCATTTAGGACTAGGCCTGGGAGGAGTTTGCGGAGTTCTGCAAAGAGACCAAAAAACTTCACTGTACTACACGGAGTTGTGCAGGCAGTGTAATGTGTTAGGTCGCGCCGTTTGTGCTGATTTTTAGCATCAGTTGTTTGTATTGCGCTTGAAAATCAGTGCGAATGGCGCCACGTGCTGTGCAAGAGAGCACTGGTGCTTTCTGCCACTCGTGTAGATGTTCTACTCAGTGCTTGAAATGGAAAAATAGAAGTGGAGGTACTCCGTACCAGAGTACCTGATTGATTCTAAGAAGTGCGAGTACGCTCTAATTAAAAGTATTATGTCTCTCTTGAGAAGTGCCAGTACTCCCCCTCTCAAAATAAAAACGTGGTGGTACTCCATACTGGGCAATACCAGCCGCTTTAAAGCACTGGCTCTACTCAAGCGGCAGCTTCCTCAACGTGAACGGAAGATTTCTCAACACAAGCGGTCACGACTATCCGCATCCGCACATGTTGAGAAATATCGCTGGGAGGCGGTCTAGTATTAGATTTGCCTTGCGCGCGCCAGCGTAACATTGGCCAGTGTGAGCGAGGAAAAACCTCGAACTCCACATGCTTCACGGAGGGCAAAGTGTAGAAAACTCCACAAACTCCTCGAACGGAGCGGAGTTCACCGCCAAGGCCTATTTAGGACACTGCAGTGCATCCCTCTCAAGGCTGTCTCAGAAAAAGTGGGTTGAGGGCTTCTGTGCGGCAGTAAAGCAGAAATAGTTTTTCTCATAATAAGTGTTTCAGTGCATTCCAAACATGATCATTTCTATCCGGTGTGAAGCACTATATTACATCACACCCTATGTCCCGAAGCACCACATTGCATTGCACCCCATGGACCCCAAGAAACCCCGCAAAAGTCACATTTATCAAGGGTAAAACAGGCGGCTCAAAGGAGACGGCTGGTGCCAGATGGAGTTATCTTTATTAATAGTTTCATCAAACTATGTAGGTTGTGTACTAATGAGTATCTTGTTGAGGTCCTGCCCATTCACAGGGGGCCTCCGTTTATTGCATTGTATCAGCACTTTCACACAACCACCCTGTGATGAGGCAGGGCCACCTGCTAACCCTAAAGTGAGTTGGAATCAATTCAGTTTCAAGTGCATAGCTGAGGCTTCTGCCTGGTTAAAGCCTATATTGGGGTGTGCTACCTTCCCCTTCTACTCTCCCTTCCCCACCTCCTTCCCCTCATCCCCCCCTTCTCTTCTCTTCCCTTCTCCTTTCTCTCCCCCCTCCCATTCCCTTTACCTTCGCCCTCCCCTCCCATCCCTTCCCCTCCCCTCCTCCACCCCTTCCCTTTCCATTTTCCCTTCCCTTTTCCCTTCCCCTCCTCCTCCCCTTCTCTTTCCCTTACCTTTCCCTTTCCCCTTCCCCTTCCCATTCATCCTCCCATTCCCTTCCCTCCCCACTTCTTACCCCTTCCCTTTCCCTTTCCTTTCCCTTCCCCCTTCCCTTCCTCTTCCTCAACCCCATCCGCATTCCCTATCCCTATCTCTTTCACGTTCCCTCCCCTTTCTCTTCCCATTGCCCTTCCCATTCTCCTTCCCTTTTCCCTACCCCTTCCAGTTTATTTTCCCTTTCCCTTCCCTTCAATCCTCTCCTCAGCTGTGGAATGGTATCTCAGTGGATTAATGCAAGCACTGCGTGAGCCAGAGGTTCAAATAACAGCCCATCCACTCCTCCTTTCATCATTACGAGATCAATAAGATATGCAATACAATAATAAATATTGTTTATTGCTTTAAACACTTCCGGGCTCAGATGTGGTAAACTGCTGACCTGTTGACCCCCTACTAATCCCAGCTTCACTACTTGCCTGCATTGTTTGATCTTTGGCAGATCACCCCATCTCCATGGCTATTGGTTCACGTATTATCCCAAGAATATATGTAGCACCGAAAAATGTTAAAGGGAGTGTTGATAATGGCCTGAAAAACTGGTATTGTCAGACAAAGAACGGACATCTGCCATGCAGGGCTGAACACAGGACACAACACATCTATCAGGCACTGGTATAACACTGGAACGTTGAGCTCTCCATTGAATGCATTGGAGTGCTCCGGGCTTCTAATAGCTGGTAAAAGCCCCGAGCATCAACATTCCAATGTTTGTTCACATCTGTTGCTGTGAATAAAGGCCTCACGGTACCTGAGGGGATTTCAACCCCCCCGGGTTCTGTGAAGGCTTTGTTTTACTACTTATAAAATTCTGCCTTCTAGGGGCGGTATGTTCTAATAGCCTTAGAGCCCGCCGTAGAGGCCATTAAAGCCCTGCTCCCTTGTTAAAAGCCCTAGCCTTGGCTTGGGCCTTTAAGGCCGGAGTGGGCCTTTAATGGCTGGTAGAGCCTACAACGTCTTCTCTAAAGCTATTACAATACTGTGCGATGCAGATCGGAACTATTTAGCAATGCATCTCTTGGGTTTGTTTTGCACAGTACACAGTGCCTGGAATAACTGCAACGTATCACCCAGACACTTTATCATAATGACAATCATTGATTATCGAGGACCGCCAAGCTCGTAAATGCACCGGAGAGGGAGTGTACAATAAAACGAACAAAATGAGTGTGGCCAATGGGTCATTGGATACATCCCTGAGGCACTCGATATGATATTGTTCAAAACAATTAAATGAGCAGGCTTAATTCTTTGTCTATGTGGTTCTTTTTATTTCTTTGTTATTCCATCATTGGTATTATTTTCATATCCATATAACGTGTTATATCCAAATGAGTCTTTCATTTTCACAAACGAAACATTTTATAATCCGCTCCAATGCATTTCGGGCCACCGCCCTTCATCGGGGAGCATCTACAACAAAACAGTATATATAGGTGTAATCCTTATTCCAATGGGTGATTAAAAAAGCATAACTATGCATTCTAGAAAATCGGCGAAAATGAAACTAAAAAGCCTGGTATTTAAATTACACCAACGTGTGCTTTTTGTGGTGGGTATGGCATAATGTCCTGATGGTGAAGAAAAAGTGCTCAGTTAAGATACCAACAACGTAAAAACGTTAAGACGGAGGTAAAGGCATGCTGTTCATGCAGCTGTGACATCGTATAAACGCGGTATGTTTGTCCGGAAAGGAATTTAAAATAGTGGTTAAACGGTCCCAGGCGGGGCTTGTAAACGGAGGTTAACCCAAGTGACTGCGCGCATGATATGCGTTGCATTTCGCTTCAGTCTACTTACATTCAGTGAAGTTTCAAATCTTCCCGGGCGCCGGAGACGGCTGTTCGCGATGAGTGTGTAAACGCGCCAATGTTTTGGAAGGTCATATGATCATTGGCCGTAAACATTGAAGAAGGACTTTTTTCGTCCCTCATAGAACTAGGTGACAGACTACAATATTTACATGCAATGCGATGGTGATTAAATAAAGCTCTAAATTGATGAAATAAAATTAAAATCAAACATCGTGTAAAGTGAACCGGGTTAGTGATGAAAAGGAACAATAAAGAATTCGCAATTCAGAATAAGGTCAACAGAACATACATCAGCTGGGTTCAGAGCAGAACAAAAGGCATAAAATTGCCTTGGTTATAGTTTATAGGTAACATGCAAATTCCACGCGTTCATTTAAGCCCGCAGGCTTGGTTGCATTCAGTTTATAAATCCAGTGGTTTTCTCGCTGTAGTAACATTTTATTATTGTCTCTGCCTTCTTTTTTCTGTATGATTTCCAATGCCATGAATCTCAGTTGAGAGATGTTGTGGTTCATCTCCAAGAAATGAGCTGCAACTGATGATTTGAGATTGTGAGTGCGGATGTTGGATTTATGTTCATTCAACCTAGTCTTTAGTTTGCGTTCTGTCTTACCGACATAGACTTTGCCGCACGGGCATTTGAGAAGGTATATCAAGTTGTTGGAGTCACATGTTGCTGTCACTTGTAATTTGATGTTGTTTCCTTTCATAGGATGGGTTATGGTGTTGCCTGGTATAATGCTGTGGCAGTTATTGCAATTATTGCATGGTCTCGTTCCTTTTGCAATCCTGTTGGGTTCTGTAGGTTGTTTCAATATTTCACCCAGATTTTTGCTCCTGGTGTGGGCAAAGATTGGTCTATCTTTAAACATGTCTTTGAAGTCCGGTTCTAACACTAACATTGGCCAATGTTTCATTATTGTTTTTTTGTACTCGGAGGTGGCATTAGAATATTTTGACACGATGACCATCCGGTCACTCTTTTGTTTTCTTGTCATGGAGTATAACAAAGTGTGTCGGTTTAATTTCTCCACATCTTTAGTAGCTTGTGTTAGAAGTTCTTCCGGGTATTTTCTATCTCTAAATCGGTCTTTCATTTCTTCCATTCTCATTATTGATAGATCCGGATCTGATGTTATGCGTTTGACTCTCATCAACTGTGATTTCGGTAAATGTTTTTTTAGGGAGGGTTGGTGAAAGCTATTATAGTGTAACATGTTGTTACGATCCGTCGGTTTGCGGAAGATGTCAGTTGTTATTTTGTTGTTTTGTACAGTGATTTGTACATCCAAAAATGTAATAGTCTTGGAGTCTATTGTCCAGGTGAACTGTATTCGTGGATTGGCCACATTGAGGGTTAATAACGCCTGTTCCAAATTCTGACGTGTGTTGTTCCAAAGAATAAACAGGTCGTCAATATATCTGCCGTACATCTTTAGGTTATTTTTCCATTCTGGATTTGTCCAAATGTGGGACTGTTCGAATTCTCCCATAAAGATATTCGCATAGACTGGGGCTGCGCTGTTTCCCATGCTGGTGCCCACTAGTTGTAGAAACCAATTATCTTTATATACGAAATAGCTGTGGTATAGCGTAAACATAACTAACTCCATTAGGAATGTTTTCATCGAGTCGTCTACTTCAAGTTTCAAAATGGCTTGTTCCATGGCTTCAATGCCTTCTTGATGTGGAATGGTCGTGTACAACGAATTAACGTCGGCAGTACATAGCCACAATTCTTCGTTAGGGTCTATGATGACCGTCTCCAATTTCTTTAAGAAATCCGTTGTGTCACGAATGTAACTCGGTAAAGCTTGAACTGTTGATTGCAGATGGCGGTCCAAAAATTGACCTATTGGTTGATGTATGCTGTTGCGGGTGGATACAATGGGTCGGATCGGGGGATCCATTAGATTCTTATGTATCTTAGGAACAGCGTATATGTTCGGGCTTCTTGGGTTGGATTTCAATAAGAAGTTCTTAGTCTTCTGGTTAATCACTCCCTGTATGGTTGCTCTGTTCACTATTTCAGTCAAAAGTCTCATATATTCTGAAGTAGGATTTGCTGGGAGCTGTAGATAGGTGGAATTATCTGATAAGTGCTGCTGAATTTTTTTGTGATACATATTTGAATTCATGATAACAAGGGCACCGCCCTTGTCTGCCTTGGTGCACATTATGTTGTCGTTGTTTGCTATTTTCTTTAACGTGTCACGGTCTTTTTGTGTGACATTCTTGTATTTGTTTTTCTCAAAGTTGATTGTTGACAGATCTTGTCTGACCATTTGTTCGAATAAGTCTATAGTTTTGTGACTTTGGGGAGCCTGGAAGGAGCTGGAGGTTTTGAGTCCCATTAGTGGATCCGGTTCATTTACTCCAGTTGATGGCATTATGTTAGTAAAAAAGTGACGTAGTCTCAATTTTCTAGTCAGTTTAAATGTGCTAACTTCTAGCTCAAGTAAATCAACTGAGCACTTTTTCTTCACCATCAGGACATTATGCCATACCCACCACAAAAAGCACACGTTGGTGTAATTTAAATACCAGGCTTTTTAGTTTCATTTTCGCCGATTTTCTAGAATGCATAGTTATGCTTTTTTAATCACCCATTGGAATAAGGATTACACCTATATATACTGTTTTGTTGTAGATGCTCCCCGATGAAGGGCGGTGGCCCGAAATGCATTGGAGCGGATTATAAAATGTTTCGTTTGTGAAAATGAAAGACTCATTTGGATATAACACGTTATATGGATATGAAAATAATACCAATGATGGAATAACAAAGAAATAAAAAGAACCACATAGACAAAGAATTAAGCCTGCTCATTTAATTGTTTTGAACAATATCATATCGAGTGCCTCAGGGATGTATCCAATGACCCATTGGCCACACTCATTTTGATTTATTCACACTCGCCCAGAGTGATGGGCGACACCTGAGAGCACCTACAAACTTGCTACCTTTCGACTGAAATTTACTAATCGCAGTGCCTGGCTCTCTCTACT
The DNA here is from genome assembly GCF_964263255.1 of Lissotriton vulgaris. Lineage (NCBI taxonomy): Eukaryota > Metazoa > Chordata > Amphibia > Caudata > Salamandridae > Lissotriton > Lissotriton vulgaris. The sequence continues at coordinate 1,702,594,693 of NC_141695.1, forward strand.
TTCAATTACAATAAAACGATCAAATAATGTCAGAATGGGGAGTGGAGGCTATTCCAGCTTTAGTGGGTAGTGGATGTGTCACTGTGTGGCGCTGAAGGTACGTCAGTATTTATTTATTTTACTCCAGCCGATACAAGACATCACAACTTACTTTACCCCAACGACCAATGAATCAGCGGATGGTCTTGCATGGCGTTGTCTCAAGGAAGATATCTACATAATGTTTGCTCTTAGAGGTCCTGTTGTGCATCACCATAAGGTAAAAATAAAAAGAATTACGAGAGTCAAAAAAGATAAAGGAAGAACATATATAATAAGCAATTATGGAGGAGTTAAAGAAATAAATAGAAGACAAGGAAACTTGACAAATAGTGAAAACGCGATAACAGTCAACAGCGATGAAAAGGAAGTAAGGTAAAAAGAAAGAGAAGACGTTCAAAGAAAGGGATATATGAATATTGAAGAAATTAGTCATATTTATGAAGGAGTCAAGGAATTTATTAAGAAACAGAAGGTACAAAATAAGAATAAATATATGTATACATATGTGTGTGTGTGTGTGTGTGTATATATATATATATATATAGAGAGAGAGATAGATAGATAGATAGATATATATATATATATATATATATAGATAGATAGATAGATAGATAGATAGATAGATAGATAGATAGATATATATATATATATATATATATATATATATATATATATATATATATATATATATATATATATATGCGGCAACACAAAAAATTAAGAAAAGAAGGTGAACAAAAGTAAAGGTGAATAATATGCATACCAGGATAACGTAGAAAGTAAAAGTAACAAACGGAGATAAACAAGACAGATATATGCAAAAATAAGTCAAACACGTAAAAAAAGGAAAAGGACAGAAAAGAAAAAGAGAGGGAAAGAAAAAAGAGATGAAATTCCAGAACTAGAAAGGAGGGGGAAAAGATCAAAAGAGAGGTAGGACGAGAGAGGAAGAAAATAAGAGAGAAAGAGAGAGACGGGCGGTTATAGAAAAAATAAAGAGAGTTTTTTCCTCTACATCAGTAGTGTCAATAATAAGAGAGGGCCACTAGAGAAAGACAACTGCGTAAAGGACGGACACACATCCTGCCGTTAAATATATAATTGTTAAACGTCTGGCAGTAAGTGTGTCCTAGTGCCGCGGAGGTCAGGGAATGACACAGCCGGGATTTCTTCGGTTACGTCCCCGGCTTTGTTCGGGCATCCGTTGTTATCGCGGTAACAACCTCCGATCCCCAGTCATCTGTGAAACCAATTTAGAAAACTACATTTACGGAATTAATGCCGCGCGCGCGCAGCCAGTGGAGCCCGGAATCTGCTGAGCTGGCGCTTCCGCTGCTCGAGGCTCACCTTCCGCTGAGAGGCGCACCCGGGGGACGAGTCGAGGTCCCCGGGCCGATGCTGCTGCGTCTGCCGGGCCTCGAGGTGGATGGGCCTGGGGAGCGCGGAGGGCCCAGTGCTGCGTCTGGAGGGCCTATAGATGGTCCAAGGATGCGCAGAGTGCCTAACAGATGCGCAGTGGCGCAACAAGAACTGATGGGGCCCCCTCAAAAGAAACCGGAGGCCCCCACCTACCACTTTGCCCCACTGCCACAAAAAAACCTGCATATTTTATAAACTTTGCTTCAGCTCCCTAATCTCTTGCACGGAGAATTTAGAACATGACATTACCCGTAGATGTCAAAAAGGAGAGGAAGAGAGAGAATTGCAAAACGTGAAACCAGAAAATCTTGGATCAGTCCCGGCTTCCCCACTTGACGAAATTGTGTGATCCTAGGCTAATGTTTTATTTCAACCAACCTCCTTTTTCTTCAATATCAGATTTGAGAGGGTTCTCAAATAAGGGGGTTCAGGATGTGCATTATACAAACACAGGGCAGCGGTGTGACCGGAGGCGCAGGTATAAGAAGGCAGCAGGAAAAACAGAGGATGCAAAAGTTCAGAAAAGCACTTGAGAAAGTAAGAGTCCAAGAAGGAGGGAGTGAAAGGTTGAAATAAAAATGGAAAGGCCAAGGAAGGGTGAAATGGACTGAGGGTTACAAGATGAGCAGCAGGGAGTGTAGACACCCTGATCGAAACAGGAAGAGCAGCAGAAGTAAAGAGAAAGGTAATAGCAAAAGAGAGGGGTGGCAAGTGAGAACACGACCATTAGTAGCTATTGCTTGAAAGGAAAAAACATGTTCCGTAAACTAGCGGCAGCCTCAACAGAGAGGCCAAAGAGGGTATGGGTATGAACTCAAAAAATTATGGGAGATACCCTAATTCTTGGAAAAGGGATGAATATAGAAACTAGAACAACAAACAAAATTCCCTCCTCCTCCTGTTATAAAAGCGAGAGGATTGGATCCTCTAACCAGATTGGTTGATTGGTGAAAACGAGGCCACACTCTAGAAAAATAGTAAGACAAATTTGCCAGGTTGCTAAATTTACATGTTAATATACATTGCAATACACAGTATAAACAATTTCAAATGAAACCTACAAATTCAAAGGAATGTTCTATCAAATAATTTTTATTAAAAAAACATGTTTTGTTGAATTAATACATATAAAGTTTAAAAAACATATTTTAAAACCATATACTCATCACATCTTTTTTTAGAAAAACAATATGCATAATAAAACAAACGAAGAACAACTGTCGACGCGGCGTTTCGGTGCTAAGGTGGATCGTCACCTTCTTCAGGACTATGGTTCAATTGTTAAAAATCTGCATAAAATGTAAGAGACTCTATTAGATACCAACATTCTAGACATGACTCATAATAAAAAAAATATCAAAAGAAGAAATCTTATTGGCTTTTTAGCACTTATGAAGGGCGAATTTGGAATATTTTTGCACTTTTTGCCTTTCTGACACTGGAATAACTCTCATTCCCTCACCAGCTTTCGTTCTCTTGTAGGGCCTCAGTAAGTAGCTTCATTGATAAAATACAGGCAGCTCTGTTTTTCTCTCTGTTTTCTAATGTAGTCATGTGCTTAATTTAATAGACTATAATGTCGCTTCATGCTTGATTAGAGGTAATGCATGACTTGCCTCTTAGTTCACTAGTGGCATCGTTGGCACTGGCAGCATGAATGTTTCCACTTTTAATAGACTGCTTTAGGTGCAGTGATATCATCATATGTACTAATTCAAAGTGATAAAAAAGTACAATTTTTAAAATGTTGACCACCATGGGTGCTGCCGGGTCCAGGATAGTCACAGATGAAAAAGAGCCAGAGAGATGGGCCAGGGCAAGATGAGAAAAGTTTTTGAAGACAATTAAAACAGGCATTTAGCAAATGGGATGTCAACAAGAAATGGCGCACACCAGGTGCACGCACAACTCCTATAATAGTTTCCCCACTTTTGACAGGAAGACTTCTTGTCCCATCATTGTTGTGCACTGCTGAGATGCAACGATCACAGGGCGGATTTTACCTTCCACTTTTTAGGTCTAACTTGCAGGCAGCACACATGCTCTGTTACTATTGTGCCTAAAGAAAAAATACTCTAAAAGGGAACTTTTAGCCCGCTCTTTACTTACCATTCGCTGGCATCATTGTCACTCTTCTTTGCCGCCTACTAATTTGTCAACCCGTGCAAGGTACTACTTCCTTTTCTTTCTGTGGAGCATGGACCAAGCACAGATTGTTTTTGCTTCATTAGTGTCCGTCACCTGCTGATGCCATGATTGAGATACTATTTGTTCATTTTTTGGACATTTCTATAGTGCAAACTCGACCCGAAAGTATTGGAGCACTTTCCATTAGCACCAGTTATATTACACACATTCACAAGCATTTTTTGAAGCACAGAGAGATTAAGTGATTGCCCAGACTCACAGGATGTTGAGCCAATGCTGTCCCTGCTTGCACAATAAAACATTGGCAAAGCCAATGGATCTTGCATAGACAAAACGTATTGACTTGCCAATGCCTGTTAGTGTGCTGTCATACTGCCCCCTCTGTGCACCATCTCCCAGACAACAGCCCCACTTACCAGGGGTTGACCATCCGGATCCGTTTGGGCAGTGAACAGCAGGACAGGCAGGGTGGAGTGAGTAATGCACAACTGTTTCACACTTGCGGAGGCTGTGGGCGCTTAATGTCAATGGCTCACATGTGCAGTTACACTGTGAATGACCATGACACAGCTCCATTGCCCGTGGCCCGAACCAAAGAGAAACACCCAGACCAGGCCCCCAGGCCCAAACGAACCTTGGGGCATATTATCAAGCCTGTGCGCTAAAATTATCGCCGCTTTATCGGCCGAAAACGGCTGATAAAGCGGCGATAATGGGCTTGATGATATGCTCTGTGGAATTCCAATCGAAGCCCATGTTAGATGTCTTCACATCTAACATGTGCTTCGATTGGAATTCCATAGAGCATATTATCAAGCCCATTATCGCCGCTTTATCGGCCGTTTTCGGCCGATAAAGCGGCGATAATTTTAGCGCACAGGCTTGATAATATGCCCCCTTGTTTCGAAATCATTGTCTGTGGTTCTGTTGCGCTCTAGCCTGAAACTTTCTTGACAGAGTGCCAAGGTAGGCCCGACCCCTATCTCATGACCAGGAGGTGAGGGCGCACCAGGAACCCAAGGTCGACCCAAAATATTAGTGGGGGGCATTGAGTGACTCAAGTGACATCTTCTGGTGCAGTAAAGATTCAAATGAAGATGACCCTGGTGGGGGGAGGGGCCCTTAACCAGGGGGAACATCCTTTACAACGCGGAAGTTACCCCGCAGTGCAGTTACGACGCGTCTTTTACAACGCAAGTCGTAACCACGACTTGCGCTGGAGGCCGTTCTAGGCTAAGGAATAGTAGATTTACTATTCCAACACCTTCCCTACTGTACGTAGGCTGGTGTTGGAATAGTAAATTTAACTATTCCTAAGTCCAGCACCCTACAGCGCAAGTCGTGGTAACAACTTGTGTTGTAAAAGACGCGTTGTAAAGTACCGCGATGTAATACATCGCATGGTAACAACTTACATCCCTTAACCAGTAGCTCTGAGGCCCTTCTGCACTACAGGGGCTGCAGAAAGTTAGATTAAGCCCCTGAGCTCCTGGTAGGCCAAGAGCTAGCCCTAAGGAGCCCAGAGTGCCAAGACATTTGACTACCTGAAGTAATGCTGGGCTCGGCGCTGTCCGTGTTGGACCCCAACCACCATAACAAAAAAAAGCGTTATGTCGCGACCAGCACTGGCCGTGTCATATCGCTTCTTTTTCTAACAATTTTTTTTCCTACTTTTTACTTTAGCTGTGGTGCCCTGCTTCTTTGTTGATTGCCACCTTTCACCCTCCCGTCCCGTCTCACATTGTGGCCGGCCCTCTCTCCCCCTGCCCTGCATTGTTGCTTGCCCCCTCCCATCCCACAAGAAAAGTAAAACATTGTCTAAGCCAAATAGATCTCATCTATGGGAGAGCTGTGTGGCTTGGTCAATGTTTTTTTATAACTTTGTTGTACAGCACCATGGCTGAAAGTTTAAACAAGCATTTGCAATGCAATATGTCTCGCATTTAAGAGAGTTTGAGCTATTGGCATTGTAAATGACAATGTCAATAGCTTAAACTCTCGCAAATGCGAGACCTATTGCATTGCAAATGCAATTTTTGTAAGCGGAAATTTTTGGACGAGCCGCGCCTAAAGAAAGTGAAAGTGCGGTATTGAAAAAAAATATTTGCAATGCAATAGGTCTCACATTTGCAAGAGTTTAAGTTATTGGCATTTATAATGGCAATAGCACAAACTCTCGTAAAGGCAAGACCTATTTCATTGCAAATATTTTCATTGCAAAGCAGCAGCCGCGATTGTCTTGGGCAGCTTTGAAAGTGAAAGCGCTCATGGCGCGCTGCACGTAGTGCCTGCAGGACCAGAAACTCATTAGAGAAAATGGTGCTTACAGACTAAAATAAACATACCGTGTAGTAACAGAAGTAAAAGGGCCAGTCCGAGGATACAAATAAAGACAAGGTGGTACTAAGGAGGGACTAACAATCCTATTTAGGAATCAGAAGCCAGCATTTATGAAGGACAATGACGCAAGCCAATGAAAAATATGGGCGGAGAGTGGGCGGGGCTTCAAGTCCATACTCTATACAGCACACCTTGTAGAGCAGCGCATGTGCTGCCTAGGCTCGACCCAAAATGCACTATGACATGGGCAGCACTGATCTCATCATAGCACTTTTTTAAAGCCACGCTGTAGCCGCCGAGCTGCTGTACAATATTGCTGGAAAAAAAAGATAACAAAGCAAATAACTTCTTTCGCGTAGGTGAGTCTATTTGCTTCGCAATGCTTGTTTAACAGACCTTGACATAAAAATACCAGCCATACACAGGAAAAACTGGCTAGGTGGCAGCCGTACCCAGAGTGCCCAAGGCTGAGATTTGAAGAGCGTCACAAAGGCTGAGCAGATGCCCTGGATTTGCTGGGACATCTTGAATACGTGCGCTCACGCAGAGCACAGCGCAACTGTTTTTATGCAGTGTCAGAGTCAAGAGGACGTGCATGTAATTCGGAATGTCTCCTAGAGCACGTGCTGTATAAAGAACATGTCTGTAAATGCAAGCTGTGGTTTCCTCTCTCTGTTTCCGAGCTGTGTTCTCTGCAGCTCGTGTGTTATCTGTTAAAAAATCCACGTTGTCTAGGTGAACTTGTGTATTACTTAAACATTTTGCTGTCTCTTAATAACAGTGGACCACAGCCGCGGTCCTTGCAGGTAACAGCGGTGGGGCAAGGTAAAGGGGGAGTTCGAGGGACAATACCACAGGAAAATTGTTTATTTATTTAAATTTCCCTCTTCATCGTGTGAAAAATGAATACAATCTTGGTGAACATTATCTGCGCCATCTTGCCCCTTTTCGAGCCCATTCGTGCGCGTAAGCGGCAGCCATTTTGAGCATCATGGTCTCCCTGCCCCTCGCTAATAGCCAGCGCGTCTCTCTCTCTCTTAACCTCGCAAGCATTCCCCCGCACGCTGACAACCCCCCGCTCTCTCATGCCTTGGGTCATAAACCCCTCTCCAGCGCAGCTTCACCACTGAATCCCATCCTGTTCCCAGCGCGACACCTCCCTTCATTCCTTTCATGGCCTCAAACCCTTTTGATGCAAACCCCCTTTTCCTGTGTCCCCGTTTGTCTTCCTCGTTCCCAGGCTGCCACCTGACCCTGCGGATACTGTTTATTACCCCGTACAGTAGGAAGCTTCCCCTCTCCATCAAAGATCCCCGAACCGATCAAAGCCCCCACCCCATGAGATCCGATCAAACCCCATGCATTCCGTGAATCGGCGGAATGCCCTGCTGTGCGACCACCACCACCTGTTGTGACCGGGGTGGGGAATCCAACTGTAAATGTATGTGGGAACGGGTCTGAAGGGGAGATTCCGAGGATGTCCTTTCAAGTACCAAAATATTACGAGAATGTGTTATGTGTAATAAAGGTTGTAAACTCTAGTATAAGAGGCCAGGCCTCAGAGATGTGGTTAGAGCACCTCGTGACGATACTTGCTGTCTGAATTGATGTGTTCTCCTCCGGAGAGAATAAAATCCTCGTTTCCCGCCTTCCAGTCTCCAGCGCCTGCTTCTTCATTGATTAATATTGGTGGGTCATAGAGGCGATACCGCCGGGCAACATAAAAGGGTCTTTGGTTACCGGTTGTCTTTGGAACCCTTTTTAACAATTGGCGTCCCAAACGTGGGGCCCATCAGCGACTCGTGGATCCAGTGGGAGAGGTCCTGACGACAGAGTGAACGACTGCAACGATCGGAAGGTACCCTGTCCGATAGACCCTTGTCTGACAGCCGATCATCCGAACTTCACTGGTTCCGAACAGACCTCTCTCGAGTGATCTGCGGTCCTGACTGGGAACCATCAGGAGTGCCACGAGAAGTACGAAGAGAAGAGGACGATCGGGCGCTGGATTCGGAAGACGAGAAACTGTCCATGCGGTCCGGGTAAGGTCGTGTAAACACGACGAAATTGTGATAGTGATAGATAATTGGAAGTAATTGATAATTGTTGTGAAAATACTAGTATTACTCTTTGTTAATTTATTGGAGATTCGCTGTCTGCAAACGGAGAAACAACAGGCTCTCCCTTTATAAACAGCGAAGGATAGGTACGCACCCGTCGGACCTATTTTCCCCCTCCCCATTGAACAATTGCCCCCCACCCCCCATTGATTAATTGTTATAGATCGTTTTCTGGAGATTCTCTGTCTACAAACAGGGAAGATTAGGTCCCCTCTTTGCAGATAGTGAAAGGGTAGGTGACGCGAACCTTTGCGAGCCTACTTATTCTCCCCATTGACCATATTGATTTTTTATTTTCGACCTAAACATTGATTAACTGTTATAGATTGTTTTCTGGAGATTCTCTGTCTGAAAACAGGGAAGATTAGGTCCCCTCTTTACAGATAGTGAAAGGGTAGGTGACGCGAACCTTTGCGAGCCTACTTATTCTCCCCATTGACCATATTGATTTTTTATTTTTGACCTAACGTTGATCGATTGCTCAGAATTGGTTCATGAGGTATTCACTACGTGCAAACAACGTAGAATAGAAATATTCTGTCTAGTCTTTGCGCGCAGTGATAAGATAGGTAGTGCTGACTATTATCCCATTGTGATCCGTCATGCCTGTCTTCTCCCCACTGGTCAATAGCCTGTTTTACCCGGACCGCTTATTAGAGATGAACCATCCGGCTCCGCTGGAAGGCACCCCTAATAAGGACATGTTCATGAAGCATGGATTAATCGCTATAGCCTACAGTGAGCTGTGGCATAAATATACGAAAAGGGATCGAGAAAGACAGTGGCCACTGAAAGGATCCTTTGATCTCGACAAAATAGAAACAGTAGAAATAGCCCTCCGTAGGAATGAAACAACACCTATTATGCTCGATAGTCTCGGCATGTGGCGCAAAGAAGCCGCACGACGAAGGGAAGGCGACGAATTCGGAGAAGGTGAAGGGACACGACGGACAACCCCCCAAACGTCTAGTAGGCAAAGGGAAGGGCCAGCGATGGCACAGTCCCGAGGAGTAGACATGAAAAGCGAATGGTGTAAGGGGATGTGCCGACAAGCCAACCCCGGAACACAACGACCTGAAGGTAATCCCCCGACATTACGCACAGGACGGACAGATATAAAACAAAACCAATGTGCTTTCTGTAAATATCTTGGACACTGGAAAGCCCAATGCCCGACTCTGCAAAGCATAGGTAAGAATGAAGGGGTTGACAGAAAGGACGGACCGACAGAAAGGAAAAAGACGTGAGATAAAAACCAATCAGACTAGTGCAGACAGAACAGACAGGACCACCCCGTTTGATTATGCTCGGTGGCACAGATTTCGTCAGGCCAATTTTAACGACATGTTAGAGTTCTGGGACTGATTGCTCTCTGTTGCTCCCCCACTCTGAAAAACAAACATAACTGCAGGTCAGTGTAAACAACCCCCCCCGTTAGAGAAAAGATTCAAGAAAGCCAAACGTCTATTATATAACTTAGGATTTAATTACGGTAAAACACACAACCAACAGTAAATAGAATAACTAGTAGAACTCTCTAAAAAGCAAACTTGACTAATAGGAAAAATACAAAACATGTTATGCTCACTCCGGAAGTCCTCGAAATGTAACAGTTCGATGGTCCCGCCCATCCGAAACACATAGCACGTGTGGGGCGGGGCCTGCCAGCAACCATGAGCCCAAAAAGAGATTGCTGGCGAGAAGGTACTGGAGACCCCACACAGCGGGCAATGAAATGGTCTTCCCATATTGCCCTTCCAGGGATGGCGTCCCCCGGGCCGCGAGTAGGGAGGGGGCGGATGAAAATGACCCCCTCCCTCATATCTCCTGGTCCGGCCATCACGAATTCCTCCATCGAACGGATGCAGGGTGGGCAGGGAGGAAGAGGCGACGCGGACGAGCCTCTTCCACCTCCACAGGTAGGAGGCTTCCCTGCCCTGGTCCGGCGCCGATGTCCTCCAGCCGGGCGACGGCCATATACCTACGCTGCACAGGAAATATAATGTCCGGCTGGTATATTTCCGTAACACAGGACATATAATGCCCGACTGGTATACTTTCTCAGTACAGGACATACAAGACCCGGCTGGTATACTTGCATAATACAGGACATACAATGTCCGACGGGCATACTTTCGGAGCACCGGATGTACAGTGGTCCCCCAAGAGTCGGAATCAGGGGTGTAGGGTGGTCATCATGTGCGCCCCTGATTCCAAGAGACGGCGTAGGATGCACCGGGAGAGGAAGACGGCACGGTGAGCCTCCCTCACCTCCCCAGATGAAGGCTCCACTGCTGCACCCTGGCGCCCCGAACCAAAATGTCCTGCTCCAACCGCATGATGCTCTGTTTTTCGCCATCACAAGAAGTTTTCCTCCGCTCCTGATGGATACGGCAAAGGTTGCTGCAGGGCCTCAAAATGGCGTCTGGGCCCTCGAAAGGCGGGTCTAGGCCGCTGGAGTAACTTTGTCCGAAATTGCAACTCGGGCGCTTGCCCACCTGGGCGCAAGCCCCCACCATCGACAAAACATCCCCTCGACTTTGAAGATTCTACCAAAGTCCCAAGAGCCCTCGGCCCCTTCAGGCTTCCGGTGAGGAACAGCTGCATTGATCTCAAATGAAATAACCACGGCACAGCAACAAGATGGCGGTGCTCTCGTGTCTGCATCAGCTTCCGTCTGAACCACCCAGGAACATTATGGGCTAACGAACTTGAACAAGTTCCGGCTGAACATCAACATGACCCGGTAAGAGAGACTCTACCCCCTCCCTCTCTTGATTGACGGTCCACACCACCAGCCCCTTTGTTAGCACAGTTTTCTTTTGGACTACCGAAAGGGACTCTGGTCCAACCGCCAATTGTCGGGGATATTTTGCCCCTGATGCTACTTCCGGACTAAACAGGCCTCGCCCAAAATGGCGCTGGTATCAATGGAAACTAACGGATGCCTCGTGGTGTTCCTTAGCTAATGAAACTTGATGTACTAGGATATATATATATACGAACCATTGCGCACTCGATGTTAAAGGGAGGAGGGTTCACTTGGCGAACATTTAAGAAGGGTCCCGTAAAAATGTTGATTTCAATGAACAAATTATTTTTGATATTTGTTGTAACTGATACATAACGTCGCTCATAATGCACGCCCGCGGTTTGCATTTAGGAAATGTGATTACGATGAGCTTGACTGTGTTTCCATCTATGAACTGAAATGCCCCTGATTTCTTCGTCACGCAATGAAATGTTTTTGGTTACTTACAAATAATTAATTAGACCTTTTTACATGTTCTTGTACTGCAAAATAACCCCCTACTGTATGTGCTTCCATCGACGACATGTCAGGCCAAAATATGAATTGCGCTCTCACCTTTTACGTACTGAATAACTCTACAAATAAAAGTCTTAGAAGCTATGGATAGGCTCCGCGTACTTTTGTAAATACGGGTATCGGTGGGAGGGTTTTTCTGTGCGCAACTGTTCTGCTCTCTCTTTAAGGTTATCCGAGAAATGGTTGTTCGGCCCTGGGTTGATGGTCAAAACGAAGGTATGATACGCTGCTTATGAAGAAGGACCTCGACTTCAGAGAATGGGTAAAGTAAAATGGTGTGATTGCTAAATTGTTATAAGGATATGGTGGTCGAAGGTACTAAGGTACAGGGTTGAACGAAGAACTGGTATGCCTTAAGAACATCACAGCTTTGGGAATGATTTAGGGACCCCGATGACCGGATACATCTACGAAACCGGGTACCTCGCGCTAGGCACCTCTGATTCCTCTTTTTAGCGTTTTTCACTACACACGATCCTTAACGCCATCCTCGAACCTCCCCATGAACCACCTATCACATCGCCTGCCCCCATGACTTTAAGAAGCCAGAACCCTAAGGGATTATATCCCGAAGAGACAAGTACGATTATGTGGTAAGTAAAGGATTTTCGTGCCCTTGCATTTGATGTGTTCGAATGTTGTCCCCCTACCTCCCCTTTTTCTCCCCCTTTTTCCCTCTGCAGGTTACATTAGAATCCCGATTAGAGTATCATAAGGAATCTGGAACCACGTCACGCCCGATGCATGAAGACGGACTAGCGCTACAAAATGGCACAACAAGGACGCTCTCACGACCTTTTTACCAATCTAACGCTTTTCTGCCCCAAAACTGCATGCTTCCCACCTCCTAACACAGACCCGAAACGTCTAACGTTGGGTAACGCACTGAATAGCCCAAACAATACACGGTCATTCTCTACGTCACACGTGTACTGTTCGGCCTATTGTCTCTCTCTCTCTCTCTCTCTCTCTCTCTCTCTCTCTCCCTCTCTCTCTCTCTCTCTTTCTCTCACTCACTCTTCCACCCCTCCACACTTTCCCTCTTCCTAGCAACTGGCACCTAATTGGCGAACCTGGTGCACCTCCTGATTGGCCCCAAATACCACAAGTATTTGCACAAATCTGTCCTAAATAAAATTGTATTGGTACCACGTTACTACCTCTCCTTTTCTACTAAAATATGGATGAAATTTAAATTGGCCGATAGGAAAGGGACAGGTAAGACGACTAAGGTTCCCTAAATTTGACCCACTCTCAGGGAACTATTTGTCTGTGGCTTCTATGATAAAATGTGTCTGTGGTGATGCGACCATTCCTATTGAAAATTGTCTCCGTACCCCAAGCTGTAAGAAATGATCGAGACACCCCCATCTACCCAAAATGCCCCCAGTTTGGTATCCATCAGATCCCTCCTTCCCCGAGGATAAGTTTAATAATTATTGCAAACCACCCCTCCCGAGTTTTTGTAGTAACCAGGTTGCGAGGATTTATATAGAAAGTTAGAAGGATGTGTGCAAAGTTGAAAATTAGATTGAAAAACGAAAGAACTTGTTGCAGTAGGCATGGTTGAAAATAAGATGTTTTTATGTAATGCAGACTCGTTTAGCCTATGTTCATCCCTCAGAAGGATGCTTATCAGACTATGGTGAATAGCACATTGCACTTTTGTAAAATACAAGGCCCTGAAGACTAGCCTAGCCTTGCAAGACTCGTACTAGGGAAATGGGTCTCTGCCAGAAGAACTGACATCTACTATAATAGACATATGACAAATGAACGTAATAATCATCAAAGCATCAAAGAATCAGCCAACAAAAGGAAGTTGTAAGGAATCCAGCAAACCCATCATCAATTGTTTATACGTTAGCCGCAAGAATCTCCAATGTAGCGAGTGCTTACCCCAGTTGCTTGGTGTTGGGAGAGAAATAGACTTATGTAATTACCTTTTTTTCTGCAAAATCTCTAAAGACTGTCTTTTCAAAACTCATTTAAGGGTATCACTGTCGGAGGAGAAAGAGACCGGATGTGGGAGCACGCGGCCTGACTGCGGATTGTGGAACATCAGCGACGGAGGCCGAGGCGAGACCACAGCAGTAAGGAGACGCCGGACGGGGCACTGTTTCAAACAAAGCTAAGGAAAGGGCTGACCTGAAGCCCCTGCTCTATGATCAACGTGTGCCAAAAAGCCCCCGCTCTCTGAACATGGTCTCGGACTCGCCTGACGCAAAACTCTCCACCCCCCTCCCCCTGATCTGTTCCCGACTTGGCCTTGCTCCATCCCCTCCTCCTCCGACCTACCATAAGGACTGTTCACACCCGTACCTTTCCATCCGAACTCCCAAGTTCCTCCAAATCCTACTGAGCTACTCAGAGAAGAGTACTCCCTACGTCAGAAGGGAGGGAGCTCCGACTAAGTAGACCACGAACTGTGTTTAATCTCAGAACAGTGACCTAGAACTCCACCAAGGGTCGCCCCCGAAGAAAAGATAAACAAAGTCTGTGGTTCTGCCCGCTACCAAACACCCTGAAGATGATGGAAGCAACAGGAAATGCCCACCACAGAGACTCAAGAAACAAACAGATCTCACAATTCTGGAACTATCGCATTTTTATTTTGCAAATCAATGCTCTGCGTTACAAAAGAAAGTGCACCTGTTCCAAAACCGTAAAACATTGCTCCTATGAGGTTTGTCGAAACAAAACAAAATGTACCCCTGCCCGCAGACCTCCGACGACTCAATCCACATGAACATTTCTGTTGATAGGTAATCCAGGTGCTTAACAGTGCCAACAGAAGACGACAAAAGACACCGAGAACTCTGATTTCTATTTTTTTCTATATCTCCTTTCTCTCCCGACCACCATTGGACTAACTATGCTCCCGCCGAATACAAAAAAAGGACTTACTTATATGATAACTTATCAGCTCCTGTTTTTAAATGACTATAAGTGCCTATGATCTGTACCCTACGCCCTCGCTACGTAATTCTAGTCTGATATTGCATTACGATGATTTTTTCCTGCAACCAACTTAACAATGAACCCGCTTACTAAATGACGAAATTTTTCAATGTGATGTTTATAAAATAATGTATATGCACAGTTCCTTTGCCTAAATCCCCTCTCCCTTACTTGTGATTGCTGCATATAGGTGTAGATAGGAAATAGGCCAGCAAGATGTCTTGGAAATGTTAAAGGGAGGACTGTGAAAAATGAATACAATCTTGGTGAACATTATCTGCGCCATCTTGCCCCTTTTCGAGCCCATTCGTGCGCGTAAGCGGCAGCCATTTTGAGCATCATGGTCTCCCTGCCCCTCGCTAATAGCCAGCGCGTCTCTCTCTCTCTTAACCTCGCAAGCATTCCCCCGCACGCTGACAACCCCCCGCTCTCTCATGCCTTGGGTCATAAACCCCTCTCCAGCGCAGCTTCACCACTGAATCCCATCCTGTTCCCAGCGCGACACCTCCCTTCATTCCTTTCATGGCCTCAAACCCTTTTGATGCAAACCCCCTTTTCCTGTGTCCCCGTTTGTCTTCCTCGTTCCCAGGCTGCCACCTGACCCTGCGGATACTGTTTATTACCCCGTACAGTAGGAAGCTTCCCCTCTCCATCAAAGATCCCCGAACCGATCAAAGCCCCCACCCCATGAGATCCGATCAAACCCCATGCATTCCGTGAATCGGCGGAATGCCCTGCTGTGCGACCACCACCACCTGTTGTGACCGGGGTGGGGAATCCAACTGTAAATGTATGTGGGAACGGGTCTGAAGGGGAGATTCCGAGGATGTCCTTTCAAGTACCAAAATATTACGAGAATGTGTTATGTGTAATAAAGGTTGTAAACTCTAGTATAAGAGGCCAGGCCTCAGAGATGTGGTTAGAGCACCTCGTGACGATACTTGCTGTCTGAATTGATGTGTTCTCCTCCGGAGAGAATAAAATCCTCGTTTCCCGCCTTCCAGTCTCCAGCGCCTGCTTCTTCATTGATTAATATTGGTGGGTCATAGAGGCGATACCGCCGGGCAACATAAAAGGGTCTTTGGTTACCGGTTGTCTTTGGAACCCTTTTTAACAATCGTCCCTCAAAATCTCCCCTTTCCTGGCCCCACTGCCCCACCGCTGTTACCTGCATGGACCGCGGCTGGAGGACCATCTCTTATAAAAATGCTTCAGCTGCACGAAAGAGCTGCATCTCTTAAAGAGACAGCAGATGTTTTCCCCCCCTCTGTTTAAAAGGGGGTTAAGTGACATGTCACCTGGCACGTCAGTACATGCCTAGCTTTTGTGGCATATGCCACTTTGCACAACCATTGCAAAACGTTTTTTAGGTCTCAGCCTGCGATGGCTGCGCTTGCACAGTCTCGCTGGCGAGACTTAACGAGATAGAGAGAACATCACTAGCGAGGTTAAGCCCCGCCCCTCTTCTCCATTGGCTGGCCTCCTAAACGGTGACCAGCCATTGTAGAAGAGGTCCTAGTGATGTTCTTCTTTCTCTTTAAGCCCCGTCTTTTTCAGATTGACTTCCCCGACCTACTGCTGGTGTAAAAGGTTTCTTATCTTCTTTATGGGTCCAGATGGCCCCATAAACAAGATAAGGAACCTTTTACCCCAGCAGGAAGTCGGGACACCCAGTTTGAAAAAGACCGGGCTTAGAGACAAAAGGCTGTGCATTTTTGGTGGATGGGATGAAACCAGCCATGGAAACTGCCGCCGAGGAAGTCACTGAACAGGGTCCGGAGAAAAAAGGTATCCAACATATTGTAGCTGTTAGCAACCGTTGTTTGCATGGCTGCCTCGTGCAGCTTTCCAATACTTTAAGTAAAGATGAACAAATGGGTGAAAAAAAATTGATAAGGATGTGAGCACATTTTACATTGTATGACTGACTATAGAGACCCGATTAGGGAATTCTTTTACTTACCTGTGAATGTGTGAAGATCGCACAAGTCTAGAATGATCACAGAAGCTCTGCATGCGTTTGTGGTTTTATTGTGTCGACCCCTTGGTGGGCAGCCCTTTGCTCGCTCGCATTAGCGCACAATGAAAATGACAGGTTGGCGGGTTTCAGTTATGCTTGTCTCAGGTGATTGATTGCTTGACAGTTTCTCACAGGGGTGATTTCAGCTTTGGTGGGATTGCCAAGTTTGTGGTATGTTTGCAGGAAGGCACCCCTTCAACCGAGCAGGTGGCACCGTCAGTCCAACGAGAACATTACGCCTCTTTAAACAAAAATATTGAACCTGCGAAGCCCTGGCGCTGGGCAGCGACTGCATCTTAATCTGGAGTTTTTGCAAGACTGCCCGCTGATGGCCGTGATTATCTTTCTGCAACCACCACATTCACCATCACATCCACCACCATCACCACATCCACCACCACATCCACCACATCCACTACATCCACCACACCCACCACCACCACATCCACCACCACATCCACCACCACCACCACATCCACCAAATTCACCACCACATCCACCACCACATCCACATCCACCACCACTTCCACCTCCACCACCACATCCACCATCACCACCACATCCACCACCACATCCACCATCACCACCACACCAACCACCACATCCACCACCACCACCACATTCACCACATCCACCACCACCACATCCACCACCACCACATCCATCACACCACATCCACCTCCACTTCCACCACATCCACCACATCCACACCCACCACCACATCCACACCCACCACCACATCCACCACCACATCCACCATCACCACCACATCCACCACCACATCCACCATCCCACCCACCACCACAACATCCACCACCACCACCACCACATCCACCACCACCACATCCACCACCACATCCACCACCACATCCACCACCACATCCACCACACCACCACCGCCACATCCACCACCACCACCACATCCAGCACCACATCCAGCACCACATCCACCACCACATTCACCACCACATCCACCACCACATCCACCACCACCACATCCACCACCACATCCACATCCACCACATCCACCCCCACATCCACCACCACCACATCCACTACATCCATTACACCCACCACCACCACATCCACCACATCCACCACCACATCCACCACCACCACAACATCCACCACATTCACCACCACATCCACCACCACATCCACACCCACCACCACTTCCACCACTACATCCACCACCACATCCACCTCCACCACCATATCCACCATCACCACCACATCCACCACCACATCCACCATCACCACCACATTCACCACATCCACCACCACATCCACCACATCCACCACCACCACATCCACCACCACTTCCACCACATCCACCACCACCACATCCACATCCACCACCACATCCACCACCACATCCACCACCACTACCACCACATCCACCATCACCACCACATCCACCATCACCACCACATCCACCACCACATCCACCACCCCACCCACCACCACCACATCCACCACATCCACCACCACATCCACCACCACCACCACATCCACCACCACCACATCCACCACCACATCCACCACCACCACATCACCACGGCCACATCCACCACCACCACCACCACATCCACCACCACATCCACCACCACATCCACCACCACATTCACCACCACATCCACCACCACATCCACCACCACCACATCCACCACCACATCCACATCCACCACCACATCCAACTCCACCACCACATCCACCTCCACCACCACATCCACCTCCACCACCACATCCACATCCACCACATCCATCACCACCACATCCACCACTGCATCCACCACCACATCCACCACCACCACAACATCCACCACATTCACCACCACATCCACCACCACATCCACATCCACCACCACTTCCACCACTACATCCACCACATCCACCACCACATCCACCACCACCACATCCACATCCACCACCACATCCACCACCACATCCACCACCACCACCACATCCACCACCACCATTACATTCACCACATCCACCACTACATCCACCACCACCACATCCATCACCACCACATCCACCACCACTTCCACCACATCCACCACCACCACATCCAGCACCACATCCACCACCACCACCACTCCACCATCACCACCACATCCACCACTACATCTACCATCACCACCACATCCACCACCACATCCACCATCCCACCCAACACCCCCACATCCACCACATCCACCACCACATCCACCACCACAACCACATCCACCACCACCACCACAACCACATCCACCACCACCACATCACCACCGCCACATCCACCACCACCACCACATCCACCACCACATCCACCACCACATTCACCACCACATCCACTACCACATCCACCACCACCACAACCACCACCACATCCACATCCACCACCACATCCACCTCCACCACCACATCCACCTTCACCAACACATCCACCTCCACCACCACATCCACCACATCCACCACCACATCCATCACCACCACATCCACCACTGCATCCACCACCACCGCATCCACCACCACCGCATCCACCACCACCACATCCAACACCACCACATCCACCACAACCACATCCACCACCACCACATCTACCACCACCACATCCACCACCACTACACCCACCACCACCACATCCACCAGCTCCACCACCACTACATCCACCACATCTATGTGTGTTTATGGGTGTGGCTCTGTTTATGTGTGTGGCTCTGTGTGCGTGTGTGTGGGTGCAAATGCAATAGGTCTTGCATTTGCGAGAGATTAAGCTATTGGCATCGTAAATGACAATGCCATTTATTTATCTGTTTTCCAACTCAATACATAAATAAAAAAATTGTCATTTACAATGCCAATAGCTCTACCTTTTGCAAAGGCGAGACTGTTGCATTGTAAATGCTTGTTCCTTTCTGACCTGCAGACCAAGACTAGTGTTAGAAAGAAGGCTTGGCAAAGCCAATTGGGCAGGATTTTTATTAGAGAAGGGGGTTTAGTATTTGCTGGACGGCTTTGTCTGTGTTGCCCCAACTGTACTAGAAAGAAAATCCCATTATAAAGCAACATCTTGGGCTTCAATAATTTGGAAGCTAGGACTAGATTGATCAAAACTAAGTCAGAAGATGAAGTTTATTTCATAAGTGATGGCCATGGGTCTACTGAGGGTAGCGCTGAAGGAAGCAGAGAAAGGATACACTGACTCATGGGCGATGGTTTGCAACTGGAACATGGAAGGTGATAGGCTGATGCTTCTATCAAAGATGGGCAGTGATTGGAGGGGTGGAGCTGCATGTAGGCGAGTCCTTCATGGGATGGTTTCTCACCCCGGTGGTCATTCTATTCCAGAGATCTTTAGCTTGCATTTAGTGACGTGTAGCTCAGGGTTCCATCCTGTTCAAGGTCTGTTTTCTAGATCTTGCAGGTCAGTGATGCAAACCTGGGGGACAAGGGTCCTGTTCTAGCAAAGGATTCTAGAGTCATTCCAGTTATGTATTAAAAATACAAATCAACAATTGTGGTGAATATGCTGACTTTATCAGTTGGTTGCAAGGTGTCCGATAGCAGTTTTGCTGGCCTGCGTTGTGATTGGCTTAGAGGAGGGGAGAGAAGATGCATTCTTCCCGTTCCAGGAGAACGTGGAGCGGGACCCGGCCAGGAGCGGAGGACGGCGCTGGACCCCGTAAGGTAAGTTTAAGAAAAACCTTCCAACCCCCCGCGCGTACTACCGGCATGACCTCTCCACCCGCAACCCCCACCCGCGAGTCATGCAAGCCGCAATTGGTAGTGTAGATTTCTCCCCTGAAAGAAATGTTGAAAAATGGGGCCAAGTCACATATTTAATAGCACAATTTTACAATAGATTAGACAACAAGCCAGTGGTTCACTGTGAGCTTATATCTGGAATAAAACTCTCCAGTGGAAGGCAAAGATTCTGGTATCAACACCAAAAAAATAAATTTGTAACTGAGAGGATAGGGCAACATCATCTCGCTTAGGCAGACTCAGAAGGGTCAGGAGAGATTCTAGCATGCCCTGCATATCCTTGCACTGCGTGGCAGGCACTGCACAGTGCCTGCCACCTGGCACAAGGACATGTAGAGGGTACCTATTAGGGGGGTACCATGGGTACCCCCCCAGTGCACCCACATCCCCCCAAAACATTGGGGGCCTGCAATGAGCCCCCGGAGACATTCTCTGCATGCCTTTCCATGGTGGTCCCACTGCCGCGGAAAGGCTGGCTACCGCCAGTATCATAATCATGCGGGCGGAGCCTGGACCTGCACTGGCACCATTGTAGCGGTCCAGTTCCGCCTGCTAGGCAGGCTTGCAGACTGCTATCGGCGGAAAAGTGGCAGGCGGAAAATCTCACCGCTGCGGTCGGCACCGCCATGCTAATGGGACCGGCGGTCTTCCGAGTTGCGATCATGGGCGGATATCCGCAGCCCGTCCGGCGGTTACCACCGTCGTCCTGGTGGCAGCCATCCATCCGCCATCCTAATAGACCCCATGGTTTTAAATCTGCTAAATAGATTAGGAAGTTTTACTAAATGTTACATGGAGTTGTATTATTACCACTGATCATTAATGTGTATTTTTCTTATGTAGAGTTCCACCTCGGTCCTTCGTCTAAGTGGTAAACAGGGCTTTCTTAGAGAAACAGTGAATCATAGTTTTTCACGGTGGTGGGAGCATTTTCTCCAATGAGCAACCTGACTTCCTACAGCACTGTTTCCTCAATGATGTTTTCATGACTGGACCAGCATTAGTCCATAAAGAGTTCCTGGGTTTGCATAGCAATCAGAATTCAGATTTATCATTCAAACTCAACTAGAGCAAGATTGAATTCAACTACCTTGAATTACTGGTGCACCATGGTGACTACAGATTATACACCACTTTGTAAATAACAGACGGAGAAAAAATCCTTATTACTATTCCATAGCCAACATCCGCGTAGAGTCAGAGTCAAACTACCGTTTGACCAATTTCGGAGGAGTGGACAAAACATCAGCTTAGTCTTTAAATATATATTTGGAACTGCATTCATTTCGTCCTCAAAGAACAACTTTTCAGTTTATGAATGTCTACTTGTTTTTTCTATAAACTAGAAACTTTATTTTGAAAAATAAACTCTCGTCCCCATAAAAAAGCGTGTTATCTTCATGCAAAGTAATTGATTTTTTACTGAAATACCAGCTTTACATTTTTAGTAAATGTATTTGGTATCCAAATATCAATTTGTCATTTTGATCAAGTTCTCGCATGTGCTAGCACCATACAAATGGATTCTGGTCTGCATACCCATCCTTCGCATTTAATCAATATCCCAAGGTTTATCACTATGATGCTGAAGCTGGCATTATATCATGGGTGGGAATCATGATGCCACAGAAGCCCACGATAGGCCAGTTGTTATCAACGTGAGGCAATGACCATCATAATACTGGCAATGGGCACCAACGTTCCATTAATGTCAATGGCGGAGCTGTGTGTCGGACTCCCTATGGTAGAGCCAGGGCCACTAGAGTTAGATTTTTCTCCTTAATTATGAATTTTCACATTTGCTATGTAATTAGTTTGCGACATAGATTTCAGATTTTACTCAAGCAAAGTTTTGTTTCTAGCTCAAACAGGTCAAATGTTACTATGAATGCAGCAACATGTGGTGCCGTGCTGTGGAAGACCCTTCTTGAAAAGCCGGCTGGTCGCCTTTCAATTGCCTATTGCTCTATTTGAGTGATAAACTGATACTAGTGAGTTGGAACATTTGCCCAGACAGTGTTAACATGTGTACAAGATACAAAATAAGGCAGCATTACACTCATTATTTGCCTTTTCCTGCCATAAAGCTTATTCAACCCTGCTGCATAAATTGATCCTTTCCAGTCACATAATTCCAGTGGCCCTGGTTGCAACAGGGGAAACTGCAGGTCAGGACTAAGGAACATCAGAAAAGCTGTGTGTGGATCTCAGTAGGGTGAAGGTGGGGTCAGTGGCGTAGCAAGGGGAGGTGTGGGGGGGATGTATGTCGTTACAACGCATACTTTTTCCACGCATGCCTTTACAACGCAGGTTTTACAACGCAAGTCGTTACAACGACTTGCGTTGGGGGGCGCTGGATAGTGAATAGTTTAATTTACTATTCCAACTCCAGTCCCTGTGTATAGTAAGGAAGGTTTTGGATAGTAAATTAAACTATTCCCTATACTACAGCGCCCTCCAGCGCAAGTCATTGTAACGACTTGCGTTGTAATTCCTGCGTTGTAAAGGTACTGCGTGGAAAAAGTTTCGTTGTAAAGGATGTTTCCTGTGGGGGGGGGGGTCCGGCCTGGGCGGCACGAGTTTTGGGGGCGGCAGCCTCCTCACCTTACCGGCAGCCATCGTGGGTCGGAATCACCAGCAAACCCCCTCACCAGTGCTTGAAATGGAAAAATAGAACTGCAGGTAATCGGTACCAGAGTACCTGCTTGTTTCTGAGAAGTGCTGGTACTCTCCTAATAAAGGTATTGCATTACTCTTGAAAAGTGCCGGTACTCTCCCTCTCAAAATAAAAAAGTGCCAGTACTCCGTACCGGACAGTACCGGCCCATTTAAAACACTGCCCCTCACCTCCATCCGTTGTGGATTCACTGGCACTCCCCTCCCTGCTCTCACATACGCCGCCACGGGCGGGTACAGGTCTAGCTACACCACTGGGTGGGGTCAAGCAAGTTAGGATTGAGGGGCATCGTGTGGAGCTGTGTCTGGAGAAGAGGCATATCATATCGACAGCCCTGAGATGCTGTTCAATGAACAGGGGTGTAATGATGTCGTGGATGTGTTTGTCTTCCTCTTCCCGGTGTCCGAGTTGCTTTTCCCACCGCCATGATCTGCTACGGTCACAGGACTGTTTCCTTTGCTTCCCGTGTTATCCAATGACTTAGTTGATGATAGACGGCTTCTTTGATATCTGTCTCCTCATGCTTCTCTGATTTTCCTTATTGCTTGCTTGTCGTTATTTACTGGTGCCTTCATTTTTTATTGTATTTGCTTGTGCTTGTTTGTTGTTTTCTTTGCACTCGCCGGTGCTCGTTTGTTGTCTCCGTCGCACTCTCCAGTGTCTGTGATGTAATGATGTCGGTGCAAAGTGCCCAGTGACCCAACTGGTCAGGCACTAGGACCGGCCCGAGCGAGGGACGAGGGCAGGCGGAAAGGGAGGAGCTGGGGACCAAGTGGGCAGGAAAGGGAGTAAGCTGTTGGGACTTGAAGAAGGAGGATGATTAATAAAGAAGGTCCATGACTCTACCCCACGGTGTCCGCCTGAGTTATTGGGGCTGGACACTACAACTGGCGACGAAGGTGGGATAGAAACCCCAAGCGTGTGGACAGCCACAGCAGCAACCGGCGACCGACTGGCCCGGAGCTCGCCCCACGTCTGGAGGCTCGAGCGCGCTGCGAAAAACGCCCACCGAGTGCCCACCTCGGCGGCGGACTAGCGGTAATTAAAGCGCCTACCGAGTGCCCACCTCGGCGGCGGCATAGCGGTAATTAAAGCGCCTACCGAGTGCCCACCTCGGCGGCGGCATAGCGGTAATTTAAGCGCCTACCGAGTGCCCACCTCGGCGGCGGAATAGCGTTAAACAAAGCGCCTACCGAGTGCCCACCTCGGCGGCGGAAGCGCGCTGACAAAAGCGCCCACCGAGTGCCCACCTCGGCGGCGGAAGCGTGTGGCCAAAGAAAACGCCTACCGAGTGCCCACCTCGGCGGCAGAAGTGAAGGAAATTGCCCTACCTTGATTGGTGACTCAAGCGGTGGACCACGGCTCCGGTGAGTGAAATCGGCGCCTAACTGCCCCCCCCCACCGAAGAAACGAGCAGAAACGACCGAAATCTCGCCGAAAACGAGATTCCCGGCGGCCATCTTGAAGTCAGGCAATATTGACCAATCCCCTGCGAGGGATCATCGGCGGCCATTTTGGAGTCAGGCAAAGAGCCTGAAACAGCAAATAAGCACTGACAAGCAACAAACAAGCAACAAACAAGCATTGGCAAATACAACAGCTGTAACAAACAAGCATTGGTAAATACAAAAGAAGACAACAAACAAGCCCTGGTGAGTGCAACGAAATAACAAACAAGCACTGACAAGCAACAAACAAGCATTGACAAGCAACAAACAAGCATTGACAAGCAACAAACAAGCATTGACAAGCAACAAACAAGCATTGGCAAGTAACAAACAAGCACTGGTGAGTGCAACGAAATAACAAACAAGCACTGACAAGCAACAAACAAGCACTGACAAGCAACAAACAAGCATTGACAAGTAACAAACAAGCATTGACAAGCAACAAACAAGCTTTGGCAAGTAACAAACAAGCACTGGTGAGTGCAACAAAATAACAAACAAGCAACAAACAAGCATTGGCAAGTAACAAACAAGCACTGGCGAGTGCAACAAAACAAACAAGCACTAGCGAGTGCAACAAAATCAATAAACAGACACTGGAGAGTGCGACGGAGACAACAAACGAGCACCGGCGAGTGCAAAGAAAACAACAAACAAGCACAAGCAAATACAATAGAAAATGAAGGCACCAGTAAATAACGACAAGCAAGCAATAAGGAAAATCAGAGAAGCATGAGGAGACAGATATCAAAGAAGCCGTCTATCATCAACTAAGTCATTGGATAACACGGGAAGCAAAGGAAACAGTCCTGTGACCGTAGCAGATCATGGCGGTGGGAAAAGCAACACAACAATCTAATCCCTGCATTGAAGTGCCACCCCCAGTGACGCAGACTGACATTCAGAATTTGGGCCCTAAATGGAACCGGTGGCTGGAATCACTGGATGAATTTCTTGACGCCACCGGTGAGCGAAGAGATGGAAAGTGTCTGACACTACTACTACAGCTGATAGGTCATGAGGGCCGACGCTTAATTAGAACATTTTCTGAAAAGGACACAGAGACTTATGAAAGACTACAAGAGACACTACGCACCCATTTCAACGCAAAGGATGACGTGGATCATGAGCGCATCGTTTTCAACACAGCACAGCAGGAACCAGGAGAATCATTGCCAAACTTCATCACCCGTTTGCAGAGTCTGGTGCAACGTTGCCACTTCAGCACATTTACAAATGAGGACGCAGTTCGACTTCGGATAATCGAAGGCTGTTCAAGGTCTAGTACAAAGCACAAGATTCTTCGAGGGCATTGGTCGCTAAAGGAAATAATCAAGAAGGCCGAAGCTGGAGAGCGGGTCAAAGCAAGAGAACTATCAAAAGAACCGCACCTATGTGCAAGACACCAAGATACCAGAAAAGAGACATCTCTAAGGTCGGTGAATAAAGCACAAGAGATAAACAAAACAAGAAACGGGGAGGATGAAGACAGATCAGAGATAAGACAACGAGAGAAACAAAGTAACATGAAGTACTCTGAGTCAACAACACAAAAGACCGGGATGATCCAGGAGTACGACAGCGTCACTTATTCAACCTCAAACTCAACGTGTAGTGCAAGTGATTATGAAGCAGATGAAGCATCAAGTGAGACAGAATGCACCAATGGACCAGATGACAGCCTGCCCAACAAATGTGCAAGAAAGGCAAATTATAGAAGTCTGGACCAGTTAAGCCAGCACTGGAATTCGGTACATGATCACATCCGTAACACAGATGTCAGTGCACAAAACAAGCGGGAAGGAGAAGCAAACCGGATAAGACGGACTGACTCACTCGGACACCGGGAAGAGGAAGACAAACACATCCACGACATCCGAGACAATGAAGAAACCGAGAGGAGGCCATCATCATCACACGAGAGAAGTAGAAATGAAATGCCAAGAGATCAACCACAAGAGATAGATATGTGGTCATCAAACAACCCATCCAGTAAGACGACATCGAAGTCATTTCGAGAAAGGTACCCGGAGAAATATGCCAAAGAGAACTCCGACTCTAGGAGCAGCCCGTCACGGCCTACCTATCCCAAAAATCATCTATTCAAGACACACTCAAGAGAATGGTATCAAAGGACATCGACAGAAGACTCCTCTGATTCAGAAAGCACGTCTGTTCGATCCCTCGAGTCGACCGAGTCATGGTCCCGACGACGGCCATGGCGTCAACCACCTAAACACACCTCAGAACCAAAGGACATCAGTCACGTCAAGAGTAATGTATCTCACATCAATGTCCCTGAGTACTCAGTCACTCCACAAGACAACCTGTCATGTCAACCGCAGACACATCAAGATACAAACCATATACCTTCACCACTGATAGGGTCAGCGAGGCTGACCCACAGGGCCTACGGAAAGAAAATAAAGATAGTGGACACCACCAACCGGATGGGAAAGGAATATCCAGTCACCCCGCAAGGAAGACAAGACGTGTTAACAGAGACAGATCATCATCAGATGAGAGAGAAACATGCACAGGCCCAGACAGTCAAAGAGCTCACCAGTCCCAAACATGAGTGGGAGTGGGTGAGGCAAACAAAGGCAGCAAATGAGTCCCCGAACCAAACCAAGATGGTCTTTTCAGATAGCGCCTCACCGTCTGGTATACATGACTTTGAACAGGAAGGCAGTGCTATCCTCGACCAGACAAGACAAAAGGAAGTAAAGTCATATGCGGGTGCTCGGAAAAGAACCCGAACAACACCCCCTCATGAAGAAAATCGAGCGTCAATCAAACAAGAGCCCCATATGAAGACTGACTGCCGCCATCAAGTTGAGCTTTTCACAGTCACCTCAGAAACTGAAAGTAAGTGGATCACCCAGAAGCTGATTGGAAACCACCACGAACCTGAGCACAAGAAGACCACGCGAGACGTCTCGCAATTAGAAAGATACACTACTGTAACAAAGGATGTTCTCATCAAAGCAACAGAAAGCCATACAAAAGAAATGGAGATGCATCTTCGTAGCCCAAATAGGCGGCCTGCAGACCCGTGTGGCTGACTGAGGAACTATTAAACATGTTAGACGCTAAGTTTATTTTGTCAACAAGGGGGAGATGCAATAGTGTGATGCAGTCTAGCGTTTCAACAAAACTGAACTATAAGAATTGCAGAGGCTGACGGAAGACGACTCACCCGCAATGTGAAACCGAAACGAAACTGGAACAGAGAGATCCTGAGACACTGCCAATCAGGCATTGATGGAGACTGCCGCTGAGAATGAGCCCGACAGGCCCTACCGTATCGCTTCATCGAAGAATTCAAAAGAAAGACAATTTCCTGTTTTGCCGTGATGCATATTATTTTGTTTTCTTTTATACACAGAGGGGGGAGATGTAATGATGTCGGTGCAAAGTGCCCAGTGACCCAACTGGTCAGGCACTAGGACCGGCCCGAGCGAGGGACGAGGGCAGGCGGAAAGGGAGGAGCTGGGGACCAAGTGGGCAGGAAAGGGAGTAAGCTGTTGGGACTTGAAGAAGGAGGATGATTAATAAAGAAGGTCCATGACTCTACCCCACGGTGTCCGCCTGAGTTATTGGGGCTGGACACTACAAGGGGTAAGAAAGGGAAGGGGCGGTGTCCACACAAACAGGAAGTCACTCCACCTACAGACTGAATGGCGACACACTTCCAAACACAAACCCACTGGGTGCCACATGCTATCAGTCAGCGGCGTAACGAAACCTCAGAGGGTCCCCCACTTCAAGGTAAGGTGAGGGGGCCCCTGTTACCCATTCCCTAACTGCCTTGCTGCTTCTGAGTGTTTTATTGGTTTGCAGCTGGTCAGCCAAAAGGGGCCCCCGGTGCACCCCTGCTGAATGTGCATTTAAGCCTTCCACATGGAGGTAGCAAACACAATACACATGCTACAGTACCGGCCACTCTGCCCTTTTCCTGGTTATTAAAGCATCCACTGGTCTCTCCTGTCCTTCAACACAAATCTGCTGTCCTCAGCTCCACTTTCAGAAAAAAACCTACACGTAATGAAATTGAAGATGCTTTTTTTCTCTACCGCAAGGGTGGAGTAAAATCTGCAGTTTCCTGGCTTTCAAGGAGGGGAAGCATTGCAGCTGAATATTGCACTGTAAGGCTTGCAGACCAGGCTCCAGTGTCCCCACTGCAACTTCACTGCACCGTGGGGATGAGCTGAAAGTGCATCGTCAGCAGTCGCGGGGCGCTTTCCTGCCCCAGGCCAAGGAGGCATTTGCAAACCACAGCCAGGGAGCTTTAGGGCCAGGGGCAGAAAGGCAATCTAATTTGAATACAAAGTGACATCATACCCTTCATATTTTTCTTCTGCTCAGTGGGATTCGTTAAGTACAATGGAGGTGTTATGATGCTCCACAGGGCACACTGGGTCACAGGACACAATCTGCAGGTCTCTGAGGAAACTTTACAAACCAGAGACCAGCCTGAGTTGCTGGTGTTTCTGATGAGAGGGGACATAACACGGCTGGACTGTTCCTATTTGAGCAGAACCAAAAGTGACGTGTTTAAAGTTAGCCCACTGACCGATGCAACACAGGAAATAACAAACGAGGCCTGGGCGGAGCTCACGGAGTTTCACCTCACGGAATTGTGTGGAGTTACGGAAAACTCCACCAAATTCCACAGAGTTCCGTGAGCAGGCGGAGTATTGCTCATCCACCCCGAATGATGTCCCCTTGGCTGCTGAGGGTCATTAGGGGCCAAAAACTCCTATTGTTGCAACAAGGACGTCCCCCACAGACGGATTATTGAGACGTGGTCAGAGGTCCCGCCCCCTTTCTCGATCACTTTGCACAGGGGCCTCCTGGCCCACTCCTGGTTGCGGGATAAAGTTGTATCACTTACTGGAGGGTAACTGTTCCTAGACAATAGCTTGCCTATTTGGCCGCTTGAAGTACAGGTTACAGAAAGCCTAACTCCTTTAAAGGTTTCTGGTTGGATATAAAAGGGAAAGGGGGGAAGTCCTCCTAGTTAGAAAAATGCCCTCACACGCCCATAAGAGTGTCATGCTTCATCATTGGGCGGTGTTCCTCGTCTGGGTGGCGCTGCTGTCCCCCGCGGGCTCTGCGAGAGGCTCTTTATTGGAGATCTTTTCAGAGGGACGCCGCAGTGGTGAGTGTGGGTGTGTGGTATCATGATTTCCATCACAGAGAGTGTCTCAGCCTCAGCAGCAAATTTTAATAATTGCATGCAAGCGGTGGCTGCATGGATGGTGGAGAATTATCTAAGACTCAATGGGGATAAAACTGAGGTTATCATTTTAGGAAACAAGCTTGATATTTGGTCAACGGCCTGGTGGCCTGCTTCTCTAGGAGCCTGCCCTGTTCCCTGTCTAAGTGCCAAGAATCTAGGCATTATTGTAGACTCCTCTCTGTCATTAAAGTCACAAATAAATAGAGCTGTTGCAACCTGCTTTGGGATGCTAAGGACTCTTAGGAAGATCTTTCCTTTTCTCTCCCTCTCAGCTCGGAAACAGGCAGTGGTTGCCCTTATGGTATCTAGGTTGGATTATTGCAATGCCCTTTATTTAGGAATAAATGGGGGACTTTTGCACCGACTCCAACTAGTGCAGAATGCAGCTGCTAGGCTGGTGATGGGTCTCCCTAAATTTTATGCCATCTCATCCACCATTAAGAGCCTTCACTGGCTCCCGGTGGGGAGGAGAATTGCTTTTAAAGCACTGTGTATGGTACACAAGGCCTTGCACAACAAGGGTGCGGAAGGCATTAATAGATTGTTTCACCGTTACATTCCGAGCAGGAATTTAAGATCTGCTGCTAGGAACTGGGTAACAGTTGCTAGGTTCAGGAAAGCCAGATGGGGAGGGAGGGCTTTTTCGCAGTTGGGCGCGAATTTGTGGAATCTGCTTCCTCTCTCAATCTCTAATTTGGAATTGGATCCTGCCTTTAGGAAATCTTTGAAGACCTGGCTTTTCTCTTGTTCCAGTCCTCATATCCCTTAAACCCTGAGTTTTAGTAATTTGTGAACTTTGATATACTGACCCTGTCTGCAGCGCCTTGATGCCTTCGGGCTAAGTTCTTGCTTTAAAAGTTTTATATTCATTCATTCGTTCATTCATTCATGTAAAGAACATTGTCACAATCCACATGTCCAAAGAGCATGGGACTCTAGAAAGCACATTGCATGCGAAAACTGCTATTGCCTACTCTCCCAAGTGGACCTATTTGTCTAGTCGCAGTCAGAATTTAAGTATGCTTGTTGGGCGGATGCATTGATCTTAGTAATCGTGCAAACTTCCATATTTCACATCTACTAACTTTTATAAATCAACTAGCTTACCCGTGGTGTGTTGCTGCGATCTCAGAAGAAAGGAAATTTAAAGAAACTTGTTATGATAACATTCAATTTACATTGTGTAATTTTTATTGAAACTTATTCATTTTAATATGGAAAGCATTTTTAAGTGTTGTTTTAATTCTGTTTATTTATTCGAGTGCTTGTGGATACACAGCATTTCTTGTTTTTCCATCTGGTGCGTACACGAATAAATCACATACAGTTGTCCAAGTGAGAAGCATGGATTCTCCAAATCTAGTCCACACATTTGCAGCGATTGTCCTTGTGCTTTGTTGATGGTCATTGCAAAAGCGAGTCGAACCGGAAACTTTAAACATTCAGTATTGGAAACATTATGAGGGCCCTGGGGGGCGATGCTTAACACATTTCTCTATTTTTCTTTTTTTTTGCCAGAAACCTTCGCGGGAGTGTACTCAACTTCCCAAAGTTTCATGCCGATCGGATGAATGCTGTAGTAATGCATAAAGGATAAACAGACATACATTTGTTTTTATATATATAGAAGATAATATATGCGTGCATTCTTTGGCACTATCCTTCCATGCCCATCTCATATCTGCCAGAAATATAAACAAATTTCTCTTCATGGAAGAACAGTCTTAGGGGAACTGAGCAACTGACCAGTAAGCCATGCTAAAAAAACATACAAGTGGTGCCCCTGCCTAAACCTGGTTCCCCAGATTACGTTACGTTACATGAGGACACATTCATTTTTGTTAGGCCCGGGGAGATTAAGTAATTGGATCAGAATCACTGGATGTTGCACGTCTTTGGCAAAACTCGAACCCGGTTCCCCAGATTAGAGGTCGACTGCCCTGACAGTTAAGCCAACGCCAACTCCTCTCCCCTTGCACTGCCACCATGATTTTCTGTCCCCAAAATGTGTCCCAACAAGAACGTGAGAGCTGCATCAGAGGAATAGTCTGCCTATATGGAGGCCGCACCTAAATTGCCTCCATACCCAGGTGACGGCCAGGGCGCCTTGGTATAAATGACACCTGATGTCACAACAGGGTGGCCACCGTATTGTCCACGGCCTGTCCTGAATTAGTGTGTCATGTCCGTGAAGGCACGAGTGGTCCATTACGGGTGCCTTTTGTCCATAATTCTATTTTACCTCTAGCCTGAAGAAGGGCTAGGCCAGAGGGGTGCCAGCACATTGTTTCCGCTGTTGGTGTTTCTTAGAGCTAATTCTGTTTCTGCTGCTTGCATTGTTCTGGTAAATAACGCCCTTTGTTATTACAAGGAGCGTTAATGATAGGCTATTAGCAGTGAGATGATCACATTTGCATTTGAAAGGCTATCTCTGTCCTCTCCCCTACTGAGCTGTTTTAACCTTGACTTTCTTAAAGAAAACAAGCATTGGCAGTGCCAAGACAGCTCACCTCTGAGAGATATTGGCTTTGGCAATGAACTCTAGCCATGCAGTGCAGCAGTGAGGCTGATGTGTATCATAGCTAAAAATAATAAAAAAAGAAATGCATCCAGCATTAAAAAAATACAAACGGGGAATGAGTCGAAGGACATGTGAACACAGAGAGAGGGAGGGCGGGCTGTGGTGAGGGATGCGGGTTGGGAGAGGACACTCAACTGATAGTCGGGAAGCGCATGGATCATGGAGGGTGGGCGGAAGGGGCTGGGGAGACAAACGGACAAGAGTGATCAGGTGAGTCTGAGGTAGCAAGCTGACATCAAAGGGTTCTGGGAGTCAAAGAGGCAGCAAGCTGACAGCAGGTGATTGTCAGGAGTCACTGCAGGCACAAGCTGACAACAGATGGTGGGCTGGAAGGAATGGGGCAGCAAACTAACAATGGAGTGTGGGCGGCATGGACTGGGGCAGCAAGCTGACAACAGAAGGTGGGTGAAAGGGGTTGGGGATCAAACTGACAACTGTGGGGTGGGTGGGCGTGAGGGGCTGTGCACAAAGCTGGCAGGAGGCAATGGGGCAGCAAGCTGGTAAAGCATGGCCGGTAGGGGGGGCAGGGGAAGAAAGATTACAACAGAGGTGGGCTGGTGGGAAATGTGGAAGTACATGGACAACCGAGGGTGTGCGGGACTGCCTGGGGACTTTTTTCTTTACTGTTATATTATTGCTTGACGTACACAGTACTGTCTTTAAAATTAACTTTTTGTTCTGAATTTTGACCCTTTGTCCTGAATTTTTCCAGCCCCTGCTCAGAACTTGTCTCAATGGTGGGAGGTCGCCCTGCATCACAACTAATTCGGTCCCTAGATTATATACTTGACTTGAACTTGTAATTTTTTAATTTAAGAAGAGTATTCCTACGAGAACAAGTGCTCCCCTTCTAGCTGAAATCTCTTGAATGTCTATAAAGTCATGTGGAATGGTTGTTTTCCTTTGCATTTTACCAACTTTACTTACTCACCAGAATTTTTAGGTTGGAAGCACCTTTTTCACAACAGAAAGGGAAACGTTTGCGCTGCAGAATGCCTGTTTCTTTGTAACAAATCCCCTCCAGCTTCTGAGCTGTCTGAAAAGTGACGGGAAAAGTCAAGACAAAATTAATGACAAAAAGGAATGGGGAAAAAGATGGAAAAAGTACTAAGAAAAGTTATGGCAAAAGGACTGCAAATGAATACAACACACACATCACACAAGACCTCCAAAACAAAGATCTGGACACTTGTGTGAAAGGATCTATTGATTCAGTTCTCCAAGTTCTGCGGCATGCTGATTCCCTCTTCCTTCTGGCATTTTATTTGTATGGACCAGCTTTGTGGGTGGTTGATTCCCGTCTCTGACTCCAAACTTCTGCACTTTTCTGTAGTCATGCAGAGCCAGCACCCCTGCTTTCCTTGTAGACAAGCTCAGCATGTTTGATGGGTCTCTGCACACCCGCAGCCAGGACATCATCAACTGCAAGACAAGAAGCGTAAAACAGGCAAAACAAGACCTGAGGGTCCGAAGGGACCTCGAGCTGAGCCAGAGTCAGACCCCTGTCTCGAGCCTTCAGTGGTCACCCTCCTCTGCTCCGGAAGTGTCACGGCTCGTGCTGGCCTTAGAGTTGCCGTTCACTTTAGAAGAAATGTGCTTGTTACTGCGTTTTGTCTGCTGCATCTACCCTCAGATTTGGAGGAGGAGAGAGGCTGGGATAGCTATATACAAGAGCTGTTCACCCAGAATATCTAGAAATTGACACACACGAATTCTATCTCTCTTTCTTCCTTTTAAAGCTACACCCCACTCATTTCTTTCTTTCTTTGTCAATCATGTTAGTTTGGAGGGTCCCTAACAGCTTTAGATTACATTTGGGGTGAAATTGACATTTCGGCTTTGCATCTGACATTATCTTCCATTCAGCGCTTTCCTTAACTAGTGCCACTTTAATGCACTTTTTGCCAAAGAGAACATTTTATTGTAGTTTATATTTTCTTCTGCGCGAATCAAACGAGCTAATAAAAGTAAACCACTTTATTTGCTTACAGAGCATCCAATCTGCTTAACTCCTATAAATGCTGTGAGCGTGGAAAACGAGCTACTTTCTTAAACTTCGAACACATAACACTCGCAGCCATCGCAGCTAAGGGAAGGCGAGCAGCTTCTGGGGGAGCCATGTGAAAGCCTTCAGCATTGAAGAAGCTCTCCCCTAAAATTAGGGGAGAAGAGTTGGTCTAAGAGCTAGGGCAGTCGACCTCGAATCTGGGAAACTGGGTTCGAGACTCGGAAACGACGCTGAACAACCTGTGATTCTGGGCAAATAACAATCTCCCAGTGCCTAACAAAAATATGAATGTGTCCTCATGTAATACAACTGGTGCTATGTAAAGCGCTCTGATACCCGAATCCGGTCAAGTTCGCGCTATATAAAACTCTGTTTAATAAAAAAAAAAAAAATTCTGACTGTGAAGCCCACCTGTTGAGCTGTTTTGGGCTTCTGAGTAGGAAGGCGTAGGAAGGGGAACGGGAGCGACAGCTCTGTCGGTGTGAAGGCACCATGGGGGCAATGGGGACCTTGGTGGTGGGGCAGGCGGCATGTTGTGTGCGGGCGTGCGGTTTGGCGCTGTTGCTCTGCTCTCCAAGCAGGGGAGGAGCGGTTTACCCATTCATGAGTGCGCAAAGACTGCTTGGTCGAACCTCTTGGGCCTGCATGGAGAACATGCCCACTCCTCTTGCCCCTGGATGAGCGCTGTGTCATGGTGCTCCAGATCAATCACAAAATGCATGCAGTGTTGTGATTGGCTTAGGGGAGTGTGCCTGGCTGCCTGTTTCCTGTCGGAGGCAAGAGAGCAGGAGCAGAGAAGATGCGTGACCCGGCGGAAAAGGTAGGTTTTAATTGTTTTTTTTAACTATGCCCCCACGCGATTTACCCCTACCCATACGACCCCCTGCACCTGCCCCCCACCCACGAACCATGCCGGCCGCTAAATGCTAAACCCTGTTTGCTTTATTCAGTAAATTGTGTTAAGCTTCAGAAACCTTCGGTGTTTGCATGGGAATGCCCATGCACCACCCATGGTACGACCCCTTGGCGCTAAGTAATGCAAATGTTACTTTCGCGTTATTTCCAGCACTAAACAAGTTTAGCGCTGGAAAGTAAATTGGACAAAAAGATTTTGTGCCGATTTGCGTCACTTTTGAAGCAACACAGTATAAAATCTTCAATGTCGAGAACCAACGGCAGACCTGGTAAGCCCCACCTCTCTGCTGCATTCCCTTTTGCGAATATTGTTAATAGTAGTTGGTAGTGGTGTGCACAGACAGGTCCTACACCTGCCGTGGCAAGGTGCAAACTGCCGAGCAGATTGAAATACTTTGAAAGAATTGGAGCGGTACACTAACAAACCTTGGTATCCAGAGGTAAGGAAAGAGCCTTCCTGACCGCCGGCATTAGGCACACATACTGTGCCCTTATCATGGCGGCCCACGCATAAATGTAAGTTTATTTATAATTTGAGATGTGACAATTCGGATACTTTTCACCACCAACTAAGCAATTGAGTAACCATGTACCTCGGATCTCCGATATCTTCAATTACTTTTGCATGCCCTGATGAAGTCCAATCTTTTGAACGAAACTCGTTGGCTGAAGTTCAATGTTTGTTCTGGAAAATCCAAAATAAAGAATTGATTTATATGAAGGACTTGACTAGTTTCTGTCATTTACAAAGACACGTCTGGTAGTGCACTGCTCCAATTCTTCACAGTATAAAATCGTATTAAATCTGCCCTACTGCTTCTCAATAGGTTGCGTCATACTCTCATCAAATCCCCTGACATCGCTCCTGCATGTGGTGACGCAGCCCCACGACCTGCCCTCTTCCTGGACCTTTCAACTTCCCCCAACGCGTAATTGCACTAGTGAAATGGCCATGAGCTCCTGTGTAGCACCAGTCTTCATGCTACCCTTATGCAAACACACACCAAACATGTGAGCTCTGTCACAACATGTAATGCTCATTCAAACCACAACATTGACTGCATCCTCTTCTTTACCAGAGGTCTTCAAACTAAGGCAGAGGGGAGGGCGCCCTGGATGTGGCTTAAATGATCGGGGGGGGGGGGGGATGGCGCCAGGCTCTGGCCAGGAGAAGCATCATGCTTTGTTTTAAGTGATAAAAAATGAGCAGTAGTGTGGCATTTTTTAATGGTGCAAACAAACTAAGTGGTGACTGGGCGCACAGCAGTGGTTGATTGAAAAATGTAAGTCAAATTGACAAAGTTTGTTAGGGTTGGGTGCTCCACCAGGTAGCGTAACTGTCTAAATACGCTCAATGAATAATGCTTAGTTGCGCACAAACGTCGTAAGTGCGTCCCTGAGATTGGGCACACCTTTTGGTTCGTCAAAAAGGACAGACTCCGTTGGGTTTTGTTTGATTGTTTAATCGTTGTTTGTGAGTTCAAAAAGTTCATTTACATACAACATTCGTTGGATGAATATTTCATTTCATATCCTCATTTCATAATATCCAATTCACAATTGTATCAAAAAATATCCAATTCACAATTGTATCAAAAAACACACGCTCCGATGCATTTCGGGCATGGCCCTTTATCGAGGAGCTCTGTTGGAAAAAATATCATAGTTGATATACACCATAATACATGATTATCATCACACAAAAAAAATGGTTTACGATAACATGCAAAAACGTGCAGAACGGTGTCAAATGTGGTTTGTAAATAGATGTGTGCTCAACAGGTGTAGTGAAAATCCGTGTGGGTACATGATGTCAAGGTAACAAAGTGGCAGATTCAATAACTACGTGTGCAGAAGTGAAAACATACCGGGTGTTTTCTAGTGACTGGATTTAAGGTGGTTGATGGCTTCTACTGTTGGTAAAAAACACCGAAGTTTTAGGATGATAAAGGGCCATGCCCGAAATGCATCGGAGCGTGTGTTTTTTGATACAATTGTGAATTGGATATTATGAAATGAGGATATGAAATGAAATATTCATCCAACGAATGTTGTATGTAAATGAACTTTTTGAACTCACAAACAACGATTAAACAATCAAACAAAACCCAACGAAGTCTGTCCTTTGTGACGAACCAAAAGGTGTGCCCAATCTCAGGGACGCACTTACGACGTTTGTGCGCAACTAAGCATTTTGTAATGGGCCACCACTAACATATATATCCTCACTGGGGGTATGTGTAAAAGGGGTAACAGAACATAACTGCAATGTTTAAAGATGTTTAGACATAATTAAACATTGCCAATTTAATAATTGTGAAAAGGTGAGGGGGAGCTGATGATTTATTTTTTCACACGGGGGAGCACAGCGTTAGGAAGTTTGAAGACCACTGCTCTCCACTGCAATAAAGGCCTCACACGTGGGGGTGGATGGATAGCGCCCCCTCCGGTAGGCACAAAATGTTTCTTAATGCGACACTTGGACCTAAACTGATATATAGATATAATACATTTTACATTTTATCTCCTCCTATCCTGTAGTGACACGAGATAGTTCAGCTGCAGGCCGCCACATGGCCGCCGCGAGAACGCGGTTTGTAATTAGAAATGCAAATGAGGTAATAAGTTCCTTTTATTGCTTATAAAACAAAGGAATTGCAGCTTTCATGGTCTATGGGCCTTCGCCTGGTTTAAAATACAACTCTTAAAATTCTCAGTTCTTCAAGGCCTTAGTTCGGGTCTACTTTAACATGAATTACTACGTTAATAATGTGTATTTTAGCATAAAAAGAGAGAGAAGGGAGAGAGAGAAAGAGAGAGAGAGAGAGGCCTTTGCCTTAAAGTGTCTCTTTTTAACATGTAACTGTCACTCCACCAGAAGAACTGTTGAGGGGATGAAATCTAGTCATTAGATACAATCCTCTGACGCATGGACTTACTTCCATTCCCCACTGTGCGACGAAGACAGCGGAAGTGACGTCAAACCATCCTTGCCCCCTTTAAGTGGGGTGACCAGAATTTTAAAGCCAAAAGTGGAAGAACTACAATTTTAATTCAACTGAGCGCACAGAATGACAGCGCGCCTCAGCAGAGAATTATAGAAGAGTCAGTAAGAACATAAATAACATGCCATTTTTAAAGCCAGTAGCACGCCTGTTGATTAAATTGCTTTCTTATAACAGCTGCTACCTGTCCCTGCGTTGGGGAACATAAAAAGGCACCTCCCACCGTTTTCAGTCGCCGCTCTCTAAAAACCGGGACATGAGATACATTTCCTGAAATCTGCCCGGACAGCTGTTGGAAAAGCAGGACTGTCCCGGCAAACCCGGGACAGCTGATCACCTTACCTTTATGACACCATGGACCTGAAACATTGATGCACCCCCTTCACAGCCTGATGTGTGCTTCTAATCGGCTAGGGAAAGAGATATGAGTCAAAACTCGAGAACGTAAACATTGCTCCTAAATCCCTGTCCCTAATCTCCCCTGTTCCTTTCAGTGCTTTCATGACCCCTGAAACCAAATGTACAGCAGTAGCAGTGTCAGGGGTCAAAAGAGCAACCACCCACCTTTTATTCAGGAGCTAATTTACATAAAGTAAAAAAGGGGGGATTTTTAGGTCACTCTCAAATGGGAAACATCCTTTACGACGCAGCTTTTACCACGCAGTGCCTTTACAACGCAGGTTTTTCAACGCAAGTCATTACAACGAATTGCACTGGGGGGCGCTGTAGGATAGGTAATAGTTTAATTTACTATCCAACACCTTCCCTACTATCTACGGGGACTGGAATTGGAATAGTAAATTAAACTATTCACTATCCAGCACCCCCAACGCAAGTCGTTGTAACGACTTGCGCTGAAAAAACCTGCGTTGTAAAAGCATGTGTGGGAAAAGCATGCGTTGTAACAACGTACATTCCTCTCAAATTAGATTATTTTGCATCTAATGAGAGGTGAGAGTTTCCAGCAGCAGACAAAGAAATAGAAAACTACTGCAACATTTACGAGTTTACCGAAATGAAGTTCATTTTAAAATGACTAAGCGCCGCCTCCTTCATAATGGCGGAGAAGCGTCGCCCACTGGCTCAGAGCCAGCAGCTGAAAAAAAATTATATTTTATTATCGTTTTATTTTTTAACTGCTGGCTGAGCCACAATGTGCAGGGAGGGGCCGGGCCATGGCAGGGGGGCGGAGGAGTGGTAAGTGCACTTCTAAGTGCGCATGTCAGTTTGGCCGGGTTGGAGAAACAGCACAGACTCCCTGTGCCTGAGCAAGCATTAATCCAGTCCACTCAGGCCAATCCCCACGATGCTCTCATGCTTGAGATCAGCTCGGTGACTGGATGGGGAGTCCGTGATGCCAGGAACTGGAAGCAGAGGAGCGTGGGGCGGCCGGCAGCACCAGGTAAGACTTTTATTATAATTTGTTTTTACTATTAACCCCTGAGCGCTCCCGTCTCCCCAGCGCCCCTCCACCCACCCCACCACTCTTTATCTGTGTCGGCCACCACTGAAACAACTAGTCTTCTGAGGACCATAATGACTCCTATAAGTTTAGAGTCATATTAAAAAGAAACTGACGCAACGTGGCACAGCAAGCCAGTTTGCTGTACCGTGCTGTACCATAAAGAAATTGCAACGATTCATCGTATTTACAACAATACAACCCATCTCTTTCCATTCCTTTGCACTGGTGCACAATTGGCTGCCTAGCACCAACGCAGGCACCCTTGCACCATGGTGCAAGGGTGTCTGCGTTGTAGGAATGATTATTTTTGTGCAGAAAGGTACACTTTCCTGCAAAAAATAAACAATGGAGCTGCTTTCTTCTTTCTATGTGTGCTGCAAAATGCAGCACACATAGAGGAAAAATGAGGAAAAATATATTTCTTTTTGTTACGCCTACCCTTGTGAGGCGTAGGCTTTTGCTGCATTCCCAAGTTTACAAGTCCTTGTAACATCTATGGGTGTTGCATGGGGACACCCACCACAACACCCATGGAACGCCTCTTTGACACAGAGTAAGGCAACGCAGTGACTTGCGCTGCTTTGCGTTACTCAATATCTAGGAGGTAATGAAAAGCCACGCAGGGTGGCTTTGCGTGGCCTCGTAAATATGAGTCTGCACTCAGCGGCATTGCTGCGTCAAAAAATGTGGCGCAGGCTCCTTGTAAATAAACCCCGTATTTTTGTAACCAACAAAATGGCGCAAGGGGACAGAACTGAGCAAAAATAATGTCTTTAGGTTGTCTATTAAACGCCAGTAATTTCAGGTAAATTGAATGGAAAGGTATTTCAAACGTAAAAGAGTACTCTGTGCCAAAGTGGACTGGGCAGGACAAGTATTGGGGTGTCATTAGATGAAAAAGAAACAAAACAGAAGAAAACCCTATTGAGGAAAAAAGAATATTGTTGATGACAAATGTAATATTAGGTAAAAACGATGAACGTTATACATCATGGGGCATATTACCAACAATTAGCGATATTTATCGCTAATTAGGCTTAGCAACTATTTTTTTATCGCTAAGCATCGCCGGAAATTATCGCTGAGATAACGTTCTATTAGCTCCGTTTATCTCCAAAGCGATAGTTTTTCCGGCGATAGCATGAATATCGCTGAGAATACAGCGATATTCACACATTAGCGACTAAATGTTCTTAGCCATGTTATCCACCTCCCATTGGATAACATGGCTAAGAAATGGTCTGGGCAGGTGTTAGTTTTATGCAATATTCGCTCTTAGCGCGAATATTGCCATCGCTAAGCCTGCCTTGCTAATAGGCGTTAGCGACAGCTTTTAGTCGCTAACGGGTTGGGAACACCCACTTTGCATGTCATTAGCAATAATCATCGCTAACATGCAAAGCGGGCCCCAAACTGCTCGCTATCGCCTACAAGCTGTCGCTAACTGATGTTAGCGACAGCTTGCTAATAGGGCGATAGAATTTTTGCCGCTTGGCGGCCGAAAACGGCTGCTAAAGCGACGAAAATTGCCTATCGCCCCCTTGATAATATGCCCCCATGTTCTTTGTTTTCATCAAAATGGTTAAAGTTTTTAAAACAGTTAGTACCATGGTAAAGTGTTGGAGTGGGAGTTCAGATTAGTTGTGCACATAGCGTATTTGCCCTTGAAAGTTTTTGCGAATTTCGACATCGTTGTCCTTCATGGATGTTATGGCTATTCTTCCTTTGCCATCACTCGCTCTTCGACTTTTCTCTGCAAATAGACCTGAGCTAGCCAAACGTGAAACATGGAAATACTTGCATCATAATTCTTCAAGGTTTCAGTGGAGCTATGTGAAGTTTGCTCTCATTTATGTTCGTTTGCACTAGGACACCATTTCATGTTTTTTTTATTGTATTTTAAATGCTATTTTTGAAGTGATGTTTTCAGACAAATGCACTGTTACAATCAATTGCAATTTTTCTGTTTGGCTAATAAAAAATAGTAGATGTTGCCTATATTTTAGTTGTTATATTTAGTTTTGAAAACAAAGAATGTGTTAAAAAGGTGTTCCAGAATCCCACGCAAGTGGATAGAAATGATACCTTTTATGAATTCAGAAAGAATCCGCTTAGTGAAGAACTAGAGTTACAAATAAGTAACTTTACTTATTTTATTTGAGTATTTATAAAGTCTAGCAAACTGCATTTGAAAGTGTTGTAAAATTTAATATCCAGCCTCATTTCACCAGCGGGAAAAGTTTGATGCAAAAAAAAGAAGATTTTGCAGCAGTATTTTATTCGAATAACTTTTTGCATGATATTTCTCCTATAAAAATGGAGATTGTCTCTACACACAAACATTTACAGCATGTTTTCTCTCCCTATTTTATTTAACCTTCCAAGCACTTCATGACATTCTCAAAGATTGCAGAGTTAAGGAAACATTTGTGAATCTTGGGATGATCAACCCAGCCTTGTATTCTTCAGACGTCAGTCAAATAAGGGCTATAAAAATGGGCAACAATAACCCCTGCTTGGTGCAACTTTTAAAGATCTAAAAACTGCAGATCGAAGTGTTATATAAAAAAGCTATTTTAATATGATTTTATTTGCATATATAAAAATGTAAGGCAAGACCCGCATATGTGCGCAGCTCACCAACATGGAACAGCTCTGTTCACAAACGCAGGTTCTAATCTACACCCGTAGGTCTGCAATCTAGCATGGGTGTACATTTGTGACTTTTGGAATTAATACAACTTTCCAAGAGTATTCATGATATGTTACTCAAGTTACAGCTTTCCAGGCATAAATAAATAAATAGATAAATAAATAAATAAATAAATAAATAAGCAAATACATAAATAAATAAATAAATCCCCATAAACCCCGGACAATTGATACGACTTTCTATTTTTGTTTTGATGATGGCATTTTCCCAATGCAGAGTTGTACATATAGTATAATCTGCATTGTGGAAACAAGCACCTTTGCACAATGGCACTTTTTCTCTTTTTTTTTCGCTTAAAACATTTTGTTTCCATGTAGAGGGAGAACACCCTTCCTAACCTATCCCTTCCAGCAGCTGCGAAAGGTTTGGGGGAGTTCTGTTCCATATTTCCTTCCTGGAAATGCAAGTACTCTAGTTCTTGACTCGTTCACAGATCTGAAAGAAGCAGAGGGGGAAAGCCATAAACGCTTATGGTTGGGGGCGTTCACAGATTTGAAAGCAAATCAGCCCTGAAACACCCAAGTTCCGCCACTTGTGTGGGGTTTATTCCAGTTTATTTCCCTTTTTTTATTAAATCCTTGCAATCATAAATCCTACCAGTTGAGTTTACAAGTCTGATTAACAAGCAAAAAAATGGCTTTATGAAGTGAACCCTTAATAACTGTATGAACAGTTGCTGTGATCAAAATGATATTTCAGACACAGTTTTTAATAGTGGCAATAAACGTAAATATAACCAGACAGACATTCAGCGTTCACAGCATTGACTCCATAGTCGCAGCTGATATACACAGTTTGACTGCTTTCGATATTGCTCAGTTTCAAACAGTTCAACAGCAAAAATGATAATCTTTAATGAAGACATGTGACAATCAGAAGTGTTAATTTTCTCTTTTAAATGGACAGGACTAGGATACATTTGCATGTTTAATATTTAAAAAAGAGCACATCAAAATATAAATCTCATTACACCCACTTGACCTTGGAAAGTCTGAGGCATCCTGAGATTCAGTTTGAATTTATTGCAAAGTCATAACATTTCATGTCTGAATTTTGGAAGTGGAATTGAGAGGGGGGCTCAGGGAGATGCGGAAGGGAACAAATTCGGTGTTGGTCAGTTTAAGAATACATGTCAAACACAAAATCTTGAATTCATGATTTAAACAGTATGCTATCTAAGAAAGTCTTTGTGTTCCTAATATATAGAATTGTTTGGATTTCAGAACATTCGGAAATGGCTGTGCTGAAGTGTTGAACTCTTCTTATTCTTGAGTGTGGACTGATCTGCCTTCAAATCAATGCCAATCGACTGAAGTTTTGGGGGCTGATATAGCCATAGCCTCGGGAAATGGGACAGCTCTCAATGCATGCAGGGGTCCGGCATGTGCAATTTGGATGCGCCCGCCACACTGGCGGTCGCATCCCGCATTTTTTTCAGCACCGCCCGCCGCAATGTCAAAAATGCATGTTGTGCATGCAAATGCAGAGGGGTACCATAGGTACTCCCCATGTGCACCCCCCAACCCCAAACTTCCTGGGGGCCCAAAACAGGCCCCAACTTCAAATTCTGCATGCGTTTCCGTAGCCGTAACGCCGCCATGGAAAGGCTTCCTCCCGTCTGTATACAGATATGGATGGCGGTGTCAGACACCGCCACCATATTAAACCCTTCTGTTCGCCACTCTCCACCCCTTTTCGACCGGGTGGAAAAGCGGCGGACAGTCTTTTTTCCTTCCGCCGCGCTATCCCCGCCATACTAATATGGCGGGGGGAAATGGGTAGCGGGTGGGGAAGGATGTAGAACGGATCTCCACTGCCATGCAGACGTGGCGATCCGCCCTACATCCTAATGGGCCCCTTAGTGTCATTCTGGTACTCTCTTTTTTAGGTTTCGCCTGCACAACACTTACGCTGTGCTTTAGAAATCTATTGTTTTTAATACAAACTTAGAAGGGACTAACATCCCGCCTCCTCCCTTTCCTGGCTTCTCATTGCTTCCTGTGCGCGCCACTTACGTAACTCCATTTCTATTGGCTCTAGCATATTTTTCGGCATTTTTTTCGGGTTCTTTACCTGCCTCTCTTATCAGTTTCCTACCGCTGAAATACTGTTGACATCCACAACACTTTGGTGGAACTATATTTTCATAAAGTTTTACCTTTTAGTCTTGCAGCATATTTATATAACAATTTATGTCAGGGAGAGATTTAGTGATTTGCATAGAATCACAGGATGTTGCGTGGCGCCACGGAGACTCAAACTCGGATCCCCAGCTCTCGGGTCAGCGACTATGGCCAC
The DNA here is from genome assembly GCF_964263255.1 of Lissotriton vulgaris. NCBI lineage: Eukaryota > Metazoa > Chordata > Amphibia > Caudata > Salamandridae > Lissotriton > Lissotriton vulgaris. The sequence goes on from NC_141695.1 coordinate 1,702,639,176, forward strand.
TGTGACACATCCTCCCTACTCCCATGTTATCTGTCAGGGAGCTCTTTTTTGTTCTGCCAGACGATGATTGATGAAAATAGTTCTTTATTACATAGGCAAAAAAATGCATTACCAGTGCTTGTTTGCTGAGACTATAATCTTCACATCCTGAAATAGACTGTGTTCTTCTATTCGTAAACAGGAGATTCCTGTACTTTAGGGCATCTAAAGTAATCATAAATTCAAAATAGAAGAGCAATTAAACCAGCAGGAAAGTAAATACATTTGAGAGGGTAAGGCCATAATGGTACTCAAACGAGGTGTCAAGAGTGTTATGAGAAATGAAATGATCTCATTTGATATAGCGCAGAGCTACTCAAATTAGAGTGTCATGGCGCTAGGAGGCAGGCAGGTGGTGGATCGCTGAGAAAGAGCTAGTTTTCAAAGAGGAAGGTTTTACCTTTTTTCCTGAGGGTTGGAAAGCCTGTATTTGCTCTCAGACTTACTGGCATGCTGTTCTGCATCTGTGCACCCAGGAATCCAAAGGATGTTCCCCCATATGTGCTAAGTGTATTTTGGGTATGAGGGCAAGTTTTGCATTTGAAGATTTTAGGGATCTAGTTGGATTATAGCAGATTATGGGTATGTTTATATAGCTGGCTCCATTGCCATGAAATGCTTTGAAAAGGAACACCATAGCTTTGAATTTGATTGTTTCCTTCATGCGCAGTCAAGGTGGGTCATATTAGACCTGGGTTTGGGTCTCACAATTGCTCCGGCTGCCGCATTGTGCACCACTTGCAGGCGCTGGACAAGCCAGGATGCAAACTGTTGACATAGTCTAGTTTTGATGTCACCAAGGCTTGGACCACAATCTTCCTACTGTCCAGTGATAGTAGTGAAAGGATTCTTTTCAGCACGCGGAGCGTGCCAAAACAGGTGCCTGATATTTGGATCTGTGAACACATGGAAAGAGCATTGTTGATGACAATGCCAAGGTTTGTTACCTTCTCCTTAGCTGGGAGTCGAGGCGACAAATCCTTTGGCCACCAAGTGCTCCAATTATAAATTTCAGGTTGTCCAAAAAACACAACTTCTGTTTTATCAGGATTACACTTCAACTGATTTATCTTGAGCCAATTGAATACATTTGTAAGACAAGATCTGATATTTGCTCCGTCAAAGTCAGTTCCTTTGTAACAAGTGAAAATCAGTTGTGAGGCATCCGCATATGAGACAACTTTAGCACCTTCTTCCTCTACCAAAGGTGCAAGGGGTGATAGATATATATTTAAAAGAGTGGTGCTAAGGATAGAGCACTGTGGGACACCTACATTCATGGCAGGAATGGGAGCTGAATAAGGGGGTAACCAAATGTCTTGTGATCTGTTTTCCTAGAAGGAGGACATCCAAGTTAAAGCGGTCCCGCTTAATCCAATGTTCAGTGGTCTAGCAAGAAGTCTCGCATGTGGGACCGTATCAAAGAGCGTGGACAAATCGAGTAGGATCAAAACTGCTCTTCCTCTTTGGTCTGGGTTGGTATGGCTGAATAACAAGGAAGAGAATATTCTATGAGAGATACATTTGTGAAAGAGGCATGGAAGGGGTTCAAGAAAGCAAATGTAAGAGAAAACTGCCATAAACCACAATGCAAGGAGACAAGGTGCCCCATTTAAAGTCGGGTGGCAATGGAAAATCATCAAAGTAGACCATAGCCAGAAAAAAAGTACTGGAGAAAGGCGGAGCAAAACGTTTCACAGAAAAGGCAGCATGGAAGAGTCTGGCAAATGCAAGCAATTAAACTTGATATCTGTTGGAGGAGGTTTGCTACAAGCAGCTATAAAGGACAGGATACCCAAATATCTCTAAATGAGATTCTATCCAATACAGTCGAGTGCAAAAATTTCATGGTAAAAAGGTAATAAAGTTGTGGATAACATGTTTGCCTAGGGAAAATACACACTTGCAGAGGTAATATGTAAATATTTTACCACTATAATTGTGAACTAGCAGCCCGCCCCAGCGTTGCCTGGGGCAGAAAGGGGCTGGGGGCAGTACAACCGTTCCCGCCCCGACCCCCTCCCGCACCGACTCCCTCCCGCCCCGACTCACTCGCGCCCCCCTCCCGCCCGACTCACTCGTGCACCCTCCCGCCCAGACTCACTCGCGCCCCCCTCCCGCCCAGACTCACTCGCGCCCCCCTCCCGCCCGACATTTTCATTTATTGCTGCCTCCTTCTTTCCTCCCCCTGCATCACAGTCTCACTTTCGTTTCCTTACCTGTGCTGCCGCTCCTCACTGCACAGCCGCTCGTCACTGCACCGCCCTCCTCCTTCGTCGTCATCAGGCACGTCGCGTCGCGGCCAGCGTTAGGTCCCGACCGACGCTACTTTCAGGGGACTACTTTGTTTACAAACGTAATTTTTTTAATTTACTTTTTTTTAATTTATATAGCCTATGTCCATCTACACACCCTGACATTTTCATAGATGTATCGGGTGTGTAAATTGGCGCTGTGGTTCCCGAGTTTACCTGGCCAAAAGGTGCAAGTTCTCTCTTTATAATAGTAGTATAGATTGGACATTGTATGAAACTGGAATGTTATATGGGATGGGTAACTGCCCACTTCAAGGAACAATCCCAACCCATGTGAGGGTGAACCCTTCAAGTCACAAAATTAAGCTGAGCTCAACCTCTGTGGCACAGAGCAGACAGGCTTAATTTAGAGCAACGTGTATAACACTTATGCAGTACATGAACAGTAATAAAGTAAAAATGGCAAACAATAGAAATCCAAAACTCAATTAGAAGAATAGTGTAAAATGTACTAAGCAGGAAATGACACCAAAATGACACAAATCCAATAAGAAGAACCAGAGATAACTTTTCAAGTTTTAAATCGAAATAGTGTCAAAAGGCACAAAGTGTCGCTGACAGTCAATCGTCGCTGTAGATCAGGACCTGAATGTGATTTGAGGTCAACCACGATAGATACACTGACCAGGTTTCTCCTAGAAAAAGATTTTACCTTCTGACTCTGTTATTTAAGTCCCATCCAACCACACAAGTACACCTCTAAAGCACCCGGAACCTCTGGAGAGGTACTTAGAGATTCAAAAGGTGTCAGGACGAGGCCAAGAGCAGTGACCATTTGCCACTGGCCAGAAGGTACTTCCAGGATTTGGCTTCTTGCAGTTTGTTGTTTCCCTGTAGCCACACAGGAGGACAACAAACTGACCTTTTGTCATATGTACAAGAGGAAGCAGATCCAGTCCTTCAGGGCTCTTCTCATGTCACAGGCAGCATGTTAAGTCTTCTTCTGATCTTCTACGTGTTCAGAAAGTGCTCTTAAGTGACTGTCTGGAGGTGCCAAGTTTATGCCTGCCACCACCTACTGGGTGATGGTCACTACTGGGTACTCCCTAAACAATGAGGTAAAAGTTCCCAGGAGCATCCCTACCCGTTTTCTTTCAACAGTTCCTGTTTAGCTTACTGCAAACAGGCATTAATGCCATGTGTCAGGGCCTTTCCAGGATGGTGAAAGTCTTCAGCCACAATAAACTTGGGGTTTGAGGGTTGGGGTATGCAGGAGGTACATAGGGTAATAACTAGTGTCGTCCTCCCACATCCAACACTAAAATCCAGTTTGAAGAAGCTCCTGCACCCCCAACAACCCTAGAGACTGAAGTCAAATAGAACAAAATCAGTGTCCTTCAGCAAACAGACAGGGGATCCATAAGAACTGTCTTGCCTTCCTGTCCTTGCCCTTTCAAGTGTGCCATAAACGTTACATGTGGCTCAACAGACCTATCAAGCAGGATTTGGCAGGGTAGAACACTGTACTCATAATGTTCTGTGGAGCTCAGAAGAATTATCTATGTCCATTCAGGTCATCCTATTGTTTTCTCTTGTGAGGCATTTCACATTTTGTGAAAGAGATTAGGTTGCGCAAAAAGCAAAACATCAGGAGTGAGGAGACCATGCAGAAAAGGCAGATTTTCTAAATACAGACATAAATTAACTCCACCCTAATATCCAAATGTTACTCCCTTAATAAAAAAAAAAAATTCTTACACCATGATGTCTCTGCCTTTTTATGGGCATACCTTTGTATCTATATCACCTTGTATGGCATCCCTTTTTTGCACCTTCTCCGTACGCCATCACTTACAGTTTCAGTTACTTTAACTATTATCATAACCTACTCTGAACTTAACTTTAAGTCCATCCCTTACCCAAAACTAAACCCTTAGTGCAGTTCTAACACTAATGTTTGCTGCAATCCTATCTATTAATTCTGCCTTTACATCTTCACTTACATCATCTCTTGCTCTAACACAAACCGAAAAATTACCATTTAATCAAAATTGGACAAGAAAGTGGAAACAAGCAACCTGGGAACAGTTTCGGGGTATTACCGCTCATCAACCAGACTAGCTGGAATCCAGTGGCACAGTGAGCAAGGTATCCACGTCTGGGCATGGCCTTGACCACTTAGGGCAAACAAAGCAAACACAACAAGATGATGGACGGAGTGCTGAAACTTTTCAACCAGTCACCCCTGTCACAGATCTAGGTTCAATCCACCATTATTTTGCTCACTATGCCACCCCAGTTTGGACCCAGCTGTATGCAAATCAGTCTTGACCCTGTTCCTCATGGAACAGTCCAGCTCAAACTGCTAGGCAAGGTTCTCCCCGGACCGGAAACAAGCATCCTGGGACCGGTTTCGAGGCATTACCCCTCATTAGTCAGACTAGCTTAAATCCAGTGACACAGCGAGCACAGGACCCACGTCTTGGAGTACGCTTGGTCACTTAGGGTGAACATAGCAAACACAACAAGATGATAGACGGAGTGCTGAAACTTTTCAACCAGTCACCCCCTGTGACAGATTGCAGACAGCTGGCCAATCTGTCATACGCACTGAGCAGTCATCCTGCAATACTCAGGAATCTGTCTCCCCCACCCCCACCATCATGCATGCTGAGCCGGCGACACACAGAATAATACAATGGTAAAGACCATTTTATTATTCTGTGTGTTTGCGCTGTGCTCGCTGCAGGGGGGGTGATGCACCTCTGCGTTAACGGAGGAGCCACCGTTGCTCTTAACAGTAATGTTCATGCAGTGGTGTTACAAAACTTGATGGGTCCCCCTGCAAAGTACATAGAGGGCCCCTAACCCCGCTCCGAAGCCAGTCAGGAGCTCTCAGGCCCAAGGACCCTCTGCCTGAGCACAATGCCGGAGGGGGCCTCCTAGAGCTTGAGCCCACTCATCTGCGGGGGCTATTGTTACGCCAATGTGTTCATGAACTGTGGATAGTGGTATGGCAAGGTCAAGGGCCCTCGTGCAAACAAGGCAATAGGATATACTTACCCAGGTTTGGTTATGAGAAACAGCCACTAATAGGGGGAAAGAAGGTCTCTTACAAATCAAGTAAGGGAAAGCTTTCTGCAGTTTGGTGATGGTCACAAGATAGAGGTTTATGCCCAGGGCTGTCTCAATGCATGGTTGTAGTCGCTTCAGCTCAGGGTTTACCCTGCTTTACTAACAATGTCATTTTAATACAAAGAGTTGGGGCATCTCTGCAGACTGGCCTTCCATATAGCAACGTAACAGGGTGCCAGGGGTCATAAGGCAAATGAGGAACATGTGTACATGATAGCTTGGTTGGGTAGCAAAAGGCAGCCATAATTGGGGTGCACACCTCATGCCACTGGTCCCCGGTGCCACTGCTTCTGCTTCCCAAAAGACACGCCCTGCTTTAGTTTGACACAGAAGCAGGAAAAGAAACATTTCCATGAGACTAAGTAACATCCTACTCAGATATAAGATGGCGTGAAATACGGGGGATTAACCACAGTCCGGCAAACCTCCTTGTCTTACCCTTACCCGCCGCTGAAAACCAGCTGCCTGCCTCTCCCTACCACCTCCTCTATGCTTCATGGCCCACAGATCAGTCCACAAGCCACTGAGGGCAGGTACAAGAGAATACTGGGCCACCATGGACAAGCGAGGAGAGGCAAAGAGATGCCCTGACAGCAGGTGAGTGGGGAGTCTCTGCAAAGGGGCAGGTGGGGATGGGGCATCAGCCATGCAATGTGTGTGTGTGTGTGCGTGCATGTGCGTGCATGTGTGTGTGTGTGTGTATGTAATATGTCTTTTTGCTGTCAGCTTTAAAAATCTTGTAACAAAATACAAAATGGCCAGGGCTTGGAAGCCTCAGGCCTCTTTTTGTTCTTAACCTGCATCAAGTGTACGCTCAAACCCTTGTTAGGTCTGCACAAGAGACCTGTCTAAGAGGACTTTTCAGGTCTTTTCCTCTTCCGCTAGTTCAAAGGCCCACGATCCTCCATATGGAGTGCCACAGGGATCCATACTTAGCCCATTACGCTTCAATATTTATGTTAGCCACCTTGCTATAATCGCTGAAGAAGCTGGGATAACCATTTTTTCATATGCAGATGATACCCAGCTCATCTTTTCCTTGTCCACCAAGGAGACATCCAATGTGTCATCTCTCCAGGCAGGGCTGCAAAAAATAGCTGGCTGGATGCATACCAACAGGCTGAAACTAAACAGTGGGAAAACTGAGGTCCTTACTCTCTGCAGAAACAAAGATCTCTGGGGTCCCCAACACTGGCCAACTCAAATGGGCGATCTCCCCCAACTGTCACAATCAGTCCGTAATCTTGATGTAATCATAGATGACCAACTTTCTATGAGGCAGCAAGCGTTTAAGGTCACCTCGATCTGCTTTACCATCCTAAGATGACTCAAATAAATACTTTAGATGCTGCCTAGGCCTACGCAAAGAACAATTATACAGGCCCTGGTTGTGTCCAGACTGGACTTTGGCAACGTCCTATATTTGGGAGCCAACAAGCAGGTGGTCCGCAAGCTGCAGGTCGTACAGAATTCCGCTGCCAGACTACTTTGCCAATTACCTAGACAGGCCTCCATTTCAGGATCCCTTCGCAACCTTCATTGGCTGAGGGTGGAAAGCTGCACTAAATTTAAAGCCCTATGATATAGGCATAGGATTAAAGCTGGTGCGGCGCCACAGTATCTCAGTTCTTTGGTACATCCGTACCTTCCCATGCGCCATCTTCGATCCTCTTCTCAGGCTAAGTTTCAAGTCCCCGGATCAAACAAGTACATATGGGTGGTCGGTCCTTTGTCTGCCTAGCTCCTTCATTGTGGAATTTTCTCCCCTTACAACTCCGGCATGAAACTACTTACTTCAAATTCCGCAAAGATCTTAAAACATGGTTATTTAACCAATAATGCAGCTCTGTCTTCTTGTGACTGTCCGATGGCGCCGGAAAACTTCCTGGTAGCAGTGTGCCTTAGAAATAAAAATAAAATTTAAAAAATGAAGAGAGACAACACCACAGAGTCATCTGGACACTTGATGAGGGGCTTAGACCAGGAAAGCCTGCTGGAGTTACCCTGGGCTATGCAAGCGCAGGCGCCTGGCAAGGTACACCAATAATCACATGAGGGAGTTACCTCAGAACAAGGGATTAAAAAGATACGAAAAAAATATAAGGAAAGAATCAGAAAAAGCAAAGAGTTATTCATTTTTTAGAAGAACCCTCACTCACCAAACTAGTTGGTGACATGCTTCATCACTGCATTCCCACCCGAGCAGCCGACTGCTACTCGGGTGAGCTTCGAAGCCTGATTACAGCGGAGCAGGTTTTTTGGTGACAAAAGTGCAGGTGTGTGAATGGAGAATGTGAATAAAATTGTCTTTATTGTTCCCTAAATTTTATAAATTGGAGCAATAAGACAAGGTTAAAAACGGAATGGGACGCCTGAGTAGGATAAATTGACCTATGGGATCGGGACAGTGAAATTAGTGAGACAAGACACGGTCAAGGTATGGCAGACATTTTTGCAAGTTCTGAGACCAAAGCAACACCGGGCCATAGAAAGCTTCCTCCATGTTTGCCAGGTGTCATAAGAACATCTTTCTAAGTGTTAATACAAAAGATGTACTCCAGGGAAAGAAGAAACAGGGCATCGAGTGGAATGGGTATGTAAGCTGCCTCTTCATCATTAATGAAGGAGACCGGCTTACTAACAATTTAAAATGTATTAATACATTCTGCTGGAGGCGCACAGGGTCTATGGCACAAACGTCCCTGAGCCCTCATCCCCGCGATGCACCTGTTTCTGCCCTTCAGCACCCCACAAAGGGCTCCCCCTCATACCTCCAATCCTCGGTCCTCCAAGTGGCCAGGGGCAGCCTCCCAATAACTAAGCATGGCTAATGCCAGAACATAGGACACTTTGGGCCCGATTCACAGAACTAACTTAAGACAAAATCCTAAACTTACTACCATTTTGGTATTCACAGAAGGCACTTACTCATTTTGGTATTCACAGAAGGCACTTACTCATTTTGGTATTCACAGAAGTTAGGAGTCCTAACTTTAGGACTCCAAAAATGCCTTCTGTGAATACCGAAAGTCTTAAAATTAGGATTCTTCTCAGTTTAGGAGTAGTAAAGTTAAGACTCTTAACTTTACTACTCCTAAACTGAGAACAATCCTAACTTTACAACTTTAGGTATTCATAGAAGGCCTTTAGGAGTCCCAAAGTTAGGAGCCCTAACTTTACTACTACTAAACTGAGAAAAATCCCAATTTTAAGACTTTCGGTATTCACAGAACTTCTGTGAATACCGAAATGAGTAAGTGCCTTCTGTGAATACCAAAATGGTAGTAAGTTTAGGATTTTGACTTAAGTTAGTTCTGTGAATCGGGCCCTTTAAGTCGTACTCCCAACAGTTTTGGCAGCTTCATTGCAGGGGTTTAAATCACTCCTTACTACTACTACCTCTAAAGGGAAAGTATTTCTTTCACTGCATTTTCAGGACACCTTCAGGCCAGCCTCTTCTTCCTCCAGTCCACCTTGCAATCAGATGTTGTCCTACACCGGCACTTCTGTACAGCTAACTTCAAAGGGTACAGGGCTATGCGAGGGACATCCTGATTGGGCCGCTCTAGGCACCTGCCTCGTCTTCTAGAATCTTCCCAGGGCATTTCTGCTGGCACCTGCAGCTAAAAGTATCATTTACAGAAAGACGGCAGAATGGAACACGTGTCTCGGTTCTCTCCCTGACATACTCCAGTTAGTATGTCCCAAACAGTCTGTCATGACATTTGGCCCTCTACCTACCATGCTTTTTCAGAGGGACTCCTGTGTGACACTGATATGTACAACATTTTCACTTCACTCTATCCTCCTCGCCCCAGCCCCCATCTTATTCCCTGCTTCCTGTCAGCCTATCAGAACCTCAGATTGGCTTCCCACAATGCACTATCCTTTGTCCATAGTGTTAGTTGTTTGAGCACATCATTCAGGCCTGGACTGCCTGGACCAGGCACTATGCCCTTTCCCATTGTGCTGACATGGTGAGATGAGATTTCACTGCCGCTCTCATTTCCAGTTGCTCTCATGTGTTGAAGAAGGAGGCACTCTATAAAAAAAGTAGTTGTCTAGGATCACACAGTGTGGTCAAGTGGAAGCCGGGATTGATGCAAAGATTCCTGGTTTCATGTTGTGCAATTCAACCACTACATGGGTATCTCTTTCTCTCATTTCAGATCAAAGCGAAATGCTTTGTGTTTCTTTTTTTCCGGTGCTAAATCAGCGAACTGTGTTAAAAACATCTTGCCAATACATGGTTCACAAGGTTTGGTGGTGATAGTTTTGGGGGAGGAAGACGTTTTAATGCAGAACCTAAAATGAAAACCGAAGCACTCACCCTTGGTCAGTGCATCAGGTCTATTTGCTCCGCACAGCTAAAAATCTTAATTCATTATAACCCATTCTTGAATTTATTCATCCACCCCCCCCTCACCGATCCACCTATTTATTCATTCATTGAGCCATGAATCCATGTTAGCCATCAATGATTGGCAGGGGCGTAACACAGGTCCTGGCGGTACACTGGGGCCCCAACACTTTAGGGGCCGTTCAACTCTTCATGGGGGCCCCATTCACACCAAGACCAACGAATATCTGTGAGATATGGCAATTAAGGGGTGATCTTCACATTCCACAGGGGGCCAAATTTTGCATTCCGCCACTGATGATTGGCCAACATTCTATAATGAAAAATGTGTTGTAAAATGCAACATATTTGTGATTTTTTCCCAAACATTTCTTGGGAGAGAACCTTCCCAAACCCCACTTGCAGTGGCCAGGCTCACTTGCTGCCCCCAATGGCTACATGCAGTGTGAGGGCTCTTCTGACACAATCTGCCAGGGGGGCATTTGGTCACCGAGATCATTCAAGTAGCTCCTTCCTCATTCCCTCTCTCTTGTTCCTTCCTTTCATCTCTTCTGGGGTTCCTCTGTCTCCCCTACCCTGTCAGCGCTCTGAAGCAGGCTGCGGTGGCCGAAAGTGCTATAAACAACCAACCAACTTAACATAATGCAGCAACCCCCCAACCCCCCAACCCAGAAACACTGAGTGGCGTCAATGTCCTGTGTTATGTTTTTCATGCATGAGGTCCTGCCAGTGCCCCTCCCCCACCCTCTTTGTCCTCTCCCTGAGCTCTCTCATCCCTCTCCCACTGATGAAGAGACAGCTGACACAGTCCAAAGTCACCATTCACAAAGTCCCCACTGCAGCTCTTACAGATGTCATCACCCATTGATTATTGTGCACAGCTGCTCTGTCCCCACTCAATCGAAGAGAGATATTGTGTGTAAGCAGGAAGGATGGAGGGCAGATGCAGACTGGCTCAGAGGAGCTGAGCAGAATTCCTGACAGGCAGGTGCTTCTGAAAGGCCAGCAGTGCCAGTAGGGCTGGGGAAAATTCAGTCGCATCTCAATCACCTTAATCCTGCATAGCAGAGTCACAAGCTGAGCCACATATTCTCCCATTGTCTTAGGGCCCAGGCAAGCAAGAAGCCCGGAGGAACCGAGGACCAGATTCATCAAGCTTTGCACCAGTGCAGTGTCGCAAAAAGTGACGCAAACTAGCACAGCGTTTTGAATTGGGATTTACTTTCCAGATCAAATCTTCATTTGCCCTGGAATCTAGCCCACACATGGTAGTGCTAAATGTGGCATTCTTTTGTCAAGAAAGTGTCTCATTGTTGGCACATTTGCGCTCCCATGCAACCACCTATGGATTTTGACACAACACACTGTCTGCTAAAAGAGGTAGACAAGGCTTAGTTTCAAAAATGCATTCTTCCCGAGGTAGTTGGCACTTTGAAAACTTTTCTCAAATCTGTTCTACCTTTGTATGTTTGTTGTAATGTAGAACACACATACACAGATTTAAACTGTGTAACAACACAGTATTTTATGCTGCAAGGGTACCCTTCCAGTACTAAATCTCTGCTAGACATTATGCACAAATGTATGATGTTATAATGCATACATTTACAACGCATGCACTTACAACGCAGTTTTTACATCGCAACATCCACTACAACGCATTCCATTACATCGCATGGCACTACATCGCATTTTTTTAAACTACCTTTACAACGCATACCATTACATTGCATTTAAGGTAAGTATTGGATCGTATAGGGGTAAAAATTACTATTCTAACTCCAGGGAGTGCAATAGTAGGATAAGTGTTGGATAGTGTAGGGGTTAAAAATTACTATTCTAACTCCAGGGGGTGCAACAGTAGTGTAAGTGTTGGATAGTGTAGGGGTTAAAAATTACTATTCTAACTCCAGTGGTATGCGTTGTAATGGTATGCGTTGTAATGCCTGCGTTGTAGTGACATGCGCTGTAGTGTCATGCATTGTAATGGTATGCGTTGTAATGCCTGCGTTGTAGTGACATGCGATGTAGTGTCATGCGTTGTAATGGTATGCGTTGTAATGCCTGCGTTGTAGTGTCATGCGCTGTGAAGGATGTTGCGATGTAATGCCTGCGTTCTAAGTGCAGTGCGATGTTATGGTTGCGTTGTAAAGGTTGTTTCCCATTATGCACACACCCTTGCACTATGAAGCAAGGGTGTGTGCCTTGCACAAGTAAGCCTAAAGTGCACCATCACAGGGGATGACAGCATCAGTGCCATATATTTGCAGATATGGCGCTGCCCTCCTCTCTCCCTTTCACGCAACGCAGCACTGCAACTTTGGCTACTGCTCAGCGCAGCGTAAATTCTAAGTAAATCGGGCCCAGAGTGTTCTGTTTTCAGACAGGGAGCCTGAGCACCTACATATCCCCAGAGATACAAAGGGAATACAAGTGTCTCAATTTCACAGAGCAAATACGTGGAGTGACGTGGGCAGGACTGAAAAACAACTTCGATGATGAAAACTCATCTTCCGCGGACCCCGTATCTATCTGCTCACCATAACTGGAGATCCCTGTTGTAAATCTGGGTTTTTTTTTGTTGAAAGTGCTTCTTCAATTCTGCTTTCACCAACAAGGCAGAAGCACCTTTGGTGAATGGGGTCCTGGGCATGTTCTCCATGCAGTCTGTAAAGCAGCCTGCATAAAGAACGGGGAAAGTTTGCATGCCTGGTTTGGGTGGCACGAGTGGGCAACCAAACAGTCATTTCGCACTTTGGAATGGGCAAGCCTCTCCTCCCCTGCCCTGCTCCGTGAGCAAAGCTCTACTCTCCAAATCCTTGTTCTTAGAGATATTCTAAGTGTATTGTATATTAATTTAGTAATACAGCACTTATTGTATACAATCTGGATTGGATGTTTTTTGGCATGACAGGTTTTTATAATGAATTGCCTTGTTCATGTGCCTACTTGAGATTCATTTTCATTATGTTTGTACCCTTTTTTAGATGATTTATTATAAGGAAACACACTTTCTTAACCATACGATGCTCCCGTGTTCTTCTTCCTCTTCCTTGCTTGATTGACTCAATGGTAGCAAGATTTTTGAACTGCTGTTAGTACTAAAAATAGAGGTTCAGGATTGACTTTAACTGAACTGTACTAGTCTGCTAACTATAAGTTAGAGGGAATCTTTGCAGTGAAATCTCTTGTCGGCATACATTACCTGATAACCGTGAGCAAAGCAGCCCCCCCCATCCACCCGCCCGTAAAGAGGCAGGAAACATAAAATGATGATAACTAAAAGTTTTTATCATTCCATGTTTCTGCTTCTCGCACTGCTTGAAAGCAGTGGGGCGACGCTCCTCAGCTATAGCGGAGGAGCCGCCCCTGGTTATCCCGGGTAGCAAAAACGTCCTCAGAGGTCCACTTAAATATGACTTACCTTTTGACAGCATGGGCGTGCTGTACCCACTAAAGATCCGCAGTTAGAAATAAAGCTGTTTTCAAGGAAGAGGAGGGCAAGCAGGCTCTCCTCTTGAAGAGGTGATATTCCAACACTGCCCTACTCTAAATGTCTCAGTGTGCCTCATCCTCATAGAGAGGGGGCACTCAAAGTGTGCCAAATACTCCACCCTCAAAGAGCAGGAACTCAAAGAGTGCATTAGAATGGGGTATTCTCAGAAAAGCCCCAGACTGTGTCTTTGGCACTGTGGGGGGTCCTAAGCCTTCCAATGCTACGCAACACCCAGGACGGTGTCTCATTCGCGTACGGCGACTTCTCTGTTCACTAAGGGGCCTACACTACAAAGAGAGGCATACCCCTAGGGTGGCAGATGCGCTATATAAAAGCTTAATTCAATTCAATTCAATTCAATTAATTCTGTCAAAAGTTTCCATAAGGAAAGGAGATATGTTGTGACTTGATTGGCCTCTGAAGATGTGCAAATTGACTCCACTTGTAATGAAATCACTGTTGCTGTCACTATCCAAGATACACACATCACTTCCCGATACTGGATACTTCATCTACTGCCAGGACTACACACTACCCATGCCTACTAGGTTCGTGGACACTTTTTCCCTAAAGCACTGTGGCATTTCACATTGCAATTTCTATGGTTGTTGCTTCTGGATGACATCTTCAGCACTTCAAGTGATAAAATAGGGTCTCTCTTGGTTCCTCCTTGATGGCACATGCTGCACACTGGTGTAACGGGATTTTCCTCTGTGTGTTCCTCTGCCCGGAGTGCTTGACTGCATGTGAAACTGGTATCCTGACTAGAGGTGGGTGAGCCGGACAATTCATGGAAAGGGCCGAACCAGAGCAGAGCCCAGATATGAGCTGAGCCAAAAAATAAATCAGCATGGGAACCATGAAAATATATTTTTTGTAACTCATAGTTCGTTGTGTTAAAAATGCTGGTCAACCGGTACGGATGGGCTCATCACTCTTAGCTGTTCCATCCCTTGCCTTCGGTTTCCCTTCTTTTCCGTCCCCCTCCCTTCCTTCGACCTCTCGCCCTCACCACCTTGCGGCATCTCACCACCAATTTAGCATCATCTGCATGTTGACAAAAGAGCCACCCTGCTGAGAGAGGGATTTTTAGAGTTTTAACACAATACCTGTCGAAACCAACATTGTGTTAAAACAATATGAAACACCAACACAGACACATTGTTTATTGGTCAGACTTGTCAAAAGCCAAAGCAATTGTTTTGGGATTTTTTAAAATTTAAATATTGCTGGATTTCACAGTATGTGGGAACCAACATTGTGTTACAGCTCCGAGGAACACCACCACAGACGTATTGTCTATTGATCAGAGATGCCAAAAGGCAATGCGTCCATTTTAACCCCTACGGTGCTCATGACGGCTCCAGGCTGTCATGAGTCACGGTAGTCGTGTGCTCATGGCAGCCTAGAGCCATCATACCTCTGCCGCTCCACCCACATGCGATTGATTCCCCTCCTGTGTGGGTAAATTAATCAGTGGGCAGAGTTCTGATGAGTCCAGACCGTCATGAGCACACACCTACCGTGACTCATGATGGCCTGGAGCCGTCATGAGCACTGCGGTGCCGCGAGCCCCAACCCCCCCCCCCCGTGACGAAATTTGCGCCGCGGAGAAGGGATTAACAAAATGTTGGCTTTCATAACCTCTGACAGATGACACCCTCTGAGAGGGAGTGGATGGGCTCAGCTCATGTTGGGGGTCGAGGGTCCAAGGGGAAACCCAGATGAAACCCACATGAGCCGGGCATCTGACTCGAGCCAGGGTCGAGCTTTCAAAGGCCCGTTCACCTCTACCTGACTCTAAGTTTTTGCTCTGGCATCACACTAATCTAGCATGTACGCAGAGGCCTGTTCCTGACATCGCAAGGTCCGGAACCTGTCCTGTGATGTGGCGAGGTGCACCAACATCCCTGGGTGACTTTAGCAGGGCTTTCTTATTAGACACTGTTTCACCCAATGACTCAGTGTGATATTGTTCAACTTGGTCTGACTATAGTTCCTGTAACTTACTCATGCTATTTTATGTCAATGTTCAAAATGCTGTGTCTTTAATCAGCCATGCTCATTAACCGCTAAACCGCGGCGCAAATTGGCGGCTTTGAAGAGTGGGCGGGGCCACGTTGGGCAACGGATGTGCGCAGCTCGCTACAGCACTTCCGCCCTGAACGCAACCTTTGCAGGTCAGCGGTCTAGTGCTGCCGAGCAGGTATTAGTATTTAGTTCCTGTTCTGGCCTCCGCCCATCGACTAACGCGGCGATCAAGGCTGCTAACGTGGGTGACAGAGGCTGCTACCGCTTTCACACTCGCTGCTGCTGATTTTAAAAGCACGTTTTCATTTAATTTTAAAATTGCTTTGCATTTGTAACATCATTTTAAGTGTGTAGTACTTGCGCTGACAGCCGCTCTTGGCCCCGTTCCGCCCCGGCTTGGTGCCGTTTATTGCGGAGGGTCAGTTCCCAGAGCGCCACTTCCTCTTGCTCGCTACAGCACTTCCGCCCTGCACGCAACCTTTGCAGGTCAGCGGTCTAGTGCTCCCTCACCTGCAGGGTATTTATGACGACATGGAGGAAGCGCAGCGGACGAGCGCAGCAGGAGCGCCGACTTCGCGCTGAAATCGCGCACAAGTCAAGCCCGTCTGCGCCCGTCCGTGGCCGACCAGGCCCAGGGCCCTGTCGTAACGCCCATTTATTCACTTACTCTTCCGCCGATCTCTTGGGACTGAACCGCTCTGGACCCATCCCTGCCCGTGCTGTCAAAGCGGCTCAGACATGTGGCATCCTCATTCCATCTAACTTCCCGGCACTGGGCGATCTCTCTGACCCTTCCCCCTTAGCTCCTCAGATCACCACCTCTTTATCAATCTACTACCTTAACACCCGCTCCCTTATTCGACATCAGCTCGAGATCTTCCAATTACTGCATCAAAGCTCTATTGATATACTTCTCTTAGCAGAAACTTGGATCACCGAAGACTCAGCCCCCGATATCCTGGCAGCAATCCCCACGGGCTACTACATTATGCACGCCAACCGGCCTGTTGGGAAGACTGGTGGCGGAGTGGCGGCTATTATCCGCTCTAAACATACCTTTTCCGAGATCATGATGACCCCTATCCCTAAAACAGAACACTTGGCACTAAAATTCACTTCCCCTAAATCGTCTTTTATCTGTGTCCTCGCATATAGACCCCCTGATCATATGCCTCTCTTCCCCAACTTTTCAGCGACGCTATCGCTCAACTGGCAATCAACCACGCTAATATTGTGGTTATCGGGGATTTCAATTACTGGCCATCTGATGCCCACGAAAGCCACTCATCGGTGGAATTCACTGACCTTCTTAAAGGTATGAACCTCTCCCAACATATTCACACCCCCACCCATCTGAAAGGTCATATCCTCGACCAAGTCTGGACATCAAACCTTGACATTTCACCTCCTTCAGTTTTCCCGTGCTCCTGGTCCGACCACTACTTCATTTCCTTTCACCTACAGCTGCACACCCTGTGTCTTCGCCCCCGTATTAAGAATAAGATGGCTCGCAATTGGAAAAGGGTCAATCCGCCTGATTTCCACGACTTATTGGCTTCCACCGTACCCACGCCGCAGTCCTCACTAGAGAATCAGGCTGAAAAACTTGACGAATGGCTGCGTCAGGCTAGCGACAAAGCTGTCCCCCTTAAAACTATTAAAGCTATGCGCCCCCACGACGCTCAACGTTGGTTTACGGACCAACTTAAAGCGGACAAACTCGCCCTGCGGCAAACTGAACGCCGCTGGCGTCGCCATTACGATCCTCAGCTCAAACTTGTTTTCACTGAGACCCTAAAATCTTATAAACAATCTATTCTGGCAGCCAAGACGGCTTATTTTTCACAAAAATGTTTGAATTCTACTAACAAAACGAAAGACATCTTCTCAATTGTAAATGAGCTCTCCCTACCAGATAGAGTCACCCCCCAACCTCAGCCGACCCAAACCCTCTGTGATTCGCTCAATTCTTATTTTATAGTAAAAATCACAACAATAAAAAACAATATCCCTACCCCGGCTTCTCCTACTCCTCCTCCTCTTCCCCCTACTAACACTAGCATCCTGACTGAATTCCCACCTATATCTTTACAAGAGTTCTCCTCACTCCTTCATAAAGTCAGCTCGGGTTCCCCCAATGATTGCTGTCCTTCGCAGGTCCTGAAAGGAGCCTTTCTTGCTTGCCCAGGCCCCCCGCTAGCGCTACTTAACAACTCCCTTGCTACCGGGGAGGTCCCATCCTCCTTTAAGCAAGCTGCAGTCTTACCAATACTAAAGAAACCCAATGCAGACCCCACTATACTCAGTAATTACAGACCCATCTCCCTTCTCCCCTACCTAGGTAAGATCTTGGAGACCTACGTTACCCGCTGCTTGAGCTCTTTCATAGAGAAATCATCTTTCTTAGATCCTCAACAAGCGGGATTCAGACCCCTCCACTCCACCGAGGCGGTCATTGTAGCAGTCATGGAGGGGGCGTGGCTTGGGCGCCGATGGCGATGGTCGCCTGAGAGCTCGGCTCCGGGACTGAGCCCGGAATTATCCTGTAAATCGGAGGCTACGGGGCACCCCAGACCCCGCATTCTGCTGAGCGGACCGACGGAGACCTGCCGGGGCCCCTGGCGGGGCTCGGACGAGGGTCGATCCGGAGTGAAACCGAAGTTTGCGGAGTTGCGGAGTGCGACCCAACATGGCGCCCGGACTTCTTTGTCCCCCTGGTCGGACCCACTGATTCGGAGGAGCGTCGCGAGCAGCGATTTGCGCCCGGCTTTGCCATCCCCGGCTGCTCTGTGCACTAGATACCAATTTGATCGGACTTTTTACAACGAGTCTGCACTCGGCTGGGTGACTGGGCGGATGCCCACAGTATAGGGGACCCCGGGGGCGGACGCCCTATGATCCAGGCGGTGGCCCAACTCACGACACCGCACCTAGCTACGTTTTCCTACCCAGTCCACTTCCATGGGAGGCGCGACACTTTGGCGCCACAAATCATCCGGTGGAGTTGGTGACCCTCACCCCGGGTCTTTAGCGGCTGAGCGGGCCTGCCCGACTCGGCGGCGGTTGTCTCCGCCCCCTCATCGGTGCCCTCGGACGCCGTGGCGGTGGCGTGAGCCGAAGCGGAGAAGTCTCCACAGGCCCTGGAGAAGGAGATCTCCCATACTTGATTTGAGGACCAGTAACCGGGAGGGTCGTGGTCGGCAGCTGCACCCGGAGACGCCTACTCCGGGACCTTCACGGAGTGCCCCCGGTGACATGGGGAAACCTAGAGGAGCCAAGGGGACTACCCCGACTGCCTCGGACTCAGAAGCCCAGGACAAGGAGGAACATGGGGACTCAAAGAGTTCTGGAGGCGCAACGATGCAACAACAGTTCGACCGCGTCCTGGAGGCGATAGCGACCACGAGATCGGCCCTCCAACAGGACATTGCCCAGGTGGCGACGAGCCTAGGCCTCCTCAGAGCGGACCACGGTAAACTGTCGGACCGGGTCAAGGAAGTGGAGAGCTCGGTGAAAACCTTGGAGCCGGCGCAGCGGACCTTGGCTGCAACGATGAAAGATGCCTTGTCCCGAATTGCGACCCTGGAGCAGAGGGCGGAGGATGCGGAAGGCCGCAACAGAAGGAACAACATCCGTGTAGTGGGCCTCCCGGAAAAGATCGAGGATGGCGACATGGTGACATACTTGGAGACCTGGCTCCGTGACACGGTGGCCCCGGAGGGGCTATCCTCCTTCTACACTCTGGAGCGTGCCCACAGAGTCCCGGCGCGGCCACCACAACAGGGACGCGCCCCGAGACCGGTGGTGGCGCGGTTGTTGCACTTTCGGGACAGGGACTTGATCCTTAATGCCGCCAGACATAATGGGCCATTCAAAGTGGCGAACAGTCAGGTGAACATCTTCCCGGATTACACCTACGAGACTCAACGCAAGCGGTTCTCCTTCCTAGCGGTCAAGCGCGAGCTCAGGAGCGAGGGCATCCAGTACTCGCTCCTCTATCCTGCAAGGCTCCGCATCATTGTCGATGACAAAACTCAGTTCTTCGACACCCCGGAGGATGTCTGTGCCTGGCTTGAGCTTTACAGGACAGGGAAAGATGGCTTCGGCTCCTCGTCCCAACAGGCAGATGAGCCGGAACAGAGACGGCGTTCCAGGAGGATCAGGAATCGCCGCGGCCGCACGGGAGGGCCCTCGACTGCAGAGACGTCGTCGGAACGGAGGGGAGTGTTGGAAGTCTTGTCGGAGTTGTCTGGGGCACGGGACGACGCCATTGAGGAGGAAGACAACCCGGGTGATGAGGAGGCACCATCGGAATCGGAGGACTCAGTGACTGATAGTGCCCATACACCGGTGATCACGCCGAAATCGGTGGAGGACCTTTTGGATGGACAAGGGTAACGGGGTGTGCTGCCTTACTTTGGGTGGGGGCCCGGCAGGGGGGAGGCGGTTGCCGTCCATTGATGCTGACAATGAGAGAGGGAGGGGTGGGGGGCCCCTGTTTCTGCCCCGAGGGGTTTTTGGTACTGTTCAGGGCTTGGTTCTAGTCCTGGTGGCCTGAGCGTCGAGGGCCCACTGCCTCCGCCCGGCCCGCACCTGGCCCTTAAGGCCTTCCTACGGTGGCGACCGTAGGAGTAGTAGGGGTTATTGGGTTGCTGGAAAGCGAGGTTTGGATCGGATCTGGATGGTGCAGTTTGGGTCCTGTTCTGGGGTGGATGGGTGGGGGTTCGGTTTGTTCTTGGGTTGTTTGGTTTTGGTTGGGGAAAATGGCCGCCATCAGTGCTGGGATGGATGATGTCTTTTCTTTATGGGAGCCCGGACGGGGAGACTGTGCGAGAACAATATGGGACAATGGCTGATGTTGCTAACTTTAAATGTGTTACTTGGAACGTAAGGGGGCTTCATACTATGTCCAGGCGCCACAAAGTCCACGCTTATTTAGTGCGTAGGGGAGTGCAAATGGCGCTGCTGCAGGAAACTCATCTGACCAAGGCGGAAGGGGCGGCGCTACAGCGTAGATGGAGGGGGCAGGTCTTTTCCACGTCGTACTCCGCGTATGCCAGGGGGGCGCTAATATGGATCAGAGCAGGGGTCCCCTTCCAAGTCACGAGAACAGCGATAGATCCAGAGGGGCGTTACGTGGCTATCTCGGGCACTCTGGGAGGGAGGGACTTGAACGTTTGCTGTGTGTACGCTCCTAATGTGGACCAGACTGCCTTCCTTTCCAGGTTATCGGGCTCGTTGGCCCACTTCTTCTCCGGGCCCCTTCTGCTTGGGGGAGACTTCAACTCCGTAGTGGACGTGGATATTGACCGCTCCCATCCACCACTTCCCGATTCTCCGGTTCGTCGCACGGCTAAGGGTCGTCAGGATTGGCAGACCCGATGGGGTTTGACGGACATCTGGAGGGCGCATCACCCCGCATCTAGGGATTATTCATACTTCTCGGGCCTGCATGAGTTGCATGTCCGACTAGATGGCTTTCTTGGGTCGCCCGAACTGGTTTCGGCAGCGGTCCGATCTGAGTACTTGTCCAGAACCATTTCAGACCATAACCCGCTCCTGCTGGACCTTCGCTGGTTCCCCGGGGCGCCGGCGGTGCCCACCTGGAAGCTGCGACCCGAGATTCTTGAGGACAGTGTCTTTAGAGCGGACCTGGGAGACAAGGTATCGGAATATTTTGCGTCCAACGGCGGCACCGCGAGTACACGAGCGTTAGAATGGGACGCTTTTAAGGTAGTGGTGAGGGGCTACTGTATTTCCAAGAAAGTGGGCATGAGGCGCGTTATTCTGGCTGACTTAGATGCAGCGGACTGGCAACTCCGCGAGCTTGAAATTCGCCGCCCTGGACACCCGGAATTGCAGGTACGAACGGCGGAGGCGAGGGAAAAGGTAGCGGCAGAGGTCGAACGGCTCCGCTGTTTTGATTATAAAGCCTATACGGTCCGTTCCATCGCGGAGGGGGACAGATCGAGCGCGCTGCTGGCATGGTTGGCCAACCCTACGCGCCAGTCCCAATTGACGACAAGTATGCGTGAGGCAAACGGCACCCAGGTACATACTCAACCGGAGATTCTTAGCTGCTTCCGGCATTATTATGAACGTTTGTACCGCAGTCGCTCCGCACGAGACCCTGCCCGGCTCGATAACTATCTACGTCCACTGGAGCTTCGCGCAGTGGAGCAAGAAGTGGCGAAGGCCCTGGGGTCCGACATTGAATTGGGGGAGATCCGCGGGGCCATTAAACGGATGGCGAGAAACAAGACCCCGGGCCTGGATGGCCTACCCGTGGAGTTTTATGCAGCTTACGCTGATCTCCTAGCCCCTCGATTGGTGGTGGTCTACGGGGAGGCGAAGAGGCTGGGGCGACTCCCGAGCTCGATGTGTGAGGCGCTGGTGGTTCCTCTCCTCAAACCGGGACGAGACTCGTCCGACCCGGGGTCTTACCGTCCCCTATCGATGTTGACAGTGGACTATAAAATACTGAGCAGCATCTTGGCCTCGAGGCTGCTGGGACACATGAGTTCCCTAGTGCATGAAGACCAAGCTGGTTTTATCCCACGGCGAAACACGACTATGAATATTCGCAGGCTGTTCCGTTTGTTGGGGGAACCATTTGTGGATGCCCCATCCCCGGTCGTCTTGTCGGTGGACCTAGAGAAGGCTTTTGATAGCCTCGAGTGGGACTACCTCTGCACGGTGCTGCGGAGATTCGGCCTCGGGGAGGGCTTTGTCAGGTGGACCGCGGTTCTCTATGCCTCTGCATCAGCCAGGGTCCGGGCGGGTCCACTGATTTCCTCACAGTATCCGGTAGAACGAGGCACGCGGCAAGGGTGTTCACTGTCCCCACTTCTCTTTGCGCTGGCGGTGGAGCCACTCGCGCTGCACCTTCGATCGGGGGCCCACTATACAGGCTTGTGGACGCCTGCGGGCCCGCATTATGTTTCGCTGTATGCGGACGACCTGTTGCTCTTCCTAGAGGACCCGCTCGACGCTTTACATGGAGCGGCGGTGGCGCTCACAGAGTTTGGGGAGGTTTCGGGCCTCCGAGTGAACTGGTCCAAGACCTGTCTCTTTCCGGTACGTAAAGGTGCTCCCGCCCCTACCCTGCATAGGGAGATTAGATGGGAACCCGACTGCTTTAAGTACCTTGGGGTGTTCGTCTATCACGACCAACCCGACCTCCTGGATGGGAACATTGCCCGCAGCATTCGAGCACTTCGAGGCTGCATGGACTTTTGGGCCACGCTGCCGCTTTCGGTGGCGGGACGGATCGCCCTGCCTAAAATGGTGGCGCTTCCCCGGCTATTATATTACTTTCGGACTCTACCGATCTGGGTCCCACCGGCCACGTTTCGACTGTTACGCTCTATGGTGGTCGGATTCCTCTGGGGGTCGGGCCGCCGGCGGGTAGCCCTCAAAACCCTGATGAGGCCGAAGGACGAGGGGGGGCTCGCGGTGCCGGACTTTGAAAAGTATTATCTGGCGGCGCAGCTCCAGACCTTCACCCAGGAGATCGCCAGGGAATTCCGGGGCCCGGAAGACAGGAGGGGAACGGGCATGGCCAGGCATGTTCTCTCCTTTATAGCGCTGCGACAACGTTTGGCCCTGCGGGATTTGTCGATGGAGGAGCGGACTGTCCGCCTGTGTTGGAATCGGGCTCACGCCCGAGGTCAACTGAGAACACCATATGCGCCTGAAATACCGTTGGGGATGCTGACGGCCCTCCCCCATGGAGGGGATTGGTCACGTTTGGTGGCCTGGGAGGATGTCGGCTTACAGCTGGTTGGAGATCTGTACGAGGACGGAGCGCTCTTGTCCTTCCAGGATCTAATCGACCGCTTCGAGATCCCCCGCGGTGATTTTCTGCTGCACTCGGCCATTGTCCGAGCAATCCAGGCACACTGGAAGAGCGGGCAGGAGGAACCCCCCTTATCTCAGGTGTGCCAGTACGTGATGATGTCTGCGGGCACAGTGAAGGCGGTCACTTGCCTTTACGGCAGGTTGATTAACGAAGGGTTGGCTCCCCTCACCACTCTAAGAAACCGCTGGGAGGAGGACATTGGCAGGGAGATCCCGGAGACGACCTGGGCCCAGTTGGTGAGACGAGCCTGGAAGGGCACACGTAACGCCCGTTTCCAGCTGGTCCACTATTACGTTCTCCATAGAGCGTACCTGACCCCAGTGAAAATTAGACGGTATTTTGCCACGAATTCGGCGGAATGCCCTAGGTGTCCAGCTCAGGAAGCGGACCTCCTACATATGTTATGGGCCTGTCCGGGATTGTCATCTTACTGGCAGGAAGTAGAGAAGACCCTGGAGGAGGTGACGGGGAGATCCTTATCATTTGATGCGGCGGTGGGGCTCCTGCACTGGTTCCCCCATACCCCCAGGAATAAAATTTCTAGTAAATTTATCGACCTAGGGCTCCTCCTTGCTAAACGAGAGGTGACCAGGAATTGGAAGGCACGAGTTGGTCCGACGGGCAGCAGATGGCATAGTGAGCTTTTGAAGTGGGCGGCGGGGGAGAGCGCGCTGAGATATCAACTAGCTTGGAGGCAGCGTAATGAGAAGGCGCAGGAGGCCGCGTTGGAGTGGGAAATGTTGGTGCAGGCCCTCAGGGATTATTGTGCCCCCAGCGACTCTGAAGGTGAAGAAGCGACTCGCCCTGAGTCCCGGTAAACATTTGCACTGTTAGTCCTATTGCTTTCCCCGTGGGTCCCATGGCAGATCCTGTGGCGGTGGCTCCCAGGCGCTGGTGGCGGGGTTGGGTGGGGTTTCTTTTGGCTAGTAGTATTTTGAGGGTGGGGGTTTTCTTTTGGGTTTTGTAGGCTTGTTTGGAAAAGCAGATGACGGACAGTGGATCATCCGGACCAGCTCAAGCATCCTACTGAGCCCCCATTGCATATCGCCGCCCGACCCCAGGGTTGTGGGCCGGATGGCTGTGTACGAAACTCACGGTGGGGGGCCAGAGGGTTTTACTATGTTGATATTGCTTGTGATACAATGCTGGTCGATATTGTAACGATATACTAATTCCTGCAATAAAAATATATTTAAAAAAAAAAAAAAATTGTAGCAGTCATGGACACCCTTAGGAAAGGAGCTGACAAAAACATCTCTCAAGCCCTTGTCCTATTAGACCTCTCAGCGGCATTCGACACGGTGGATCATACCATCTTGATCGACCGTGTCCACAATGCCGGCATTCAGGGAGTGGCCCTTGACTGGCTCAGATCCTTCCTTCACCAGCGTTCACAGTCCGTTCACCTTTCCACCTTTTCCGCACCTTTCACTTCCCTCTCCTGCGGTGTCCCACAGGGCTCTGCACTATCCCCTCTCCTTTTTAATTTATATCTCCAACCACTTTTAGCCTCCCTCCGTAACTCCCCGGTCACTATCTTTAATTATGCGGACGACCTTCAGTTAATTTTTCCCATAGACTCCCTCCCTTCCTCCCGAATTAATTTCCAGTCCACCATGCTGACCATTGCAGAGTGGATGTACCACAGCCACCTAAAGCTGAACCCCACTAAGACTGAGCTCGTCTTGGTGGGTGGCCCCAATCACCCATGGAATACCACCTTCTGGCCTACATCTTTGGGGACTGCACCCACTCCTGTGAGCTCAGTTAAAAGCCTGGGGGTGATCATTTCTGAAGATCTATCAATGAGACCACATATCAACGCGGTCACTTCTGCCTGTTTCTTCCACCTCAGGCGGATCCGCAAGATCAGCAGGTTTCTTACTAAAGAGGCCCTGACCCAGGTTGTCATTGCGCTCATCACCTCCAGGCTTGATTACGCCAACATTCTGTACGCAGGAATTCCTGCATGTCACCTCCACCGACTTCAGCTGGTGCAGAATCAGGCTGCTCGCCTGATCTTCCGCCAGCCCAAACATCAGCACGTCACTCCCCTCCTCCGCAGCCTGCATTGGCTCCCTGTTTCCAAACGCTGCACCTTCAAACTGGCATGCACTACCTTTAAGGCCCTATCGGACGCAGCTCCCAGGTTCATCTCTTCGGCCTTGTCCCGTCACATTCCTCCCAGAGCCCTTCGCTCAGCATCACTAAACCTCCTTGAGGTCCCAAGGTTCAAAAGGAAAAAGCACGGAGGTCTGAGCTTTTCCGTCCTGGCTCCCTCCACCTGGAACGCCCTACCTTCCTCTCTCCGTCTCTGTCCATCGTACGACTGTTTTCGTACACTTCTAAAAACCCTGCTCTTTCAAGCTGCCTATGATTAATCCCTCACCCTTGATCAACGCTATATGCCAATAAGCGGCAAGAAACCGCTGGTGATAGTGCGCGTAATAAATAATTTTAATAGAATAGAATAGCACTACCGAGGTAGTGCTAGCGACGGCTGTTGGCTGACGCACTCATCAAAGGGGTTAATAGTCCCAAGAGGGTGTGACCCCTATTACTTATCCGTCAAAGAGTGCGGGGCCTGATATACGTAGCACTTGACCAGCATTTTTACACGCAGTGTGCTCTTTTCCCAATGACCTATGTATTAATAGGTCAGCTTGCAAAACACTGATTCCTAGTGAATCACAGTCATCACAGAGCATGTGACTTACAAAGGTCAATAGACCACCATGTCTGTGATTGCTTTTAAATAAAGCATATTTTTTTTAAATGCAGCCTGTTTTCCTTAAAGGAAAACTGGAAGCATTAAAAAAAGTTTTTAAATGTTACTAACATTTTTGAAACTGTAACAAATGGGAAAGGGTCCCTACGGGAACCCTTCGCGTTTGCAAATGCCTTACCACCACTACTTCTCACTAGACAGCAAAGTATTACTGTTTTGCAACCAGATTTTGGTCGCAAAAAATGTATTTATATCAATCAGATTTGGTATTTAGGAGGGACACCTTAACTCGTCCCTTCCAGTTACCGATTTGGTCGCAAACCCAGTTTGATATGAGGTATCGTTACTACATAGCAATTTATGATTTGTACACACCGAAAGACCCTTTGCGGGAGCAAACGGTCCGATTTGTGAATCAGACCATTTGCGAGCGAAAAAAAGCTTTGTTCATCTGCCCCTTGTGTCATTACTAGTACTTGAGAAGAATGGTTGTCTTTAACTAACACGTGCCACAATCTGGATGCTCTGTCATTTTTTAATTTTTATGGACCCCAGGGAACACGACATCTTTCATCAACTCTGCCGGGAGACAGACTTATAGCCCTTACATCTCACTCAAATCTCAACAGTGACAGCATAACCAACTGGGCTGTGTTCTTGGTTACTGTCTGCTGCTGTTCTCTCCTCGGGCCTGCAGAACGTCTGACACGTTGGCGTCAGTGCTTTAAATGGGCCGGTACTGTCCGGTACGGAGTACCAGCACTTTTTTATTTTGAGGAGGAGAGTACCGGCACTTCTCAAGAGAAATGCAATACCTTTCATTGGAGAGTACCAGCACTTCTCAGAAACAAGCTGGTACTCTGGCACAGAGTACCTGCACTTCTATTTTTCCTTTCAAGCACTGGTTGGCGTCCTTTGCATGTGACGAGGATCCTGATAGTCCAGAAAGAACAGAGCTTTTCTGTGGGTTAAGAAGGGAATGTGGCCTAACGGTTTGAGATGTCGGCATTGGATCTGGAAAACCAGGCTCCAGTCTCGGCGTCGGCTCACCATCCTGCGATGACCTTCTGTAATGTAATCTGGTGCTACTAAAGCGCCTTAGGACAAAGTTCGCGCTGTATAAATCTGCATACAAAAAAGGCTATGCTACAGCGCTCTCAAGTGTTGTTATACGAAACTGCAGCTGCATGAAGTCGCAACTGTGGGAAAAAGAGGTGACTGACCTTTGTCGCTAATGGGGATCAGCTGATGTAGACATAACAAAACACTGCTGCACACCTGTAAGTCGTAGTAGCCTTAGTGCGAATTTCGCATTATTTTACTCTTTTCACAATTATTTAGTTTTTTATCGTTTCAACGAATCCTGTTCCTGTTGTTGCTGATGTCAAACTTTGTGTGATATCACTTCCTGTAATGCCATCAATATGCTAATCAATACTGAGCCCATGATACTTTTTGAAACTTAAGACATCATTGGTTATATTCAAGCAGAAGCATGAAACTGCACAGAGTAAGTAAGAGCAACGCTTGAAACTATTCCTCATCTGTTTGTGACAGAGATTGGACAGGGCTGGCAGTCACATGCTTATCTCCTCAAATGTGATGTTTCTGCTTGATGTGGGGTGTTGTCCAGCTACAGCACAGCTGGAAAAAAAATATTGTCGGTAATCACATCTTGTTGGCGGCCCTCGCTCGGTCAGCAACTACATTTTATTTTCCCCAGTCTGCCAAGAGGCACTATCACAAACGATGCTGTTAGCCATTTCATCCAACAGAATGTTGCACTGTGGGGCTTGTAGTTTTGCTTTTAACACTGTCACCATTGGCTCTAACCCCCAGCATTGAAATTGCTGTTGACTAAAATGCCAGAATTGTCTGAAGGTGTTATAGGTGAAATAAAACCAACCTTTTAAGCTATGTTTTAAAATTGTATAACGTGCTTTAAAAAAAAACCTTGTTTCACCCCTAAAACCTAAAGTAAACCGTGCTCACATATTTCTTGAGGCTTCAGTTATTGATTCATATCGTGCATCAACACAAGCATTGGCAAACCGAATTGTTTTGTATTTTGTGTTTTATAGAACGTTTTATACCAAGCTTCTCAACCCATCAAAGGTGAAACATGGACAGCAGCAGCACAATCTTCCCGAACACAAAAGATAAGTAAAGGACAGGTGACAGTAGCAAGAGGAGCATCACACAGTTCTCTCACACAACCAGGAGAGTTACAATACAAGTAGTTAACACACTAGAGATAGAGTGAGAGGAGTTAAAGGTCCACGCTCTCTGTAAATAGGAACAAACGTTCAAGAAGTACAATACTTATTTAAGAAACAGCCAAACCGCTTATGGAATTTCCATACTATGTACTTAAATGGAATGATGAACCCTCACCTACCTAATGTAGGTGGGTTTCACTTCTAGCACTGAGAAGCATTGTATAGAGTTCTTATGTTTGCTAGTGGTATGGCCTCCTACCTATGGATTCCTCATTTGGGTGACATTGACATGTCTTTTCTCTCTTTGGTAAACTTATAGTCATATATTCCAATTGTGTGGATTGAGCTAAAATAAAGAATAAAAGATGGGTCACAGAGAATAACAAAGTGTTAGACCTGACATCATTGGCTTGAGTCTCTCCTCCATTTTTTCTGTTTGCCTCTACTGTGTTACGATGTTTTGCTGGTATATGCTTTGGGCGCCGTGTCACTGCTGATCAGTGCCATAGCGCAAGTGCTCCCTATGTTAAAATGATGTATCTAGTGTATCCATGTTTGGCTTATTTGGTTTACTGTCAGTCCCTCGTCTAGTGCACCAGGAGTGCCGGGGCTTGTAAATACAAATGCCGCTCGTGGGCTTGCAGCACGTGTTGTGCCACCCACAGGAGCGGCCTTGTAAAAGAATGTCTACGGGTCGGTCATTGCGAGACCCACGTGCAGTCCTGCACTGTCACGTCGGCTGCGCAGGTATACCTACCTGCCAGCCCCTCCAACCTTCCCTTAGCTTCATGTTAGTCACCCCTATGGTAGGCCCGTGGGCAGGGTGCATTGTAAGTGTAAGGTAGGACAAGCCTGACCAAGTTGGCATGTCCTGATAGTGAAGTGCCGCCATCTTAGGGCTTCACTATTGCGAGGTAGCCTGCTCTCCGTTGGATAGAATGGGCCGCCGGGATTGTTAACGCTATAATCCTAGCTGGCTCGGGGAGCATGGTGCAATGTCGAGTTTGGTATCCCTGAACTCAGGGTTTAATTACGCATCTGTTGGTGTGGATGGTTTTTGGACTCTGGGTTCGAAAATAGCACTTTTAGAAAGTGTCTATTTTCTTGTCTAACCATATCTGGTCTCTGCTGGTCTTGCGTGTGCGTGACAGGAGCTGGGTGGCTCCAAGAGGTCTGGATGAGTCAGTGTGGGATGAGTGGGACATTACGTTGAGAGTAGGGGGAGAGTAGTTGTTGATAGCCTGCCTTGCCTGATACAATACTGGCTCCACCTCCTGCCGAGCGACGGATGGCTCTGTACCTGCCATGGACGATCCTGGCCCCACCTCCTGCCAGGAGGGCGATAGCTCTGCTCCTGCCAGTGTCAATGCTGGCTCCACCTCCTGCGGGGCGTCTGAGGACCCGGCCCGGCTCAATGAATAGGCCAGGTGCTACTGCCTAGCTCCACCCACCACAGACCCAGGATGTTGGGAAACCCCCGGCATAGACAAAGGGATCAAAGACGAAAAGGGGTATAAGAGGAGGACCCCTGAACTAGGAAATCAGATCACTTCTGACAAGGAACCCTGTAACCAAGGACAAGAAGCCTGCTGATCTAAAGGACTGCCTACCCCTTCTGCCAGTGTGCTGTTGTTGGGGGAATCCTGCAGTGCTTCTTTATTTTTGCCAAGGAACCAGGAGAGAGGAACTTTGTGTGTACTCTCACGCTTGCTAAGAAAATCTCCAAGGACTGGAAGAGTGCCAGTCTCCTGCCGAAGTCACAGGGCCAAAAGACTTCACCTGCTAAAAAGTGCTATCCGCTGGAAGTTTGAATCCAGCACCTCTAAAAAGAACAGCATCACGACGACCGGACGCTGGGCCCAACCGACGCCAGCAGCAACGCCAGTCAGTAGGAGTACGGCTCTAACTCCAGAGGACCTCGTGTCTGCCCCGCTGCTGATCGCATCAACCGTGTGCCCTTCGACGCCGTGAGCGCTGCTCACTCTGTGCAACTGCATCATCGACAACGCCTGCTGAGGCCTGATCGACACCGAAGAAGCGACGCCGGATTGCTCGACGCCGCTGATCATCGTGTGCTTCATTTTCCTAAGGTACTGTGTTGTTGGGGGTCCGTGTGACTCCAGGCCCGACGCAGCGCTCCTCGCGGTCGACGCCGAACCTGTGGATTATCTCTGCCCAGCGTGGTGTAGCTCCCGTGTGAGTTACGCTGTTGCTAAAGAACTGTGTTTCCAAGAAGAAGAATTGCTTGATACTAAAGACTTTTGTGCTAAAGAAGAAACTACCTTTGAACTATCCTTTTTCCTTCCCGAACGTATTTATTCCGATTGTGTACAGTTTTGCCGTTATTTTGGTCTTGTGCTAAGCCTTATATAAAAATACTTATTTTTATAATACTACTGTGTCGTGTCCATTTGTAGTGTATTCACTGTATTACTGTATGTGGTCATAATTGCTTAACACACAGCCTCTGAGATAAGCCTGTTCTGCTCTGCCAAGCTACCAAGGGGGTGAGCAGGGGTTATCGAAGGGTGTGATCCCCTTGCCCTGACTAGAAAAGGAGTGTCCCTATTTGTCAGAAGTGTATACCTCTGCCAACTAGAGACAGCCGGTTCTAACATTGGATGCAGCGGTGAGGATTTGGACCTTGCATTTATGACCCATGTACAGTGATTAGTGTGCGCTACATAGTGAAAGCAGACCATAACGCAGTCACAATCTGATTCGGAAGGATCCTATTTTTGTTCTCCGCTTTCCTGAAACTTGATTTTCTGAACACTGCCAGTTTAACCATGAGTGACAACGGAGTCACTGCCCCTGCTATCGTTGTTGTTGAAGAGTTCGAGAGGAGTAAGCTAAAAAGATACAAGAAAGATGAGCTGAAACACTTTTGCAACCAGTTTGAAGTTCCTACCACCGGCCTCTCGAGAAAGGATGATTTTTATAAAGCATTACAGGCCTGGTGGGAATCCAGAAATCCCTCTGATGTGGTGGTGGTACCCACAGAGGAAGGGGATGAGGAGGTGCCAGTGAATGGACCTGTGCCCTCTCCCGGAAGCAGTGTTTCCTCCAAAGGTCTTTCCCCTGAAGAAAGAGAAGAAAGGGCGAAAGAGCGAGCTTACAACATGGAGATGGCAAGGCTAAAGATAAATGGGCAGTTGGAGTTAGAAAATGCAAGAGGTAGAAGGGAAGCTGATTTAGAGAGCAAAAAGTTGGAGTTTGAATGAGAGAAGTTAGCTTTGGAGCGTGAAGCCAGGTTGAGGGAACTGGATATCCAAGCCAAAAATATTAGAGTTGAATCCCTCTGGTGGCAGCATTCCATCCGAGCCTGCAGAAAGTAAGTTTTACTTCCCGAAAGATGTGATCAAAGATTACAATAAGAATGAGGATATTGGTCAATGGTTTAAAGCGTATGAGTTAGCATTGTTGGCCCACCAGGTCCCTGAGAAGAATTGGGGAGCAGGGTTGTGGGGTCGCTTTGTGAATGAGGGAAGAGATACCCTGTTAGACATGCCTGTTGCGGATAGGATGTCGTATGCTCATATGAAAGATGCTTTAATGTTGCGATATGGTTTAACCCCCGAGCAGTACAGACAGGCTTTTAGAGAATGTAAGAAGTTGCCTGGTACGACGTGGGTTGAATATGTGTCTTATTTTTGCAGAGCCATGGATGGTTGGGTAAAGGGCAGCAAAGTGGAAAGTTATGAAGCTCTCTATGATTTGTTTGCGTGGGAGCACTTGTCTAATAACTGTTTTCCAGAGCTGCGCCAGCACCTGATTGATAGCAAGATATCTAACCCTAGAAAACTTGCTGAGGAGGCGGACCGCTGGGTCAGTACCAGGGTCCACAAGGGTCCAGTGGGAGACTCAGCCAAAGGTGGGCAGGGTCCCCAGCAGAAGAGTGGGGGGGACAAGGGTAAACAGAAGGAGTCTCAGAAAGGGCCCCAAAGTAATCCCCAAGGGAACCAAGGGAAGGGTTCCCAGCCTCCCCCTGAGAAGAAGTCAGGGGCCCCGACGGGTAAACCTGTTCATAGGGGCCCCCTAACCTGCTACGGTTGTGGGCAGGTGGGAAACCGGTTTTATGACCCCCAGTGTCCCAAGAAGGATTCGAATGCACCGCCGCGTGCACCCCCTCGTCAGTTGGCAAGTGTAGCCTTGGGAGGGGAGGAGATGGTTGTCCATGGTGGGAGGGGTCCCGCAGAAATGTCCCTGGTCTCGCTAGGAGACATGCAAATGGTCCCTCCACCCCCTCTGCCTAGTAACACTAGTAAATATAGGCAGTGGGTGACCATTAATGGCCATAGAGTGGAAGCCCTCAGAGACACCGGAGCGAGTGTGACAGCTGTCAAGTGTCACTTGGTGTCCAGAGAGCAGGTGGTTCCCCACGCATTCTACCCCGTGATAGCTGCCGATAACTCCCAGAAAGAGTGTGAGGTGGCTCAGGTTTCCTTTGAATGGGGGGGGGTTTCAGGTACTCTTCAAGTTGCTGTGAGGCCCGCCATGCCTGTCGACTGTCTCCTGGGCAATGATTTGGAAGACTCCCCTTGGGCTAAGGTGGAGAGAGCAGCGCACTTGAAAATGTTGGGTGTGCCAGAGTGGGTGTGTGCAACCACTCGATCCATGACAGCGAGTAAGGGTGTTGATGGGGTCCCGGAGCCTGAAAGTACGGCCCAGGACCCAGCTGTGAAGAGAAGAGGCAGGAGGCGCGGGAAACCGGCCCCCGTTGTTCCCGTGGTCCAGAAGGGGGTAGACCCTGAGGGGGATGCCCTGGAGCCCACCGGGGAACAAATTGCCGAACTGGGAGATCTGCCCGAGCTGACCCACTGGCAGCAGGACGGTGGTCCCTCCAGGGAGGAATTCTGTGCGGAACAGAAAGAGTGCCCTTCTCTTGTGGGCATGAGGCAGCAGGCCTCAGCCCAATCCTCAGGTGATCAGTCAGGGTCACATTTTGTGTACTGGGAGAACGACCTCCTGTATAGCGAGCCTAAGGCTGCTGAGCCTGGGTCAGCCCGTGTGCTGGTGGTACCCCAGCGCTTCAGAGCCTTCCTACTGGGTTTGGCTCATGACGTACCGTTAGCTGGACATCTGGGGCAGGACAAGACCTATGACAGGCTTGTCACCCATTTTTATTGGCCTCAGATGCGTAGGGATGTAGACATCCATTGCAAGACTTGTCGCACTTGCCAGGCAAGTGGGAAAAGCGGAAGGAAGCAGAAGGCTCCCCTCCAACCTTTTCCGGTAGTCAGCACCCCCTTTGACCGGGTGGGTATTGACATTGTTGGGCCCCTGGACCCCAAGACAGCCCTGGGCAACAGGTTCATCCTGGTCTTGGTGGACCATGCCACAAGGTACCCGGAAGCCATCCCTCTCAGGACAGTGACGGCCCCCGTGGTGGGACGGGCACTAATGGGTGTTTTCTCCCGGATGGGGTTCCCCAGAGAGGTGGTGTCCGACCGAGGCACCAACTTCATTTCGAACTATATGAAGTCTCTGTGGAAGGAGTGTGGGGTAACCTACAAGTTCACCACTCCTTACCACCCTCAAGGAAACGGGCTGGTTGAGAGATTCAACCGGACCCTGAAAGGCATGATTATGGGTCTTGAAGAACCAATGAGGCGGAAATGGGACGTCCTCTTGCCATGCCTGTTGTTTGCTTACCGTGAGGTGCCGCAGAAGGCTCTAGGGTTCAGTCCCTTTGAGCTCTTATACGGTCACCCGGTAAGAGGACCTCTGAGTCTGGGCAAGGAAGGCTGGGAGCAATCTCCCAGGAAACCTCCCCAGGATGTATACAGCTACATGCTGGCCTTTCGGAACCAGACTCGGCGCTTCAGAGAACTTGCTCAGGCAAATCTGGAGGCCAGCCAGGAGGAGATGAAGCGATGGTACGACCGGAATGCCACTCTGGTAGAGCTTCAGCCTGGTCAGGAAGTGTGGGTCATGTCCCCTGTGGAACCTTGTGCGCTCAAGGACAGGTGGACGGGACCGTTTAAGGTTGTGGAGAAGAAGAGCGATGTCACCTACTTGGTGGACTTTAAATCTCCCAGGAACCCCTTACGGGTCCTGCATGTCAACCGTTTGAAGCCCCACTTAGAAAGGTCCGAAGTGGGCATGCTCTTAGCGACAGATGATGGAACGGAGGAGGAGAGTGAGCCTCTTCCTGACCTCCTGTATGCTAAGGAGCAGGATGGGTCAGTGGATGGTGTGGTCCTCTCTGACACACTGACCCTTGAGCAGAAACAGGATTGTCGCCAACTGTTGGGACAATTCCCGGATCTGTTTTCCTTGGTTCCGGGTGTCACGCATTGGTGTGTCCATGACGTTGACACCGGAGACAGCCCTCCTGTGAAGCACAAGGCTTACAGGGTGACTGACAAGGTCCGAGCGTACATTAAGGAGGAGGTCTCCAAAATGTTCGCATTGGGGGTGATTGAGTCCTCTAGCAGTCCTTGGGCCAGCCCAGTGGTCTTGGTCCCGAAGGCTGCAGCGCCTGGTGCTTCACCAGAACTCCGGTTCTGCGTGGACTACCGAGGGCTCAATTCAGTCACGAAGACTGACGCGCACCCCATCCCCAGAGCTGATGAGCTCATCGATCGGTTGGGGGCTGCCCGGTACCTTAGTACATTTGACTTAACGTCTGGGTACTGGCAGATCGCCTTGACTGATGGGGCAAAAGAGAGGTCAGCATTCTCCACACCAGATGGGCTATACCAGTTCCGGGTGATGCCCTTTGGGATGAAGAATGCCCCCGCCACCTTCCAGAGGTTGGTCAACCAGGTCTTGGCTGGACTGGAGGAATTCAGCGCCGCCTACCTGGACGACATCGCAGTGTTCAGCGCCAGCTGGGAGGAACACTTGCGCCACCTCCAGGAAGTGTTGTTGGCCCTGCGCGGAGCAGGCCTCACAATCAAGGCCAGTAAGTGCCAGATTGGGCAGGGTTCTGTGGTGTACTTGGGGCACCAAGTAGGGAGCGGCAAGGTTGCCCCCCTGCAACCCAAGATTGATACCATCCTGGCTTGGGCACCGCCCAAAACCCAAACACAGGTGAGAGCCTTCTTAGGACTCACGGGTTATTACAGGAGGTTTGTCAAGGATTACGGTAACATTGTGCACCCCTTGACTTCGCTGACTTCCAGGAAGCAGCCACGAAACGTGATCTGGACTGATGCCTGTCAAACGGCCTTTGACACCCTGAAAACTGCAATGTGCACAGCACCTATACTCCAAGCACCCGACTTTTCGAAAGAATTCATTGTTCAGACGGACGCTTCAGAGCATGGCGTGGGGGCTGTTCTAGCTCAGGTGAATGAAGAGGGCCGAGACTTGCCTGTAGCCTTCATCAGTAGGAGGTTACTTCCCAGGGAAACGAGGTGGAGTGCGATAGAGAGAGAAGCATTTGCTGTGGTCTGGGCGCTGAAGAAGCTAAGACCCTACCTGTTTGGGACTCACTTCCGGGTTCAGACAGACCACAGGCCCCTCAGATGGTTAATGCAAATGAGGGGTGAGAATCCAAAACTGTTGAGGTGGTCCATTGCTCTACAGGGGATGGACTTTACGGTGGAACACCGCCCTGGTACAGATCACGCCAATGCTGATGGTCTGTCCAGATTTTTCCGCCTTAGTGATGAGGACTCCCTAGGTTAAGGGTAGTTCTCACCACATTTCAGCTGGAGGGGACACGTGTTAGACCTGACATCATTGGCTTGAGTCTCTCCTCCATTTTTTCTGTTTGCCTCTACTGTGTTACGATGTTTTGCTGGTATATGCTTTGGGCGCCGTGTCACTGCTGATCAGTGCCATAGCGCAAGTGCTCCCTATGTTAAAATGATGTATCTAGTGTATCCATGTTTGGCTTATTTGGTTTACTGTCAGTCCCTCGTCTAGTGCACCAGGAGTGCCGGGGCTTGTAAATACAAATGCCGCTCGTGGGCTTGCAGCACGTGTTGTGCCACCCACAGGAGCGGCCTTGTAAAAGAATGTCTACGGGTCGGTCATTGCGAGACCCACGTGCAGTCCTGCACTGTCACGTCGGCTGCGCAGGTATACCTACCTGCCAGCCCCTCCAACCTTCCCTTAGCTTCATGTTAGTCACCCCTATGGTAGGCCCGTGGGCAGGGTGCATTGTAAGTGTAAGGTAGGACAAGCCTGACCAAGTTGGCATGTCCTGATAGTGAAGTGCCGCCATCTTAGGGCTTCACTATTGCGAGGTAGCCTGCTCTCCGTTGGATAGAATGGGCCGCCGGGATTGTTAACGCTATAATCCTAGCTGGCTCGGGGAGCATGGTGCAATGTCGAGTTTGGTATCCCTGAACTCAGGGTTTAATTACGCATCCGTTGGTGTGGATGGTTTTTGGACTCTGGGTTCGAAAATAGCACTTTTAGAAAGTGTCTATTTTCTTGTCTAACCATATCTGGTCTCTGCTGGTCTTGCGTGTGCGTGACAGGAGCTGGGTGGCTCCAAGAGGTCTGGATGAGTCAGTGTGGGATGAGTGGGACATTACGTTGAGAGTAGGGGGAGAGTAGTTGTTGATAGCCTGCCTTGCCTGATACAATACTGGCTCCACCTCCTGCCGAGCGACGGATGGCTCTGTACCTGCCATGGACGATCCTGGCCCCACCTCCTGCCAGGAGGGCGATAGCTCTGCTCCTGCCAGTGTCAATGCTGGCTCCACCTCCTGCGGGGCGTCTGAGGACCCGGCCCGGCTCAATGAATAGGCCAGGTGCTACTGCCTAGCTCCACCCACCACAGACCCAGGATGTTGGGAAACCCCAGGCATAGACAAAGGGATCAAAGACGAAAAGGGGTATAAGAGGAGGACCCCTGAACTAGGAAATCAGATCACTTCTGACA
Source organism: Lissotriton vulgaris (assembly GCF_964263255.1). Lineage (NCBI taxonomy): Eukaryota > Metazoa > Chordata > Amphibia > Caudata > Salamandridae > Lissotriton > Lissotriton vulgaris. Next base: position 1,702,676,145 of record NC_141695.1, read on the forward strand.
AGGAACCCTGTAACCAAGGACAAGAAGCCTGCTAATCTAAAGGACTGCCTACCCCTTCTGCCAGTGTGCTGTTGTTGGGGGAATCCTGCAGTGCTTCTTTATTTTTGCCAAGGAACCAGGAGAGAGGAACTTTGTGTGTACTCTCACGCTTGCTAAGAAAATCTCCAAGGACTGGAAGAGTGCCAGTCTCCTGCCGAAGTCACAGGGCCAAAAGACTTCACCTGCTAAAAAGTGCTATCCGCTGGAAGTTTGAATCCAGCACCTCTAAAAAGAACAGCATCACGACGACCGGACGCTGGGCCCAACCGACGCCAGCAGCAACGCCAGTGAGTAGGAGTACGGCTCTAACTCCAGAGGACCTCGTGTCTGCCCCGCTGCTGATCGCATCAACCGTGTGCCCTTCGACGCCGTGAGCGCTGCTCACTCTGTGCAACTGCATCATCGACAACGCCTGCTGAGGCCTGATCGACACCGAAGAAGCGACGCCGGATTGCTCGACGCCGCTGATCATCGTGTGCTTCATTTTCCTAAGGTACTGTGTTGTTGGGGGTCCGTGTGACTCCAGGCCCGACGCAGCGCTCCTCGCGGTCGACGCCGAACCTGTGGATTATCTCTGCCCAGCGTGGTGTAGCTCCCGTGTGAGTTACCCTGTTGCTAAAGAACTGTGTTTCCAAGAAGAAGAATTGCTTGATACTAAAGACTTTTGTGCTAAAGAAGAAACTACCTTTGAACTATCCTTTTTCCTTCCCGAACGTATTTATTCCGATTGTGTACAGTTTTGCCGTTATTTTGGTCTTGTGCTAAGCCTTATATAAAAATACTTATTTTTATAATACTACTGTGTCGTGTCCATTTGTAGTGTATTCACTGTATTACTGTATGTGGTCATAATTGCTTAACACACAGCCTCTGCGATAAGCCTGTTCTGCTCTGCCAAGCTACCAAGGGGGTGAGCAGGGGTTATCGAAGGGTGTGATCCCCTTGCCCTGACTAGAAAAGGAGTGTCCCTATTTGTCAGAAGTGTATACCTCTGCCAACTAGAGACAGCCGGTTCTAACACAAAGTATATGTCCACCAGGGAGTTCTGAGTGACATCAAATAAAGAACAAGAGTGGAGCTTAAGTTGTGTATGATGTCTGTCTGTGAGAAACATCCCCTTTATTCATGTTTGACCCGTCTATAATTAGATGTTCTGTAGGGCCTCAAAATCATTTGCTACTGCTTTCATTTGCCATGCAAGGGCAAGAAAGTAGTGGGGAAGTTGCATAACATGGCCTCTCATCCATGTTCCAACTGTGACAAACAAATACTTGGCTTCCTGCCACCTACTCTACTGTTCTCTGTGCCCGCCCCCTACACCTCACCCGAAACTGTGCTCTCCGCTCTCGACTGGATCAAAGAGCCAGTGCTGCACCGGCAGGCTCCCAGAGAGCCCTACCACGGCAGCTAAGAATTTCCTTAAGACATAGAAATAGTCAGATGTTTGGATTCCCATGGTTGCGCTAAGTCAACAAAGGAGAGAGGGGGGACCAGGAGCCTGTTTAGGTCCAGTGTCCGTGCTCCCAAAATTTACCTTTAAATCAAAAGGGGACACTGCTCCGAGATCAGGGTGCGGAATGTCACCCACTTACCACAAAGGAAGATTAAGAGTAAAATAGATAGTGAGAGGAAAGAGAACGAGGCAGAGGTACATCCCCAGTTTCAAGGATCCAATCCCAAAGGGGAGGGCCGCGTCTTGACTCTTAGAAGCCCTCATGGGGTGTGTTAGACCTGGGACCTTGGCGTGAGTCTCCCTTCCACTTTTTGCTGATGTGCCTCCGATGTTTTGCTGGTTTTCCGATACTCAGGGCACTGCGCCACGGCTGACCCGTGCCGCAGTGCAAGTGCTCCCTACTGTAAATTGTACATGCGATTGGTATCCATGATTGGTTCTTTGGATTTACTGTTAGACCCTAGTAAAGTGCACTAGAGAGTGCCGGGGCTTGTAGATGCCAATACTGCTGGTGGGCCTGCAGCGCCGGTTGCGCCACCCACCGAAGCAGCCGTAAAGATGTGCCTGGGAACTGCGACCGCAGAACCCGCGTGCGGTCTCGTACTGTCACGCTAGCTGGGCAAGTGTCCCCACTTGCCAGCACCGACCCTTCCCTTGACTACATATTAGTCACCCCTATGGTAGGCCTGCGGGCAGGGTGCGTTGTAGGCGTAAGGTAGGACAAGCCCTGATGTGCGTGGCCTGTCCTAGTAGTGACTTACAACCAAGACCGTATTTCACTATTGAAGGCTACCTGCTCCATTAGGCCAGACTGAGCTGCGAGAATTATTACACCCTATAATCCTCGCAGGCTCAAGGAGCATGGTAGCGAGTCATGTTTAGTATGCCTGAACTCAGGATGCTAAGATATTTCTTGTAGTCAAGTTTATTTTAGTATCCTGGGTTTGCAAATGCTACTTTTAGAAAGTTAGCATTTGCTTGCTTAACCATTTCAGCCCGCCTCTGCTGGTATGTGTATCTGACTGTCTGGGATGTGTGAGTGACAGGGCTGGAGGGATGACAGGTGGTGAATGCGCAGATTACACCTTAGTGGGAGGTAGGAGTGCCTCTTGACTCAAACTGTAGCTGTGCTCGACCACCACAATGCTGGCTCCACCCTCCTGGGGAGCGGCGGATGACTCTGCCGACGCCTGGCCCAGGAAGGGCGCAGCCCCCATCAACAAGGTACTCTGGCCACCCCTGTCCGGACAATGCTGGCTCCACCTCCTGTGGGGCGTCTGATGCGCCTGCCCCTCACACTGAAAGCAGAAGCCGGAGTACACCCACCGGGGTACTCAAGGACTGAGAGTGGCTATGCAAAGGCCCCCCTGGCCTGCGAGAACAAAAGAATTGGCCTATAAAAGAAGGAGCCCTGCTCCTTGAAAATTAGATCCTGTTTGGGCCACAGAAGGACTCTGCCCTACGAGAAGGACCGTGAGAGACAAGGAAGGGTGCTGACTCTTGCCTGTGTCTGGTGCCTTGCTGCTGAAGGAGAGGAAGAAGAAAAGACTACGAACAGACTTTTGCTTTACTTTGTGCCAAACTCTGCTAAAAAGATCTCCAAGGGCTTGCAACTGAACTTGCCCCCTGGCCAGCGTCCCAGGACCAGTGGACGCTACCCCCTTGGAAGAAAGCGACTGCGGGTGCTGACCATCGCCGCAGCACCGACGGAGAAATCTCCTCCAAGGCAACGACATCCACCTGACCACCGTGACCGGGGCCCAAAGCACAAGCGAGAGCAAAGGAAGGACCAGCCGCCGCTGGCCCGAACACCGTGACCGCAACTGCACCGGGAGCCCGAGAGCAAAGCGAAGGAGGACCCGTCCGGTCCGAGCTCTCGAGGTGACTGCATAACGAGCAGCCACTCACCTGCAAAGACGGACAGTTGCCCTGTGAGAATCCGCAAGGTCGGTAGCCTGCCCGACAGCCCAGCTGTGAGCCCACAGCTGCACCGGCACTTGGCTGGGTACGTCCTGCACTTGGGGACCGTACTGCCACTTGCCACCGCCGCACAGCCGCCGCCTCCAGGGTCGGAGCAGACGACGAGGAGAGGACCCTGCCGCCACAGAACACCGCTGCCCCGGATGACCAGTGACCTGCTCGGCTGAAGAGCCGCAACGATCAGCGACCCCGGGAAAGCAACGCGACGTGGGACAGATCCCCTGGAAGCCGCCGGCTCCACAAGAACTTTGGTTAACACCGGCCTACGGGCCTCAAGAGAACTGCATAAGAACTGTGGTAACCTGAACTGAGTAACTTGCAACTGTTATCATAAAGTACGTTGACTGTATTCACAAGCCTGCTTAAAATCTATATAAAGATATATATTTTTACAGAATACAGTCTGGTCTCGTTGTGTGGTGGGTTGGTTGTGAAGGTGTACTATTGCAAGTGTTTAACCCTATGTGCCCCAAAGATTAGCCTACGACTGCTTAAGCCACACTACCTAGAGGGTAAGCAGAGGTTGTCTGGAAGGTAACCCTCAGCCCTGACGAGGAAGAGAGAGTCCCTGCTTGTCGCTAGTGTTGCACTGCGCCAACTAGAGCCTCCCCCTTCCTACATTGGACGCAGCGGTGAGGATTTCGAATTTACACTTGCGATATCTATACCTGAGCTTCTGACCACTACACAAGGATTACGGTCCAGTTACTTAGCCACAGACTTTGCTTTTTGAATTTTGCCGAAAGAAGATTCCGAGTGCAGAAGCCATGCCGGGCACAAAGAGCCTGGATGGAGCGGAGTCCACGACCTCCGAGGTGTTGGAGGTAGAGTGGGACGCCGCAAAGCTGGACAAATACTCAAAGACGGAGCTGAAGTTTTTCTGTAGGAAACTCAAGGTTCCGCACGCTGCCTGCAAAAACAAGCCGGAGCTCTACAAGGCCCTGAAAGCCTGGGTGGAGTCCAGAAAGACCCCGGAGGATCAAGACGCCCTCGCCGAGCAGAATGCAACGACGGAGCAGAATGCACTTGGGGATCTGATCGATCTCGAGAGGCAAGACAGCGAGCACAGCTTTGGTAAAGGACTGTCGCCAGAGGAGCTGGCGGACAGGAAGGAAACGAGGAATCACGAAAGAAAGTTGGCAGAATTAAAAATCCAGCTGGAGCTTGAAACGAAAAGAATGGCGCTGGAAGAGCGAAAGCACCAGATGGATTATGAAGTAAAAATGAGGGAGATAAGTCTCAAGGAGAGAGACTTGGATCGTCCTCCCTCTGGTGGCAGCGCATCGCCAGTGCAGGTAGAGTCAAGAGTGCACATCCCGAAGGACGTAGTCAAGGAGTTCTTTAAGGGGGATGACATAGGACAGTGGTTTAGGGCATACGAGGTAGCCATGTCCTCCCACCGGGTCCCTGACAAGGATTGGGGAGCGGGGTTGTGGCGAAGGTTCCTTAGCGAAGGGAGAGATACCTTGCTAGATTTGCCCGTAGAAAATCAGAGATCCTATGCACACATGAAAGAAGCTCTAATGAACAGGTACGGGCTTACCCCTGAAATGTATAGACAGAAGTTTAGGGGATGTACTAAGCGGCCTGGCAATACGTATGTGGAGTATGTGACTTACTTTTGCAGAGCACTGGATGGTTGGGTGAAAGGTAACAAAGTTAATGATTTTCAAGGTCTCTTTGATTTAATTGCATGGGAGCACTTGTCTGATCACTGTTTTCCTGAGTTACGCCAACACCTGATCGATAGCAAGCTGTCCAACCCGAGGAAGCTTGCTGAGGAGGCGGACCGCTGGCTCAGCACCAGGGTCCACAAGGGTCCCGTGGGAGACTCCGCCAAGAGTGGGCAGGGTCCCCAGCAGAAGAGTGGGGGGGACAAAGGGGGAAAACAGAAAGGGTTCCAAAAAGGCCCCCAAAGTAGTTCCCAAGGGAGCCCGCAGCAGGGTTCTCAGCCTCCCCCACCTCCGAAGCAGAATGGGGCCCCGACAGGTAAACCTGTTCCAAAGGGGCCCTTCAATTGTTTCAAATGTGGCGAGCCTGGGCACATATCCAGTGACCCCAAGTGTCGCCTGTTTGGAAAACCCGCACCCACTGGTGCTCCGCCCCGACAAGTGACTAGCGTTCACCTGGGAGAAGAAATGATGGTCCCGGGGGGTGGAGATCCCGTTCACATGACCCTAGTCTCGCTAGGAGATAGTGAGATGATCCCTACGAACTACCTGCCCTCTAACACTAAGAAATATGGGCAGGTGGTGATCATCAATGGTAAGGAAACTGAGGCTCTTAGAGACACAGGAGCCAGTGTGACTGCAGTGAGGCAGCACCTGGTGTCTCAAGAGCAGGTTGTACCCCATGCCTACTGTAGGGTTATCAACGCTGATAATTCAGAGAGTCAGCGTCCGATGGCTCAAGTTCCCTTCGAGTGGGGGGGGGGTCTCTGGTACTCTGCAGGTCTGTGTAAGAAAAACCATGCCTGTTGACTGTTTGCTAGGGAATGACTTGGAGCACTCCCCTTGGGAAAAGGTGGAGAAGACGACTCACCTGCGGATGGTGGGTCTGCCTGACTGGGCGTGCGTGACCACCCGGTCAATGGCAGCCAGTAGGGGTGATCGAGAGGTCCTGGGGCCTGAAGGAGAGGCCCAGGAACCGGCCTTAGGGAGAAGGCGCAGGGGGCGCGGGAAACCGGCTCCTGAAGTTCCCACGGTCCAGGAGGAAGCAGACCTTGAGGGGGATGCCCTGGAGCCTACAGGGGAACAGATCGCCGAACTGGGGGACCTGCCTGAGCTGACCCATTGGCAGCAAGAAGGAGGACCCTCCAGGGAGGAATTCTGCAAGGAGCAGAAAGAATGCCCTTCTCTCGTGGGTATGCGGCAGCAGGCTTCAGACCAGGCCAATGGTGTTCAGGCCAAAACACATTACGTGTACTGGGAGAACGACCTCCTGTATTCGGAGCCTAAGGCTGCTGAACCTGGGTCAGCCCGTGTGCTGGTGGTACCCCAGAAGTTCAGAGCCTTCCTACTGGGTCTGGCTCATGATGTGCCTTTAGCAGGACATTTGGGGATGGACAAGACCTATGACAGGCTTGTCACCCACTTTTACTGGCCCCAAATGCATAAGAGTTCAGATGCGTATTGCAGAACCTGTCCGACTTGCCAGGCAAGTGGGAAGACGGGAGGGAAGAACAAGGCTCCCCTCCAACCCTTCCCTGTGGTCGGTACGCCATTCCAGCGAGTGGGTATTGACATCGTTGGGCCTCTGGACCCCAAGACAGCCATGGGCAACAGGTTCATCCTGGTCTTGGTGGACCATGCCACCCGGTACCCTGAAGCCATCCCTCTGAGGACAGTGACGGCTCCCGTGGTGGGGCGTGCACTGATGGGAATTTTCTCTCGAGTAGGATTCCCTCTGGAGGTGGCGAGCGACAGGGGGACCAATTTCATATCGAAGTATATGAAGTCCCTTTGGCAGGAGTGTGGCGTAACGTATAAGTTCACCACGCCCTACCATCCCCAAGGTAACGGGTTGGTTGAAAGATTCAACCGAACCCTAAAAGGCATGATCATGGGCCTGGAAGGTCCGATGAGGCGTAAGTGGGACGTCCTCTTACCATGCCTACTCTTTGCATATCGCGAGGTGCCACAGAATAGGCATGGGCGGAAAATCCGTTCCGCTCGCGGATTTTGCGGATTTTCGGGAAATCCGCAATCCGCGAGATTTGCGAATCTCCCGCAAAATCCGCAAATCCGCGAGCAGCGGATTTTGCTCGCACTGCTCGCACTGTTCGCGTGAGTTCGCGTGAGTTCGCGCCCCGCGAATAAGTGCAAAATTGCAGAAATACGATCTTAGCAAAACTGAAAGTAACTACTTACCAGGTTCAAAAGTTCAGGCTCATCATTTGTAGCCATTTCCTGTAGTGCTTCCTGAGGGGCCCCTCCAGAGTTCAGTTGCCAGTTGAAACTATTATGTGACCCTGCTCTGAACCTCAGAATAGTTACACATATGCCACAAAGGTCCTGAATTACAGCTAAGGGAGACAAGCAGGAGCCAGGCTGGAAGTTAAAATCCATTAATCAGCCCCTAATTCATTATTGTCAGTTGGGGCAGGGCAGGTGTTGTAACTAATTTTGCAACAATGAAAGCACTTAGCAAGTGCAAAAGATCACTAATCAGGGCGCACTAAGGAAGCAGGTGCCAGCTAAAAAAATATTCTGTGACACATTAATCAGCCCCAAATTAATTCAGGTCACTTGAGGCAGGGAAGGTGTGCTTTGCTTTGCCGAAAATAATGTACACTGGACAACCAGAGGGTGTGGTGATGAAACAGAGGGTGGCATGGGTGGGCCAGAGGGTGGCATGAGTAGTCAGAGAGTGGCAGTGGTGACAGAGAGTGGCAGTGATGAAGAAGAGTGTCCCAAACAGGCTGGACACGTAGAAACAACAAGTTCGCGAAACTTGCGACCCGACAGGTAAGTTCGCAATTTGCGAAAGTGTACAAAACCCTCGCGAACTGGCAGAAACACGGGCGAACACAAAAAAAAAAAAATCCGCAAATTCGCGGGAATTCGCGGATTTTGCGGATTGCGAATCCGCAAATCCGCAAAATTCGCGAACGCGAGATCCGCAAAATTCGCTCATGCTTACCACAGAAGTCCCTAGGGTTCAGCCCCTTTGAACTACTGTACGGCCACCCCGTGAGAGGACCACTGAGTTTGGTAAAGGAAGGCTGGGAGCAATCTCCCAGGAAACCTCCCCAGAATGTATATAGCTACATGCTGGCCTTCAGAAACCAGACCAGGCGCTTCAGACAACTTGCCGAGGCAAATCTGGAAGCGAGCCAGGAGGAAATGAAGCGGTGGTACGATCAGAATGCCACTCTGGTCGAGCTTCAGCCTGGACAAGAGGTGTATGTCCTGGCCCCAGTGGAGCCCTGTGCCCTTCAAGATAAGTGGACAGGCCCATTTGAGGTTGTGGAGCGCAAGAGCCCCGTGACATACTTGGTGGACATGAAGACGCCCAGGAACTCTTTGCGGGTCCTACATGTCAACCGCCTCAAGCCCCACTTGCGAAGGTCCGAAGTGGGCATGTTGTTGGCAACCGATGACGGAATGGAGGAGGAGTCGGAGCCTCTTCCTGACCTCTTGGTGGCCTGTGAGAAAGATGGGTCAGTGGATGGAGTTAACCTCTCACCCACCCTGACCGCCGAGCAACAGGAGGACTGCCGCCAGTTGCTGGGGCAGTTTCCCGACCTGTTTTCCCTGGTTCCTAGTGTCACCGATTGGTGCGTCCATGATGTGGACACTGGAGACAGCTTACCTGTGAAGCACAAGGCTTACAGGGTGACTGACAGGGTCCGGGCCTGCATCAAGGAGGAGGTCTCCAAGATGCTTGCCCTCGGGGTGGTTGAGTCTTCCAGCAGTCCTTGGTCCAGCCCCGTGGTCTTGGTTCCGAAGGCTGCTGCGCCGGGAGCCACACCCGAACTCCAGTTCTGTGTGGACTACAGAGGACTCAATTCAGTCACGAAGACTGACGCGCACCCCATCCCCAGAGCTGACGAGCTCATTGATCGGCTAGGAGCTGCCCGGTTCCTCAGCACGTTTGATTTAACGTCTGGGTACTGGCAGATCGCCTTGACCGATGGGGCAAAGGAGAGGTCGGCATTCTCTACACCAGATGGGCATTTCCAGTTCCGGGTTATGCCATTTGGAATGAAGAATGCCCCTGCCACCTTTCAGAGATTGGTCAACCAGGTGTTGGCTGGACTGGACGAGTTCAGTGCCGCCTACCTGGATGACATCGCGGTGTTCAGCGGCACCTGGCCCGAACACCTGCGACACCTCTGGGAAGTGTTGATGGCCCTGCGCAGAGCAGGACTCACAATCAAGGCAAGCAAGTGCCAGATTGGGCAGGGTTCAGTGGTGTACTTGGGACACCAAGTTGGGAGTGGCAAGGTAGCACCCTTGCAGCCCAAGATCGAGACCATCCTGGCTTGGGAACCCCCAAGACCCAGACTGCAGTGAGAGCCTTCCTGGGGCTCACTGGGTATTACAGGAGGTTTGTCAAGGGCTATGGCACGATTGTGACCCCCTTGACAGAGCTGACTTCGAAGAAGCAGCCCAGGAATGTGATTTGGACTGACACCTGTCAGAAGGCTTTTGACACCCTGAAGACTGCCATGTGCACGGCGCCCGTGCTCCTGGCTCCTGATTTCTCCAAGGAATTCATAGTGCAAACAGACGTTTCAGAGCATGGTGTAGGGGCTGTTCTTTCACAGATGACTGAGGAGGGCTTTGACCAACCCGTAGCCTTCATAAGTAGGAGGTTACTTCCACGGGAAAGTAGGTGGAGTGCAATAGAGCGTGAAGCATTTGCTGTGGTCTGGGCGCTGAAGAAGCTAAGACCCTACTTGTTTGGGTCTCACTTCCGAGTTCAGACGGACAACAGGCCCCTCAGATGGTTGATGCAGATGAGGGGTGAGAACCCGAATTTTTTGAGGTGGTCCATTTCTCTACAGAGTATGGACTTTACGGTGGAACACCGCCCTGGCACCGATCACGCCAACGCAGACGGCCTGTCCAGATTTTTCCGCCTTAGTGATGTGGAACTCCCTGGGGAAGGGTAGTTCCCCCCACAGTTCAGCTGGAGGGGACACATGTTAGACCTGGCACCTTGGCGTGAGTCTCCCTTCCACTTTTTGCTGATGTGCCTCCGATGTTTTGCTGGTTTTCCGATACTCAGGGCACTGCGCCACGGCTGACCCGTGCCGCAGTGCAAGTGCTCCCTACTGTAAATTGTACATGCGATTGGTATCCATGATTGGTTCTTTGGATTTACTGTTAGTCCCTAGTAAAGTGCACTAGAGAGTGCCGGGGCTTGTAGATGCCAATACTGCTGGTGGGCCTGCAGCGCCGGTTGCGCCACCCACCGAAGCAGCCGTAAAGATGTGCCTGGGAACTGCGACCGCAGAACCCGCGTGCGGTCTCGTACTGTCACGCTAGCTGGGCAAGTGTCCCCACTTGCCAGCACCGACCCTTCCCTTGACTACATATTAGTCACCCCTATGGTAGGCCTGCGGGCAGGGTGTGTTGTAGGCGTAAGGTAGGACAAGCCCTGATGTGCGTGGCCTGCCCTAGTAGTGACTTACAACCAAGACCGTATTTCACTATTGAAGGCTACCTGCTCCATTAGGCCAGACTGAGCTGCGAGAATTATTACACCCTATAATCCTCGCATGCTCAAGGAGCATGGTAGCGAGTCATGTTTAGTATGCCTGAACTCAGGATGCTAAGATATTTCTTGTAGTCAAGTTTATTTTAGTATCCTGGGTTTGCAAATGCTACTTTTAGAAAGTTAGCATTTGCTTGCTTAACCATTTCAGCCCGCCTCTGCTGGTATGTGTATCTGACTGTCTGGGATGTGTGAGTGACAGGGCTGGAGGGATGACAGGTGGTGAATGCGCAGATTACACCTTAGTGGGAGGTAGGAGTGCCTCTTGACTCAAACTGTAGCTGTGCTCGACCACCACAATGCTGGCTCCACCCTCCTGGGGAGCGGCGGATGACTCTGCCGACGCCTGGCCCAGGAAGGGCGCAGCCCCCATCAACAAGGTACTCTGGCCACCCCTGTCCGGACAATGCTGGCTCCACCTCCTGTGGGGCGTCTGATGCGCCTGCCCCTCACACTGAAAGCAGAAGCCGGAGTACACCCACCGGGGTACTCAAGGACTGAGAGTGGCTATGCAAAGGCCCCCCTGGCCTGCGAGAACAAAAGAATTGGCCTATAAAAGAAGGAGCCCTGCTCCTTGAAAATTAGATCCTGTTTGGGCCACAGAAGGACTCTGCCCTACGAGAAGGACTGTGAGAGACAAGGAAGGGTGCTGACTCTTGCCTGTGTCTGGTGCCTTGCTGCTGAAGGAGAGGAAGAAGAAAAGACTACGAACAGACTTTTGCTTTACTTTGTGCCAAACTCTGCTAAAAAGATCTCCAAGGGCTTGCAACTGAACTTGCCCCCTGACCAGCGTCCCAGGACCAGTGGACGCTACCCCCTTGGAAGAAAGCGACTGCGGGTGCTGACCATCGCCGCAGCACCGACGGAGGAATCTCCTCCAAGGCAACGACATCCACCTGACCACCGTGACCGGGGCCCAAAGCACAAGCGAGAGCAAAGGAAGGACCAGCCGCCGCTGGCCCGAACACCATGACCGCAACTGCACCGGGAGCCCGAGAGCAAAGCGAAGGAGGACCCGTCCGGTCCGAGCTCTCGAGGTGACTGCATAACGAGCAGCCACTCACCTGCAAAGACGGACAGTTGCCCTGTGAGAATCCGCAAGGTCGGTAGCCTGCCCGACAGCCCAGCTGTGAGCCCACAGCTGCACCGGCACTTGGCTGGGTACGTCCTGCACTTGGGGACCGTTCTGCCACTTGCCACCGCCGCACAGCCGCCGCCTCCAGGGTCGGAGCAGATGACGAGGAGAGGACCCTGCCGCCACAGAACACCGCTGCCCCGGATGACCAGTGACCTGCTCGGCTGAAGAGCCGCAACGATCAGCGACCCCGGGAAAGCAACGCGACGTGGGACAGATCCCCTGGAAGCCGCCGGCTCCACAAGAACTTTGGTTAACACCGGCCTACGGGCCTCAAGAGAACTGCATAAGAACTGTGGTAACCTGAACTGAGTAACTTGCAACCGTTATCATAAAGTACGTTGACTGTATTCACAAGCCTGCTTAAAATCTATATAAAGATATATATTTTTACAGAATACAGTCTGGTCTCGTTGTGTGGTGGGTTGGTTGTGAAGGTGTACTATTGCAAGTGTTTAACCCTATGTGCCCCAAAGATTAGCCTACGACTGCTTAAGCCACACTACCTAGAGGGTAAGCAGAGGTTGTCTGGAAGGTAACCCTCAGCCCTGACGAGGAAGAGAGAGTCCCTGCTTGTCGCTAGTGTTGCACTGCGCCAACTAGAGCCTCCCCCTTCCTACAGGGTGTGTGGTGTGTGCCTCATTCTCTTTCCTCTCCCTCTCACTATCTATTTCACTCTTAATCTTCCTTTGTGATATTGGGTGACATTCCGCACCCTGATCTCGGAGCAGTGTCCCCTTTTGATTTAAAGTCCCATGGTTGCTTTGTCATGACAGTGAATAACCAGATTTGGAATTATTTATTCACAGCAGTGGCTCTCAGTTTTATGATCAACTGTTGTGATGTTGTAGCAAGGAGTTATGACTTTCAGAAACTGAAATAAACGATAGAGGATCTTTATGAGAGCCATACATAACAATGATGTTTACTTGTGTCTCTTTGCCATATGATTAAAAAAAGGAAGGTTGACAAATAGGCCCTTCTTCTCTTTTTCGTTGACTTGTCTTGGCACTCGTGTATTGCTCTAGTGACCTTCTTCAGGAGAATCCATCTTGGTAATTTCACATCAATCTTTGTGAAACAGTCTCAGGTTAAAAGAGCATATTATGCAAATGCATTCAAATTTGTTTTTGCTTCTGGAATGACAGCAGTGGAGACATGTGGGGCAAGAAGCCTTCAGAGGACACGTACAGCTGGAACAGCAGCAGAACACGCGTCCCCCATCACAGGGCACATACAAATCAGACCGCAGCAGTGCACGCTTTACTTCCTTTTTTCAATTTTTGGAGACCTAGCCCAGAGTTGCAACACATTTTTGTAATTTAAATACAAGTTTAATTGTTTTTAAAGAAAGGTTTATGTGAGCATGAGTAATACAGTTTGAATGAATGGCAAGGGATCCACAGAGAAATCAATAGCGGCATGGAATAAGTAACAGCACAAATGGAGAAGTCAATAACATTATTAAAAAATGATCATATAACATTATACATTGCCAATATCAATATACATTACATTGTTCAAATATAAAAACGAATCAATAAATTAAAAAAAAGGAAAATAAAAAAATTAACCGTAACCTCTCCAGACACAATTCACATTATAATAATAAACACAACAATTGCAGATGCACAGGCAATTACAAACATGTGAATTATTAACGATTTATAAAAAAGACATCACTTTATTCAATTTTATTCTATTCTATTCTATTCGGCATTCATAGAGCGCATATCTACCCATAGGCATCCCAGTGCTGTTAGTGAGACATAATATAATCCAAACAATGGTTCAAGTACACCATTTGAAAAAAATAAAAGGAGGGGAAAGATCTCCCAAATTAGAAAAAATAACGAGAAAGAGAAATGTACTACCCAATTCTTGGGTTGAAACGCCGCGCCGTCGATGCCAATAGTGTGGCTTTGATGAATGAGGACACCGTTGTTTTGTTGTGTATTTTTGTTTTGTTTAGAAACCTGTTTTTGTGACTTTCCCTCAGCCACTATTTGTTTACACCTGTCATTGATCACAATTGTAACATGGTTTGTGTAACCGTATGAGCGCCCCTATCATTGCATTTATATGTTTCCCTTTTTTTGATAATATTAAAATGTATCTTTGAAAACTGAAAAGATTATCTGTACATGGGTATGGTGTGAATAAGGAGAGCAAGAATTGGGTAGTACATTTCTCTTTTCAACCATCACCAGAATGGCAGTATCCATACTGTGGCTGGGCTGGAATTCTGTTTGGGTCCCATGAAGCCTATTGTTCAGTTCTAAAAATTCTGAGAGGATCTGGTTTACGTGTTTTTCCAATATTTTACCCAGACCAGGAAGTGGAGGGATAGGTCTGTAGTTTTCAAGACAGAGAATATCTAGAGATGGCTTTTTTGATATGGCTTTCACCATGGCATGTTTCCATGCCAGCGGAACACGCCGGCGGAACAATTCCTTTAGTTAGTGAAAGATTGAAAACTTCTATCAGAAAGATAACTTCAGCTGCTTTGGCGAGAATGTGAGAGGGGGTAGAATGCAATGGGGGCTAGGATCGAGCGGTGAGCCAGGTTTAACTTTATTTATCTTATACTATGCTAGACACAGTCAAAGACATTTCATAGCGCATTGCATGTCCCAAACACATACAAGACAATCATAGCTGATGCCCAGTGGTTAATCTGTAAAACAATTAATTCTAGGGCTCTCGTGAGGAGGCAGCTGGCACCAGACCATTTCTCCGGTTAGCGCCGCCTAAAACAGAACAAACTACTAACCATGAAAGTGGAAAGAGGATGTGGTGTAGTGGCCAGAGTTGCCGACTTCAGAGCTGGAGACCCAGGTTCGACTCTCTGTGTCGGCTCAACATGCTGTGATTCTGGGCAAATCACTTAATCTCCCCTGCCGACCATAAAGGAATGTGTCCTTAACTGGTGCTCATGAAAAGCACCAGTGTTGATGATTAATTGCCGATGCTCAGCACCGGAAATAACTGGCTCAAACAGGGCCGGACTGGGAACTAAAACTGGCCCTGGCAAACAGCTCAGCCGGCCCCCCTGGGAGCGGCCGAGCTGTTTGCCAGGGCCGGTTTCGGACGATTTTGTTACAGGGGCCGATTTTGAAACTATGTTGCAAAAACGTCCCTGTAACAACAAGCATTGGAAATGCAATAGGTCTCGCAGTAGGAAAGTTAGAGCTATAGGTGTTATTTATTTTTTTGTTTTTTATTTATGTGTTGTTTTTTCTAAATAGCTAAATTAATAGCTTTCTTCTTTACAAAGCCAATAGTTATAATTTTTGTAAATGTGACACCTCTAGCATTTGTAAAGCAACATGTTTTGTATTAACGTGACTTATATGTGACTTATATGTATTGATATAAAAAAAATCAATGGCTTTAAAAAAAAATTCATAATTAATACGTAAATAAAATGGATTTTATTTTATATTGCTAATAGCTTAAAGTTTATTAAATATATTTAGTGAAGATGCTGTACAGCTCTAGCATACCCGAGGATAGGCCATCTCCACCCTAGACAACAGCATCAGATCTTATGGTCCTGAAGACATCACCAGTAACAGGACATCAAGCTCATGGTTGTATACGACGTTTTGAAACAAGAACTTAAAATTTAATCTTACAAAATGCATGCAGGTTTGAGCAGAATATGATTCTCAAAATGTGCATCTATCCTCATGGACCAGACATACAAACACTTTTCCAGGGCCGATGACACGTTCTCCTGTCAATTGCAATAATTTAACCTTATTGAAGAGTCTACAGCCAATAAATACCACGGTGCTAGACAAATACTGCCCTATATCTCCTTCCCACACCTCACCAAGACATCAAAATGTAAAGTTATCCGGGTAACATCAGAACTATGTTCAATACCCTAACCTCCTCCGGGCGGCCAGTAAGGATTGAGATTCATTGAGGAAATATAAATTCCACAAGTTAACGAGAGATTATACATTCATCTCCATCTCCCTGGACAAGCCATCATGTCGTATTGGTATGGCCCATTAGCCACTTGAGTCATTCTGCTGTCGAGACAAAAAGTGAACTAAACATAGCGATTTCGTTTTTCGGTACCAAGAGGGGAAGTTGTAGTTTAACAAAAACTGCTGTTCTGTATTGTCTGAGTGCGACATACCTTCAGAATGAAGCAATCTTAATTAAGCAAGCAGCCGTGATGGCGAGGCCAAGGGAGTGGCCTCCAGCTGGCAGTCCTGGCTTTCCAATCACATCTATGTTGATAAGAGGCATTGTGTGGGTATGAAAATACAGTATTCTGTTTGTCATGGTCCGATTGTAGACCGGCTCTGTTGGAAGGGGGTGGCTTTTTTCCATCCTCTGAAAAGGTGTTTGCACCCGTTCTGTACTCCAGTGTAAGCTACAGGAAGGTCACAGTATGGGGTTCAATCTGAAGAGTACAGACCCTTCCTGTTGAGGGAGGTGTGAATTAGAGGGTTTGTCAGTGGATACAGTTATTTATCCGTTGAGCAATACTACCATGTCAGCTTTAGATGCTCCCACTTTTGGCTGATGCAGAACTCAATGAGATGAACCTGCTAGCCTCCAGATGCTAATGGCCACTACTTTGGGACACTGTTATTTGGACTCCTGACTCCTTTTTCCAGTAAACAGTTAAGCTACTGGCATAGGGTATCACTAATGCAGTCTTGCTGAAGACCTTGCAACATATATGTTGATGATTCCAGTCTGAAGACTGATGCTTGCTGTCATCAAGTTGTCATAGGTGAAGTTTCCAGCTAGACCACATGCTGTGAAAGGCATCAGTTGAAAATGCTGCTCTTCATCACACGGAAGCAATAACATGATATTGGGGCAATCGGTCCTAGTTATCACCTGCCTAAACTGAAAAGGGTAATTTAGCTTGGAAGCATGTTTTTTAAATATGGAAGCAGCATTGACATTGGAAGATAATACAGATGCTGGGTATTTTGTTCCTCTGATGGTGTACCCTCTCAATTATCCTCTCCTCATAAGAAACGCAATAGGATGTCCATGCTATGGTCAGTCTGGACTCGTTCCTATAAAAGTTATCACATACTTTTATATTAACTAGATTCCAGTTCAGCCAGTCTTTATATAGCTAAATATTATTACTGTTGTCTTTGCTGGCTTTTTCCCTAGTCTAAGACTTTTCAATGGACACAATTGGCAAAGTGGGCTCAGAAAACTTGCTTATTCGCTGGTTGTGAGCTGTCTACTTCCCCCAAAAATAAACTGACCAAGCAGGACGCTTACATAATAAACCTTCCGGCGGTTAGAGTGCGCAGGGCCGCCTGCAGCGGGGAGTGAAGCCAGCAGGCGTGTGAGGCGGCCGGGGAGCATAGCCCGGCTTGCATGGATCCCAGGCGGAGCCTCGTAAGCCCGGCCTGAGACGGGGCCACCATGTTTGTGCAGGAGGAGAAGATCTTCGCCGGGAAGGTGCTGCGGGTCACCGTATGCACCATGGATGGCGCAGAGTGGCTGGAGGAGGTGACCGAGAAAAGCAGCATCGAGCGGCTAAAGGAGCGCTGCCTCAAGCACTGTGTCCAAGGGAGTTTAGAAGACCCAAAGAGTGTCACCCATCATAAGCTGATACATGCAGCGTCTGAGCGAGTGCTGTCCGATACGAAGACAGTGGTGGAGGAAAACATTCAGGATAAAGATGTCTTGTTGTTAATAAAAAAGCGGGCTCCCCCACCCCCTCCTAAAATGACTGAAGTCTCAGCAGAAGAAAAAATGAAAATAAACTGACCAAGCAGGACGCTTACATAATAAACCTTCCGGCGGTTAGAGTGCGCAGGGCCGCCTGCAGCGGGGAGTGAAGCCAGCAGGCGTGTGAGGCGGCCGGGGAGCATAGCCCGGCTTGCATGGATCCCAGGCGGAGCCTCGTAAGCCCGGCCTGAGACGGGGCCACCATGTTTGTGCAGGAGGAGAAGATCTTCGCCGGGAAGGTGCTGCGGGTCACCGTATGCACCATGGATGGCGCAGAGTGGCTGGAGGAGGTGACCGAGAAAAGCAGCATCGAGCGGCTAAAGGAGCGCTGCCTCAAGCACTGTGTCCAAGGGAGTTTAGAAGACCCAAAGAGTGTCACCCATCATAAGCTGATACATGCAGCGTCTGAGCGAGGGCTGTCCGATACGAAGACAGTGGTGGAGGAAAACATTCAGGATAAAGATGTCTTGTTGTTGATAAAAAAGCGGGCTCCCCCACCCCCTCCTAAAATGACTGAAGTCTCAGCAGAAGAAAAAATTTAAATAAACTGACCAAGCAGGACGCTTACATAATAAACCTTCCGGCGGTTAGAGTGCGCAGGGCCGCCTGCAGCGGGGAGTGAAGCCAGCAGGCGTGTGAGGCGGCCGGGGAGCATAGCCCGGCTTGCATGGATCCCAGGCGGAGCCTCGTAAGCCCGGCCTGAGACGGGGCCACCATGTTTGTGCAGGAGGAGAAGATCTTCGCCGGGAAGGTGCTGCGGGTCACCGTATGCACCATGGATGGCGCAGAGTGGCTGGAGGAGGTGACCGAGAAAAGCAGCATGTGGGAGGAGTGCGGCTGGCTGCCTGATAGAGTGGAGAGCGGGCGGGCAGAGAGAGTGAGGGGGCGGAGCGGGGGTGTGGGAGGAGTGCGGGAACAGACGGGAGGGGAGGAGAGTAGGAGGAGGAGTAGGGGAGGCACGGCCTAGCGGCCGTGCAATCAAGAAGTGAGGGGGCGGGAGAGTAGGCAAGGCAGGCGGCTGGGGCCATGTGCACGCGCTTTTAAGCTCAATGCGCATGCGCATTGAGCTTAAAAGTCACGGGCACTGCAAGGAATCGCCACGATTCCTTGCAAGTTGGGTAAAGAGTGGATAACTCCCAATACTCTCGCTTGCTCGATGCGCATGCGCATCGACAGGCGAGACCTAAAAACGGCCCTCACCCTGATGGCCCACCGGGGAAATGCCCAGTGCCCGCTACGGCCGGTCCGGCCCTGGGCTCAAATTAAGCACTGCTGATGCCTGACATTCACAACATCTTGCGCGCAAAGGAAAGTATTCAGAGCTAAGGCGTGTGCTCTATGTCTGTTCTTCCAATTATAATGTGCTAACGGTGTGCATTGTTTTTCTCAGGTCATGCCTGTTTCTCATTCTTTGCAATTCAGTGTTCTACATAGTATTGGCAGAGATCTTCACATACGCAATGTAGCACTACATTTGATATATTTACTCAAAAATAACCCGAAAAAAGTTTCTTTAAGTTACTTTATGGTCTTATTCCGAGTTGTACTTTTCTTCAATGATTCATGTAGGTGAGAAGGAACACCTACACCTCCTAGTAGGAATACATCTTTGCACAGAGCTGCTGAATTACCTGAAGACAGATATTTACACCCTGGCATTGTTGAAAATCTAAGTGTGTGAACAATCCCAACCAAAGCTTTACCTATGTGAATTGAGAACTATATATAGATGCAGAATGTAATGTGTTCTTTATTACAGTTGTTGATTAGTGGTAGAGGCCATGACTCATGATAGATGCAGGGCCCCTCCCCTCCCTCAACAATGCTAAGTAATAACATATTACTCAATGTGTGTTTGCATGTATGTTTATCTTATGCTGTGTTTTCATGTGCATTAGTTATAAAATAAAAGGTATTTCACCACAAAATAAGATACAAGGGGTGCAGTGAGATAAAATCGCATTGAAGAGTTTCAATTTGAGTTAAATTATATATCACGCACTACCATCCAGAGATCTTTTAACATAGGTTCCATCTCAATAAGTAAATAAACAATCATTTGCAATGTAATAGGTCTTGCATTTGCGAGTGTTTAAGCTATTGGCATTGTAAATGACAATGCCTTTTATTTATCTGTTTTGATAATTAACTCATAAATAAAAGGTATTGTGATTTACCATGTGCATAGCTCAAACTCTTGTAAATGCAAGACCTTGGCCGCCATTATACCAGGCTGCTTGGAAAGTGGAAGCATGCATGGCGCGTTGAAAGTTGCAGGAAAGTATGTCATACCTGCAGTAGGAGCAATGCATTAAAGAAAATAGTGCTTACAGACAAATTGAGACGTACCATGTAATAACTGAAGTAAAAGGGCCAGTCCTCATGGGAGGTTACAAATTAAGACAAGGCAGTACTAAGGAGGGACTAACAAGCCTACTGATGAATCAGAAACCAGCATTACAAAGGACAATGACACAAGCCAATGAAAAATATGGGCTGTGAGTGGGAAGAGCTTCAAGTCCATAATCAAATAAAATATGCCTTCAAGAGCATCACATGTGCTGCCCAGGCTTGACCTAAAAAGGATGTGTTTATGGAAATAACAAAGTTTTGAGAGCCCTTCTAAATGGCAAATGATAGGTTGAGGTTTGCAGTTTACAGGTAAGCTGATTCCCTATTTGAGGGATTTGGAAAGAAAATGCCCCACCCCCCACATGACCAAGGTCTTTTCCGCCAAAATGTGTTGCGCTGCTGCCAACAGATGAATACAAGCAGTTTGCCAATTGTTCTCCAGAGTGAGTCTGCTATCTTAGAAATTTGAGAAAAAGCCGTTTAAAATTGATTGAGAATGAGTGGTGGTCGCGTCGGTGTACACTATCCTCGTTTGGATATATATGTTGTATATATATGTATGCTGTATCCACTAGAACACTTGTGTAATTTGATGTAAATGAAGACTGGAACTCCCAAAATGCACTTTTTTGTTAGTTAGTGCACAGGACTGGAAACCTGGGGCCTCATTTATGAGAAATGACGCATCGCTGCGAGAAAGCAGCGATGCGTCACTTCTCAGTGCGCACTCCTTGCGACATTCCTGATGCGTCATATTTAAAGTATGACGCATCATGTCGCAAGGAGTTACAGATACGTCAGTATTTCTGACGTATCTGTAAGCGCAAAAGTGACGCCTTGCTGGAGTGTGTCACAAAAGTGACGCAACTCCATCAATGCGTACTTTCACATGTGAAAGGGCCTGCGTCAGTCTTACGCCTGCTGTGAGGCAGGCGCAAGATTTTGACGCAACGGAGTCCTGAAAGTGACGCAGTGAAATCTCATAGATTTCACTGCATCACTTCTACGACCCTTCCTTGCGTCAATACGCCCCCCTTGCATACATTATACCTGGTGCAGGTATAATGTGGCGCAGGGGTTTACAAAGTGACGCATCTACCTAGATGCGTCACTTTGTAAATATGGCGCAACAAGGCATATTTTTTACGCCACTGGTGCGTCACAAAAAGTGACGCACCGGCGGCGTAAAAGTGACGCACAGCCTCATAAATGAGGCCCCTGTTTTTTTGATGATGTACACCCAGAGACATTTTATATCCATATCATCTCCATTGAAACCTTCGACTGGGGCGTGTCCACCTTGCCTCTGCTGAGCTGTTATCACCAGCTGCCGAGTTGAGCCTGCACACCCTCTTCCTAAACACAGCCTTTTTTCTTTTGAAGGAAACTGGTCGCTGCTTAATTTATAAAACAATAAGTGCAGGGTCCCTACGTTTTACTCAGAAGTCAGGTGCCTGGCTATTTTGGACTTCATTTACAAGCCGTTGCACCGTTGATGCATCACTTTTATAGACACTCCGGCGGTGCAGTGTGCCTGTCGATATTTACTAGGCCACTTAAAGTCACCCTGCGTGACTTTTCAAGGCCTTGTAAACATGGGCCTCTTTCACCCAATACTCTGCATGAAAGGAGCTTTCCATGGGTTTTGCTGTGGGAGTCACATAGGGAGGGGAAAAATAATACATTTTAAAAACGTACCTATCCGCCGGCCGGGTTCCGCGTTTTCTTGGCTCCTGCTTCTGTGCTCCTGCCTCTGGCAGGAACAGGAAGCAGGCAGCCGCCCTCCACTCCCCTAAGCAAATCACAATGCTGCAATGACAGCGTTGTGATTGGTCTGGGTGGCGCCCAGACAGGCCCCTTTGGAGAGGCCATTTTCTTGAGGGCCGACCAAACCAGTCATGCTCACTCAAGACTGGGCACACCACACCTCCCATGCCCAGCTCTCATCCACCAGCAGCCCTGGCAACCAAACACGTCTGCTTTCTCGCAGTGTGAGAAGTAGAAACATAAAATGGTAGATTTACCATTTTATGTTTCTGCTTCTCGCACTGCGAGAAAGCATTGGGGCGACGCTTCTCCGCCCTAGTGAAGGAGCCGCTCCTGGTGTTCCTAGCAACGGATCACTGACAAAATATCGACCTACAAAATATCGACCTACAGGAATATCGAGTCCAAAATATCGAGGGCAAGAATATCGACATCCTATCTACAACATGGTAAGTACAAAAATTTCGAAAATATAATATAGATGTTAAAAATATCGATGTTAAAAATATCGATGTTAAAAATAATGTTTAAAATTAATAAATAATACATATATAATAATAATACATTATTTAAATATATACAGTAAATATATAATATATATGTACTGAACAATAAATTGTAATAATTATTTTACTAATTTATACATTAATAAAATATATTCTAAATTACTAATACATTTACAAACATAAAACAATAACATAAATAAAATGCAAAAAATATAAAAAATTAAATATACTTTTAATATTTTTAAAATTAATTATATAAAACATTGGATAGCGTAAGGGTTAAAATTACTATTCCCTCTCCAGAGAGTGCAACAGTAGGGTAAGCGTTGGATAGCGTAGGGGTAAAAATTACTATTCCCACTCCAGAGAGTGGAACAGTAGGGAAAGCGTTGGATAGCGTAGGAGTAAAAATTACTATTCCCACTCCAGAGAGTGCAACAGTAGGGAAAGCGTTGGAAAGCTTAAGAGTAAAAATTACTATTCCGACTCCACGGAGTGCAACAGTAGGGAAAGCTTTGGATAGCGTAGGGGTAAAAATTACTATTCCCACTCCAGAGAGTGCAACAGTAGGGAAAGCGTTGGATAGCGTAGGAGTATAAATTACCATTCCCACTCCAGAGAGTGCAACAGTAGGGAAAGCGTTGGATAGCGTAGGAGTAAAAATTGCTATTCCCACTCCACAGAGTGCAACAGTAGGGAAAGCGTTGGATAGCGTAAGACTAAAAATTACTATTCCCACTCCAGAGAGTGCAACAGTAGGGAAAGCGTTGGATAGCGTAGGGGTAAAAATTACTATTCCCATTCCAGAGAGTGCAACAGTAGGGAAAGCGTTGGATAGCGTAGGAGTAAAAATTACTATTCCCACTCCAGAGAGTGCAACAGTAGGGAAAACGTTGGATAGCGTAGGAGTAAAATTACTATTGCCACTCCAGAGAGTGCAACAGTAGGGAAAGCGTTGGATAGCGTAGGGGTAAAAATTACTATTCCCACTCCAGAGAATGCAACAGTAGGGAAAGCGTTGGATAGCGTAGGGGTAAAAATTAGTATTCCCACTCCAGAGAGTGCAACAGTAGGGAAAGCGCTGGATAGCATAGGGGTAAAAATTACTATTCCCACTCCAGAGAGTGCAACAGTAGGGAAAGCGTTGGATAGCGTAGGAGTAAAAATTACTATTCCCTCTCCAGAGAGTGCAACAGTAGGGAAAGCGTTGGATAGCGTAGGAGTAAAAATTACTATTCCCACGCCAGAGAGTGCAACAGTATGGAAAGCGTTGGATAGGTTAGGGGTAAAAATTACTATTCCCACTCCAGAGAGTGCAACAGTAGGGAAAGTGTTGGATAGCGTAGGGGTAACAATTACTATTCCAACTCCAGAGAGTGCAACAGTAGGGAAAGTGTTGGATAGCGTAGGGGTTAAAATAACATACTTATAAATAAAAGCTTTTTTTAAAAATAAAAATATAAACTATTAAATAAATATAAACCATATACAAAACCTATACATAATTATAAAAAACATGATTAGCTAAATATATTTAACCAAAAATAAATATTAAAAAATACCATTTCATAATATTGTATTACCAATTAATAATTAATTAACAATTATATTATTAACTAAACAATTAATTTAAAACATTATTAATTAATTACATTTAAATTACTCGCAACAAAACACATTCATCTATTAATGAATTAATTATAATTATTTGCCAGTTAATTTAAATTAATTACCAATTAATTAAAATTAATTACCAATTAATTAAAATTAATTTATAATTCCTACAAATTAATAATTAATTAAACATAATTAAATTACTTCCCACCCTATTCCCCTATAAACCCACAACCCACTACAAAACATATATATCAATTAATCAATTAATTAAAATGAAAAAAACAATTAATTAAATTTGTTTACCAATTATTTAAAATTATTTAATAATAACTACTAATTAATAATGAATTTAACATAATCAAATTACTTCCCACCCTATTCCCCTATAAACCCACAACCCGCTACAGAACATATTTATCAATTAATCAATTAATTAAAATTAATTACCAATTAAATGTAATTACCAATTATTTAAAATTAATTAATAATAACTACTAATTATTAATTATTTTAACCTAATTATATTACTTCCCACCCTATTTCCCTATAAACCCATAACCCGCTACAGAACGTATTTATCAATTAATCAATTAATTAAAATCAATTTCCAATTAATTAAAAATAATTACCAATTAATTACAATTTATTAATAAATCCTACTAATTAATAATAAATTTAACATAATTAAATTACTTCCCACCCTATTCCCCTATAAACCCACAACCCGCTACAGAACATATGTATCAAATAATCAATTAATTAAAATGAATTACCAATTAAATGTACTTACCAATTATTTAAAATTAATTAATAATAACTACTAATTATTAATTATTTTAACCTAATTATATTACTTCCCACCCTATTTCCCTATAAACCCATAACCCGCTACAGAACATATTTATCAATTAATCAATTAATTAAAATTAATTTCCAATTAATTAAAAATAATTACCAATTATTACAATTTATTAATAAATCCTACTAATTAATAATCAATTTAACATAACTAAATTACTTCCCACCCTATTCCCCTATAAACCCACAACCCGCTCTGGTACTAAAACATATAATTTGCTTATAAATAAATGTATTAATATATAAAATGAATACACATATAATATTAATTATTTTAAATACTTATGTAAAACATATTACACATACATAATAAAAAACTAAAAAATAATATAAATATCGATATTAGTGTCATCGAAATTAGTGACATCGATATATATGCTATCGATATTACTAACTTCGATATTACTTACATCGATATAAAGAATTTCGATATTACTTACCTTAGGGTCGATATTCTGTCCAACTATATTCTTGACATCGATATTCTGCACCTTCGAAATTTCAAACACAATATTTTGGTAGGTCGATATTTAATACTCGATATTTTGACTGTGTACCCCTAGCAACATCCTTGGAAACTGACACAAACCCAGGTTTACAAAGTGTTGTAAACCTAGGAATGTGTCAAAAGCTGACGCCTCTGCAGGGGAGGCACAGGAGTAGTGAAACGAGGAGAAATACTTTTATTCCTCCTCGTTTTTTCCTCTTTCTATGTGTTCTGCATTCTGCTTGTGCAGGAAGGTGTCCCTCCCCGCAATGCATGCACCATTGCAACATGATCCTAGGGTGCCTGCACTGGCGGGGAAAGCACATGGTTGCGTCTTATTATTGTTAATACGACGCATCCCTGTGCTTTTAAAATGACGCAGCTTGACGCAGAAAAATGGCTTGCGGCGCTGCTATTTTGTAGTAAATTAGGCCCTGAATGTCAACATTCAAATACCAAAGCTGTGTAGTCTTGATCCACCTCCTGGGCCTCATCTACTAGAGAATGGCGCAGTGCAGCGCTGTAAGCCATTCAGCTGTGCCATGCTGCATCATGTTCAAAGCACAGGGATGCGTCCAATGGACAACAATGAAACGCATCCCTGTGCTTTCCGAAGCGCTGGCACCCTTGCATCAATTTGCAAAACTACCTGTGCTCCGGGTATGAGTGTTTTTGTGCAGGAAGGGGTACCTCAAAAACATTCATTAAATTAATTTTCCTCTTTCTATACGTGCTGCAGCGCACATAGAAAGAGAAAAAAACAAGGAGAAATAAAAGTATTTCTCCTCGTTGCGTCATTCCTACGCCTCCCCTGGTGAGGCATGGGATTCGGGTGTATTCCCAGTTTTACAAAATGTTGTAAAGCTGAGAATGTGTTAGGTTGCATGAGTTTTGCTTGGGAACACCCTTAACCCCTCCCATGCTTGTGACGGAACGGTTCCGTCACGAGCCTCGGGTGGGCTGTGCTGGTGACGGAACGGTTCCGTCACGGCCCGCTAGCCGTGCCTGCGCGGCGCTGATTCCGCGCCTGCGCGGCGCTGATTCCGTGCCTGCGCTGGACGTTCTGAAGAGCGGGCGGGGCCATGACAAAACCGTTCCGTCACAAGCACAGCTCACCTGCGGGCCGTGACGGAGATGTTCCGTCACGAGCACGGGACCGCCTCGCGGCCCCACCCCCCCTTAGCGCTGCGGCGGAATAGCCGCCGCAGCAAAGGGGTTAACACCACCCATGGAATGCCCCTTTAACACAGAGTAATGCGTGAAAGGGACCCATATTTACAAGGCCACAAAAATTTTGCAGGGTGACTTTACGTGGCCTTGTAAATATGGGCAAGCCCATTGCGCCAACGGTGCGTCAAAAAAAGTGATGCACCGGCGGCGCAATGTGCTTGTAAATAACCCCCTGCCTCTTTCTTCCACCACTGGACGCTTTCCACCCTTTCACCTCACTCTTGCAGGTTCAATTTCATCCCTGCTTGCTACACTTCTAAGAAGTTTTTTGCCTTTCTTTTACTCTTTCTTTCTCTGTTTGCTCTCGTTTCCTTGCACTAGCTCAAAGTCTGTTGAGGAAAAATAGGTGCCGGTCCCCAAAAATAAGTGCAAATGGGCCCCACCTGTAACCTCCTGCTCAAATTAAGCACTGAAGCGGTTGAGCCTCACTCCAACCAGATCAGACTAACAACACAATTTAAAAAACAATTAGCCATTATTTGATTCCGTTTGAACTCAGGAACGCGAAATGATGGATTGGAAAGCGATGGTTACTCTCCTGCTCAATTACAGAAATCCAATAATTGATCACCGGTGGAAGAGCAAAGGTCGCGCCTCCCCAGGAGACGAAGGCATTACAGAAAGTGCTGAGGCATCCTTGGGGATACAAGCCATGGTCCATTTACCTGAAAGATCTTTATTTTTAGCTCTGCTGTAAAATCCCTTCATTCAGGAGACCCTGAATCTCCATTGTAATTTCCCTGTTCAATTTGCTGTATGCAAGCAGAATTCCTGATTTTCTTAGGACATCATTTCCTTAATTTTGACAAATTTTCCCATGTAAACATTTACACCTCAAGACACGTGCTTTCTGTACCGTGCAGCCCATCTGATGTACTTTACTAATGTAAAAAAAGAAAAATAATTGACTGGAAAGCTCTAAAGATTAACCATAAATTTGACTTGTGTTTTCCTTCACAAGTTTAATTTGTTTATTTTAAATTCGTCTCAGGACAAATGGGCAATTCAAATGCATTCTGCCTCATGACGTAATGGAAGCGCCCAGAATTGACAAGACACTTTTGAAACACTACACTAACTGAAAAGCAACAAAGCAGTAATGGTTAATTTGTGCCGTTGTGCGCCACTGTCTAGCACCGGCACTTATTTCTGGGTACCTGGGGGCATATTATCAAGACAGGCGATAAAGTGATCGCTGTTGTAGCGGCAGAAAACTGCAGCAAAAACTGCGATAATGGGCTTGATAATATGCTCTAAGGAATTCCAATTGAAGCACATGTTAAATGTGAAGGACTTCTAACATGGGCTTCAATTGGAATACCATAGAGCATATTATCAAGCCCATTATCGCCGCTTTAGTGACAGTTTTCTGCCGTTAAAACGGCGACAATTTTATCGCCTGTCTTGATAATATGCCCCTAGGACTCTTGGTGCTTTGTCCCATGGGCGGCACCCCCATCACATAGTGGGTGCTGACCTGTCTACCCCCTATGCCGACCTGGCTCATTCCCAGGCAGAAGGAAGCCAAGTTTATCAAATTACTAGTGGGACTCAGGTCTTATGTGCAGCTTCTTTGAGGTGAGATGCTGAGCCTGTTCTGCAAGATGCCAAACCAACATGTCTGATGTGCAAAAGACCCAGGAATGAACGAACTCTCTCAGACTCCAGAACCATGAATAAACCACTTATTTATAATTTTGTATATCTCTGACCAATCAGTGCGGGACAACCAACGCATTCTTCCTTGAACCCCAAAAGCAGGGAAAGTGTAATAGAAAGTAGATGAGGTAATAATTAGCATAGGCAATGTGCAACAATGTCACTTATAACAATGTCATTAATCATAACACAACCTCGTGTTACCTCATTTGCGGTCATAGCCCACTAAAATATTTGTAATCTGTAATGTATATGCATATGACATATTATTTACAATTAAGGCTCCATGTTTTCTGTTCTTACTGAATTTTACAGTTAAATACAGACAGAAAACATTCTGTTTCATGCCTGATTTTCTTTTTTAAAGTGGAAAAATGCAGATAATTTGGCTTCTTTTGAGTGACTCTCCATGCCGAGATTAATGAATTTGAAGCCAAAAGGGTACATATTGGCAGCATTGGAGTTATACTGTCATTTAACCAAATCTCATTCAGCTTTCTATCTCAACATGTATGTGGGCTATTACGCCAAAAAATTTCATGTGGATTTATTATTTTATTAAATTTCAGATGTGTAATGTACTAAAACTTGACAGGCATCAAACTTTGAGCGCACGTTTATCCATTAAATAAATGTGGAAATATACGAGTTATCACCTCCTCTGTTCTCAAAACACAAAATAAATCTAGATGAATACCAATAAGATGGCAAAAAAATAAATATGGACAAATACAGACTGAAATAAAAAAAAAATACAATAAGATCAGGAGCCCTGTTTAAAATGCATATTTGATATATACACCACATTCAGGGATGTCAGAGGTTGGTGATCTTGTTATGTTTTTAATAACGCCCTGAAGAAACCTCTCGATTATCTGAGCACTATGCAAAACAACAAAAAACGAGATATTAGCACAAATGGAACTGTGAAAAGAATATTTGAAAGTTATTTTCCTTACTATAAATCACATTCATATTTTTCAAATAGTAAGATGTAGTTGTTGTTACAAATGACTCAAAATAATAACATTTTAAAACCAAGGGAATGTATGTTTGATTGGTGTCTTTAAAGGGCATTTTCTCAACAAGAGTGAAACAGACATTGTGGCCCATATTTATCAATATTTCACACAACGTGACAAGCCATTATTCACGATTTTCTGTCGCACAGGCTAAAACATATTCAATAAGAGTACATTCAATTCAACATGTAAAGTCACATGAAATGTATATTGTTGTCTTTTGTCTTTAATCCTTTTATTCTTGTTCTTTTTCTTCCACTCCCTTGTGCTAACGCGTTTCGTCGTATGCGGGTATAACCCTTACGACTTCCTCAGGGCTGGAAGCAATATATAAAACTCTGTATTACATATACAGTAGGCCAAAAAAAAAAAATTATATCCTGTGACAAGCCACCTTGCTGCAGTGCATAAAGGGACAGGGTATTTAACATTATATGTCAAATTCCTGCTCTCTACCTGCACGGGCGTACAAGCTGATGCCAACGCATGACCCCTTGCACCATAGTGCCAGGGGGCCTGCTTTGTAGGCAGGTTTGTTTTTGTGCAGGAGGGAGCATCTTCCTGCACAACAACAATCCTCAGAGTAATTCTTCTCTTTCTAAGTCTGCTGCAGAAAGAGAAAAGAACAAGGAGAAATAAAGATATTTCTCCTTATTTGCCCTCTGGTGTGGTGGCGTAAAATTCTTACGCATTCCCAAGCCTACCAGTGTTGGGAATGTGTCAGAATGCATGGGTGGATACGTGCACACTGCACCATGCCACAGAGTAATGCAAGGCAGCGATCTGCGTTATTGCTTTACTCTAGATTTATCACGCCATGCAGGACCAAAAAGGGCCACCTTGTGTACAGGGCTGTACTGGGAACCGAACCATCCCTGGCAAACTGGTCAGCCGGCCCCCCTGGGTGTGGGAGTTGCGGCCGAGATCTATGCTGGGGCCGATGTCGGTCAATGTTGTTACAGGGGGTCGGAATTGCTGACACCCGGAAACAAAAATGGTCCCCCGGGGGCCAAAAATTGGCCCCCATCCAGGCGGCCCACCAGGGAATCGCCCAGTGCCCAATACGGCCAGCCCTGCCCTGCTTGTGTAGCCTGATAAATCTCATTTGGGGTTTGCATCACCCTTGCTTTCCCTTGCGTGGTGCAATGGCGATGCAAAACAATGATAAATATGGAGCTCAGTGTCTAACACGATGAGAACGTCTCTAGGCAGTGGAGTAACGCAAAATGTTGACCCTCCCACCCCCTAGAATGTGATGGGGGCCACTTCTAAACATTATCTATTTAGGGGTCATTGAAGTCAGGAAGCCCCTCAAGTGAGCCAATCAGAATGCTTTTTTATTTCTGCTTTGACTGCACATATATGCATTCCAATTACATTCAAGGGTATGACAGGGTTGTTGTGTTACTTCCTGTGACATCACGGAGCATTGTTCGATGTAATTGAACACACTCCCCCACTTATTTGTTGAGGATTTGTGCTCTAAGTAGGACTATCCTTCATGGAACCCATCTCCACATTCCTTTGCTTTTTTTTTTCCTCTCATCAGGAATTCATGTTTCAAACTGGAACTACAAAAAATATTTCAAAAAGAGAAACAAATTCTCACAGGATACACAATGTTATTAGTCGTATTCTGAATCCTATGGAGGATCAAAAAAAGGAAAGAACAAAAGAAATACAACACCTGAGCCAAAGAATATGTAAAAATATACACAAAATAAAAAATATAATAGTTGTTCCATCATTTGAATAGAGAATAGTACAAGAAAAAGTGCTTCTGCAATGTGACAAGTGATTGATATTTACAAATAAAATAATGGAGTATGAAATGCAGTGCATACAAGCAACTGCATACAGCCTTTCTGAAGTAAATATCAGTATCCTATTCAATGTCCTTATGCTAGAGGTTTAGCTTTAATCAATTGATTTCCTCTTTGAGGATAATGATTCCCTCCAGGTGTAGATAATGAGGTTATCGAAGTTTTGACCCACAAAAGCACAGTCATTGAAAACCTTTAATTTGGATCTTCATCAGGACAGAAAAAGTGGGTAAATAGGTGTTGCGATGGGCGTTCTGCTCAGGGCTGGACTGGGAACCACGACCGGCCCTGGCAAGTGCTCGGCTGGCCCCCCTCCCCACTGGGGGAGGGGGGGGGGGGGGGGTGGGCGAGCACTTTGTCGGGCCGGTTTTTGGCCGATTTTGTTACAGGGCCGATTATGCTGCAAAAACGGCCCTGTAACACAAAGGGCCCCCAGGGGCCCAAAACCGGCCCCCACCCGTGCGGCGCACCAGGGGATTGCCCGGTGCCTGCTATGGCCAGTCGGGCCTTGTTCTGCTGCAACACCCATTGATTTTGACACTTCCCCGTAATTTACAAGGGTGGCGCAAATAATAGGCAGCGCCAAAATTAAGACCAGTGAAAACCTGGTCTTAACATGGCAAAACAAGGAGAAATGCTTAATCCCTCTTCGTTTTTGCTGTGTCTATGTGTGCTGCATTGTACAGCACACATAGAAACAGCAAAACGCCATAAATGATTGTTTATCTGTAGGAAGGTGTCCCTTCCTGCACATAAACAATCATTCCCTCAACGCAGGCACCCTTTGTAGGAAGCTGGCTCTGTATATACTATACCATAGTAGGGTATAGTGTGCACAGCGTCCTGTGGAACCCCAAAGGTAGGCAGAGGTTAAGTTAGATAGAACCTTACCCTCCATTTGTGGTAGTGTGGTCGAGCAGTAAGGCTTTATCAGAGAACAGTGTTAAGCATTTGTTGCACACACTCGGTCAGCAAATGAATTCACAAACTCAAAGACTGAACTTCAGACCAATCAAAAAAATATTCTTTTAGTTATTTTATTTTCTAGAACCAAGCAAGTCTGGCACAGGTAAGCAATAAATACTTTACAGTAGTAATGCAGTCTGTAAGCAGTTTGAATTGCAATTGTAAATGTACGTTGATTTGATTACAGTAGTGTTACTGATAATGCAATGATTTCAGAATACAGTACATACACTTTGTTTAGGATTTTTTGCAGTATATCACGTAAGATACTTTTTAGATTACTTTTCTTACACAGTCCAGTATACCTGGATACTGCACTGGGACATTTCCTGTAAACAGGTAAGTAAAAGCGTTTTTGGTTATTTAGCTACAGTTCTATAGGATTTTTTAGATTTTCCAACTCCACACTTAGAAACTTTTTTATAAAAAAACAGTCATGTTAACCTATTGAGAAAAATAGTGTTATTGGTTTGTAGGTAAGTGTTCGGTTGTGGGATTTGGTATTCTGAGGGTAGACTCAGGGTTCCCCCCAGGGTCAAGAATGCACTTTTGTTACACCCTCAGTGACACTGGGGCGGCTGGGTGCAGAGTGCTGTTTTGGCATCGGGTGCCCTGTAGCTTTTAATAGGGGTCTCCGGTTTGCAAAAGCACTGCAGGCTTGGGTACGAAGGTCTTCTGGGTGCTACCACAACGTGGAGAAGTAAGTTGGGATGCTGGGGGTTGGTTAGACAGTCGATTGGGCCACCCTGGGCCGTGGGGCATAGAGTGCAGCGGTGCCTTTTAGGGTCAGATCCTCTTACCAGTTCCTGGTCGCGGTTGGGGGGACCTTCCAGTTGGAGGCTGCAGGTGTTGGCTGAAGGCTTGAAGCAGGTCAAGGATCACTGGAACGCAGGTCAGGATTGTCAGGGAGACCTACTCGTGGTGTTTGCCCACTCGGGCTGTGGACGGTGGGTGCAGAGTGGTGTGGGTTCACTGTTTCCGACTGTGCCCAAAGGTTGTTGATGCACAAATCTGGTGTTCACGAGAGACACAGTCTTTGTGGTTGAAGTTAGGCAGGTACTCCAGGGTTTTCGAGGTTGCTGACTGCAGGACACACCGGGATTTTGCAGGAGCAGGTTCTAGGTGGAGGCAGGACAGTAGGGCTGACAAGTCAGTGGGTGTCTTCCTCTTGTGAGCTTTGGCACAGCTGTTTGGTTCTTCTTTGTTTCTTCTTGTTTCTTGTCTGAGTTCTTGGTTCAGGTCTGCCACCTAAATACTATATTTAAGGGGCGTTTTTGTGGTGTTCACCTCACATGCGGGAGTGGACACAATCCCTAATCCTGATTGGGAAGTGCCTGCCATCTGTAAGATGGCTGGCCCTGAAGAGTGGGCTTCACCTCACCTCCCCCACCTGAGAGGAGGAGGAGGAGGAGTGGGGCACACCTTCTGAGCTGGCTACTTTTTCCCGCCTTTCTTCCTGCTGAAAGGGAGGGGAAACAGCAAGGGGGCCTGCTCCTGATAGCAGGAGAGGCTGGGAGTTGCATTGCCTTTGAAGCTCCCCTACCACAGATGGCTTTTCCTGGTCTGGGGGAGGTATGAACACCTCTGCCCAGGAAAGGCTTTGTTCCTGGGCTCAGGGAGCGAATGCTCCCACCCTAGGGGTCCAGAAACATGTCTTATGATGGCAGGAAGGTGTGTTCCAGTCAGGGAACACATCAGAGGCTGGTCTTTTTTTCAGGGGGCATTTCTAAGATGCCCTCTGAGTGCATTTTTCATTAAATCCCACACTGGCATCAGTTTGGGTTTAATGTGCTGAGAAGTTTGATGCCAAACTTCTCAGTTTTCAGTGCAGCCATTATGGTACAGTGGAGTTCGTAATGACAAACTGCCAGCGCCGTATACTCTTAATGCCAACACTGCACTTACAATGTCTAAGAATGGACTTAGACACTGTAGGGGTACAGAGCTCATGCACTTGCTTCTCTCTTTGAAATAATTTTTGTAGTTCCCGTTTGGACCATTTTGTTATCTGTACCAAATTGTACCCAAGTCCTAATCTCTTTTGGGTGACCCCATTATGTTGTAAAGGAATTCATGTTCAGTGGTTCAGACACATACAGTCATCACCTTTCACAAAACCTCTTACTCATAAGTCAAAGGTAACAAACTTGGAAACATGTGTACAAGCCGTCACTTTGACCTTCCACCTGTGAAGGGGAAAGGTCCCATTAGTCAAAACAAGACATTTACTTCACCCAGCCGCGGCCTGTGCAGGTAAGAATGGTGGGGCCAGGTAGGGGGGATTTCGACAAGCGACAAGGGAAAATTAAATAAATAATATATTTTCCCTCGTCATTGTCT
Organism: Lissotriton vulgaris; assembly: GCF_964263255.1. Lineage (NCBI taxonomy): Eukaryota > Metazoa > Chordata > Amphibia > Caudata > Salamandridae > Lissotriton > Lissotriton vulgaris. Next base: position 1,702,710,330 of record NC_141695.1, read on the forward strand.
GTCGAAATACCCCCCACCACTCTTACTACACGGGCTGCGGCTGACTTCCTGTCTTCATCCATCCACTCCTCTCCCTGGTCACTGCACTGTTCCTGGAGGGAGGATAGAACAAGGAAACAGGGTTAGAAGTAACTCCAGGACCCCCCAGAAAGGCAGGGGGACCCCTTTGTGCCCTAATTTGTCATTGTCCAATCCATTGATTACTTTCTCCATGCTCCTGTCTCAGGCAGAAGAGGAAGGGGTCCAGTAGATGTCGCTGCAGAGCGGCATTTCATACCCCTCGGATGCCTTTGGTTTTAGCTAGTAATGGCCTCCGCGGCGACAGTCCGGCTGCTGCGCTCGGCCATCTAGGAAGCTGCTGCTCGCTCAGGCCAAGAGGTGGCAGGAAGTAACTGGCTGCTGGCGGCGCGGGCCTCCTTGGTCAGTTTCACATGAAAAGACAACGAAAAGCAGCCGCTGAATTATTTATAATATGCAAGGCACAAACTTGGTCAATTAACCTTGAAAACGTCATTTAACCGTTAAGCCAGGCAGGACTGGCTTTAGGGCAGTGCGATCGGTGCAGCCGCACCTGGCTCTTAGCTCTTGAGGCGCTGTGTTTAAAAATAACTTGTGTGTTAATAGCCCCTGCTGCAGAGTTCGTTGTGTGTCCAGCAGTTTTCAGGCAACAATAAAAATGTCACAATCACTCTGATGATTAATGTTTCTGCTGGGGAGAAATTGCAGGTATGTCTAGTGGCAGTTTTGACTCACCATGAAGCAGCGCAGGTGGTTGATATGCCTGTTGCAGAGAACATGTACTATCCAGATCACAGAGCTGTATTTTATTGGGATAGCTCAATGGGTTACTACTTTTGTCACAGAGATTTTTTTGCTACTTGCAGTTCATAAGTTGCAACCCTGCAATAGCACAGTGACCTATGAAGTGTAATAAAAAGATCTGCAAGCAAACTGCATGGTATAGGTTAGAATGTTACACCCCCCCCAATCTTTCAATATCCTGATGCTGCTGAAAAAGGTAGAAATACATTCTTATTAGTAAAGCTAACCCCTACCACTATGTTACATTTTAAATCCTGAGTTTGTGCTTCTCCATAACAAACACACTTAAAATGTACTGCAATCTAGTGTGGATGACATGCGAATCCTACACCTTTTAACATGTATGATTCACTGTCTCTGTATATGTGTGGATGATGTAAAGTGCTCTGAAACCCTATACTGGTATTAGAAGCGCTGTAAAATAAATGAAATATATGTGAGAATGGGGCTATGAAGAGATAAAGGACACTGTTGGAGGGTAGCAGTGAGGAAATCCGTGGAGAAGGGGGTCATGGGGGGTGCCAAAAAAGATTTTCACACTGAGTTCCACCAGTGCTAAAGCCCGCCCTGAATCCAGGCCCCGTGCAACAAACATACTGTAATTTGGTTGCGCAGTGGGGAATGCCCAGATTACTAGGCCCTGTCTGTGGCATTGGCTGCTTTATACTTCAAGAGTATCCTGTGCATATTGAGACTGGGATATCTGGGGTCACAAGCTCTTCCGACATTTTGAGTGAGTTAAAAACAGTGTACTGGATCGGACGGATTCCTGAGAGAGGACTGAGACGAGGGTAACCGATTGTTTTAGGTCACTATATTTGATGGTTTTTTTTTATAAACCATGAATTATATTTACAAAGTAATTTACACAAATGTCATATTTTACTAGTGTGGTGGTGTAATATTGTGTGAGCAAATCTTCTCCCATGAGTGGGGAATATTTGTTCAAGGGCAGAGATTAGGGTGACCAAATTTTCTAAACCAAAAAAAGTGCCATTCCACCGCCATTGAAGAAATCCTTCTTCAAAGTCTACAATAACACAAAAGCTTGAGACATTGTCGCATGCACATAGCTGCCAAGTTTTCAGTTTAAGTGTGCCATTTCCATGTTTTCAGTATGGTCATGTGTGATAGCTCAACGCCTTGCGTGTGATACTTGAGTGACACTTCAAAACATGTAGCACAAAGCAGTTAAGTTCATGATGTGAAATACTTATGACAGATTACTCCTTCAGTGACATGTAATATTCTAGCCATCTGTCCTTCCCCTCTGCAGCCTCCTCTTTGTTATTGACCCCTCTGTACCTTTATTGTCTCTTGACTCTTTCCCTTCTGTTCCTCCTCTCAAACTCAGCCTTTCCTTCCAGGCAGCTTACTTTCTCATTCCTACATGCACCTCCTTCTCCAGCTCTCCTTTCAGTCAACCTCTATCTACTCTCAATTTTCCCATCCCATTTTATCTCTGTGTCTCTCTTTCATTCTTCCGACCTGGCTTGATGCTGTAGGTGTTGTGCAGTTGCACGAAGATGGCTTATTGTGTTGTCTACAGGCCTCTCCTGCCTGCATGTTCCTGGTGTTGCCCTGAAGCTCTTTATTCAAAGTTGAACATCTTGAAATTCAACTTTTGGAAAGCTATTTGTGGGCCTGAAACTGTATTAGTAACTTTCGGCTGCACCTTCCTGACTCTGAAGGACACATGGATGTAGTGATCCTACCACCAGCCGAGGTCGGCAGTAGGAGTTATTGCATAGCATTTGGTGATGCAGTGCACGCAACAAAATTTGTTTTATTTATTTATATGTTTACTTACCTGTTAAACTCCGTAATCCCTATATTACAACCCCTCCCCCTCCCCACGTCACCGCCCTGCAGGAACTCCTACTGCCGACCACGGCTGCCTACCACGACTTTTCTGAGCATAAAGGTGAAGCTTACTTACCCGCCTGATGTCGGCCTATCACTGTACAGAGGCAACAACAGACTGGTACTGATGGTGGGAGCCACCCATCTGTCCATGGGGAGCTCACACGCCTCAGACCAGGGGCACCTCTCAACCCCTCGGCTCTTTACTTTACAAGAGCACATGAAAATCCTGGATGGGCCGGACACACTGGGCTCAGCAGCGCACGTGGGATGGTCCTGGCCTCTGCTCTGTGTAACCAGCGAGGAGGATGTAGAGTAAAGGCCAGACTTTCTACCAAAAACATGTGAATAGAGTGAACTGCAGCAAGGGTTACCACCATTTAAGAATAAAGGGGCATATTATCAAGACCGGCGTTAAAAATGATCGCAGTTTACCGGCAGAAAACTGCCGCTAAAGCGGCGATAATGGGCTTGATAATATGCTTTGAAGAATTCCAATAGAAGCCCATGTTCACACCAGAACATGGACTTCTATGGGTATTATCAAGCCCATTATCTCCACTTTTTTCATCCGCTAAACCGGCGATAATTTTTAACGCCGATCTTGAAAATATGCCCCGTAATTATCAATACCTGGGCACCAGCCTTAAAAATAATGACAGTCACTGGATTGGCACCACTTTTAGAACTGCAAACAAATTGTGTGACAATCTCTGGTACTTGCAGAGATGCGAGAAAAATGCTGAAACGTGTAATTTTAAGCCGTGATGCGTGGCACTCGGCAGGTGTGTATACATGCAACATTTATACTAATGCACAATAGGGCAAGCATGTGAATAGGCAGCTGTTTCTTTGCTCAGCAGGTGGCCAAGCACCTAATGTAACTGTTTGGAGCAAGGTTCAGAAGTATCTTAGGGGGCTTATTGGTTTACAGTGAATAACCAGGACTGTGTCAGGTGCCAGAGTTGTTTGGCATCAGCTTACCAAAGAATGTGAAAAACAATTCTTTGATTCACACCTCAAAACTTGAATCGTCCTTTCAAACTGGAAACAAAGACCACGTGAGTGTCAGCATACCCATCGACATGGATGACTTTTCCCACAGATTGCTCATGTTGGTTAATTGGGGTATCATTAGACGTCCTTCAGGCTACTGAAACTAAACTGTCCCAGACCATCAGCATGAACTTGAATTTGTTGGAAAAATTCAGGTTGCAGTGCTCTAAATCTTAAGGACGAGAGTGTCCAACTGCCCCCAAGCAGAGATCAGACAGACATACTGCAAAGAACTATCTGAACCGGTTTAGAAAAGGCATTCGGAAGCTGTAGAGCAGGAACACAACCTTAACTCCGAATATACGAGCAGGGCCAGACTGACAGACCGGACATTTCCCCGGTGGGCCACCAGGGTTGGAGGCTGGTTTTGGGCCCCTGAGGGCCGATTTTGTTACAGGGCCGTTTTGCAGCATAGCTGCAATATCGGCCGCTGTAACAAAATCGGCCGAAACCGGCCGTGGCAAACAGCTCGGCCGCCCCCCCAACATCCCTGGGGTCGACCGAGCACTTTGCCAGGGCCGGTATACGAGTGAAAATGCAGTGGAAATGCACACCAGTCATGGAAGCAAAGTAAAAGCAACGCTTGCATAGAATGGGAGAATACAGCTACACAAAGCAGACCGGAAACCAACATGCACAAAAGAGTAACTCGTTACAGGGCGGGCCCTAAGCATGGGCAGTATAGGCAGCTGCCTAGGGCCATGAGCTCAGGTCAAAAACATAGGGCCCAGCTTCTGTGTGAAACACCACACTATCAGTCAGCCCACCTGCTCTTCCAGTGCCCCTCCTCAATCTGATCACATCAGAGAGCTTCAATGCCTTGTCAGGGGTAGTAAGTGCTATTTAAAGCCAATCGCAAATGCAGTTTAAAGGAAGTTCTCTTGACTTCCCTAGTCCAAGGGCTTGGTGGCATTCCTGGGGGTGCAGGGTTGGGGGACAGAGAACAGTGGGTGGGGAAGTGGGCAGCAGCAAAGAAAACAATTGTCATACCTGCCAACTTACAAATTAATGCCACTATGTGAAGAGGGAGCAGGGCTGTGAACGGGGTGCAATCTCATGCCAAGAGCTATCTAAGAGGCACTCTGCTTCTCTCACCAAGCCCCCAACCCACCACCAACGCCTGTGTCTCTACCAGAAAAATAAAAACAAAGGGTCAGTGAGGCTGTGTCCGATGTCCTAGGGTGTTTTCACAGGAAACAACCATTACAATGCAGTCATTACAATGCAGTACCTTTACAACGCAGTCATTACAACACAGATGCCTTTACATTGCATGCCATTACAATGCAGTCATTACAACACATGTCACTGCAATGCATGCCATTACAAACTATACCATTACAACGCATGCCATTAAAATGCATTATAAGGTAAGTAATGTTTTATTTTTTGTTTTAGGGTGGGTATGGGTTTTAGGGTACATGGGTATAGTGTTTTTGCCCCTACCCAATCCAACACTTACCCTACTGTTGCACTCACTGGAGTGGGAATATTAATTTTTACCCGTACAGTATCCAACACTTACCCTACTGTTGCACTCACTGGAGTGGTAATTGTAATTTTTACCCTTAGACCATTCAACACTTACCCTGCTGTTGCACTCACTGGAGTGGGAATAATAATTTTTACCCCTAGACCATTCAACACTTACCCTACTCTTCCCCTAAAAGTATTATGCGTTGTAATGGTGTGGGTGTAATGATATGTGTTGTAATGGAATGCATTGTAAATGTAGTTTCTAAAAATGCATTGTGATGGTATGCGTTGTAAAATCATGCGTTGTAATGGATGCTGCGATGTAAAAACCGCATTGTAAAGGCATGTGTTGTAATTGTTTGTGTTGTAACATCATATATTCTGTTTTCACACCTCTTAAAGGACATCTGCTGCTTGAAGCCTCCGAAAAGGAGTTGAAAATCCACCGTTTACAGTGGTTTTCAGCTCGTTTTTCCTGCCACTGTGTGATTTCGTCTGCTCACTGGGTGACCATGTGAAGGGAGCCAAAATCGTGTGCCACACGGTGGCACCGTGTGAGCTGGCAGGTATGACTTGGGTAGGCTCAGAATGTCAGGGTTGGGGCAGCACCTCTCATAGCATCTATGCTGAATATTTTCCTTCCCCTCCTGTTTGTTGCCAGGCAACAGAAGGGCCCCTTTGTTCCAAGGACCAGCCGAACATTATCAGGTGAGGAGAGGTGAGTCGGGGGAGGAGGGAGCAGCCAGATAAGACTGGCATGACAGGGCGGTGTTTAGCAAAGTGCACTCTCCTGGGCCTTGAAGAGCTGCATCAGGCTGCAAGTCCAGGTATGGGGTCCCCTTCCCTGGGCATTGCAGCCATTATCAAGTGATGTGAGGCCCAGAACAGGGGCCCCCACTGCTATTGGCTTCTGTGCTACACTATTGCTGTGAAGCCTTGGGGTTGAAACTCCTTCCCCTGTGCCTCTTGGAACATGGAGTAGTTTCATGGAAGTGTAGAAACACAGGTGCAAGTCCTGGCATCAGCTCTAAATCCTCTGATTCTGACCAAATCATTAAATATCCCTATGATTAAAAAACAAACCTGACCTTTTGTAATGGTATTGATCCTGTAAAGCGCTCCAAAAAACAGGCTCAATTCGTGCCATATGACAGTGCAAAAAATGACGAAAAATAGTGCTATGTCACTGTCACCTCATGTTGTGGGACTGTACATTATGCATGACTTGTCAATCCCCTGCTGAATAGATGGGTGGAAGGGTGGATGGATGGGTGAGAGGGAGGACTGCCCATGGATGGCTGAGTGAAAGGATGGGGGGATGGCTGAGTGAAAGGATGGATGAATGAGTGAAAGGGTGGATGGATGAATGAGTGAAAGAATGGATAGACAGTTGGATGGATGGATGGATGGATGGATGGAGTGAAATGGTTGATGTATGATTAATGAATGGATGGATGGACAGATGATAAATGGATTGATGAGTGAGTGAAAGGCTGGGTGAGTGAAAGGGTAAATAGATGGACTGAGGAGTGGATGGATAGGTGGAAGGGTAGATGAATTAATGAAAGGATGGATGACCGAGTGAAAGGGTGGGTGGAAGGAAGACTGATAGGGAGTACTGGTGGGTGGAATAAAAGGCTGGATAGATGGATGAGTTGATGAATGGATGAGTGAATGGATAGACAGATGAGAAAAAGGTTGGATGTAAGGCTGGATGAGTGAAAGGATGGGTGGAAGGCTGTGTGAAAGGCTGTGTGGATGAATGAGTGATAGGGTGGATGGACAAATGAGTGGAAGAATTGATGGATGGTGTGAAAGGGTTGATGGATGAGTGAAATGATCGATGAGTGGACAGATGTGATTGATGAGTGGATGGATAGGTGGAAGGGTGGATGGATTAGAGAAAGAATGGATGGCTGAGTGAAATGGTGGGTGGATGGAACAGTGACAGGGAGTATGGATAGATGGAATGAAAGGGTGAATAGATGGATGAGCAGTAGGATGAGTGAATGGACGGACAGATGAGAAAAAAGGTGGATGTAAGGCTGGATTAGTGAAAGAATTGATGGATGGATGAGTGAGTGAGTGAGTGAGTGAAAGGACAGATGTGTGAAAGGGTTAATGACTGGATGAGTGTAATGGTGGATAACTGAGTGAAAGGATGAATGGCTCAGTGAAAGGATGGATGGCTCAGTGAAAGGGCGGATGGATGGAGTGAAAGGGAGGAAAGATGGAGTGAAAGGATGGATGGGCGGATGAGCGAAAGGATAGACAATAGATAGAGGAGTGAAAGGATGGATGGATGAGTGAAAGGATGGATAGATAAGTGAAAGGGAGGATGGAGGGCTGAAATAAAGGATGGATAGATGAGTGAAAGTGTGGATGGATGGATGAAAGTGTGAATCAATGGATGGATAAGAGATAGAATAGAAGGATGGGTGAAAGGGTAAATGGACAAATGAGGGAAAGGATGCAGTGAAAGTATAGATGGATGAATGAGCGATAGGATGAATGATTGATTGGATATGGGATGAATGGATAAATGAAAGGGTGGATGGAGGGATGGATGAGTGAAATGATGGATGGATGGATGGATAGGTTTGGAGATGGATGGATAGGTTTGGATATGGATGGGAGCACAGATAGACGGAAGAACAGAATGGTAAAAGACTGATTGATGGATAGTCCTGAACCTGCGCACACTGTTCAGGGTATTGTAGAGAATATCCCCCACCGTTCCGGCCGTGGCACCTTTGTTGGATGCTGAGAAGGCATTTGACTCGTTAGAATGGCCATTTTTGCATGGTACGCTAAGCAAGATGGGCCTCCCTTTGGGATTCACAACCCATAACACATTACTGTACACACAGCCCACAGCTTGCATCCGACTTATTGGGACTCTCACTGCCCCCTTCACCCTAGCACGGGTAACGCGACCGGGCTGCCCATTGCAACTCCTACTAGTTATCATAGCGCTATACCCCCTGGTACGGTAACTGCAGGCACAGCACCCTAACAGAGAGCTTCCTATCAAAACGGGGCTGCTTTTGAATACACTTTATGCTGAGGATATCATCCTTTATGTGCGACAGCCAAACAAGAACCTATCACCCTTTCTAAGGGAAATAATACGCTATGGTGCCCTATCGGGGCTTCACATAAACTGGGACAAATCTGTACTCTTCCCCCTCATGTTAATACCGAGCAGGGTAAATAACAAATTCCCACTGTTGTGGTGTGAATACTCAACCAAATACCCCAGATACATGTTCACAGGGATAAGGAACATATAACTATGGTCCTGAAGACACAGGTAGAAAACTGGATGAAACTTACCCTGTCCATGGTGGTCTGCCTAGCCATTGCTAAAATGGCGGTCCTGCGACAGTTTTTGTATCTGTTTTATAATATTCCTAACCAATTGACCAATGCATTTTTCATGATGCTCTGCACCACCCTTACATGCCTCATTTGGGGGGGGTGCAAATAGCCGAGAATCAGTTGGCACACAATGGTCCTTATGTAGGATCATTGGGGCTTTGGAGTCCCCAGTTTCCATCTTAACTATTTGGTGGCCCATTGCAGCTTTCCTCAGCACTGGTACCACCCAGAGGCTCGGATACCTTATGCTAAACCTAAAGCTGACCTTGCTAGCCCCTACACAGCTGGTTGCATTGCTGCTGGCCGGGCTGTCGTGATATCTACATAATATACAGACTTTGTCCACCTCCAGCTGGGCCTGGAAGCAACTGATTCGTATGACGGGGGGCCATTTGGTGAACTCCTCGGCTATACCTTTAGCTGCGAATCCAAAGCTGACCATCACCCAGGGGGCTCTGGTTCGGAGAACCCTCTCCAGATACTCATTGCCCACAATTGGGGACTTTTTACCCAATGGACATGACTTCTCACAGACGCCGGACACGCATTTCCAAAAAGCTCCCTTAATGGACCATTTCGTGCTATGGTGACTGCGGATCACTGAAATTATATCGACCTCAAAAATATTGAGTTGCCATAATATCGTTGATAAAATATCGATGGACAAAATATCTACTGGCTATCTTTAAACAGGTAAGTACTAAAATATCGACTCTAAAATATCAAGTTACTAAAATATAGACTGTAAAAATATCGGTTTTTTTTGTCTTTAAATTAAGTTGAAACTAATGTAGTAATAAATATATTTATTATAAACTTACTTACAATTAATAAATTAATGTTATATTAATAAATATTTATTGTAAATTAAAAAATATATAAAAAAAATACATATATATTTATATAATTTTTTATTAAATAAACATATATAATAATTTTACCGTAGCATAGCAAAATAGTTAAAATTTATTGTAACAACTGTAGTGAATTCTACAATAGCTAAAGCGTTGGATAGCGTAGGGGTAAAATTTACTATTCCCACTCCAGTGGGTGCAACAGTAGGGAAAGCGTTGGATAGCATAGGGGTAAAATTTACTATTCCCACTCCAGTGGGTGCAACAGTAGGGAAAGCGCTGGATAGCGTAGGGGTAAAAATTACTATTCCCACTCCAGTGGGTGCAACAGTAGGGAAAGCGTTGGATAGCGTAGAGGTAAAAATTACTATTCCCACTCCAGTGGGTGCTACAGTAGGGAAAGCGTTGGATAGCGTAGGGGTTAAAATTACTATTCCCACTCCAGTGGGTGCTACAGTAGGGAAAGCGTTGGATAGCGTAGGGGTTAAAATTACTATTCCCACTCCAGTGGGTGCTACAGTAGGGAAAGCATTGGATAGCGTAGGGGTTAATATTACTATTCCCACTCCAGTGGGTGCAACAGTAGGGAAAGCGTTGGATAGCGTAGGGGTAAAATTTACTATTCCCACTCCAGTGGGTGCAACAGTAGGGAAAGCGCTGGATAGCGTAGGGGTAAAAATTACTATTCCCACTCCAGTGGGTGCAACAGTAGGGAAAGCGTTGGATAGCGTAGGGGTAAAAATTACTATTCCCACTCCAGTGGGTGCTACAGTAGGGAAAGCGTTGGATAGCGTAGGGGTTAAAATTACTTTTCCCACTCCAGTGGGTGCTACAGTAGGGAAAGCGTTGGATAGCGTAGGGGTTAGAATTACTATTCCCACTCCAGTGGGTGCAACAGTAGGGAAAGCGCTGGATAGCGTAGGGGTAAAGATTACTATTCCCACTCCAGTGGGTGCAACAGTAGGGAAAGGGTTGGATAGCGTAGGGGTTAAAATTACCATTCCCACTCCAGTGGGTGCAACAGTAGGGAAAGCGCTGGATAGATTATGGGTAAAGATTACTATTCCCACTCCAGTGGGTGCTACAGTAGGGAAAGCGTTGGATAGCGTAGGGGTGAAAATTACTATTCCCACTCCAGTGGGTGCTACAGTAGGGAAAGCGTTGGATAGCGTAGGGGTTAAAATGACTATTAATTCATTAACAATTAACAATTTTAATTATTTGCATATTTAATTAATTATTATTACATTACTTCCCACCCTATCCCCCTATAAACTCACAACCCACTACTGAAAATAATTTACTAAATATTAATTATTTATCAATTAATTATTTATAATTAATTACCAATCATATTTTAATTAATTACCAATTAATATTTAATTAACAATTATTATTAATTTACATAATTAATTAATTAATAATAAATTACTTCCCACCCTATCCCTCTATAAACCCATAACCCGCTACAGAAAATAATTTACTAAATATTAATTATTTATCAATTAAATATTTATAATTATTTACTAATTTTATTTTAATTAATTACCAATTAATAATTATTTAACAATTATTATTAATTTACATAATTAATTAATTATAATAAAATTACTTCCCACCCTATTCCCCTATTAACCCACAACCCGCTACAGAAAATAATTTACTAAAAATTAATTATTAATCAATTATTATTTTTTACCAATTATACTTTAATTATTTACCAATTAATAATTAATTAACCATTATTATTAATTTACATAATTAATTAATTATAATTAAATTACTTCCCACCCTATTCCCCTATAAACCCACAACCCGCTACAGATTTATATTACACAATTATTAAAAAATATTAAAAAATACCTTATTTTCGATTTTTTTGTCTATATTCTATCTAGTCGATATTATGTCTAGTCTATATTTTTGATTCAATATTTTGGCTATTATTATCGATATTACTCGATATTTTTGTAGTCTATATTATGTCTGGTCGATATTTTGGCTAGTCTATATTTTTTACTCGATATTTTGTCCAAACGATATTTTGGAATCGATATTATGTCTGTTTACCGGTGACTGCAGGGGGACACTCAGAGCCCAGATCCCTATCAGCGCTATAGAGCCGGCCAATTTCCCACCTATGACATTACTCATAACAGATACTGGATTGGACCACATAACTTTCAAGCTCTACTGTACAAGCTTGACTTTGCTCCCTACTCAGGACGCCAAGATATGCGCCACATGGGAGCAAGACCTGGGGCGCCCACTAAGTGATTCCCAATGGTATTAATACTGTGCACAAACACGTATCATATCCCTTAATTATCGCCATAAACTCTTCCATTTTAAATTACTTTGGCAGGTGTATGCCGCCCCGGGTAAACTACATCGTATAGACCCCACTAGACCACACACTTCTTCCAAATGCTAGACACCATCCGCAGACTTTGCCCACATGACGTGGACCTGCGACAAGATAGCAAAGTTTTGGCAGACCATATTTACTGAACTGACCCATATGACACAAATTGGCATAGCTCCTGTGCCATTAGGGGCCTTTTAAGATATGTTCATGACCTCCATGATGATTAATCGCATTAGCCTTACTGCTCACCAAAAGGGAAATAGCTATACAATGGGGCAGTGGGAAAATGCCCCAAAAATATCCATCGATTAAGTCTCATGCACTGCAACACTAACAGCAAGCTGGACACTACCTTGCAGCCACCTGCCTCAAGACCACACAACATATGGCAGCCACTGCGGGCTTATCTCCTCAAGCTCGAAACCTCTACCAGCTCACAACCCTAATAACCATACCTGTTTTTTACACCGTTGATGTGCCTGAGCGGGATCCAATGTGGAGGGGGGTGTAATATAGGGGCATGCGTCGGGTGCAGCGCCACCCATCATCTGTCGAACCTGCTGGCCTACAAAGTATGCAACAATGTTCCTACCATTGCCTGTCCTTGTCAGTGTATAACATAGTGTGAAACATATTGCAGACTATGTTGCATTATGCCATTTATGTATGGCACCTTATTCAAAACCCAAAAATGAAGTTTAAAAAAAAAGACTGATTAATGGATGAAAGTGTGAATGGCTGACAGCATGTAAAGGTGAAAGGGAGGATATCAGAAGGTGGATGAAAGGATGAATGAATAGATGCTTGGATGGAAGAGACAGGAGAGCTCTTTTGGAGACTGTTGCAATGACTTGTTTTGCTTGCTTGCTGCCATAGCTTTGGTTCATAGGAGGGATATTTTCATTTTCTGACTACTACCTTGCCTATGCGTGACAACTTATATATTTGCTATGTGTTTGCATATGACATATCTACATCATATGTATTGCATTTTGAGTGACACCCAACTGCTACTAGAATACTCCTTTAGTAATTGTAAATTGTAGCATGTTTGGTTTCAGTGTAAGGTTCTAGAGCAGGGGTCTCCAAACCGGTCCTGGAGGGCCAGATCCATGCCAGATTTTTTGGATATCCCCATTGAGATGCATGTAGTAATTTTAAAAATCTGGCATGGATCCGGCCCTCCAGGACCGGTTTGGAGACCCCTGTTCTAGAGAGAGCCTTATAGTGCCATGAGCTGTGCTTGAGGTGTGCAATGTGTTTGCCGGGTCTGGAGGCTTAGTGGACTAATGTGTCCACTGTAGGGGTCCGTGTTTGACCTCACGGTCAAATCCCTTTTGTTCCCCATAGCCTTTCATCCTTCTGAGGCAATAAAATGGGTACCATTGAGTTGCGTAACAATAAACATCTGTTATTCAGCGCCAGGACGCCCACGGGTGAATGTGCGTTTCTCATATACGCGTTATGTTTTGTAACAATAGGCAAGGTGTCCAAAATAAATGGTGTAATAGTGCATTCTCAGTGGCATATTCAAGAGCACTGCAGAGAAAAGCACCTTTGTGACCCCTGTCTGCCAGTGCTAGCCTCCAGGTATGGCGACCTTACTGCAGCTCTCTCCAAAGCCTTCGTAAACAAACTCCGAATCCCTAATTTAAGTCCCATTTGCTGACGCACACATAATGTGCTCCCTATAGTGGGTCTGCCACAGCAATCCCCCTAGGTCACCACCATACAACAGCTTTTAAGTAACATCCTGCAGCAATGCGATGCAAGAATTTCTTAATGACTCCAAGATTATAGTAGAACAATTCTCCGGGGATGCATTAGACATCAGTTTCCAGTTTCTAGCTAAGAAACAGAGTAGTTCCACAGCAGTCTTGAGACAAAACCTAATTGTTGATATTGTTTCTCTGCCCAGATCAGGTGTCTCCAATGAGTAGCTCATGAGCTTCCAGTAGCTCTCCAGGAACCTCGGAGTAGCTCTCCTGTGTGCAGCCCAACCTACGACTATCAAAGCTTTTGCTTGGTTGAATTATTATATGTATACCAAAACTAAAAAGCATGTATTCAAGACAAAAAATGTGTGTATTTTCACAACTCATAAAGTGATATCTCTGGAAAATTTTGTTGAGTTTTCAAGACGTGCTTGAAGCTATTATTTGGGTAGGAGAGATTTATTACTCATATTTATACCTAGGTGCCTGGGGGGTTACAGCTATGGTTTGTATGTACTACCCATGTAATATTTTAGTTCAAATTGTCAAAGCCTTTTTTACATTACCGAAGGAAAGCCTGCCTACTGCACTGATGTGATCACTGCTGACACTCTTGGATGGGGTGTTCACTATTACTTCACTAGTATAGGACATAAGGAGCTCTTGTTACTGAAAAGGTTGGAGACCCCAGGTCCAGATGTTACAAAGGCCTAAACTCTCATTGTAGTGGCAGGAATAAACAGCACTGGTACACCGACTACAAAAACACAGACACATGCATGAACAACTCCCACCAAAGCTGTCCACTGCCTTCTCCCCACAACTGGCTTCACTAATGGCTTAAATCAAGTGCATCATCAATCTTTCGCTTCCGGTCACAGGACAAGGAATTGATATGAAAACTGTAACTTTCACTTGCACAGATTTCCAGCCGAGGAGGTCTCAAGTTGCTTCTTTATATGAGATGTAAGTAGTTCATGCTGCTGTTATTTTCTTGCATTCTGGAGCTTGCCTTTTTATTTTTCCACCATAAATGCAGTGGTACAAGATCCAAATAAAAGAAATAAATCAAATGAGTTTTAAGTTTGGAAACTGTAAAAACTCACATTTCAAACAGATTTTTCAGTACAGGTGTGATCGTAACCCTTCTTTGATGACCTGTTATTTATAAAGTTTTCAAATAAAAATGTGCAGGTATTTGAACTCAACTTTATTTTGCTATACGCAGTTGCATCATTTTTACCTTAGTGATGCCATTCAATTAATTTTCCGCTGTGCTCTGGAATTTTTATGAAATTAAATGAAAATAGGATTCCTAAAGTGCACTAATACTCATGGGTGTCTAGGCGCTGAAGCTTTATGAAGGAAGAAAAACTGGGTAGCAGTCCCAGACAGTGGCAAAACTACTGAGTAAAGGGGGACATGTCACATGTTTGATCTAATTATTGAAAAGCCAGGTTTTTAGTGCTTTGTGAAAAAAGGGCAGATTACTTGAGGTTTTTAGGATAAGTGACATGGTATTCCAGAGTTTAGCAGTGGTGTCTGCAAAACTCTTTCCTCCCAAGGTGGCCCTCCTCAACTTGGGGACGGCCAGTTTTGCATTGGAGGTTGGGATATAGCGATGGAAGAGTTGCCTTATGGAGGTTGGTCCTTTGGAGTTGAGAGCTTTAAAAGGTAAGCATAAGGATTTGAACACAACCCTTTTCTTGACCTGGAGCCAGTGAAGTGATGGAAGAAACTTGGATACTGACTGATGTTTTGGGATCCTTAACATCAGCCTGGCTGCTGCGTTCTGGACCAATTGTAGTTTGTCTTGAGCTTTCTTGTGGGACATCAGGAAGAGCCCATCATTATCATGCACTAATTTGAAAACAATAAGTTAACATTGAGTAAGGAAATCCATTTTTGTGACACCTGTGCCTAGCTTTTCTGTTCATTCGGACTATTGTAATCCTCTTACAACAGCTTTAAAATAGATGGACTTATCTCATTTGGGTATTTAGCTTTTTATCCATGTTGCTGATGTCTACACTATGCCACTCCAGCAATACCAAATACCAAAGAAGATTAAAAGTCCTGTGATGTCACTTTCTGTGATGTCACTTCTTGTGATGTCAGATGCAAATAAAGGGGCCTCACATCTTCCCTTTCTCCCGGGACCCCCAAAATCCTAGGATCAGCTCTTCCTCGTCATTCCAATGCACAGGGACACAAACAAGATAAAACACATAAAAATATTGCAGAAGTGATGCCTTGGAGGGAACAGATGCAGCATGCTGGAGCACACAGAAGGAAAAGCCCAGCGCCATGCCTCCTGCGCACACTGCCTGCAGCCGGCTCCCGTTAACCAATTACAGCTTGATAAACAGAGGCACATGGAGGTGAAGGATGGGAGGGCTGTCAGTGACAGCAGCGGCGCTCAGCGCTCCTCTGTCAAGGAAGCTGAGGAACCCCGACGCTACGGGGGTAGTGCTCCCCCCACAACCTCGATCATGCCGCGGCTCGAGGAACCCGAGAACCGCAGAACCAGGAGACAGTACCTCAGGAACATTTATAGTATGCTATATTTACCCCAGCTGTTGCCAGCACTTCTATGCTCTAGTTCCGTAGGGGTTAGCTTAAGTCATCCTTGAATTTTTTGTTAAGACTAACGGCAGTTTGAATTTGAGTTTCAGGCCCTTTTGTTATTTACTTAATAACCAGGTTGAGGAGGGGGAGGAGCTTCGCGGGCAACCAAGATGGCCGCGTAAGTTCGGAGCTCCGAAGACCCTCCGATCCTCTGCATTAATCCTGTCGTCTATCCTGATCCACGATAGTGGAATACTGTAGGTGAACTGCTGCTGGTACGGGACTCGTTGTCCGATTGAGATTCCGACGTTCCTAGGTGGAGTTACACCGTGTGCAAGTTTGGGGACGGCGACGTGACCAGCGCCCGTGCCTGGGCCGGCGAGTGCGACACAGCCGTACGGAGGTGGCTTGGAACGAGAGTGACTGCTCTGCCTCGAAGCGGAGCTCGCGGAGTTACGGAGTGTGTTGGTACAGAACGGAAGGCGGGGACAGCTGCGACCGCTCGTCACATCGGTGAGCCGGTGAGGCCCCGGGGTGTTCTCAACCGTGGTGGTCATTCACCTATCATGGCGGGCAGAGGCGAATCCGACAGAGGGAAGCCCCGGTCAAACAGGAAATCAACCTACTCCCAATCCAACAACATGGAACGGTATGCCCACCCTAAGAGCTCGCCTGGTGCCGCTGCGAGACCCAAGGACATACATCGGGAGGTGTCGCCGGACAACTCGGCCCCAACCCTCCGGGACGTTATGGGCGCCATCGAGGGTATAAAAGCCCAGATGCATAAACAGCACGAGGTCATGGCACACAAGGTCGACACACTGGCCATTGAGGTCAACCTGATCAGAGCCGATTTGGGCAAGACCAACGATCGGGTCAAATCACTTGACATTAAAACCTCGAGCCTGACCACGGACGTCTCGGACCTGCAATCAGAGGTCCGGGACCTGAAGTCACCAAACGCGCTATTTGCACGTAGGCTTGAGGACTTTGAAGGACGTGCCAGGTGCCAGAATGTCCGTATTGTCGGTGTTCCGGAGGGGACCGAGGAGTCTGCCACCGACCTCTTTGTTGAGGACTTGATTCAGAATCATCTGGCCCCTGGGGGCCTTAGCAAGTTCTTTTCGGTTGAGCGTGCCCACAGACTGCCCGGAGGCCGCCCGAAGTTGGGGGCCCTTCCACGGCCCATCATTGCCCGTGTGTTCAATTTTAGGGACCGGGACGCTATCCTGCAGGCATCAAGGAGAGATGGGCCGCTGAAATACCAAAACGCTGATATCAATTTCTACCCGGACTTCACCCAATCGGTTCAGCGGCGGAGGCAAAGCTTCACGGGCGTGAAGCGGCGACTGCGGGAGTTGGGGATGAAGTACTCCATGTTGTTCCCTGCGAAACTGCGTATTGAGCACGACGGCCGTGCCTTGTTCTTTGACTTGCCTGAGGTCGCGGGGGACTGGCTGGACACTTTGCCTCAATGGCGCGAGAAACACGAGGAACGGTCGGAAGGAGCAACGGGTGATCCTGAGCAACAGGAGTAAAATGATCCTTCGGACCTTTTTCGGACAATGGGACTGCTCATGGCAGTCGGTATCAGAGTACTGTACTTTTGGTTACTATCATTACTTCTTGAACGGGGGATGTGGGGGGGATAGGGTAACCTCCTTTCTCCTCTAGGGGCTTTTAATAGTGTAGTTTTCTAGGGGCGACAGGCACACTGCTAGTTGGGGGGGCTCTTTAGTCTGATGCAGGGGTGCAGGGTGGGGGGTGGCTGGGTTTTTTGTTGTTCACTTGTTCTCTTTTTCCGCTTTTCTACCTCAAGGCAAGGTAAATATGGTTTTGTAGCGACGCCACCCGCTAGGGCTGGCATGGGCCTGCACTTTGACGATGGGGGGGAAGAAATTGAATGTACTGTGTTGGAATGTTAATGGGCTGGGGGATCGTATTAAGAGAGGTGTAGTACTACAAATGTTCAAGAGATGTATGCCTGATATTATTTTGTTGCAGGAAACTCATTTGGTAGGAAACACGTGCCATGCGCTTAATAGAAAGGGTTTCAAGATGGTGGCACACTCGGGGTTCTCTTCGGGGTCCCAGGGGGCGGGGATCATGGTGCGCGTGTCTCTCCCATTCGAGATAGAATCCAGCGTGACTGATGAGAGGGGGCGCTACGTCGCCGTCACGGGTAGATGGGAGGGGCGTACCCTAGTTTTGGTTTCTGTTTACGTCCCTCCTGGTTTGCAAACAACCACGTTTCAGGATCTTGGGGGCGCCATTTTGGGTTTGCCTGAGGGCCTGCTTATTGTGGGTGGGGATTTCAATGCGGTTGGTTCGGGGACCTTAGACAGGCATCCATCCAGAGATCTTCGAGGTGCGCAGTCCTGGCTTCCCGACTTCTTGGACACTATGGGGCTTATTGACTGCTGGAGGCTCTTGCATCCTACCCAGCGTCAGTACTCGTTCCACTCAGGGGCTCACGGTAGCCTCTCCAGAATTGATTAAGTTCTGGCTCTAGCGGCCCACGCATCGGCGGTCTCTGAGGCCCGACTGCTGGCCAGGGGCATCTCGGACCATTCTCTGGTCTGGGTGTCCTTTGACTTTGACATCGTGGTAGCCGAGAGGGTGGCGCCGGTTAACCCGTGGTACTTCCGTAACCCTAGGACGCGTAGACTCCTGGCCAAAGCCATTGAGCTCTATTTCTCCGAAAACACAGGCTCTGTCACATCAGCTGTCTCCCTATGGGAGGCCTTTAAGACTGTCTTGAGAGGAGAGGCCTTCTCCTTAATAGCCGAGGTGCGGAGACGTAGGGATGCGGACGTGGTGCGGATTGAATCAGAGATCGCGGACCTCGACTCCCAATTGGAGACCGATCCGACGCTGGACCTACTCCATGTTCTCTCGCTTAAGCAGTCAGAGTACCGGGCCACTGTTACTGACGCGGCTAGGATCATGGGCAGAGAACAGCAGGGGAGGATCTATGATGTCGGGGACAAGGCGGGCAAGCTTATTGCATGGCTTGACAAGAAGGAGAGGGCCAGCCGAGTGGTCCCTGAGGTGCTGGGGGAGGACGGCGTGGCTGTTACCGACCCCAGCGCTATAGTCATGGTCTTCGCCGAGTACTTCGAGTCCGTTTACACTTCGGTCTCTGAGATGTCTGAGGTGGACTCCGATGCCCTACTGCGAGAGGTGGACCTTCCGTGCCTGTCGGACACTGAACGTGACGACATGGATAGAGATATAACTGCTGACCAGGTCGCTCTCGAGATACGCTCCATGAGGTCCTGCAAGGCGCCCGGCCCCAACGACATCCCGGTGGAGCTCTATAAGATAAAGCCCGATGCCATCGCCCCGCCCTTACTGGACATGTTACTGGAGGCGCGGGAGGTGGGTACGCTTCCCCCGGACCAGAGATTGGCCACCATCGTGGTCATTCATAAGGAAGGGAAGCCCAGAGACCTGTGTCGATCGTATTGCCCCATTTCTCTGCTGAATGCTGAGCCTAAGATCTTGGCTAAATTGCTGGCTAACCGACTGGTTGGCGCGATTAGCGACTTGGTTCATCCGGATCAATCTGGCTTTATTCCACACCGCAACACCGCCCTTAATAGTTTTGGCGTCTTTGGATGCCACGATGGCCTTCGACTCCCTTGAGTGGAACTACCTGTGGGCGGTGTTGGCGGGGTTTGGATTTGGTCCAGAATTTATAGGATGGGTCAAGCTTCTGTATGCCAGTCCACTTGCTAACTTTACGGTCAATGGCCGCGTATCCGCGTCATTCGCTCTCCGCAGGGGCACCAGGCAGGGTTGCCCCCTGTCGCCCTTGTTGTTTGCGTTGGCACTTGAGCCTCTGGCTGCGTGGCTGCGATTTCACCCGGACAATAACGGGATAAAGTGGTCTCCCGGATTCGAGGACCGTGTGTCTTTATACGCGGACGACATCTTGCTTTATCTCACCTATCCTTGCAAGTCCCTTATCGTGGTGTGCGACGTGCTGCATACCTTCAGTAGGCATTCAGGCCTGGTTATCAATTGGTCGAAGTCACATTTATATGTTCTGAGAGGTGAGGTTCCGCGGCTCCCGAGGGATTGCAACATACAGGTCGCGAGGCAGGGGTTTAAATACTTGGGTATCTACATTTCAGTTGATACCAATACACGTTATGCGAACAACTTGCTTCCCCCTCTTGCGTGCCTTTGGCAGGATGTAGAGGGGTGGCGGAAGCTGCCGCTTTCCCTGCCCGGACGTGCGGCATTGTTCAAAATGATGTCCCTGCCCAGATTCTTGTATGTGCTTCAGAATACCCAGGACCCGGTCCCATCCGGGTATTTCAGAGAGGTCGAGGGCTTACAGCGGGCCCTTCTCTGGGATGGCAGGCCGCGCATTGCTATCACTAAACTTACGCTTCCGTGGTACGACGGAGGTATTGCATTGCCTGACATCCGGAGGTATTATTGGGCTTCCCAGCTAGCCGCCCTCAATCATGGCTTCTAAGGTCCAGCTGTAAGTCCGGGTTACGCCATGGATCGGTGGCTCCTGGACGACGGGAAATATTACAGGGCTTTGTACTCGAGATCTCTGGATGGCAGAATGACAGGTCCGACTAGGACAGCGGTTCACATATGGAGGGCGGTCACAAAAGCGCAGGGATGGAAAGGAAGACTCACGATGGCCACTCCACTTTACGACTCAGAATTATTGGGCAAATTGTGGCATACCAAGGGGTTTGATCGATGGGACCTGATTGGCATTTCTAAAGTTGAAGACATGATGGTCAAGGGTGGTGGCTTGGACGCCGATGGCGATGGTCGCCTGAGAGCTCGGCTCCGGGACTGAGCCCACTTTGATCCTGCAGATCGGAGTCCGCGGGGCACCCCGACCCCCGCAAACCGATGATCGGACCAGTGGGGACCTGCTGGGACACCCGGTGATACTCGAAACCCGGTTGTTCTGACGAAAAATCGAAGTTCATGGGTCCGCGGAGCGGGACCCAAGATGGCGCTCGGACCTTCTCGATTCCTTGGCTGGGACCCTAGACCCGTGGGAGCATAGCGCATCCTCTCTACATCCTATCTCCCCGTGACACGCTGGTCTGGGTGACGATTTGGGAGGATCCGAGCACAGTGGGCGGCCCCGGACGGACTGCTGGCCGCATTCTCGTCGGAATTTGAACACGGACGACCGGCGGCCCTGTGTGTGTGACGACGGTCCCTCGAGCCGCACCCGGCTGCCCCCCACCGAGTGACTGAACTTCAAGGGCAGCACAGCGCCCTGGCGCCATAGAGTCTCCGGCGGCATTGGTGACTCTCATTCCGGTTCTTCATTGACCAGGCGGGCCTGCCCGGCCTGGCGCCGATCGTCCCCGCCTCCTCCTCACTGGCCTCCGACGACACGGCGGTGGCGCGGCCAGAGGTTTCGGAGGAGCAACGGACCCTGGCGACGGCGATCGGCGGCCCTCGGCACAACGACTGCGTGCCAGGAACGACATAGTCGACGCCCGCACTTTGTGGTGCCTCTGACGAACTTTCCTCCACGGGACACAACCGCCATGGGGAAGCCGAGGGGGCCCAAGGGGACCACCCCAGCCGCCTCGGATACGGAGGCGCCGGATAAGGATGACCGAGGAGACCCGGAGAGCTCTGGTGGTCCCCACTTGCAACAACAATTTGACCGGGTCCTGGAGGCGATCGCAACCACGCGCTCGGCCCTACAGCAAGATATCTCCCAGGTCGCGACGAGCTTGGGCCTCCTCAGGGCAGACCACGGTAAGCTCTCGGACAGAGTCAAAGAGGTGGAGAGCTCGGTGAAGGTCTTGGAGCCGGCACAGAAGACTC
Organism: Lissotriton vulgaris; assembly: GCF_964263255.1. Classification (NCBI taxonomy): domain Eukaryota; kingdom Metazoa; phylum Chordata; class Amphibia; order Caudata; family Salamandridae; genus Lissotriton; species Lissotriton vulgaris. The sequence goes on from NC_141695.1 coordinate 1,702,732,262, forward strand.
TGGCCGCGACAGTGAAGGACGCCCTATCCCGGATCGAGGCCTTGGAAAGACGGGCGGAAGATGCTGAAGGGCGCAATAGGCGGAACAATATCCGGGTGGTGGGCCTACCGGAGAAGATTGAAGATGGCGACATGGTGGCCTACTTGGAAGCTTGGTTCCGGGACACAGTAGCCCCAGAGGGTCTGTCCTCCTTTTACACCCTAGAACGGGCACACAGAGTGCCGGCGAAGCCGCCGCAACAGGGCCGCGCCCCGCGACCGGTGGTGGCACGTTTGCTGCATTTTCGGGACAGAGACCTCATCCTCAATGCCGCCAGGCACAACGGCCCTTATCAGGTGGAGAATAGCCAGGTGAACATTTTCCCGGACTACACGTATGAGGCCCAGCGCAAACGGGCTTCCTTCCTGGCAATCAAGCGCGAACTCCGGAGCGAGGGCATTCAATATTCGCTCCTCTTTCCTGCCAGGCTCCGTGTTATCGTGGACGACAAGACCCAGTTCTTCGATTCCCCGGAGGAAGTCTGCAACTGGCTTGAACTCTATAGAGCGGGCAAGGATGGTTTTGGCTCATCGTCTCAGCTGGCTGTGGAACCTGGGCAACAACGTCGTTCCAAAAGACTTCGCAGCCGCCGCGGCAAGGCGGGCAGGCCTTCCACTGTGGAGACATTGGCGGAGCGGAGAGGAGTGCTGGAGATGGTGTCTACTCTATCTGGCTCGCATAGTGGCCCCATTATCGAGGAATCGGGACTTGGAGACGAGGGGGCACAAACGGACACGGAGGAGTCGGAGACCGATAGTGTCCACTTGCCGGTGGTTACTCCAGACTCGGCTGAGGGCATGCTGGATGGACAGGGATGACGGGGTGAGCTACTTCCAGTTGGGTGGGGGTTTGAGGCGGGTGTGGTAGGAAAGGCGGTTGATGGTTGACACCGGTGGAGGGGGGGGAGCCCCGATCGTGCAGTGGTTATTGTTTTGGGCTCGTCTTAGTCTCGGCAGTCCGAGAGTCGAGGGCCCATTACCGGCGCCCAGCCCGCACCTAGCCCTTAAGGCCTTCCTGCGGTGGCGACCGCAGGATTAGTCGGGGATTGTGGGGTTGTTAGGGGTATGGTTTGGATGGGAGCTAGATGGCACTATTTGGGTCCTGTTCTGGGGAGGGTGGGTAGGGGGTTGTTTCAAATGGGAGTTGTTTTTTTGTTGGGGAAAATGGCCGCCATCAGTGTTGCATTGATTGTCGCTCGTTCTTGGTTGGGGCCGAGGTGGGGAAACCCGGAACGGACAGTATGGGACAATGGGTGATATTGCCAATGTGAAATGCATCACGTGGAATGTGCGAGGGCTTCACACTATGTCTAGACGACACAAAGTTCACGCTTATATAGTGCGTAGAGGGGTGCAGATAGTGCTGCTGCAGGAGACTCATCTCACCAAGGCGGAAGGGGCGGCGCTACAACGTAGATGGAGAGGTCAGGTCTTCTATACCTCGTACTCAGCATATGCGAGGGGGGCGCTAATATGGATCAGGGCTGGGGTTCCCTTCCAGGTTACGAAGTCAGTGGTGGACCCGGAGGGTCGATATGTGGCTCTCTCAGGCACACTGGGAGGTAGGGACTTGAACATTTGCTGCATTTACGCGCCTAATGTGGACCAGCTCGCCTTCCTCTCTGGGTTATCAGGTTCGTTGGCCCACTTCCTCTCGGGAACCCTCCTACTCGGTGGTGATTTTAACTCAGTAGTGGACGTAGAAGCCGACCGCTCGCACCCCCCCCCCCTCCCGGACTCCCCAGTTCGCCGGGTGGCAAAAGGGAGGAAGGAATGGCAGACGCACTGGGGGCTCACGGATATCTGGAGGGCTCAACACCCCGGCACTAGAGACTACTCCTATTTCTCTGGCCTACATGAATTACGCGTGCGGCTGGATGGGTTTCTGGGTTCGGGGGAGCTAGTATCCGCAGCGGTCCGCTCTGAATATTTGACCAGGACCATCTCAGACCACAACCCCCTCCTGATGGACCTTCGTTGGTTTCCCGGGGTTCCTAGTGTGCCCACCTGGAAAATGCGCCCGGAGATCTTAGAGGACACTGTCTTTAAGGCGGACCTGGAAGACAAAATTTCAGAGTATTTCGCGTCCAATGGGGGTACTGCGGGATCGAGAGCGTTAGAGTGGGACGCCTTTAAGGTGGTGGTCAGGGGCTACTGCATTTCTAAAAAAGTGGGCATGCGGCGAGTCATCCTCGATGACTTGGCTGCAGCTGATCGGAAGCTCCGCGAGATGGAACTTCGCCGCCCCGGTCATCCCGAACTCCAGGAGCGCACGGCGGCGGCGAGGGAGACAGTGGCGGCTGAGGTCGAACGGCTTCGCTGCTTCGACTATAAGGCCTACACGACTAGGTCGCTCACGGAGGGGGATAGGTCGGGCGCTTTATTAGCGTGGCTAGCCAATCCTACGCGCCGGACCTCTCTGACGACGTCCATGCGCACGGCGGAGGGAGTTGAGGTGCACACTCAGCCGGAGATATTGGGCTGCTATCTGCGCTACTATGAACAACTGTACCGCAGCAGCTCTGCTAGGGACCCCGACCTGATTGAGGAATACCTGCAACCACTAGAGTTGCCAACGCTGGAGCCGGAAGTAGCGAAGGCTCTGGGCTCCGACGTCGAACTGGGTGAAATTCGTAGTGCCATTAAAGGGATGGCGAGGAATAAGACCCCGGGCCTGGATGGCCTCCCGGTTGAATTCTACTCCGCCTACGCTGACCTCTTGGCGCCCCGATTGCTGATAGTTTACAGAGAGGCGAAGCGGTTGGGTCGCCTCCCCGGCTCGATGTGTGAGGCTTTAGTGGTTCCCCTCCTCAAGCCTGGGAGAGACTCGACCGACCCGGCGTCCTACCGGCCTTTATCGATGCTGACGGTCAATTATAAGATCCTGAGCAGCACATTGGCATCGAGGCTGCTGGGGCACATGCGCTCTTTGGTACACGAGGACCAGGCTGGATTCATTCCCAAGCGGAACACAACCATGAATATCCGCAGGTTGTTTCGCTTGCTGGGGAACCGCATTTGGAAGCACCGAGCCCGGTGGTTCTCTCGGTGGACTTGGAAAAGGCCTTTGACAGTCTGGAATGGGACTACCTGCGCGGAGTGTTGCTGCGATTCGGTCTGGGAGAGGGCTTTGTTAGGTGGACCGCGGTATTATATGCCTCGGCGTCGGCCAGGGTAAGGGCAGGCCCGCTGATCTCCTCACAATATCCGGTGGAGAGAGGCACGAGACATGGTTGCTCACTATCCCCGCTGCTCTTCGCGCTAGCGGTGGAGCCGCTGGCGCTGCTTCTCCGATCCGGGGTTTACTTTAACGGTTTGCGGACACCATCTGGCCCGCATTATGTCTCGCTGTACGCTGATGATCTGCTGCTCTTCCTTGAGGACCCGATTGCTGCCTTGAATGGGGCTGCGTCGGCGCTAACGGCCTTTGGGGAGGTCTCGGGCCTTCGGGTAAATTGGGCCAAGACTTGTCTGTTCCTGGTTCGCAGGGGAACGCCCAGACATGACATCAGTGGGGGAATTAGGTGGGAACCTGACTGCTTCAAGTACCTGGGGGTATACATATACCACGACACAACTGACCTCCTGGATGGGAATATAGCCCGCTGTATTCGCGCGTTGCGTGGTAACATGGACTTTTGGGCCACCTTGCCGCTCTCGGTGGCGGGGCGGATCGCTCTGTTGAAAATGGTGGCACTCCCCCGGCTGCTCTACTTCTTTCGCGCGCTGCCGATTTGGATCCCGCCGGCCACCTTTCGGCTATTACGATCCATGGTGGTGGGATTCCTCTGGGGTTCGGGCCGCCGACGAGTGGCCCTCAAGACCCTGATGAGGCCGAAATCTGAGGGTGGCCTTGCGGTGCCTGATTTCGAGAAGTACTATTTGGCGGCGCAACTACAGACTTTCACTCAGGAGGTCGCGAGGGAGTTTCGTGGCCCGGAGACGGTAAGGGGCATGGGGATGCCTAGGCATGTTATCTCCTTCATCACATTGCGACAACGTTTGGCCTTACAGGACCTGACGCTCGAAGAAAGGACCATTCGATCATGTTGGAATCGTGCCCACGCCCGGGGACAGTTGAGGTTACCATATGCACCTGAAATACCACTGGGAATGTTGACGGCCCTGCCTCACGGGGGAGATTGGTCACGCCTGGGACACTGGGAGGACGCGGGACTGCAGTTGGTGGGGGACCTTTATGAGGACGGGGCGTTATTGCCCTTTCAAGAGATCATAGACCGCTTCGACGTTCATCGAGGCGATTTCCTTTTGCACACAGCTCTGGTCCGAGCGATTCAGGCGCACTGGAAAAGTGGGCTGGAGGAACCGCCTACGTCCTCGGTGTGCCAGTATGTTATGATGTCTGCGGGGACGGTCAAAACGGTCACGTGCCTCTATAGCAGATTGGTTGACGAGGGGTTGTCCCCCCTTACCACTTTACGAACCCGCTGGGAGGTAGACATAGGAAAGGAGATACCAGAGACGACCTGGTCGCAACTCATGAGACGGGCTTGGAAGGGCGCGCGCCACGCCCGCTTCCAACTGGTCCACTTCTATGTACTCCACAGGGCCTATTTGACCCCGGCGAAGATCCAACAGTATTTTGCCGCGGATTCTGCAGCGTGCCCCAGGTGCCGGGCGCCTGCTGCGGACCTCCTCCATATGTTGTGGTCTTGCCCGGCGCTGTCCTCCTATTGGCTTGGAGTAGGTGACACCCAGAATAGGGTAACGGGTAGGTCCTTATCGGTCGACGCGGCGGTGGGACTCCTACACTGGTTCCCGCATACCCCCAAGAATAAAATCTCAAGTAAATTTATTGATCTGGGGCTTCTCCTCGCTAAACGGGAGGTGACCAGGAATTGGAAGGCAAGAGTTGGTCCAACAGAGGTTAGGTGGCACGGCGAACTCTTGAAGTGGGCTGCGGGGGAGAGCACGCTGCGATATCAACTAGCTAGGCGGCAGCACAACGAGAGAGCGTTAGAGTCAGCACTAGAATGGGAGACGTTAGTGCAAGCCCTCAGGGATTATTGCGCTTCCAGCGATTCCGAGAGCGACGATGCGGCACATCCCGAGTCCCGATAATCAACTACACCTCAAATACTTACAGAATCCTCTGGGGTTATTCCCATAGGCCTTCCTACACGCACTACGACACACACTGATGGCAGGGTTGGGGGGGGACTTAGTTGAATCGTTGGATTGTTGGGGGGGGGTTTTCTTTTGGCTGTTACGTAGGATGATCTAGAAAAGCAGATGAAGACCTTTGGATTATCCGGACTAGCTTTGTCCTTCTGTCGGATCCCCTCTGATATTCGCCGCCCGACCCTCGGGTTGTGGGCTGAATGGCTGTGTACAAATGTCATTGCGGAAAGGGAATGGGACATGTTTAATTTTTTCTTTTCCTGATTGTGCCTATACTGCTGGTCCGATATGTAACTATGACTAATTCCTGCAATAAAAATATATTTCAAAAAAAAAAAAAAAAAAAAATGATGGTCAAGGGTGAAAAAAAAATCCTTCGCTGCTCTACAGACGGAGTTTCAGCTGGGAGCGACAGAATTTTTTAGGTACGCCCAACTGCAGCACGCCCTTTTGGCAGTGATGCCGGAGGGTGAGAAGGTCCCCGAATCGTCCCCGTTGGAAGACAGGGTACTGGGCGGTCATATGCCGGACAGTGCCATCTCGTTGATTTACAAAAAACTAATCAATGTCCGCACTGACCTTCTTCTTGGTGTGAGAGAGCAATGGGTTTGTGATGGTGTTGAGTTGGATGATGAAGATTGGCAGTATGCGGTATCATCCCCCAAGGAGGTAGCGATCCCGGCCAGACTGCGCTTGGTCCAGCTGAAAATCCTACATAGGGTTTATGTAACCGGTCCCCGACTGATACATATGGGACATTCGGTCGATGGCCTCTGTAGGCGTGGTTGTGGTGCATTGGCTACCTTCATGCACATCATTTGGGAGTGTCATGCGGTCGCTTCCTACTGGAGGCGTATCCACATGGTGATGAGTGAGGTGACTGGAGTGGACTTGCTGGCCGAGGCCCGGCGCTGCCTGCTGAATGTATGGGGCCCCACGGACTACAACAGTGCGCAAACCCAATGGATCACCTTGGGTAATATGGTGGCAAAGCGTGACATTGCCCAGAAGTGGGGCGCGGCGTCGCCTCCCTCGGTGACATTGTGGAAGACCAACATGGATTGGTGTATGTTTCGTGAGAAAACAGTGTATGTGGCCCGGGGTAAACCCAAGAAGTGGCATAAGATCTGGGGGGCCTGGAATGAATATAGGGGTGATATCTGTCTCCCGCCTGACACTGCCCCCTTGGATGAACGATTACCTCCGTAGCCTATGGCTCCAACCCAAGTGTTACTAATAGACACATCCTGCATTCTTTCCCTCCCATGATCATCCATTTGGCGCTAGTCATATGTGTATTTTTTCAGGATTATTGGCCTAGCCTTCCCCTGGCATGGGTATTGTTGCATACATGTCCTTCTGCCTTGCCTTCTAGCACTAGTTTGGTGCTCTCTTTATTGTGTTCTAATTTGTTTTTCTTAATTTTTATAACATTAAAAATAAACCTCGTACGATTTTACACTCTGTGTTGTGTGCACCAGCCGTTCTAATGATATTATGCTGTCTAGCCTCCGGGATGTATGGCTAAATAGCTGTGTACTTTGATTTAAAAATAAAGGTTTTTCCAAAAAACAAACAACAAAAAAAATAACCAGGTTGAGGGTGTCTGCAGGGCCGAACTGGGATTGCAAACCAGCCCTGGCAATTACGTCCAATCAACCGGTGGGATGTGGTATGGGGCCGGTCGGATGTAATTGCCAGGGCTGGAACACTGCTGCTGCGCTTTTGTGACAATGGACTGATTTTTAAGCATGGGCGAATTTTGCGAATCTCGCGTTCGCGAATTTTGCCGATTTGCGAACTCGCAATCCGCAAAATCCGCGAATTCTCGCAAATTTGCGGATTTTTTTTATGTTCGCACGGGTTTCTGCAAGTTTGCGAGGGTTTTGTACAATTTCGCAAATTGCGAAATTGTACAAAACGCGTGCGAACTTGCAGAAACCCGTGCAAACACAATGTGCCCAGTAGGGTATGTGCCTCTTGTGTGAATAAAAAGTCAGAGAAATATCAGTTCAGCAGATGAAGAGAAAGAAGCTCCTGGTCACAGGAACAGCACGGGTATTGCGCTCGTGAAAGTCAAGGATGCAAAGCCTATCCAGCATCACAGCTGATTTTCCACGGTAGATTTGGGAAGAAGGCACACCTGTCCAGCCTCGGCGACGCTCACGATTGTTTTTGGGCTAATGAATGAGTCACTGAATTTGAGCATCAACTAGTTCGAGCGACCATGTGTGTGTTACTATGCAATCGCCCCAAAGGGCGCAGGGGTCCCTTGAGTGAGCTGCAGACCTGTGCCCAGCCATGCAACTATTTTACAATGGCGCCAGCAAGCTGCCAGCGCCGTTGTAAAATAGTTACAAAGTTAGCTTGCACAGGAAGCACTTAGATAAAATAAAGCAGCACCTGCTTCGTTTTATCTAGTGGTTCCTGTGCAAGCTAACTTTGTAACTATTTTACAACGGCGCTGGCAGCTTGCTGGCGCCATTGTAAAATAGTTGCCTGGCTGGGGGTTCAACTTTTGAACCCGGTACGTTCGCGGATTTTTTTTTGCGGATTTTGCTGGAAATCCGCAAAATTCGCGGATTGCGGATTTCCCAAAAATCCGCAAAATCCGCGAGCGTAACGGATTTCCCGCTCACACTTACTGATTTTGCAGCACTGCTGCAAAACCAGACCCCAGCAAGAAAAAAAAAAACGGCCCCACCGGTACAAAACTGGCCCCCACTCTTCCGGCCCACCGGGGAAACGCCTGGTGCCTGCTATGGCCAGTCCGGCCCTGGGTGTCTGTTTTGCAGTGCCAGTTTATGGAGGAATAGGATCTGGGCTCAACTTTACTTGGTTATTCTCCCATGAGGTGTGAGGTCTCTGTAGTCCATGTTAACCCCTACACCACCCCTGTTCTGGGTGGTCTTTTAGAAACTCTTCAGGCTCAGATGCTCAATACGATGTCCAGTTCTGTGGTTGCTGCTGGGCTTGACTGGTATTGTTTGGAGTTGTTTTGGGGGTATCTGGTCCTCCCTTCTTTCGACTTGGCAGGGCGTAATATGGTTGGAACCAGGTAAGGATGTTTCTTTGAGTAGGACAGCTGGTCCATTTGCTTGACATTGTAAGGGAATGGTTTGTTTTAATTATTCCCTTTTCTGTGCCTCCCTGATTCTGAGGCGAACCAGCATTCCAAAAGTTTTTGGCTGAGTGTGGGACTTGATTTGGCTTCCTCACTATTTCAGTCCTCAAGCTGAGCTGCACACCTTACTATAGAGTGTGTGATTTGGGTTGACATTTTTATGTCCAGCTCTCTCTTTGCATGGGTCAGAATATATGCCTCCCCGACCTACAACTTGTATTTTGTCTCCTTGTTCATTCTCTTATGAGTTTGAGTTGCTGGTGTGTTCCTTTCCTTTTTGGACAGTTCTCTGTATACCTCTTTTAGGAGTAAGCTGCAGTTGGACTAGGAAGCGGTTCTCATTGTCAGGCATTTGGTTTAAAGTCATTTTGATGTCCTCCTATACCCCATGCTCGTCCGGAGTATTTGACTCTGGTTATATGGCCTTCCTTTTGTAGTTCATACTAAGCATGGAGCCTGGGAGCAGTGTTTATACATTTAATTGTGGTTGATCTGGTTTCCTCTTAAGCTCCCTGTTTCATTATGGAACTTGAAGTATTTCACTCTGGTCCCATTGCCTTCCTCCTGTCTGTTCTTCCGAGTGGGCATAGAGTGTAGAGTGCTAAGCCTCTTTTGTACCTTGTACATTCAATCAATCAATCAATCATGGTTTGTAAAACGTGACTACTCACCCCTAAGGGCCTCAAGGCGCTGCGGGGGAGGGGGGTCTACTGTTCAGTCGAAGAGTCAGGTTTTGAGGTCCTTTCTGAATTGAAGCAGTGATGGTGATTGTCTGAGATGCAGAGGTAGGGAGTTCCAGGTCCTTGCAGCAATGTTGGAGAAGGATCTTCCTTCAGCGGTGGTCCTGCAGATCTGTGAGATGGTTGCCAGGGTTACCGGAGATGGCTCACCACTGGGCAATGAAATAGTTCCCCTAGCAAGGCTTTAATTCTTTGACCAGGTGGTGTCTGCCCATTATCTGTTACTGGCCTTCTATTGGCCTGATGATTAGGTTTGCAGTTCATTTTGACAGGCCTTCTGTGTGACTTTGGTGCAGTTTGAGTCTCCTGTCTCTGGTTGATTACTGGGCACTGGTTCTGATCTGACCTGATTAATCTGATCCTGGGTTTAACCATGTTCTCTTAGGCACATTGTTCTTGGTACTGAGCCTGATTTTATTCTTATAGTAGATTAACACGCAGGCCTCTTTTTGGTTTCCAGTTTTGGACTGATTGCTATAGGTTTTCACTAACCATGAACATTTTTGGCCTGGTGGATTCACTTAGGCCTGGTTAAGCTCGTACAAAATGAGTCTTCTCTCCAGGAGTAACTGTTGGTTCTTTGAGACCTGTTGTACCATGTGATTGGGTTCTGAGGATACAGTGATCTCTGTCTGTGGTTTTTAGGTTTCTGGAACTCTTGTATTTCTTCTGGCACTTCTTCAGATTATATTGTACTCCTTCATAGAGTACATCTGGTGTTACTGAAAGGTAGTTATTGGTTTGTAAGTAGAGGTGTGCAAAATTCACATAATATGCTTTCATGAAATTATGCAAAATGTCAATGAAATTGTGGAAAATTACCCATAATTCCACAAAATGTAAATACATAATTTTGAGCCATATTTTAGCACGAAATGCATCCTTCCATCTATTTTTGACACAAGATCGCATTTTGCTACGAAAAAATTGCAAGTGCACTGCAAAGAGAAGCCATCTTGTTTTGTTGCACCAGTGCATTCGGGATACATTGTTACTGTGAATGGTACACTTGTCGCAACTTTTTACTGTGGTGGCACTTTTATGGTAACTCTTTACCACGATTGGTGTGTAATTACACACAGTTGCAAAATGGTGTAATTTAGCAATTGGGGATAACAAGCATAAGGCAAAATTCTTGAATTACGTGAATTAGTCCAGCATAATCAACATTTTGCACAGGACTAGTTGTGAGGTTACAACTTTCATACAGCCTCATTTGGTAAGTACTGGGATGAGGAAGGTTGAGGAAGTAATGCACTGATTACCTGCCAGTAATCTTCATTACTGTAACCACCATTACTTTTCCCTGTACTTATGGCCCTTCCTTCCCATGCTTGTGAATTAAAGGAAGGTTTGGGAATCCCCACACTATTAATGGCTCTTGAGAGAAGAGGAGTCTAAAGAGAAGGGGGGGGGTGATTGGAGGGCTCTTTAGTTTTATTTTGCTTAGCCAGATCATGTGGTGTCTGAAAAGAGCGGGACACACTCATTAAGTAAGTCCTTAGGCGAGGAAGAGTAATCGGAATCAGTGCCGTAATAAAAGATGAGGGGGTACCCCTGCAAGATGTTCTGAAGGGGCCCCTCACATCAGCAGTGACTGGGGGTCCCCGTCCAGTATGGGTAGGCTTGGGGCCCCCCTCACAGCGGGAGCTGCTGGTGCCTTTGTTACGACCCTAATTGGAATAATGAAGATTACCGGTAAGTAATGAGAGTATTACCTGAAGAAGTTGTGGGTATGCTCGTGATGGACAGAGAAGTTGGTACCTGACCAGAGTGAGCTGCTGAGGACTGCTATGTGTAGTGGTCCACAAAGATGCAGTGGGAGTACATGCTAACAACTCCTATTCAGAAAGTAGGCTTTATAGTTTCCACTTACTTCACCCTGCAAAACTTACTTTCCAAAGTATGTCATGGAAAAACACAAGCCTTCCCCATAGTGCAGCAAAACCTCTGTTATGCAGTTTCCCATCAGTGAAGTATCGCAAATAATGTTCTGCGTACTCTTGCATAGGGTTTTTATTTGTTGTTTGGTACTACCCTGCATTGTACCCAGGACGTAGGGAAATACACATACATGCATGTTTGAGCTCTCTCTGTCACACAACATTTTGTTTTCTTTTTGCAGCTTTATAGAGCCCAAACTCGACCAGAAGGCATCAGAGAGCTTTACACGAGCACCACTTGCATTACAGATGGGCACGTTCATTTATGGGATTTTGGCGTATGCAGTGCAGTGAGGCACCTTGCTGCGCTGCTCTACGCCAAAGTGAAAGGGCAGGAGTGCACTGTATTTAGGAAATACGGTGCATTCCTGTCCTTTCTCCCTGTAATGGCGCCATTTCGGCAGGCTAGAGCCAATGTAGGCACTCTTACACCATGGTGCAAGGATGCCTCCTTTGCATGCAGGATTGTTTTTTGTGCAGGAAGGGATACCCTGCATAGAAACAATCATATGAGGTGTTTCCTCGTTCTATGTGTGCTGCAAAATGCAGCACATATGGAAGAGGAACAAGCATTTACAATGCAATGGTCTAGGCATTATTAAAGGTAGACCTATTGGCATTGCTCATGACTTTTTTTTTTTTAAATCATAAAAAATGGCATTGTGATTTACATTGCCAATAGTGTAATTGTTAAATAAATGCCATTGTCATTTACAATGCCAATAGCTTAATCGCTCGCAAATGCATGACCTATTGCATTTACACCCACAGAGAGACACACACACAAAGCCACCCACACACATACAGAGCCACCCACACAGTCATTCACATAGAGCCACCTACACACACAGAGCCACCTACACAGAGCCACCCTCACACAGACAGAGCCACTACACATAGAGCCACCTACAAAAAAAGCTATCAACACAGAGCCACACAGAGCTACACAGTGGTGGCTGGTGACATTTGAAAGTGGTGGGGCATAAAAGATCGAGTGAGCGCCTGGTGGCAAGCGAGCATTGTGAGCACACCATCATAAAGGGATTTTGGGGGTGGGTTCTTCCCCTGAGAAAAGTTCGAAAACATAGCTGGCAAATGGTACATTTTCAAGCATATTTGAGAAAGCAAGAAGCAGTAGTTAAAATGTCTGCATCCAGATATATAACCCAGCAACTGAAATACATTTTCCAAAATAGCAACCACCATGTGGAGTAACTACTCACCAAGAAATTCACACCTGACAACTCAGAGGGCGTTGAGCACTGAATATTATCACCATGCCCTCTGTGCCTTCATGTTTTGCAACTCGCCCCTCAGCACGCAGATCTACTTACTGTATGTGCTGTTGCATTATGCTTATGTCATAATGTCTGTTAGAAATTTGCCCCTCAGAGCAGGTAGAAATATTCCTCTGAAGGAAAAGAGACAATCAGTTGGAACAAAAAGCACCCTGGTCCTGCGTGGGGGCATAACTTCCATGGCTTGTCACCTGCAACAGCAGGACACTGGTCATGTCGGGCAGACCAGAACGATACCGGGTGAAGCACCACAAACCACTAAGTGACACGGGTTATTTGAAAACCTATGGGAAATTGCAGTTTTTGTGTGAGCAACACATTATTTGCTCCTAATAAATTATGCCTATTAAAACACAACGTTAACGTCACTGGAATTTTCAATTGTACCTGCATTGCGCAGAAAGCCGAAATCCAAGGTTACCTATATTTTTCTAAAACAAAAAAACTTCTACATGCACTGTGGTGTCCTGCACATTGGGTGTACACATACAGACACACACTTGCAGCCTTTGCAGAAATCCTATCATGCACATCTGTCCTGACCAGAGACAGCTGCCCCACCCCATTACTGAGCCATGCCCTTGGCTGTCAGAGTGCGCCACTGTGGTGTCTTGCACATTGTGTGTACACACACAGACACACACGCACACACTTGCATCCTTTGCAGAAGTTTTGTAAATTAAAGAAAACTCCAGGTTTCAAGCAATATATGTTAAACTTTCACTTTCCTCCGCTGCTGAAGCTGCAAGCTCTGCCAGATTGGCACTTAATCATGTCATCAATTGTTTAAACGGACCTGGCACAGGTCACTACCTTCCGGATAATGCGCTCTTCATTAATCACTGCAGTCACATGACCTCGCTTCCCCAGTCACTCATGTGCACAAGGGGGTTTATAATTCCCTCTAAATGCCGTGGTGTGTCGCCCCCTCGCATACTTAATGTCACAATGCTTTAGAGACAGACTGTGCATTGTTAGTTGCTCTGTCTCCCAGGCGCCCGTGCAAAAAAAATGGAAAAAGCATCCCTGAATGGAGGTTAAACAAAGACACACAGAGGATGAACTGGGCTCTTCTAGCCGAGCCCCACCCGGTCACCAGAGCCCCGAACCAGGATCCATGTACTCGATGGATTTAACTGCAGCCACCGGTGCAAACACCCCACGAGCAGTACAAGGCTGCATGTAGTGGTGCTCGCAAGGCCTCTTTCCAAGAACGTACTAGCTAAATCTGTGGGTTATAGGCCCCTCTGCCCCTTCTATGTAAGGCCCCTCCAAAGCAGGCGTTACACCGCTGACATAGCAGCTCACCTCTGTCCTGAACATGAGACGGGTGCTGGATGTGCTGAAGCACGCTGGCTCTTGGAACCCCACAATACAACTTGGGTACGTGCCCCAGGGCTCCCAGGTCTCTCGATGGGTACATCAGACCTCCTGTCCACGTCACCATCCTTCCATTCCTACAGTGGTGAAACCAAGACCAGCATCCAGGTGGAAGAGGGCCCTGAAAGCCATCACTCTGGGCGGGTGGCTAATCCAAGCACAGGCAAGGATGGGAGACACTGCCCATTACTTATTTAACAGTGTTATGCACGACACTTGCGCCACAGTGCAGATTAGAGCGCCTCATGTCGAACTTACATGAAATTATCTTTCTGCGCTTCCCAGATCAGCAAACAGTGCCTCCTCCGATGCCCGGTCCCTGCAGGTCTGCCTCAGCCCAGGTGCCCCGCAGGTCAGAGTCTGGGAGCTGCCTGCCGCCGATCCCGGGGCTCTGGGTGTGCTGCGCCTGCCTGGACGGAGGAGGGCTGCGGGCAGAGGGAAGGGGGGGCAAGAATGGGACAAACGAGAGCTGCAGGAAGAGGGAAGGGGGAGCGAGGGGGGGGCGAGGAGAGACGAAGGAGAGCGGCGGACCGGTACAATCAGAAGAAAACTTACCTGGACAGCGAGGCTGTTCCAGGAAACAACAAAAACAAAATGGCGGCCGCAAGCATCCGAAGATTTTCGGATTCGGGGCGTGTATTGTTGTTCTGAGTGACGGATGACGTCACCATCGAAAGAACAGCAAAATACACGCCCCCGAATCCGAAAGAGACGGAGCTTCTTTCGAGGGACGCCTCTCTCCTCCAATGGCTGGCCTCCGTTTAGGAAGCCAGCCAATGGAGGAGAGACGAGGAGAGAGGCGGGTTTAAACACCCACTGAAAGACATTAATTCTCCGACTTCCGGCTGGCAAGCCAGCCGTCGGTCCGAGACCTGAAAAACGAGGAGAAATGAACAAATTCCTCCTCATTGTGCCTCAACTCGGGAGGCGTACAGATTTGGCGCTTCCCAGGTTTACGCCACTTTATAAATCTGGGGCAGCATCAAATTCCAGGGGTGTTGTATGGGAAACCCCACTGCTACACCCATGGAACACCTCCCGGCCTCAGAGTAGCGCGACACAGCGATTTGCTATGCGTCGCCTTACTCATGAATTAACAGGCCATTCAAAGCCACGCAGAGTGGCTTTAAATGTGTTCATAAATCAAAATGAGATCCCTGCGTCATTCATATACCACTTTAAGTGGTACAAAAGTGACACAGGGCTCTCAAAAATAAACCCCCCAGCGTATGAAGTCCTGGTGATTTCTTTTTCTTCCTCTTTTTTTACTTTTCCTTTGGTTTGTTTTGTTATTGAAAGCAAAAAATAAATTGTAACAAAGTACTTTTTTTTTACATCTCCAACATTTTGCTAAGCCATGGCTTCTGCTGTTCCTTAGCGGTTTGCGAGGGAATGTGAAGGGCGGAAAAGCCACCCGAGTCCCACAAAATCTGCAAAATACACACGTTAATAAAATTAAAAGAACAAAATCCACACAGTTCAATGCATTTGCGAAAAAGTGGCAAATCATTTCTGGGAGTAAAGTTTTGACCAAAGACAGATTTTACATGTTTGGCATTTCGTTGGCATATTTAGCCTTGCTGTATGGACTAGGAGTAACAAAGTAACCTGAAGGTGGCTAGACCAGCTTTCAAATATCAAATTGTGAGAATCCAGTTAAATGGATTGGAATTTTGTAAAAAGAACAGTAGTGCAGTATTTGTGCACAGAGAAACTAGCTTGCCACTATTGATGCTCGCATGGCTATCACTCCTGACCCCAATTCTGTGTTTCCGACTCCTCATTTTCCTGAAGACATGATCCCTTGGTCCACTCAGCTCATCAAGCCTATATAATTGTATTATTTGCCATTATTTAATTGTCTTTCATTAGTAAGCGTAAGCTAGCCCCCCATTGGTCCAAAAGATTTGTTTCCTCCTAAGCCAGTTTTATTTGGTGCATTTTTATAAAGCGTGGACATTACCCGAAGTTGTCAGAGCGCTGTACAACAGAGCCAGTTATGTTACAAGCAAAAAGTGTTACATAAAAGAACATTACCAAGATAAATAGGAGACTTAAAATGAAGGGTACACAAACACAAAATCCAACACAGCACGCAGGGTTGAGGAATGTACAGGAAAAAATACAAATTTACAATAAAGAGCGAACTTCCTAGAGAGGCCTGAGAATTAAAGTATTATTTCTGAAGAGAAGAGATTTGAGGTCAGCTTTGAAGATCTGGGTAGAGGAGGTGGCACGGAGCAGTGGGGGAAGCGAGTTCCAGATTCTCACCACATTGCCTGAGAATGATTGCGCCATCGATCTTTCACTTTTGAAGACAGGGGGAATCAAGCAGAAGCTTTTCCGCATTGTGAGAAGCTCGAGAGCCTCCGGACAATTTCAATGTATTCACCAGGCAACGAGGGGAGGACGTGTGCAAGGATTTGCGTGTGATGCAGGCAGTTTTGTAAATAGATCTTGCCTCGATCGGAAGCCATCGAAGAGAGGACAGGATAGGAGTAACGTGGTTGCTTAGTTTAGACCCTGAAATGAAACGAGCTGCTGAATGGATGATGGATTTGAAAGGGGGAGGTGGTATTTGGGTAGGCCTGTCAGAAGAGAATTGCAATAATCCAGTCTTGAGAGAACCAGTGATTGTACCAAGGTTTTTAAGTCTTTCTCCACGAAGAACCGACGGATCCCACATAGAAGGCACAACTGGTAACATGCGTTCTTAGCAATAGAGTTGATGTGGGAGATTGGGTTGAGTCTTTAGTCAAGAATGACACTTAGGGATTTAGCGCCGTCGACAATGATGGGTTTGTTGTTGAGTAAGTTCAGCTGATCCATCCAAGGTTGAACAGGAGGAGGAGAGAGAGAGAGAGAGGTAGAAAGGAGGAGGACTTCAGTTTTGGCGGGATTTAGAATGAGTTGGTGAGCTAACATCCAGTTGTGAGAGTTGAGAGTAGAGTTGAGTAGTGAGAGATCGTGTGCGGAAGACACCTTGCGGTAGATTTGAGTGTCATCCGCATAAAGATGACAATGGATCCCAGATTTGCTTAGGAGGTTCCCTAATGGTTCCAGGTAGAGATTAAACAAAGTGGGTGCCAGGATAGAACCTTGAGGGACACCTTGACCCACAGCCAATGGAGATGAAAGATTATTCGCTATCTTGATCATTTGGGATCTGTCCGCGAGGAAAGAGGCAAACCATTTAAGCACTGTGTCATCCAATCCCATTCTCTGTTGAAGAGTGTTGAGGAGGGTGCTATGATTAATAGTGTCAAAGGCTGCAGAGAGCTCTAGAAAAATCAGAAGTCGAGTATATGCAGCGCATCATCAATCACTCGCAGTAGGGCTGTTCCGGTGCTGCAATTTTGGACGAAGCCAGACTGGAAAACGTCAAGGAGATTACTGTCCATAATATGTAGGGAAAGTTGTTTTGTAGTTCTCAGTTCTCATGTAAACACTCTCGGGGTCCTGGAGAGACGTGGCATGAACTTCTTGCTCTAAAGAAAATTATTGGCCAATGATCATTTATTCAATGTCATCCTTCTGTTTCATGTTATCCCTCTCTCTCTCTCTCTCGCTCTCTCTCTTGAAGAACTACCCGTTATTCCGAGGCATCTCTCATGAACCCTAGCTTCCGACTGAACTAGAACATTTGCACAGTGGCTGCTGCTGTGGCATTTAAGTGGTGAAGCAGTGAGAGAGAGGGCAGCGCGGGGGAAAATAATAAAAAAATAATGCTGACCTGTATTCTGCAGCATCGTGCTCTTCTGGCCTCTGCTCCTCGACTCCCGGCATGCCACGGGGTCCTCTACGCCCATCCAGACCCCTACGCCAATCCAGATGCTGCTCTCATGCTGTTATAACTCAGCATGACAGTAGTGCAGTGATTGGTGTGAGTGCCTTAGTTAGGTACTTGCTAAGGGACTATGACCCTCTGTTTGTTCTCCTGTCTCCACCCGGCTGTAAAGCACAGTGCAGGTGGAGAGATCTAAGTGCGGATGACAGTTCGGCCATCCTAAAACAGCAGGCCAAACCGACATGCCTGCCCGAAACAGCGCCAACACTCTTCCTCATTTGGCTGTGTTGACGTGTCAGAATGGATGGCCCGCCCTAAGGCTCGGGTGCAGGGAGTAAGTGAGGAAAAATAAAATGATAATAACCTTTGTTATAATTTTTTTTTATTCTTCACTGCTGAAAAGCAGTGGGGTGACGCTCCTCCGCCTTAGCTGAGGAACCGCCGCTGCATTTGCGACACATTGATCTGGCTCAGCATAACATTAGATTGTCTATATGTGACGTATCGTCCATGAAACATTGTTGTCACTTTCCTGAAAAGGCATTGTTTGCCAAATGTAAATGAAAGTGTCAGACTCTTGATTCCAGCGGTAGAGGTCAGATTTAAATGAACTTTGCCCACAAAGTCTGCGACCACCTGTTTGTATGACCATGGCCTTCCTAAGGTGGACACCTCTCCCACAGAATATGGTGACCTCCGGCAACGACAGTAATAATATCTTCATCAGTTAAACCAAGGATGTCTGTCATTCCAGGAATGCACCAGTTTAACTCCCGCATATGGGGGCCGATTAGGATGGCGGACGGATCGGCAGGCGGTGGTGATCCGCCTGCATGGCGGTGGCGATTCTAGGATGATATTTGGCTTTTGTTGATACCATTGAACAACATAACTTGGTACTACAACAAGATTTGCATAGTTTGTTGGATTCTGGTCTTACTTTATAACATGACAAATGCAAATTTCTAGTGGAACATGTTGAGAATCTATGTTACAATATGTCATCTGAACATGTGAAACCTACGGTAATTTTGTGAAGTGCAATCAAGCTGGCTCTTTCACCAACAGACAAAGATCACTTGAGATCCTTCACAGGTCTAATTGAATATCATTCAAAAATTGTTGAGAGGTTTGCTGAAAAGATGGAATGTCTAAAGACACTATGGAGTAAAGGTTGTAATTTTGAATATTGACTATTGATATTTTAAATCCATCTAAAATTCAATATGTATTGCAGGTATCTTGGTTCTGTACTTATTGTTGATGCCAGAGCCACCGGTGTAGGTGCAGTTCTTTCCCAATTACATGGTAAAAAGGAAAGAATGGTTGCATTCGCTTTAGGGTCTTTAACTACATCGCTGCGGCGGCTATTCCGCCGCAGCGCTAAGTGGGCGGGGCGGCCGCATGCTGGTGACAGAACCGCTCCGTCACCAGCCGCGGTTGGGCTGTGCTTGTGACGGAGCGGTTCCGTCATGGCCCTGCCCGCTCAATAGAACGCGCCGCGCAGGCGCAGCGGCAGGGCCATGACGGAACCGCTCCGTCATCAGCACAGCCCAACCGCAGCTGATGACGGAGCGGTTCCGTCATCAGCATCGAAAGGGTTAACAGGCTCTGAAAGGAACTATTCTGTTATTGAACAGGAAGCCCTGGCAGCAGCTTGAGGGGTGGAATATTTTCAAACATACTTGTAGGGTAAATATTTTTTACTGCATATGCACCAAAAACCATTGGTCAAAATGTTGCTCGCAGAGGGAGCTGGTGGTGGACTCCTTCAGTGCAGGCTCCATACTGCTTCCAAGTGTAATCAACGCACAGGCTTTATCCCCGCATACAGCCACCAATATTCCACTCATTATCATATTCTCACAGCATCTACACTCTACAGCATGCCCACTCAGCCCATGCATACACAGACATCACGTCACTACATCATCCCTTTTCCATACACACAGGATAAACCAGACATGCCAAGTCACTATGCCTACCAAGCCCTGTTGCAGGTTCTGACGGCATTTTGGACTTTGTTTTGTCTGCAAAAAGATTGTGTCCTAAACATTGTTTACAAAAATATCAATATCAATTAGAGTTAACAGTCAAAAATAGACTTCCAATGGGTTTATTTTTAATATAAGCAATATTTTGGACAATGTTTTTGGCAGACAATATATCTTTCAAGGATATTCTGACACATAGTTGTTCCAAAGGAAAGTTGGCAACCGTGGATAATTATAGCCAGTTCAAGGAAAAGGCGTTAATCCTGGCTACAACATATGCAGTTAAAAAATAGTTCTAACTGCTGCTAAGTCATCTTTTCAGGTTTTCTGGTATACACCACACAGGAGCAGTAGTAGTGTAGGTGTATATTTATTTATTGCAGCCCTGTACTGTGTGCACACATTGTTATTCTTGTACATCCTCCTTTATAACCCCATTTGAAATCATTTGACTCCAAGGTTTCAGAATTCCAGGTTTGAAGGCTCAATAGGGAAACCAGAGCAAGGCAAAAGAGAAACAGTTAAAACACACCACAACAGATGTTCTGCGATATGAGGCATATAACCTTTTTGCTTCAGAAACCAACAATACGAGCAATTCCTGAGATTAGGACATATAGGGCTGAGGCTAAGTACATATACTGGAAATTAAAATTATCTGGAATGGGAAATTAAGGGTTAGTCACAGCATAAATATCTGGAAGGGAAAGTATTGGAGCAAACGTTCACGTCCAGTCCTTGGCATCCTTTGTATGTCTGTACCAACTAATATTAAATATGCAGACATTTTGTTTAAAGTCTCGACTTTGAGTAATTTTCAAACTTTTGTGAGTGTGTTTCCGCATGTGTAAATAATTTGTCTCTTGCTTTTCCCTCTATTTAGGCTATTTGGCCACCCATTGGGAGTCGGTGATCTGCAGGAATCCAACACCAATCTTTCTTCACCATTCGAATTATGATTTTCCCTTCCAACAAAGAGACAATAACAATTGCTTGAGGGAGATATCACCTCTTGCCTGTTAAACAGAAGCATGCACATTTGCCTCAGGGGGGTGCTGGGGACCTGTGCTGCACTGTACAATTCTGCTCTGTTCTTGTGAGCTTTTAAAGTGGCTAGAACATTGGCTCAATACTTTACCTCACTCTGCAGCACACAAAAGATGGAACAAAGCATAACAAACAACCTATTGTGGTAGATTTTCAAACTTTTTCCACTGTGTTGACATCACAAAAGTGACGCTAACCAGCACAACATTTTTTACCTATTTACTTTCCAGGGCAAAGCTTGTTTTGCGTTGGAAAGTACCCTAAAAGTAATACTAAGCAGCGCGAAGCACTGCTTTGCGTTACTTAGCACTAAGGGAGCGTTACATGGATGGTATAGGGCATGCCCACGCTACCACCCATGCCTTTTGACACAAGACCCTAATTACAAACAAATGTAGACAGGGCTTAGCAGCAAAAGTAAACGCCACTTCAAAGGAGGCGCTAACAGAATACATTTTTGATTTCTCCTTTCTTTTCCAATTTTGCATGAGTGTTGCACTGAGCAGCACACATACAAACTGGCAGACTATTTTGTACAAGAAGGGTATCCTTCCTGTACAAAACCTATGCTAGACTAAAGCACGCACCCTAGCGCTATGGCACTAAGGTGTGTGTGTGCATAGCAGCAGCTCAAATCAGCGCCAGTGCTAGGGAAAGGGGAGGAGAGAGCTATATCTCTGTTAAAAAGGGTTCCAAAGACAACCGGTAACCAAAGACCCTTTTTTGTTGCCCGGCGGTATCGCCTCTATGACCCACCAATATTAATCAATGAAGAAGCAGGCGCTGGAGACTGGAAGGCAGGAAACGAGGATTTTATTCTCTCCGGAGGAGAACACTTCAATTCAGACAGCAAGTATCGTCACGAGGTGCTCTAACCACATCTCTGAGGCCTGGCCTCTTATACTAGGGTTTATGACCTTTATTGCACATAACACATTCTCGCAATACTTTAGTACTTGAAAGAACATCCTCGGAATCTCCCCTTCAGACCCGTTCCCACATACATTTACAGTTGGATTCCCCACCCCGGTCACAACAGGTGATGGTTGTCGCACAGCAGGGCATTCCGCCGATTCACGGAATGCATGGGGTTGATCGGATCTCATGGGGTGGGGGCTTTGATCGGTTCGGGGGTCTTTTGATGGGGAGGGGAAACTTCCTACTGTACGGGGTAATAAACAGTATCCGCAGAGCCAGGTGGCGGCCTGGGAACAGGGAAGACAAACGGGGACACAGGAAAAGGGGGTTTGCATCAGAAGGGTTTGAGGCCATGAAAGGAATGAGGGGAGGTGTCGCGCTGGGAACAGGATGGGATTCCGTGGTGAAGCTGCGCTGAAGAGGGGTTTATGACCCAAGGCATGAGAGAGCGGGGGTTGTCAGCGTGCGGGGGAATGCTTGCGAGGTTAAGAGAGAGAGAGAGACGCGCTGGCTATCAGCGAGGGGCAGGGAGGCCATGGTGCTCAAAATGGCTGTCGCTTACGCGCACGAATGGGCTTGGAAAGGGGCAAGATGGCGCCGATAATGTTGACGTTTTGCAGTCTAATCTTTAACAGTCCTCCCTTTTCAACATATCTTAGCCAACTTGCTTACTCAATGTCAATCTTCATCAAGTTCCTAACCTCGGCATCATATATTGCTCTCATACGTTCGTTTTCAAAGTCCACAGTCTTAGGGCAAATACAATTTACACATAATGTACACAGGGGTGGTAGACATTGAATTCCTAAACATACACCGCATAGTATAACCACAGGAATCAGGATAATGGTGAATAGTCTCCAGCCCCAGTTTTTAACGGTGCTCCAGAACCACCCACCCAGCGACCATTCTTCTTGTTCTTGGTGGACTTCTGAAGAGAGTCTATGAAGATGTTCGATGGCTTTGTACACTGAGGGTGAATTGTCCGGTATGTACGTACAGCAGCTGGACCCAATAATGCGGCATGCCCCGCCACGATCCGCAAGAACCACATCCAGGACAAGGCGGTTCTGGAGGGCCACCAAGCGGACCGCTTGAAGTTCAGCGGTGTTGTTGGCAAGGATACCCGCCGTGATGTTCATTGTTGTTTCAACTGCTTGAGTCAGATGTCGGATGGCACGGCTGTTTGCCATCGGGCCCCAGAGGGGGACAAGTCCTTTCATAGCATCGATGAATTGCGCTCCTGTTGAATCGGCTTGTTCGATGTCCTTGGCTCGTTTTTGTCTGTGATGATTTGCTGGTGCCACATAAGTCGGAGGAAGGATGAAGGAAATGAAACAAGTGCCCCCCCAGCCTTTGGGGAGCCAGGTGTAAGCCTTCGTGCCGCAGACGAAATATGTGTTTGGAGATGCCACAAAGGAAGGTGGGTCGATGGAGTCCAGAGTTCTGGAAAACCGGCAGGCACTGTGGCCTACCAGCTGAGTCCCAAGCCCTTCCATGCACATGTGGCCGGTGACGTTGATGACTGACAGGGCCACAGTCAGAGTGGCAGCCGTTCGTTTTCGCAGGTAGGAGAAGGTGGTTCTGGTTGGATTATTGAACACTTGCATTTCAACTTGTTCTTTAGCAGGGATGTCCAAGTGGACTGTGTTGTTGTTGGTCTGCGGGCAGAAGTGTGTCTTTGTTCTGTTCCGCCAGACCCCGTGGTAGAAATGCGTTACGGTTTTGCTGGAGGTGGCATTGTCTTTAAAGCTTTCTTGCAGAAGCATCAGCCAGGCAAGACAGGAGCCGTGAACTGAGAAAGGTGAAGGGATGAATGGTATCGAGTGTCCAGTGGCGTGGGGTAGCAACCCACAGATCCAACAGTTGGTGGCATTGGTGGCAAGGTTGTGCTGGTGAAGTAGTTGCACGAAGGAGTTATTCCAAAATTCCTTTCGCCTCTCTCTGAGTTGGGGAGAGAGCGAAATCAGATAATGTTCCTTCATGGTGGTAGGCTGGACAGTGGTCAAGAAGGTTTCGTGAGCAGGTGCATTTTCTTCCATAATCCAGAGTGTGGTCATGAGGAGAAAGCAGAAGAGGATTGTGATGAAGAGCGCAATAGTCTTTGGGCTATGGAGTCTGTCTGCTTTTGGGTTTCTGCGGTGGGTATTTCCTGTTACCTTCATCATCTTCTTATTTGGCGCTTCCATCATCTTCTTATCTGGCGCTTCCATCATCTTCAAGGGGCTCGGTAGCGGGCAGAACCACAGACTTTGTTTTGCTTCTCTCCAGGTAACCCTTGGTAGTGTTTAGGTCACCGTTCTGAGATTTAACTCGGTCCGTGGTCTACTTAGCCGAGACTCCCCCCTTTCGACGCAGGAAATACCCTTCTTTTGATGGCACTGTGGGATCAGAGAATTTTGAAAGTTCAAGTGTGTCGGTATCAGGATAGCAGGTTAGTGACGGTCGGTCCTTGTTCAGGAGCTCTTCTTGGCTGTCGATGTTTTCAGTCGAGGTCAGGGTCGAGGAGATCTTCTTACAGTGGTGTGCATGCAGCCAGTTGCGTTTTCCCTCCACCCGTAGTGCTGTTCGGGTGGTGATGAGGACTTGCCAGGGGCCCGTCCACCGGGGTTCCAGACTCTTGGCACGCTGGAAATTCCGGATCAGGACAAAATCCCCAGGCTGAATGGTGTGTCCGGGACCCCTGGAAGTGTCAGGGATGGCATGCAGCACCTGTTGATGGATAACAGACAGCGTTTTAGTCAACTGACATAAGTAATCAGACATTAGGACGTCCGGGACGTCATGAATGGAAGTTGGTTTCGGTGCAGACCAGACATTCATAGGCCGGCCGAAAACAACCTCGTATGGCGTCAAGTGGTGTTTGGTGGGGGTGGAACGCATTGAAAGCAATGCCAGGGGGAGTGCGTCTGGCCATTTCAGTCCTGTGGTAGCTATTATTTTGGCCAATTTTAGTTTCAGTGTGGCGTTATGTCGTTCAACTAGTCCAGCAGATTGGGGGTGGAAGACTGCGTGGAACTTTTGTTTTACACCCAACCCCTTCAAAATGAGTTGGATAACTTCGGCTACGAAGTGGGGGCCATTGTCGCTCCACAAAATTCGACAAAGGCCGTAACGGGGGAAAAACTCCTTTAACAGTACTTTTGCTGTGGCCATAGCAGTGTTGTCACGGGTTGGATATGCTTCCACCCATTTGCTAAATGCGCATACCACCACAAGTACATATTTCAGGCCTTGACATCTGTCTAGTTGGATGTAGTCCATCCGCAGGACTTCAAATGGGTGATTCGGGACCCCGAACCCTCCCCGGGGTACTACAGTTCCTTTCCCGGGATTGTGTTGCAGGCAGATCAAACATTGTTGGACTAGGCGTTTGGCGGACTCTGTGATCTTATCATTGTGCCAAACTCTGGAGACAAGTTCAATCATGGGGGCTGATCCTATGTGGGCAGGGGAATGTGCCATAGTCAGTATGGGAATCAGATATGAGTCAGGTAACAACCATTTGTTTGTGTCTTTTGTCCGCCAGCAGCCTTCGTCATCTTTCAATCCCACCCGTGTCCATTCAGTCAGTTCGTGTTGTGTGCTAGCCATTTGAATGTCTCTGATAGTGTCCCTAGCGTCAGACCATTTTTCTGCTTGTGACCTGGTCACGTACATGCGTGTTGTCGTCCTATTTTCAGCTGTCGTTCGGGCAGTGATGTCGGCTAGTGCATTCCCCTGTCCAATAATGTCTGTCACCTTTTTGTGTGCCTGACATTTGATGACTGCAAGCTTTTTGGGGAGAAGGACGGCTTCGATCAAGGCGGAGACTAGATCCCCGTGCAAAATGGGGGTGCCGTGTGAGGTCAAGAATCCCCTCTCCCTCCAAAGGAGCCCAAAATGGTGAACCACCCCGAAGGCATACTGGCTGTCGGTGTAAATGTTTGCTGTGGTTCCTGCTGCTAGAATACAGGCTCGTGTCAGGGCAATCAGTTCCGCTGCCTGGGCAGATCGTTGCGTTATGCGGGCTGTCTCGACTACAGTTCGAGCCGTGGTGACTGCATAGGCAGCTGAAGTGGTGCCATCGGGGAGTTTGATGCAAGAACCGTCCACCCACAGCTCTCCGTCGGGGTCGGGGAAAGCCGTGTCTCTGAGGTCGACCCTACTTCTGGTCTGTTCGTCTGTGAGGGTCACACAGTCGTGTACAGGGTGCGCATTGGGATCGTTTTCTGGTAAGGGCAGCAGGGTTGCTGGGTTCAGTGTGGTGCATCTCTTCAGAGTGATGTGGGGTGCGAGCAGAGTCAGTTCGTATCCTGTCAGTCGTGCACTCGTCAGGTGTTGCGTTTTGGTTTGGTTTAGGAGGGTGTCAACTGCATGGGGTACCAGTACTGTGAGGGAATTCGAGAGCACGATCCCCTCACTCTGTCGGATAGAGATTGCAGCAGCAGCTACGGCTCGAAGGCAAGCAGGCAGGGCTCTGGCTACGGGGTCAAGAGTGGCTGAGAAGTAAGCGCATGGTCGTTGCTTTGGGCCGATGGACTGGGTCAGGACAGATAAAGCGCACCCCTCCCTTTCATGGGTGTAAAGGGAGAAGGGCTTTGTGTAATCGGGGGTACCCAACACAGGGGCCGAGCAGAGGGCATCTCGTAGTTGCATGAAAGAAGCCTGACACTCAGGGGTCCAAGGGAGTGGGAGAGGGATGTCCTTTGCTAACAATGAAAGCAGTGGTTTTACTACAAGGCTAAAGTTGGGCAACCACTGTCGGCAGAAGGAGGTGAGGCCTAGTAGGGAGCGGACCTGTTTCTGGGTCTTAGGGACGGGGGTGTCGAGAATGGTTTGGATCCGGTCAGGAGTCAGTTTCCTTCCGTCTTTGGACAAAAGGTGGCCTAGGTAAGTGACCTGGGGTTGGCAGAATTGCAACTTCTTCTTAGAGACCTTGTGGCCATTTTCTGCAAGGAAATGCAGGAGTTGAATGGTGGCTGTGACAGCTAGTGGAGTGGTGTCGGCTGCCAAGAGGATGTCATCGACATATTGTACTAATACCACTCCATCGGGTAACTGGACTTGATCCAGTTGTCTCTTGAGGGCCTGGCTGTAGATGCTAGGGCTTTCTGTGTAGCCCTGGGGTGCTCGGCAGAACCTATATGAGCGGGCTTTTAGGGTGAAACCGAAGAGATATCGGCTGTCTGGGTGGATGGGGATGGAAAAGAATGCGTTTTTGAGGTCAATGACAGTGAAGGTGGTGGCAGTGGAGGGAATCAAAGTCAGGATGGTGGTAATGTCCGAGACCACAGGGTACTGGGGTACCACCACTTTGTTGATCTCTCGAAGGTCAATGATGAAGCGGTATGCTTTCTCATCTCCTTCTCCCTGTTTCTTAATGATGGGCAAGATTGGGCTGTTGCAAACGTTGCTAACTACTTCCTCTACCACTCCTGCGTCTATCAGTGATTGGATGATTTCTACCAATGCCTTCTCGCCCTCGGGCGATATCCGGTATTGTGGAAGTTTTGGGAGTGTTGCATCTGGTCGAACAGTGATGTGCACTGGGTCAATCATCATGCGCCCTACATCCGAATCCGTTTTGGCCCACAGATACGGAGGCAGAGTGTCAAGCAGGGAAGTGTCAGCGTCGGTGATGGAAAACATGTGTCTGGGGGGGCAATGTCTAAGCAGAACAGGATTGTCGTAAAGGAAAACTCGGACTCCATCTTGAGAACATCTAATTGTTGCTCGGAAGTGTTTCAATAAGTCGAGTCCCATAATTGCGTCAGGGCTATTGGAGGAGAGCAAAAACGTGGTGTCAGTGGTGTTGTTTTCTAAGTCAAAGAGGATTGGGGCGGACAAAGGGTTAGTGGAGGGCGTCCCATCGAAACCTGTCGATGTTATTAGTAAGCCAGACAAGGGTGCCCTTGGAATCAGTCGTTTAGATAATGCACTACGTGTTGCGCCAGTGTCTACCAGGAATGGTGACTTTGTACCCAAGACCTTAGCAGTGACATAAGGGCCTTGCTGGTCAACATGGAGCTCGACTGGATCCCTCCCTTGCCCTAGGCAGTCCTATGCATAGTCATGAACGTCATCATAGTCAGATTGCTGGCATTGGTTCTGTCGGGGTCGATCAAATGTGTTTGGTCTACTGGATCTATCATTAGTTGCGTTGTTTGGGGGCCCTCGCTGTGGTCCCCTATTCTTGGTTCGTTTGCTGAATCTCTAGGATCTCTATTTCTGGTGAGTTCCAAAAGAACCGGGCACTGAGATTTCCAGTGGCCCGATCCTTTACAGAAGGCACACTGGTCCTCCCTAATGTCTGTACGTCCAATGTGGGGAGTTGAAGCACGGTCTTTGGGAGGTGCCGTTTTAGGGACGTTCATCTGATGGTTTCCCCGGTATTGGTCTCGTCCCAGAGTCACCCCTTGCAGTTGTGCTATCATCACCCTCTCCTTTAATTCTTTCTTCTTCCTCTCTGTTGTTCTATCGTTTTCGTTTTTCTGATGTTCATAATATTGGGCCATCTGGAGGATAGCCGTAGGTTTGGAGGCTGCCCAACTACTTTCACTGGCCTGCAGTTTCTGCGAGACCTCCGGTGATAAGCCCTTAACGTAATTCTGGACAAACAGATGGTGTCCGGTTGCAGTGGTCAGGTCCTGGCCGCTGTAATCGGAGAACACCGTTTCAAACCGGGAGAAGTATTCCGATACATCCTCCTGAGGTTTCTGGCGACAAGCCGTTACTATCGACCAGTCCACTTTCTTTTCTGGGATCAGGGTTTTTAATTTCTGCACGATTTTATCCGGGAGGTCTAAAATGGCTTTTAAAGGCTTTTGTCCGGGTTCTCGTTGTCTGTCTATGCCATCAAGTTGTGACCAGTTATGTCCAAACAGCTCAGAGTGGTCGACTTTCCGGATTTGCTTCCACACATCAGCTGGTAGACACAACCCGAAAAACAAGTCGATGTCAGCTAGAGTCATAATCGTCGAACCTAGGGCCGTACCCAACTCAGTATAGAAGGCAGTGGGGTTTTTACGTAGGTCAGGCAGAGATTTCCGGAAGGTCAGAATCTCTTGCCGGTCCCATGGTTGGTAGACCCAATTGTATACTACCCTCCCCTTTGCATCTTTGTTGTTTGCGTCATCGTGAGTCCCTTCACCTCGTGGAGGAACCCAGTAAGGGGCAGCCTCTCGTATCGGCATCATAGTGTTAGGTCGTTCGGTTTGTGGGTCGGTTGCTACGGAGGTAGCGGATTCGGTTTTCGGCTTTTGTTCAGTGAGGTGGCGGAAAACCTCAAGCGTACGCGTAAGGAGGTCCGTCACATCACTCTCACTCTCATCCCCGATATCAACCTTCCGGTACAGAGTCGTTAGGCTCTGTGGACCTTTTTCTTGATATCGGTCCTCGTATGCATTTAAGACGTGGTAACACAGTTGTACAGTAAAGTGTCGTCTGTGACTCCCAGTATAAGAATTAAACACATCCGTGACGGACTCTTCATCCTCCCTCTTCTCTACCAGTATCTTTGCTATCTTGTCGACCCCTGCTCGTTCATGTTTGCTTAGTCTATATGCTCTAACAGGACCAACCCTTCGGGCTTCTGGGTCGCCCGGCGTTGTCGTTTGCGTAACATCGAATACGAGGAGTTCAGCCGGCACGGAGGCCATGGGGGCTGAAGCCGTGGTGCTACTCCCGCTGGTACCTGGGGATAGTGGGTGCTGGGCTAAGGGTTGGGAAGGGGCATATGGAGGGGGCATGTGGATGATCGGAGGACCTAGCAGCAGATCATCGTTGGTTCGCTGTTTTGAGTGTAAATCAGGGTAGAGCGTGGAGGGAGTTCTAACCAGGCACTGGCTTGATGTTTCTGTCTCTAGCTTCTGTTTGGTATCCTCTCTTTCTTTTATCTCTTTCTCTAGTTTCTGGGCTGCTAGGTGGGCTGCTTTCCGCAGCTCTTTTCCCAACCTACTCTCAGTTCTCTTTTTGCGTTGTTCGGCTTCTTTTCGCCACATGCCGAAGCTGTCAAGCATAGTGGACGTCGTCTTGTTTTTACCAAGGGCTGTTTCTAGTGCGATTATTCTATCATTTTCGAAGGATCCTATCAGTGGCCACTGACTTTCTCGATCCTTCTTCGTATATTTATGCCACAGCTGGCTATAGGCTATAGCGACTAATCCATGCTTTGTGAACATGTCCTTATTAGGGGTGCCTTCCAGCGGAGCCGGATGGTTCATCTCTAATAAGCGGTCCGGGCTAAACAGGCTACTGACCAGTGGGGAGAAGACAGGCATGACGGATCACAATGGGATAATAGTCAGCACTACCTATCTTATCACTGCGCGCAAAGACTAGACAGAATATTTCTATTCTACGTTGTTTGCACGTAGTGAATACCTCATGAACCAATTCTGAGCAATCAATGTTAGGTCAAAAATAAAAAATCAATATGGTCAATGGGGAGAATAAGTAGGCTCGCAAAAGTTCGCGTCACCTACCCTTTCACTATCTGCAAAGAGGGGACCTATTTTTCCCTGTTTGCAGACAGAGAATCTCCAGAAAACAATCTATAACAGTTAATCAATGGGGAGAAGGGGCAATTGTTTAGTGGGGGAGAAAGATAGGTCCGACGGGTGCGTACCTATCCTTCGCTGTTTATAAAGGGAGAGCCTGTTGTTTCTCCGTTTGTAGACAGTGAATCTCCAATAAATTAACACAAAGTAATACTAGTATTTTCTCAACAATTATCGATCACTTTCAACTATCTATCACTTTCGCAATTCGTCGTGTTTACACGACCTTACCCGGACCGCATGGACAGTTTCTCGTCTTCCGAATCCAGCGCCCGATCGTCCTCTTCTCTTAGTACTTCTCGTGGCACTCCTGATGGTTCCCAGTCAGGACCGCAGATCACTCGAGAGAGGTCTGTTCGGAACCAGTGAAGTTCGGATGATCGGCTGTCAGACGAGGGTCTATCGGACAGGGTACCTTCCGATCGTTGCAGTCGTTCACTCTGTCGTCTGGACCTCTCCCACTGGATCCACGAGTCGCTGATGGGCCCCACGTTTGGGACGCCAATTGTTAAAAAGGGTTCCAAAGACAACCGGTAACCAAAGACCCTTTTTTGTTGCCCGGCGGTATCGCCTCTATGACCCACCAATATTAATCAATGAAGAAGCAGGCGCTGGAGACTGGAAGGCAGGAAACGAGGATTTTATTCTCTCCGGAGGAGAACACTTCAATTCAGACAGCAAGTATCGTCACGAGGTGCTCTAACCACATCTCTGAGGCCTGGCCTCTTATACTAGGGTTTATGACCTTTATTGCACATAACACATTCTCGCAATACTTTAGTACTTGAAAGAACATCCTCGGAATCTCCCCTTCAGACCCGTTCCCACATACATTTACAGTTGGATTCCCCACCCCGGTCACAACAGGTGATGGTTGTCGCACAGCAGGGCATTCCGCCGATTCACGGAATGCATGGGGTTGATCGGATCTCATGGGGTGGGGGCTTTGATCGGTTCGGGGGTCTTTTGATGGGGAGGGGAAACTTCCTACTGTACGGGGTAATAAACAGTATCCGCAGAGCCAGGTGGCGGCCTGGGAACAGGGAAGACAAACGGGGACACAGGAAAAGGGGGTTTGCATCAGAAGGGTTTGAGGCCATGAAAGGAATGAGGGGAGGTGTCGCGCTGGGAACAGGATGGGATTCCGTGGTGAAGCTGCGCTGAAGAGGGGTTTATGACCCAAGGCATGAGAGAGCGGGGGTTGTCAGCGTGCGGGGGAATGCTTGCGAGGTTAAGAGAGAGAGAGAGACGCGCTGGCTATCAGCGAGGGGCAGGGAGGCCATGGTGCTCAAAATGGCTGTCGCTTACGCGCACGAATGGGCTTGGAAAGGGGCAAGATGGCGCCGATAATGTTGACGTTTTGCAGTCTAATCTTTAACATCTCTGTAAATATGGTACTCTCATGCTCCCTCCCTGTCATGCAGCACGGCACAGCCACTCTGGGGACTACGCTCTGCGTTGTGTGTTTTTTTCTGAAAATCTGCCCCTAAGTTTCTTATGTATAGTTCTTGAAGCTGGATAGTCTGTTCATCCAATTCAATGAGCACACATAGAGGAGGAAGAAACGAGGCACAGTATCTCTCCACGTTACTCCTCCCCTGGGGAGGCTTGGCTTTTTGATGCATTTCCAGGTCCACCACTAATGGCAGATCCAGGAATGCGCCACAATCCATGGGTGTAGCTTGGGAATACCCACGCTCCAACCATGGAACGCCTCTCCAGGGCACAGTAGCGCAAAGCAGCGAATTGCCCTGCGTTGTGTTACTCTAGATTTAACAAACCATGCAGGGCCACACAACGTGTCATTGTGTGACTTGATAAATGTCACTTAGGTTTTGCACCACCGTGCATGGCGCAAAGGCGATGCAAAACCTTGTTGCATATGGGCCAGACCCTTTTCCAGGTTTGTGCTGTCGAAATGTAATAAATGGTGTTAACTTTATCGCACCAGTAAATTACCAGGTCCCATAAACATCGCTCCACTCATAACTGGATCCCTGTGCAGCAGGTTTCTACATAGTGAAATGTCTACTGTGATAGATGCAGTACATACAGTCTGTCTCTAGATGGCGAGAGAGGATTGAACTGGAAACGAATGGAAGCTATTCAATGCCATTTTATTGTAAGCAAAGGGTTTGTCGAACCTTACCTGATCATGTCAATGACAATATATTTTTGAGGTGGGTTAGGAATTGTAGCTGGCGGGGGCTCCCAACAATGAGAATGGGCGAGCGTTGTATATAACAGTGACACGGCAAGCGACGAGAGAAACAAAACATTCACGAATAAAGAAACTGAAAGAAGGCTTTACAAAAATGCAGAAGCTCGCTCAAACTAATATTTATGAAAGAACCGTTCACAAAGATAAGAGAAAATGTGAGTAAAAACAAGGCACAGTAGAAATATGCATCTTAATAGTTTACTAAATCCAGTCAAAATGTTGCAGGCAATAGCGCTTAATAGCTGATTGAGCATGTTTCTAAGCACTCGCAAAAGGGGGGAATAAAGAAAAGGATATACAGGAAGATAAATATACATATAGATACCTACATACATTACAGATAAAGGCTCTTGAGGAGGTCTAAAAACTTCAGGTGGTTCAACAATATGACCCCCCCCCCCTCCCCCCCCCCCTCACCACCGCCCCTACTGTAAGAGAGACAGCTGACTTGTCTAGGGAAGAGGCAGAGGCCACATAGGCTGCTACCTGCTCCACCTGATGTCCTTCACAACATGTGCCATTATTTAGGACTGAATTAAAAGCACAGTTGTTGCCACACCTAATGCCGACAGAAAAGAGCTTTTAGAAGCACTGGTGTGGGCAGGGCTTTGGCTCATTCACAGATTGATCCTCCTCTCATAGGATTTGATTGGACAGTAGCTATCTGCTTGCGCTGAAAAAGAGCTCCTGTTGCACTCCTGTTCGTTTATGAGGGGTTTCCCTATCTAACATGGCTGCCACCATTGTCAGAAGGTGTGTAGAGGTCTTTGAGCTCTGCTTTTTGCTGTATTTGTGGTCTCCTAAAACATCTCCTTCC
Source organism: Lissotriton vulgaris (assembly GCF_964263255.1). Taxonomy (NCBI): domain Eukaryota; kingdom Metazoa; phylum Chordata; class Amphibia; order Caudata; family Salamandridae; genus Lissotriton; species Lissotriton vulgaris. The sequence continues at coordinate 1,702,765,251 of NC_141695.1, forward strand.
CTGTCTCCTCCTCTTTCTAGTGGCACTGATAGAAAGCGGACTTAGTGTTTTACTTTCCAGTTCTATAAAAGACGGCCAGTATGTCACCCAAGATTAATAAACCCACCTCTGCACAGCTAATCAGCAAGCTTTACTGAACCCACCTAATCCTGTAACAAAATGCAAAAGAGTGGGGTTAAGGAGGAGTTATGCAATGACTGGCTATGAAGTGCTTTTTACAGTACCCTCCCCGTTGGCCATGCCCTGCGCCTGGAGCACTAGGAACCCAGTAGAATTGGGCTACACAGTGCCCTGTCCGTGATGGTGCATTGATCTGCCTATTATCAAGTGCTTTTTTTAAGCTGTGTCAGATGAAAGGTGTGGGGCCTTGCACCAAGACCACTCACCATTCAGACGCCAAGCCTGTTTTTCCTGTATCCACATCTTTATGTAGCATCCCAACATGGGCATCCTTCAAAGCCCTCTCTCTCACAGATGTCCCCAAAATACTCAACTTTCTCAAAGGCACTACTTTTGAAGGTGATGTCTTGTCCTTCATCAACGTTCTGTCCACGACAGCCCTTTCACCCCAACATACTAATGTCAAAGCCTCTCTCACTCAAGGCATCTTTCCAGAAGCTCCCAAGATAGACCAGATCCTCCCACTCTTAAACAAACCTGCACTAGTCCCAGAGGTGCTTGCCAGTCAATGGTTCAGTGCTTACCTACCATTCATCCTCAAGATGATCACAAAAGCATCTACACTCAACTCCAAGATCACATCAGTGCTAACCATCTCCTGCATGAATATCAGTCTGGCTTCAGACCATGCTGCAATGTGTCCACATTATAGAAGTTGCTGTACTGACCACAGATGAATATGACCCCTGCCTCCTGATATTGCTCATTCTTTCAGCTGCTGTCCGACACACTTAACCATCCCCCCCAACCTCACCCTTGAGTCTCAAATAGGATTCATTGCCAATATCCTTCAGTGTTTCTTCGGCTTTTCCAACCAACACCATTTCATTTGCATGGGAACCACCCGGTCCCTGTTCCCTGCGCAGTTCCCTAAGGTTCTACACTCTCCCTGTCATTTTCAGCCTCTCCATGAACGTCTTTAGACTCTACTCACAGATAACAACATCAAAATTCGCTAATGCGAATAATACGCAACTCTGCTTGAAAGTCTTCTCCACTCCAGACATCTAACGCTTAAACACTGACAGCACCGACCGAATCCAGACAAGGGTGTCCAGCACCTACCTGAAGCTCAACCCCACCAAGACTGAATTCCTCTTGTTTGCCAAGACCAATATGCAAAAATAGTACTGACTAGGACATGGCCCATGATATCTTCGAACCCCAACTTTCACTGAATGTCAAGTGACTTGGATTCACTCTGGACCCAAACCTCACCTTCAAAGAACACATTGCCAAAAAGCCCTGGTACTAGCTCTTTTCTAAAGAAATTGAAACAATTTCTTCCAGAAAGCGATGCCAGAACCGTTGTTCAAGCCCCCGTACTCTTATATCTGGAGTAGGATGACACCCTGCTACATGGCCTCCCAGTCCACACAGTGTGAGTGCATGCATCCATTCATTGTCTGTGGTCAGCCTGTGTGAATAAAGGGTGAGCAATGTGCCTATGTGGGTGCAGGGTGAGAGGTGTTCCTATGTGAGTGCATGCATCCATTCATTGTCTGTGGTCAGCCTGTGTGAGTCAAGGGTGAGCAATGTGCCTATGTGGGTGCAGGGTGAGAGGTGTTCCTATGTGAGTGCATGCATTCATTTTCTGTGGTCAGCCTGTGTGAGTCTGGGGTGAACAGTGCACCTCTGAGAGTTCAGGGTAAGAGGTGTGCCTGTGTGAGTGCATGCATTCATTGTCTGTGTTAAGCATGTGTGAGTTTGCAATGAGCAGCGTGTCTTTGTCAGTGCAGGGTGGGAGGTGTGCCTGTGTGAGTGCATGCATTGATTGCCTGTGGTGAGCCTGTGTGAGTCTGGGGTGAGCAGTGTGCCTTTAAGAGTGCAGAGTAAGAGGTGTGCCTGTGTAAGTGCATGCATTCATTGTCTGTGGTGAGCATGTGTGAGTTTGCAATGAGCAGCGTGTCTTTGTTGGTGCAGGGTGGGAGGTGTGCCTGTGTGAGTGCATGCCTTTATTGCCTGTGGTGAGCCTGTGTGAGTCGGGGTGAGCAGTGTGCCTTTGTGAGTGATGGGTGAGAGGTGTGCCTGTGTGAGTGCATGCATTTATTGCCTGTGTGAGTCCGGGGTGAGCAGTGTACCTTTGTGAGTGATGGGTGAGAGATGTGCCTGTGTGAGTGCATGCATGTATTGCCTGTGGTGAGCCTGTGTGAGTCCGGGTGAGCAGTGTGCCTTTGTCAGTGATGGGTGAGAGGTGTGCCTGTGTGAGTGCATGCATTCATTGTCTGTGGTGAGCCCGTATGAGTGTGGGGTGAGCAGTGTGCCTTTGTGAGTGATGGGTGAGAGGTGTGCCTGTGTGAGTGCATGCATTTATTGCCTGCGGTGATCCTGTGTGAGTCCGGGGTGAGCAGTGTGCCTTTGTGAGTGATGGGTGAGAGGTGTGCCTGTGTGAGTGCATGCATTCATTGTCTGTGGTGAGCATGTGTGAGTGCGCAATGAGCAGTGAGTCTTTGTCGGTGTAGGGTGGGAGGTGGGCCTGTGTGAGTGAATGCATTTATTGCCTGTGTTGAGCCTGTGTGAGTCCGGGGTGAGCAGTGTGCCTTTGTGAGTGATGGGTGAGAGGTGTGCCTGTGTGAGTGCATGCATTCATTGTCTGTGGTGAGCATGTGTGAGTGCGCAATGAGCAGTGTGTCTTTGTGGGTGCAGGGTGGGAGGTGTGCCTGTGTGAGTGCATGCATTTATTGCCTGTGGTGAGCCTGTGTGAGTCCGGGGTGAGCAGTGTGCCTTTGTGATTGATGGGTGAGAGGTGTGCCTGTGTGAGTGCATGTATTCATTGTCTGTGGTGAGCATGTGTGAGTGCGCAATGAGCAGTGTGTCTTTGTGGGTGCAGGGTGGGAGGTGTGCCTGTGTGAGTGCATGCATTTATTGCCTGTGTTGAGCCTGTGTGAGTCCAGGGTGAGCAGTGTGCCTTTTCTCTCTCCATACTGCACCCTATTTACAAAGTAAAGCATCTAGGCAGATGCATCACTTTGTAAATGCCTGTGCAGGGTGGGCGTTCCCACATAAAAAAAGCCTTGCAGAAGTGTTGCAGTGAAATCTATGAGATTTCACTGCGACACTTCTAGGACGCCACTGCGTCAAAATCCTTACACCTGTAGCGTAAGGAGTGACGCAGGACCTTTGACATGGGACTCGCCCATGTGTAATGACACCATTGCTAGAGTTGTGTCCTTTTACAGTCCCAATCCAGCAATTCGTCATTACTTCTCCACCAGATACATCAGGATTCCTGACGTATCTGTGCAATCCTTGTGACATAGAGCGCCGTAGTGTAAAAACGGCGCATCCATGGTGTCGCAAGGAGGGTGCAATGAGAAATGTCAAATCACAGTTTTTCCCCGGCGATGCACCACTTTTTATAAGTGAGGCCCTCAATTTTCAAGAACTTCCAAATATTGAGAGTAAAAGGGTTATGTAGATAGTAACAAGAGATTCAATGCATTTAATCCATACTAATATTATAACGAGAGAGCCCAAACCTTTGAGGCGGGTAATCGCAGGAACCACAGCACCAATTACAACACCCAATACAGCATTGGAAAGGGCAGTTGCAGCAGAAGGACATAGGCTATACAGATGCCCACCATATACATTTGAAAGGTAAAAGAAACTTACCAGCAAAGTAGTCCCTTGTGGGCGTGGGCGTGGGTGGGGCGCGGCATGACGACAAAAAAAGCGTTCCTTAAACGTGTGCGTTGTGCTGGGGGCGTGTGCTGGGGGCATGAACAAGGCCAATGGGTGCAGCAATTGCAATTGCGCGGCACAAGGGGTATGGCCAATGGGCGCGACATACGGCAACAATCGCGCGACACATCCCCACAAAAAAAAACGTGCCTTGAGGGTGTGTGGAAAACAAACGTGTGCGTTGGGCCGGGGGCGTGGCCAAGGCCAATGGGTGCGGCAATTGCGCAGGAGCAAGGGGCGTGGCCAATGGGCGCGGCAATTGCCGGGGCTTAGGCGGGGGCAGACGTGACTGATCGTGCCTGCAGAGACAATAACTGCACAGTATCCTGCACGCTGTCAGCCAGTCAACTCTCTGCATAAAGGACCGTGCCTGCAGGGACACTAACTGCAGCGTCTCCTGCACGCTGTCACACACTCAACTCTCTGCATAAACGAATTGACACCAGGCGCACAACATCAGCCAGGGCTGGAGCCGGGCTCAGGCAGTGGATGACCTGACTAAGCGCGCCTGCTGTGACACTAACCTTTGAACTGACTGCACTTTCCCAAACGTGCAGCGTCTCCAGTGAGCGTTGTCACCCACTCAACTCTCTGCATCAACGACTTTACAACACAAGCACAACATCAAACAAAACTGGAGCCGGGCCTCAAGCGGAGGATGACGTGATTCAGCGTGCCTGCGGGGACACAAAATTTACAACTGAATGCACTTTCACACACGCTTACCTACGGAAGTGGAGTACATACACACTAGAGACATCTGCTAATACTTCTTACTCCGAGGTACTCACAGTAGCTGCACACACATGCCTAACTATTGTGACACTTCATGCTAAAAATGTTGTCTACCGCGAGATTTTAAAATAAATTTCCCTTGCCTATTACACACATTGCACACATTCTATTTCATACCCGGACAACGTCGGGACGGGCTGCTATAAAATGTATAATGTATAAAGAGTGATACTAAAGTTGTGTATGTTATTGAAGTCATTTTACATGTTTATGTATGATGGTATTTATTGGGTGGACACCTAGCCGCACATCTTGGCCTTGGGCCGACCAAACCAGTCATGCGCACCCTGGATTTTCTCTGTGTAGGCTGCATGCAGTGTTGTAAATATCATTTCATCTTGTTGCATGCTTTAGTCCATCCTTTACCTTTATTGTATTATGTCACATTTGGAATATGCTGTGTGTTCTTTGTGCATCTTGGCTTCCCTGGCATTCCAGATGTGTCAGTTGGAGCTTGGCCAGATGAAGAGGTGCACGTTTCTTTCTGTACTGCAATAAATCTCTACAAAGCTGCTTTGAAGTGTCTGTTGGATTAATCTTCTGTTTACAACATTTTGGCGACTTGGGAAAAGAACATCTGTCCAGGCTGTCGAGCAATTTATTGTGCAGTTGAATTTTCTACAGATCAGAAACGGTACCTGAACCCTCCTACACAACACAAAGCCAGAAGAGTACCCATTTCTGTAAGAGATGAAGTAAAGAGTGTAATTGAAGAAATGCTTCAAGGGGGTATAATTGAGCCTGTAGAGGCTTCCACATGGATTTCTCCTGTGGTTATCACCCAAAAACCTGATTAAAAAATCAGATTCTATGTGGACCTTAGGTCGTTAAATAAAAATGTGGTTGCTGACGTATTCCCTTTGCCTAACATTGGGGAACTAGTTACTACTCTACATGGTGCAAAATACTTTAGCAAGCTGGATCTTAAACATGCTTATCATCAGATTTGCTTACATGAAGAGTCAAAACATCTTACAGCTTTTATCACCAGTGAGGGAACATTCCAATTCACAAGTCTACCTTTTGGGCTCAAATCAGCTGCCAGTGTTTTTCAGAGGATGGATTCAGAAACGTTTAAAGGTATCTCAAAGGTATTGTTCTTTCAGGATGACATCCTTATTTTTGGTGATAATCAGGCAGAACATAATGAAGTGCTTAATCAAGTTTTGAAAAGAATCGATGAAGCGGGTCTCACACTAAGAAAAGAGAAATGCTCATTTTTAGTTAAGGAAATAGAGTACTTAGGATATGTACTTGCTGCAGATGGTGTTAGGCCAAAGAAAAATTTGTTGTCTGCAATTGAATTGGCACCTTGCCCTGTTGACAAAGATCAGTTAAGATCATTTATGGGGCTGATTGAATTCTATGCTAAATTTGTGAAGGATTTTTTCGAGTAAAACAGCTACCTTAAGGGACTTACTGAAAAAAGGTGTAAGGTTCGTGTGGAACCAGAAGCATTTATGAAAACAAGAGTGTGACTGCACACTCCCACTAGCAGAACTTGAAGTTATAAAACTGCCCATATAGTGAGTGACAATCAAAGTGACCCTTCTTAATAGTGACTTCAAATAGTTATAGAAAAAGATTTTTTTGTTTGATTAAATTGTTTTTATTTTGATGTTAGATATTTTCTGTTTTCTTTTTATAAATATATTACATCTCATAAATAATTCATTGATCAACATACATAGATTCCATACATTAATATATATATACAATGATCAATACAAAAATACACTATACAAAACCAAACACAACAAAACTCCGGTCGATGTAGCATTGAGTTAGGCAAAGCGGTGGAACCAGAACCATACTAATTGTTTCAATTTGATCAAACGTGAATTGTGCAGTGCAAAGGTACTGACACCTTTTGATATTAAGCTCACTTCAATTCTTATGGTAGATGCAAGTAGCATTGGTTTGGGTGCTATTTTACTTCAGAGGCATGCCAATAAGGAGAAGACAATAGCTTTTGCCTCTAGACCTTTGACTTCTTCTGAGTCAAATTACTCTGTAATAGAAAGAGAGGCGCTTGCTGCTGTCTGGGGAACGACTTATTTCAGGACGTACTTGTGGGGCACCAAGTTAATCCTGCGTTCTGATCATAAGCCGTTGGTGAATGTGTTAGCTCCTGGTGGTGCTGGAAAGGGTTCACCTAGATTAGCGAGGCTGGCCTCTAGATTACAAGATTTCCAGTTTGACTTACATTTCATTCAGGGATGGAAGAACATCCAGGCTGATTGCCTGTCCAGACTCCCTGTTGTTGATGTTAATAGTAACAATGTCTTATTGGAACCTCAGGAGGAAAGTGCTGTTGCGTTCTTCAATGATGTGATTAATCTTGGTGAGGGTTCTTTTACTAAGGAAGAGTGGTGTCACTGTATGGAGAATGACTAAGTATTACAAAAGGTCATGGATCTTATCAGAATGGGTTCCAGACAGGAGAATAGTGTTGAACTTTCTGTTAGGCCTTTCATAAAGATCATAGACAAACTATCCATTTGTAAGGATGTGGTGATTATGAGAGATGACCGTTTTGTTCCACCTCATTCTTTAAGAGTCAAACTTCTTAGCTTAGCTCACGAAGGTCATTTAGGGCAGACCCTCACCCAGCGTAGAATCAAAGAAAAAGTTTGGTGGCCATCCGTTGATTCAGATACTCTCTCTTTTGTTGAAAATTGTAGTTTTTGTAAGGAAGGTGAAAAGAGATTAAATATTGTAGGAAGTCAAGGTAGTGGAGAAATATTCTCATCCAAGGAGCCTTGGCACAGCATTAGTTTAGACTTTATCGGTCCAATGTCTGAGTTGCCTTTTGGCCAGCGTTTTGCAATCGTTGTCATTGACAATTTCTCTAAGTGGCTTACAGTGTCTTTTGTAGGTGAAATAACCACAGATTCAACTATTAATTTTCTTTAAAAAGTTTTTATGGATGAGGGTTTCCCTTCTGTGCTGATAACGGACAATGGTACTCAATTGCTGTCTAGCAAAATGAAATTATTTTTGGATAATTGTGGTATATCACACCATAAGACCAGTTTGTATAACCCACAAAGTAATGGCATTTGTGAGAGGGTGAACAGACTGGTTAAGGGCATAATACAAATTACTTGTTCTTCTGGGTCGTTTTCTAATGAGAAGGTACAAGAAATGGTTTGGGCTTATCGTTCCACTCCACACAAACAAGGTCAAAAAACACCATTTGAGTTGATGCGTGGTAGATCTCCCAGCACAAAATTGACGCCTTTTTGGTTAAAAGAAAAAAATGATGTTTTGGCAACACCTACTGTTCTGGATACAGTCTCTTTGCCTATTGCAAAGGGTGATCTTGTAAAGGTAAAACCTGGTCGGATTTCTAAAGGTTTGTCAAAGTTTAGAGGTCCGTTTGTTGTCAAGTGTGCCTATCCTCGTTTTGTTCTTCTTGAGAATGGGGAAAAGTGGAATTACCGAAGAGTGGCTTTGTACCAAAAAGGGGGCAAAGCAAAGTCAGATCTTACAGCTTCTGTAAAGGTCTGTGACTCTAATTGTTATATGCTTGCCACACATTATGGTGCGTCTCAAAGTCGCAATGTGAATAGAAGGGAAGAAGGTGATGGTGATGCCTCTCACAGTCTGGGTTCTCAAAGTGAAATCTTTGGTGCTCAGGATAATGATTCTTCTTCCATACCTATTGATTCTGTCAGGAGCTCACGCATTCGTCGTACTCCTGTTTATTTGGATGATTATATTTGTTGAGCTTCTGTTTATTTTACTTTATTTTAATGTTTATGTTTTATTGTTAATTTTGTGATTAAGGGAGGGAGATGTGTTGTAAATATCATTTCATCTTGTTGCATGCTTTAGTCCATCCTTTACCTTTATTGTATTATGTCACATTTGGAATATGCTGTGTGTTCTTTGTGCATCTTGGCTTCCCTGGCATTCCAGATGTGTCAGTTGGAGCTTGGCCAGATGAAGAGGTGCACGTTTCTTTCTGTACTGCAATAAATCTCTACAAAGCTGCTTTGAAGTGTCTGTTGGATTAATCTTCCGTTTACAATATACAGCCTACATAGAGAAAATGGCCTTCCCGTAGGCACCCGGCTGGGCGCTGTCCCCACCAATCACAACGCTGCCATTGCAGCATTGTGATTGGCTTAGGGGATAGGAGGAAGGCTGCCTGCTGCCTGTTCAGCAGAGAGCAAAAAACGGGACCCAGCCAGGAGCTGCAAAGTCACGAGGAGGTAAGTTTAAAATAAAATGAAACACCCGCCTACCCATGCCGGCCGCGTGTGACCAATTGCTGTAGTCCTCTAGTATGAGCAAAGTATAAAGAATCACCTTGTCTTGTGTTCATTTCTGGCCTGAAGAGTTCATTTGTAGGCCCTGCCTGAGAGATAGGCAGTCTCGGCATGGTTGGTCTCCTTTAGGGGCATATTATCAAGAAATGGAGCTAAAATTATTGCAGCTGAGGCGGCAGAAAACTGCAGCTGAGGCGGCGATAATGGGCTTGATAATATGCCGTTGTGAATTCCCATAGAAGCCCATGTTCCGGTGTGAACATAGGTTTCTATTGGAATTCTCTACGGCATATTATCAAGCCAATTATCGCCGCTTTAGCAGCAGTTTCCTGCTGCTAAAGCGGCAATAATTTTAGCTCCATTCTTGATATGCCCCCAAGTAACTTGTGGCAGAGGGGAGATGCTTTCTTAGGTCAGTGTTTCTTTTTTTTTTTTTAATGATTTATTGCTAGTAAAACATTTTTTTTAAAACATTGCTCTGTGATCTGTCCCGCTAATGGGATACATGTTTAAATGTATTTAGTGCTTGTGAGCAGTACGCAGTTCCTACAAAGGGCACCGCTTGCTGCACAAACTTTTTTTTAAAATTTATGAGAAGCTTGAGTTCAAATAGGTCTTTTGTCTGCGACAGTAGTGCTCGGCAATTCCTAACCAGCGCTCCTGAATAGGAGAGACTGCAATGCGCCAGTAAGGGCAGATTGTGCTCTATTGCAGTGCTAATTAGGAATAATAAGTGTTCATTTGAATGTTTGAAAATGGCGGCTTGCCAGAGGAGGAAGTTTATTTGGGACGCACTGAGAAAACAATGGCTTCGCAAGGGACTTCAATTACCACGTGCATGTGTCTTCAAATTCAAAGTGTGCTCTTTTTTTCTGCGATAACAATTGTCACCGGGTGACAGTATGTTATAAACAAAATAGGTGCTCATCATATTAGAAGTGCCCACCATCTGGAAATAGGCCAGTTTAACACACCTGCCTTCCTGCAGGGAGGGGACCTACTTTGTGTGACCGTACTTAACCTGAAGAGTGATCGCGGCGCCTCCTTCAACTGCTTCGCCACGGCGGACATTCCGCCGGGGTGCGGCCTTCCGACGCACACGCCCATTTTTTTATTTTATTTTATTTATTTTAAAGGTTGTATATAGCGCTGGCTAAACCCGGAGGTATCAGAGCGCTTTACATGAGTATTCAGACCATAATTGCAGGTTACATTGTTACAGAGGTTACATAGTTATAAGAGCCTGGCAACATAGTGACAAGTAAGGTCGAGGCAAACAAAAAGGATATATACGTAAGGAAAAAAGCAGGCAAGGGGAGAGATTCAGGGGATGTGGGGATAAGAGCAGGGGAAGAAGACAGAGAATGGAGGAGGGGAGAGGAGGGGAGGGTGAGAGACACAGCATGGAAAAAGGAGGGGGGATGACATTGGATGGCGGGGGCCATCCAACGCATCATAAAAGTTAAACATCTAATGAATGCCGACTCAGTTGTCAAATTGCCCTCGTTTGCCCACTGAATGGTTTTAGAAATTTCCAAATATCGAGTAGGGTAGCGCCACAACCCATCAGGTGCATACGTTTACCGGCAGTGGTTGCTAATGCGGCACTCATGCTCCTGCTGCATGGTCCTTTTATACATGAAAGATGCACATGTGCATTTTTTACGCCCCAGCACTTTGAAAAGTCACCATCCGCCACTGCTTGCACAGGATTTCCTTACATTATACCGTTTGTGCATAAGTAGTCGGTGTTCTCTTTTGAACCGAGCTGCAAAGCATAGTGTCAAGCTATAACCAGAGCAGACAAGCAACATAATTGTTTCTGTTTATCTTTAGACATAGCTAAGATGCCCTAGGAGATCAAACTAAGATAAAAGGGGAACAAGTGCGAGGGACAAGAGGCTCCCAATGTGCTGGAATAGCTTGTACCATAAGTGCCACTTTACAGGGGGATGCTTCTATTTTATATCAAAAGACACACAGATGATGGACAGAATGCAGAGCAAATCAAACATTCATCTCCAGTCAAGATATCTGTGTTAAATCCATTGTTTATTTATTTGAAGGGTTTTATGGAGCGCTGACTATACCCGAAGGTATCAGAGCGTTTTACATGAGTATCAGACCATAGTTGCAGGTTACTTTGTTACAAAGGTTACACAGTTATTAGAGCATAGCTACATAGTTACATGTTAGGTCGAGACAAACAATAAGGACAATATGAGGAAGGGAAAAAGCAGGTAAGGGGAGAGATTCAGGGTAGAGGGGGTAGGAGCAGGGGAAGTAGACAGCAAATGAAGGAGAGAAAGAGGAGAGGGAGGGTGAGAGACACAGCATGAACGACGAGGTGTAGAGTGACGGGGGCAAAAACCGGTAGACAAGTAATAGCTGCTTCCAAAGTCTAATAAGCTGTGAACCCAGGGGAAGTGGTATCATTCCCCAACTCCGTTGCGAGAGGCTCCTTTTACGCAGTGGACTCTCTCAGAGGGGTCTCTGAGACTCCAAGGCCTACCTACTGGATCCTTCCCAAAAAAGTGGAGAGGGAGTGCTTTGGCAAGGTGCCCCATACCATACCTCAACTGTCACCTAGGTTTAAACCCAGTCATATACAAATCAGTCTTGATCTTGTGCCTCATGGGAACAGTCCAGCCTGAACTGCCAAGCCAGGTCCTCCCTGGACCAGAAACAAGCATCCTGAGACTTGTTTCTGGGCATCACCCTTTATTAGCCAGGCTAACTTGAATCCAATGACATAGTTAGCAAGGGACCCACATCTGGGTATAACCGGCACACTTAGGGCGAGAAAGCAATAGATGTGATGGACAGAATGCAGAACAAATCAAACATTCACCCACAGCCAAGACATCAGGCATATAGGGCGAGAAAGCAAGAGACACACACAGATAGTGAACGAAATGCAGACCAAATCAAACATTCACCCCCAGTCAAGAGATCTGGGTTAAATATGTCATTCTTTTGTTCACCATGCCCTCCAGTTTAGAGTCAGCCATATGCAAATCAGTCTTGACCCTGTGCCTCATGGGGACAGTCCAGCCCAAACTGCCAAGCCAGGTCCTCCCTGGAGTGGAAACAAGCATCCTGGGACCGATTTTGCAATGGCTATTGGCCTAGATCTCTCTATTAGGCAGGGCTTAATTTGTGCCGGGGCTTGCCGGTGCTTAGCGCCGGCACTTATTTACCAGGACCGGGGCTATTGATTATTTTCTCCCTTGTCAGATGAATATGCCCAGTAATTATTAAAAATAAAAATGCCTACCTGTTCTGCCCTCCTCCTTCGGCTTGGACGCATGTCTGCTCTGCCTGCTTTGTCTTCCGAGGATCGCCCACCCAGCTCCAGGCAATAATGACTTCATCACGTACGTGATGTCCGTAGCGCACGGCACAGGGGCATGTCATTCACATTTGTTAATAGGTCCTTGGAGGGCGGGCCTGATGGGTTAGCTGGGGCGGGCACTGAGGCAGGCTGGGTCCTGGAAATTTCAGGCCTCAGCCAGATAACAAACTTAATGCGTCGGAGTAATTAAATATAAACATGAATAGCTGCCTATGGTTTTACCATTTAACAGCTCGCATGCACTGAACTGAATCCAGCTGACTGAAGTCCCAGATTAACTATCGGAGACGAACAGCAGTATGGACTTTCATTTCAGAGTTTTCCTGGTTCCGCAGCTGCCATCACTCGAATCCAGACAGGAGCTCTGACCTAACGGCTCTCCACCCACTGTAGTTGCCCAGGCCTCATCCTAGTCCGATCCTTACAGTAAGTGTAGTGTGTATAAAAGAGCGAATGGGACCTTTTTCCTTTGCATGCGACCGGCCACTAACATCCCACCCATCTATGCTCGCTACGTTGCTCCCACTTAAAGCTGATCCATTCTTTTATACACCCCCTCCTGCCTCAGCAATCTTTTTGTTGATTTATTACATCCGCCCGCATGCTCTTCCATTACTCCCTTGCCCCTTCTTGTTGCGCCTCATATTAGGTAGCATTTACTGGCTCCAAGCCCGCTCCACTATAACAGCCCATACAGTGAAGCATATTCAGTTTTATTTTTGCCTGGAGGGACCAGCAGCTGCAATTTGATGCCACGCTCTCCATTTAAAAAACTGCACCTACACACACTGTATGTTTTTTTTATTTACTCCTCCGTGAGCAGCATCTGTCATTTTAGAAACAAATGGTTGCCACTGTGCCATTATGCATGTAGAAGTCTGGTGACACCTCCATGTGCATATTTCACCACACTGGGGTCAGCATAGCATCATTACTCAGACGGCAGCATGCATTATAACATTTGCATCATTGCTCTGATGGTCGTGCCAGGGAGTGAAGGTAATATGAGCCCTTTCGTCACATCTCATGCTTAGTTATTTTCAAATATACACTGGTATCGTTTTATAAACAGAAGCGTCATAATTGACAGAATAGAATTGAAGAGGTTTTTAATCTAAACCTATGAAATAAAATATTGGAGTGATTGTATGGCACGAGGTAGATGTTTCATTCTCATTTCAGGCCCTTCTGCCTCGCTTGCATTTTAGCACTTGTGTAAGCCTCAATAACCCTTTTGGATATCTAAACCTTTAAACTACGCCTACACTCATGCTCAGGCTCTCAATGGAAGTCTCCCAATCTAATTTCTTAAGAAAAAGTTGTTTTTATCATTTACATCTATGGAAAAATATTTTCCAACCTTCAGTTAACATATATTTAGAACCATCTTCCTGCCATGCGTGTACATTTCCCCGAATGCGAGCTTTACTTTAGGACCAATACTTAATTTTAACCTCTTGTAGAATCTCCATGGCAGTGAGGCCTGGGACGTGCCATTGCTGTTGTATATGTTTTGTGGCACACTGTTTTACATGCACTGTCATTACATCTAGCTTTCAGCAGTGCCAGTTGAGGATATGGATCGAGACAATAGAGTAAGTGAATGGAGCTAGTGGAGGATGTGGGCAGAGACTGGGGAAGTGGGTGTGGCCTCCTGAAAATATTTGAGCACCTGCACTTCATATTTTACAAATTAAGCACTGCTATTAGGGTGAATGTTTGACATTGTTCAACATTCTGTCCATCAACTGTTCTTTTTGCATTCTTCTTTATATCAGACATGGTGGGTATTTATAAATTATGCAGTTGGCGGGGGCGCACAGAGGCTTTTGATTGACTGGAGGAGGAAGGTTAGAAGCTGGTTAGGATACTTAACTTTCCACTTAGCAGATGGGGCTAATGTTCCTTCTCTATTATGAAATGCCTTTTTGAATGGTGAGACTAGCTGGAGTGATGAGGGGTCTCTTGATTTGTTGGAAAAACAGGGGTGGCAGCCAGTCACATGCAGGGACTGGCAGTAGGGATGAAGTGGACCTCAACTGGCTGGAGTAGTGGATCTTTATTTATTTCAGGTGCCCCAGCATTTGTACTAGACTTTACGGCGATGCTTCTTCTTTTTTGCAACTCCGATTGACAGCTTCTCTTTTAACACAACATGTTTCACTTGGCCATGTTCAGGTGTGAACACCTACCTGTATTGCAGGTCCAGGTCTTTCACTGTCTGATGTATAGGTGACTGTTTTTCGGAAGCCACAATATCACTACACACTGCAATATGTAGCAGACAAGTGCTGTTGAGAAGCTGCCACCTTCCCAGGAGGAAAAACCCAAGGACATAAAAGTGCCTCTTTGCTGGATTAAGACTTCAAAGGATTAAGGAAAACCAGGAATCTTGAATCCATTAGCGGAAATCTTTAGGAGTGAGGAAACAGCCGAAGAAACACAGCTTTGTTGCAACACATCCTCTAACCAGATTGCAGCGTTTATATAGAAAAGAACAGGAAAAGGAAATGACAACAAACACCATATGACAGCAAACACAAAGGATTGGGAAAATCAGAAAGGAATCAAGAAAGAAACAACATAATGGAACTGAGAAAGAAACAGAAACAAAAACCACAACTGGAATACCACTAGAGGAGCTTTAAAACAATGCTGGCAACCCTCAGGCAGGTGACAGCTCGTTCTGGAGCTGGAGGTGCAAGAAGCAGCAAGTAGGATCCCAGGAGCATAAGGGAAGGCATCCCGAGGTGAGTGAACCTCATGTCCTACATCTGTGGGTTTCATGCAGTGTTTCCTGAGACCCAAGCAAGTTACTGCGATTCTTGCGTGCCAAAGCAGCTGAGATGCTACTGTCACAACAGGTCAGCTCTGCAAAGGAAAAGTAATGACCAAATTAGCATTTACAAATCTTCTACTTTTGCAAATACTTCAAAAAAGTAACTGTCATTTAAGCACTGTGGTCATATGCTAGCAATAACTAAACATAGCAGTGGGTGTCTGTATTGCAGTGGTTTTGTGTGTAGTCTATCGTTTTTTAACCCTTTGTGTGCTCGTGACGGAACCGTTTTGTCACGAGCCTCAGGTGGCCTGTGCTGGTGACGGAACGCCAGCGCTGACGTTCTAAAGAGGGGGCGGGGTCGTGACGGAACCGTTCCGTCACAAGCACAGCCCACCCGAGGGCCGTGACGGAGTGGTTCCGTCATTAGTACGGGAGCGATGCATGGCCCCGCCTCCCCCTTAACGCTGCGGCGGAATAGCCGCTGCAGCTAAGGGGTTAAAGTACCAATATGGCCGCCATGTTTAGAACCAGCTCTTTGGCCATCTTGGAATTGTAACTCAACAATACACTATTAACAACTACATTTCATGATGGTAGCCTTGCTTAGAGGAAGCGGCCATGCAGGATGTAGAGCACTGCAGATGAAAGAAGCAGCAAGCATGCAAACTGTGAGCACTGCCTTTTTAGCTGTACTATCCTCTTAAGAAAAAGTTAAAATAAAAAGAGAAGCAGCAAAGAATTTAAAGGGTGACTATAAATAGAGAAAAATTGAAAGCTAAAGGTCATGCCAATGAGCCCTGACAATGAAGCATAATCATTTCCATACCATTCACAGGTTACGAAAGCTAATGACTGATATGAACTAAACCATTACCCCATGCAGTCCTCTGTCATAGATGGAAGCACAGAGTAAATGACACTCAACAAATCAATGGCTAAGAGGGCTGGCCAAATGCCCACTGTGCATATTTTTCTCACCTACAAGGTCCTTACAGACAGCTAAACCTACCTCTGCCTCCGAAGAGATTCTAGGAAGGATTATTACAGTGCACATTTTCTATCCCTCGGGTTTGTTAGATAAGGTAACCAACTCCAAAATACTTCCCTACAAAGGTAGTCTGTGAGAGTTCATGTAACAAAATATATCACTGCATGCTTTAACACGGTTCAAAAACAATCTACCCTTAAAGGCCTACTGATGTTAACATATGTGTTACATAGTAAATAACTGGGCCTACTGCCTTTGTTATCCTCTTTGCCGCGGGGACATTCCCCCCCGGTGCTGAAAAAAATGATGCCTTCAGCGGGTTTGGACGGCCCCCGGCCGTCCTCCGCACACGCCCACTGTGATGTCGGAAGGCCGACGCATTGAAGAGGTTATACCTTGTCCTAGTAAACAAATCAGAACTATGGCATCTGAAAAACCTTTTTCTGAAGAGCCAATCAGGCCTATGTCTGTTATCATTGGCTAATCACCATAAACAACCTAGGCCTACTATATTGAGCATAAGCTTTTCCACAGGGTTACCATGAGGCATGCAGTCAGCATTGCAAACTTCTACAAAATTACAGGTGGCAAAGTAAAATACTATCTCTCCTAAGAGGGTCTGTCAAGAATTCTCACAGTGCAAATCTTCTATACCCATGGGTTGTCAGGGAGGTGAACTAACTCCAAAACCCTTGTCTACTACGTTAACCTGTGAGATTTCAAGTAAGAAATTACTAATCTGTAGACTTTAATACGTAATATTAACAACTCACACTTAAATGTCTGTGGACTTTAATATAGTATTTGTACAATGCCTATTGCCTTTACACTACTAAATAATCAGGCCTATAAACTTTGGGGCCGATTCACAGAACCAACTTAAGACAGAATCATAAACTTACTACTTTTGGTATTCACAAAAGGCATTTAGTAGTCTTAAGTTAGGATTTTGTCTAAATTACAATTTTGTCTTAAATTACGATTTTGTCTTAAATTACAATTTTGTCTTAAGTTAGGATTTTGTCCTAAATTACAATTTTGTCTTTTTACGATTTTGTCTTAAGTTAGGATTTTGTCTTAAGTTACGATTTTGCCTTAAATTAGGATTTTGTCTTAAATTACGATTTTGTCTTAAATTACAATTTTGTCTTAAATTAAACTTAAGCTTAACTTAAGTTTGTCTTAAATTTAATTTAAGAAAAAATCCTAATTTAAGACAAAATCGTAATTTAAGACAAAATGTTAACTTAACTCAAAATCCTAACTGAAGACAAAATCCTAACTTAAGAAAAAATAATAATTTAAGACAAATCCTACTTAAGACAAAATCCTAATTTAAGACAAAATCTTAATTTAAGACAAAATCCTAATTTAAGACTACTAAATGCCTTCTGTGAATAGCAAAAGTAGTACGTTTATGATTTTGTCTTACGTTAGTCCTGTGAATCGGCCCCATTATCTTTGGCTTGTCATCATAACCAACTCAAGCCATTTGTGTTGAGTATAGGCTTGCCCACAAGTCAACCACCAGGCCTACAGTAAACATTACAAACATATACAAAATTACAGGTGGCAAAGAAAAATATAATCTCCCCTAAGAGGGTCTGTCAAGGATTCTCACAGTTCAAATCTTCAATAGCCACGGTTTGTCAGGGAGTGGAACAAACTCCAAAACCCTTGCCTAGTGAGGTAATCTGTGAGAGTCCATGTAACAAAATGCCAATCTGTAGGCTGTAATACAGAGTAATAACAGTCTACTCTTAAATGCCTATGGCCTTTAACTTATTCTTATTACAATGACTACTGCCTTCACAGTAACTTTCTATAATAAAAGATTCGGCCTATAACCTTTATCTTTGGTTTGTCACCACATCCAGCTCAGACCTATTGTGTTGAGCATAGGCTTCTCCACAAGGCAACCATCAATAATATTGTAATAAAACAAAAATATCTACAAAATTATAGTTGTCAAAATAATATAAAACCCTCCTAATAGAGCCTAATTTGGATTACAGTTGTACAAATTTTCTATCCCCATGGTTTCTTCGGGTGGGTCACCAACATCAAAGCTAGGGGTGTACTAAATCCATGTAATTTGCTTTTTAATTACAAGAACATTTGGGAAAAGTACACATAATTCAGTATAATTGCAAAATAAACAAATCTGTCCAGTAGTGCAATATTTTAGTGTGAACGGCATCCCTGCATCAGTTTTTGATGAGAGAACACATTTTGTGCTTAACAAATCGCCCAAGAATTGCAACTGCTGCAAATAACAGCCACTAGCTGTAAGAAACTGTAAGAAAGTGCCCTCTTTTTGCATGGCTGCCCCTACATTTTGCATAACTGTTGTTGTATTTTGACTGAGTGTGCCCTGGGTTCCTGCCAATCAGGTACCCAGGGCCTATGTTCTTTTCCTAAAACTGGATTAAGACAAAACCAAATTGGCACATTTAAGTCTCTTGTAAATGGTACTAATGGCACTGTAGCCAGGGCAGGCATCTAAGGGCTGCAGCACTTATTGTGCCACCCTTAGAGGCCCTGTACCTTTACACACACACACACTGCCGTTACAGGCTTCGTGTTTTGGTGCAGAACAAAGTGAAGAGTCGAAATGGCACACATCCCTGTGTGCCATGCCTACAACCCACTGTCCTGGCATAGGTCTGCCACCTCTCTATCTGGGTGCACTACACCAGTGGTGAGGGTACAGGTGCCAGAGGCTTGTACCCCTACAGTGTCTAAGCCAAATCTTAGACATTGTAAGTGCAGTGCTGCCATTAAGAGTATATGGTACTGTGAGTTTTTCATTACGAACTCCACAGCACCATAATGGCTTTACCGAAAACTGGGAAGTTTGGTAGCAAACATCTCAGCACATTAAACCCACACTGATGCCACTGTGGGATTTAATAAAAAATGTACTCAGAGGGCATCTTAGAGATGCCCCCTGAAAAACGACCTAACTCTAGTGTCCTGGCTGAGTGGCTGCTCATCAGCTGACACCACAAGACATGTTTCTGTACCCCTGGGTCGAGAGCGGGCTGCTCTCGGGGGTCTGGAACAATGCACATCCTGGGATGAGGTGCCAAGCCTCCTCCCAAGGATGGGCAGGGTCCTCGAAGGGGAAGCTTCAAAGGCTGGCCGCCCTTGTGAGCTACCTCAGGCCACTTGCTGCTTTCATCAACTGGTCCCCACTGGTTAAGACCCCACTTTGGGAGGGAGAATCGGCAGGAAAACCAAGTAAGGAAGAGAGGTGTGCCCACCTTGTCCAACGCCACCACTGACATGGGGGAGGCGCGGTGAAGCACAACTCTCAGTCCCCGCCATCTGGCAGATCAGGGGACCCAGTCAACCAGAGAGAAGCATATGTCCCCCTCCCACTGGAGGGTGGCATAATAGGGAGTGAACCCACCCCATGGAAGGGACTCATTGGTCCCGACCTTTCCATACCTGCAAAACCCCTAAATCTAGTATTTAGGGGCAACCCTGAACCTTGCCTCCTCAGAGAAGAACCGATCAGAAGAAGAGAAGAAGAAGGACCGAAGAAGCCGTGCTGAACTAAGAAGATGAGGACGCCCACTGACTTGGCCCCAATCCTACCAGCCTGTCCACACCTCGAACCTGCTCCACCAAAATCTTGGTGTGTCATGCAGCCATCAGTCCTCAAGAATCCGAAGGACATGCCTTGCCTTCCAAACCCAAGACTTTGTCTCCTCTGAGCACCGGATTTGCTCGTCCACAGACTCTGGCACTGGCCAAAACCGCGAGTCACTCTGCACCCGATGCCCACTGCCCAAGTTCAATTGGCCCAACACCATGTGGAGGTCTCCCCAGCAATACTGACCTGAGATATGGTGATCTCTGACCTTCCTCAAATATCCAATCGACGTCAGCAGCCCCTTTCTGGAGCATCTCCCCGACCGTGACCGGTGCTGTTAAGAAAGACACCCCTGCACCTGACGTCCCATGCCTTGGGTGGCCCAATTGACAGTATCCCAGCATCCCCAGGCATCCCAACTTACCTCTTCAACTGGTGGTCACCTCCAGAAGATCATCATCCCCAAGCCTACAGTCTTTGTTGCAACTGGAGAATACCCATTGAAATCAACAGGGCACCCAACGCCAAAACAGCACCCTGCATCCTGCCGCCCTTGCGCCACTGCCGGTGTACTTTGGGTGCTAACTCGGATCCCACTTTGCCAGGAGCCTACCACCAGGAGCTTTCCTCTTACAACCTTGTGGCCTGCTCGTGAGCAGCCACCAACCAGAGGCCCCCTATCCCCCATTGGATAACATTGGGCCTCAGCACTCTACACCAGGTCGCCCACGGGTCGCTGAGGGTGTTTCAGGAGTGTATCCTTGACTCTGGGGGAGAACCCTGGTTCTAACCCAAGAATTCTAACTCCCACAAATAAGTACTCAGCTGCAAACCGTTAACTTCATTTCCTCTCATAGGATTGCATTGACTGTTTTCCTTGAAAATTGTTTTGAGTGTGGAGTTGGTATGTATGGAGTATTCAAAAACTGCATATATACTAAAAGTGAATTACTTACCTTTTGTCTAGGAGATGTCTCAGTGTGATATCTAGGCATATCACACTGATAAGCAAAAGTAATCTGAAAAGTAACCTACATAGTAATCTGCAAAGCAACTAAAAAGTAATTCTGAACTGTTGAAGTACCTGTAATTCAACCAACTGCATTTGAACCTGCATTCAACTGTAAAACACTGCATAAGATTTTGCAAAGCATTTATTTCACTTACCTGTGCCAGGCTTGACTTGGATACAGAAATAAAAGAAATAAATATTATTTTTGATACAAACAAATTGGTCTCAGTTCAGTCTTAGAGTGTGTGAGATCATTTCTTGCTTGTGTACAACAAATGCTTAACACTACCCTCTGATAAAGTCTTACTGTTCGCTCACACTACCACAAATAGAGAGTAAGGTGCCATCTACTTTTACCGCTGCCTATCTTTTGGGTTCCACTGGACGCTGTGCACACTATACCTCATTTTGGTATATACTGAGCCAGCTTCCTACACTTGCGTTCTGGCTTTTCATATGTTTCATATGTTTCCTCACACTGTGGTATAATTTTGCTGCAAAGTGTAGCATGATTACATGAGGTGGCAAAATGGTACAATTTTGGTAATTTTGAGTAATAAGCAATCCACAAAATTCCCAATATTACAAAAATTATGCCAGCGTCATCTAATTTTTTAATGAGCCTAAACAAAATCCTTTCTTACCACTGTAATTTGCACTATTTTGCATGACAAAATACATGCCTACAGGCCTTAGTACAGTATTATAACCAATCCACCCTTAAAAGCCTATTGCCTTTAACACATGCTCCTCACAATAGGTAAGTCAGGCCTACTTGCTTTCATCATAACTTTTCATTATAAACACCTAAGGAATCTGACATAACTTTTCCCATTGAACAGACCAGGTGATAGCATTTGCCATTGGCCTGACGCAGTAACCAACCCAGGCCTAATGAAATGCGGTGAAGCCGGCAACCACCATGCATAGACTTATTAAATTACAGTTGGAAAAACTGTCCACAAACCCTCAATAGTGTATAACAAGAATTATCACAATGAAAAGTTTCTACTTCTAGGGTTTTTCAGAGTGGGTACAAACACCAAAAACCTTGCCTGCCATGGTAAATTGTGAGATTATATGAAACAGAATATCTGTCTACATTGCGTAAAAGTGTATTAACAATTCATTGTTAGAGGCCCATTTTCTTAAACAAATGCTTTTCACAAAAAAAGCCAGCCTACTTCCTTTATTATTACTTTTCATAATCAACAGACTGGAACTATCAAATCTAGCATAACATTTCCTGGTGCGCCAGTCAGGCCTTCAGCTTTTATGATTGACTTGTCACGTAACTTACTCACACCTACTGGTCTAAGTGTAAGCTTTCCCACAACTCTACCATCAGGCTTACGGTTGTACAATTACAAATGTATACAAACTTACAGTTAGCAAAGCAAAATATTTTCCCTCCCAGGAGTGTATTATGTGTCTCATGCTGCAAATGTTCTATACCCATGGTTTGTCGGAGGTAGCAATCAATATCAAAACACTTGCCTAGGATGGAAATCTGGGAGATTCTATCTATGAAAATACTGATTGTGGGCTTTAACCCCTTCCATGCTGCCGTCGGCCATTGGCCGACGGCAGCACTACCTCGCTGGTGCTGCTGTCGGCCAATAGCCGACGCGGCCCCGCCCGTTTTGCGGAAATGCCGCACTTCCGCAAATTGTCGGCACAGCCAACGGGTTAATACAGAGTAATAACAGCCACCCTTAAATGCATATTGACATTAACACCTACTGCCTTTACCATAACGTTTGCTCGCAAACGATCAGGCCCATTACTCTCATCATTGGCCTGTCACCATAGCCAACTCAAACATACTGTTCTGGGCATAAGCTTTCTCATAGTGCAACCACGAGGTATACCGTAATAAAATTACAAATATGTAAAAAAATTACAGTTGTCAAAGAAATATTAAATTCCTCATCAGAGGGTCTAATAGTATATGTAAGTGCATATTTTCTATCCCCACGGTTTGTTGGGGTGGGTCACGACATTAAAACCCTTGTCCACGACAGTAATCTTTGAGATTCCATGTAACAAAATACCTGCCTACAGGCTTTAGTACAGTGTAATAATAATCCACCATTAAAAGCCTATCGTCTTCAGCACATGCTTTTCACAATATGTTATCAGGCCCACTGACATTGTCACAACATTTTATAATAAACAGAAAAAAACCTATAGAATCTGGTATAACGTTTCCTAGTGAACCCATTAGGCGTATAGCTTTAACTATTGGCTGGGCACCTTAACCAACGGAAGCCTATTCAATTACACTTAAGCTGGCAACCAGCATGCGTACGGTTAATAATGTATAAATAGTAGAAAAATACAGTGTGCACAACAAAAATATACAAGCCCTCCCAACATGGCCTAAGAAAAATCACCAAAGTTAAAAAAAAAAACCTCAAGATTTTAGAGTGGGTGTCCAACACTAAAACCCTTAACTACAACAGAAATCTGTAAGTTTGCATGTAACAAAAAACATGTCTATAACCTGTAACACAATGTGATAACTACTCACTGTTAAAGGCCTACTGCCGATAACAAATGATTTTCACAATAAATAAGCTTCGCCTGATGACTTTGTCGTAATTATAGCATCCTCCCTAGCCCGGCATCATGCAAATCAAAACCCCACACATAGAGCTATGGATTGTACATCTTTATTCCTCAGCATACAATCTCACTCTATTCTCTGATTGTCTTAACCATTAATAACCACACTTTAACACCACCCAATCAGTTACGTACTTCCTCTTCTGAGTCCACCCAGAACCGCAAGCCAGACCTACATGTGTCGTCATTCATTGGTTGACGCTATCAGCATACATTCATTTTCCTCACTAGTGCGCGATGATGAGGTTGACAAGCCTCTAGGATGAAGTTGACGATGATAGACTTTGTCTGTTTTCTACTTGTCGCAACTGATGCCGCCTTTTTGTTTTGTGGGCGTGGCAAGAAGGCTTGTGGACCTTTTTGCCATCCATGTTCTCTTCTCGCTGTGATGCAATCAGTTTCTCTTGCACTCTGCAAACTGTTATGAAGTGGTTCTCTTTACCGCAGCCTTTGCACATTTGGCCTATGGCAGGACATTTGTCTTCATGTGGATAGAAAAACCCATTTCAGAAATGCAACCTTTGTTTCTTCGTAGGCAGCCACTTGCATGTATTTAATTGGTGTTTGTGCTTACTCTTCATGGCAAACGCTGATTTATTTCTCATCATTCCTTCTCCCATGTCAGTGGCTTGCGATCTGTTCTTTCTTCAGCCCTGGCAGACATTAGTACTTTCTCTAAGCTGAGTGGGTCTCTCAACATGCGACTTCTGAATGAGTCTAAAAGACAGTCATTGATAACTTGGAGCTGTATGGCTTCTTCATCATTAAATTCACTACATTTACGATGTTTAATTAGCACCTTAAGTCTTTCAATAAATTCTTCCAACATTTCATCAGCTTTCTGCAGTGCTTGATTGAAAATGTGCCTTTCACAGTTGACGTTCGGCATCAGATTGAATTTGGATTCCAACGCTTCCTTGACTTGACAGAATTATATTTTGTCTGCTTGTGATATTTTCTTCAGCACTTCTTTTATTCTATCACCGGCAAGGTTTAGATACTTAATTATTATCTTGTCATGTACCTCTTCTAGGGCATCTATGAAATGATGAAATGTCTTGATCCATGCGGTCCACCTGGCACCAATATTCTGATTTTTGGTGATGCCGATTGGCGGTGGTGGTTTCAGAAATGGGCTGCACAGTCTTTCGCACTCATCTCTACTGCTGTTGAGAGTTTATGCAGTTCAGGTGATGGCAGCTGTTCTTCTGGGCCAGTAGGTCCTGCAAGCACTGATCGAGTGCTTGTACTTGGATCATCTCACCCGATTGAAGGTCGTGAGGCACCATTTTCTTTCTTGATGTTAAGCAACGATTTCATCTCTCGTACTTGTTTGTCACTGCTTTCAGCGTTTTGCATTGCACCTAGTTGTGGGTGCCTGAAGCGTTTCGCTTTATTTTGGTGATGGCTCAGTGTTAGGCTGTGGCACAGTATCTCTTATTACCAGTGAGTTTCTGGTGGGCTTTCAAAAGTGCTCCTCTGCAGAGACTTCAATTTCTTCGAGAGCTGTATGTGGGCTGGAGCTGGGCTTCGATTCCACACATGCTAACTTTGAACTGAAATAGACACATATGACATTCACGAGGAGTTTGCATTAGCTTTGCAAACTTCCAGGGAGAGCAGTTTTGTTTCTTCAGGGCACAGATCCCGCACTCGTCACCAGTTGTAGCATCCTCCCCAGCCCGGGAGTATGCACATCAATACGCCACACGGAGCTCGGGATTGTGTGTCTTTATTTCTCAGAATACGATCTCATTCTGTTCTCTGATCACATCATAACTGTTAATAACCACACCATAACACCTCCCAACCAGTAATGTACTTCCTCTACTGAGTCTGCCCAGAACCGCAAGGGTCCTAGCACACATAGTCTCATAACACTACAATAACTGTTCATAATAAGCAGATCAGACCTACGGCACCCAATATAATATTTCCCATTGCAATAAACAGGCGTATAGCTTGACACCATAGCCAACTCTGGCCTACTGTTTTGAGCATGGCCTTTCCCACAAGACATCGGCAGAGAGTCATAAAATTGCAAAACTACACAAAATTACAGTATGCCAAGCAAAATGCCATCTCTCCTAAGAAGGCATAAGAAGGACTCACAGGGCAAATCTTCTGTATCCACAGATTGTCTCAGTAGGTAACCAACTTTATAAATAAATAAATAAATACATAAACACCAAACCCCTTGCCTACTTCAACTAATCGGTGAGATTCCATATACAAAATCCTCCGCTGGAGCTTTCATACAGCATAATCACAATGCACTCTTAAATGGATTGATGCTAACATATTCTTTCCTCAATAAATATGTAGAGCCTACTGCCTTTATCACAGCATTTCACAATAAACACATCAGGGCCATAGTTATGATTGTTGGTTTGCCCCATAACTAACTCAGTCCTGCTGTAATAAGTATAAGCTTTTCTACACAACAAAATGTGCTATATACGCACTTGTTTCAGAGCAAGCACACATCAGCCCAACCATATTCTATCTTGGGGAAACCAGCATTTAGTCAAACCTAAGCCCAGTCTCAGTAGTACTCTGTTAGTGTTTTTAGTTGATCTCATAAAGTATGGCAACAGCTGCACTGTCAATCCAGATCTAAAAATGGCTGTGTGTGTCTCATGATTATTAATGCTGCTCATCAGAAGCAGTGGTTGGTTCATGTAAAGTGTGCAAATATCTTACTACTAAAGAGATGGTGCAATCATAAATGCAAGAACCTGAAGTTAGTCCTGGTGCTGAGCCCTAGCAATAACACCCATCCCTAATTAGGCCCTAACGCACAGTATTATTTAAGGTACCATTTTAAAGCGAGGTTCAGATTATGGGATTAATGGGCCTGAGACTCTCTGCCAACTCAAATCTTTTCATCAGGTCAACGTGCCTGAGTCAATTTCTATTACACTTGCATTTCTCCTTAGGTGTCAGTGTACAATTTGTGTTGAGTGTTAGTTAAGCAAAGAACAAAATTAGGAATTGCATGTTGTTGTCACCGTAAGAAATGCCCTGAAGACATATCTAGACAGAGCATCCCATACCAATCTCTGCCAATCATGGTTATCATCAGGAAATGCTCAAATAAGTTGAGAGTTCAGAACACTTCTTCAAATCAGTGTTCTCTGAGACCAAGAAAATGAGTGCTTTGCAGAGTACTCAGAAGGCTACTGTGCAACCGGAACTGGGGTCTGTGTGATAACCAGCTTTCCAGAGGAGAAGGGACATCACCTAAGTTTACTCTTTACTGAAAGAGCTGGATGCCTGACCTGGAGATGCCTGCTGCGAGACTGAAAGAGTCTGCCTACTGGAGGAGTGACTGTCCTGGAGGAGTGATGTGTAGCCTGATCCAGGGGCTGGTTGGGCTTCCACTGTAGAGGAGTACTGTAGAAAGTTTGCTGGGTATCCCAGGTTTTAGCAGTGATTATTTCTCCAACAGCAGTTCCAGGGGGATTGTGTTGATTCGACCTGAAGGTCTCTGGAGACCTGATGTCAGTATGGCCTGTACTAAGCCGCAATGCCCAGGAGAAGACAGCCTGTACTAAACCGTGGAGTTCAGAAGAAGTTCGGCCTGAACCAAACTGCAATGCTTAGAAGTGAGCCCGGTAAGCAGGTTTGTTGCCAAGAGGTTTGTCGTCAAAAGAAGATCAGCCACTGCATGGCCGCACAAATACTCAAAGACTGGCCTGTGGATGGCTGGATTGCCAGTTTGAAATCGACCTGCGCATGACCACACCACCAAGGACTGCACCAAATCCCAAAGCACCTGCCCTCCTGTTCCATGTGTAGTCCAGTCTTCTGCGGGAACTTTCATTGCTTGCGAACCTCCACTTAGAGTTAATCGGAGACATGAAGCAACAGTCTTGACGAGGACACGTCTGCCGGTTGAGCATCTGCAGCCAATGAGAAGACCCTGAAAGAGCTTCCAGTTTTTGCTCATTTCGATGGAGAAGTGCGAAGTAGGGTTAGTGTTGAGATGAACCCAGGAGGGTGCCTGAACTGACTGATCCACCAAATTGAACTGTGAGAGACTGAGCAAAACTTACAATAGGCTGGTAATCTGCATTTGAGTCATAATCACCCTATTGTCCTAATCCCATGGAAGAAACACCTACAACAGAAAAGGTGGTGGGAACTAGGGAGAGCTCGAATATACAGGTGCACCCCGACATTAGCACACAGAACACTCGGGCCCCTATTACATTGTTGGTCTGAGTTGCCTCTGACCGACATCGTTTCTGTGTAAGAACCGACCGACCATGGGTCGGCAGTTCCGCGCACCTTATTACGATGCAACCACACATGGTGTGGTTGCAAACTCCCATTTCTCTATGGGAGCCTGTGTGGAAGGTGGAAACCGCCCACAGCACAAGCTCCCACTGAGAAATGGGAGTTTGTGTAAATCCCTGCACCGTGACGCGGGCACATTCCGGTACGTGCCACACAGTGCAGGGATTGTGTAAATCCCTGCACTGTGTGGCAGCCACTTTCTGGTGCCTGTCTCATGGTGCAGGGATTTCCACTAACACAAATGTAGGCCACAGAGGGATGGGGGCCCTGCTAGGGGCACCTAAGCCTCTTTCCAACAGCCCTTCCATGTCAAAAAGGCCGACATGAAAAGGCTGTCGGAAACCAACATCATATTCCTGCCGGTGGAAACGCCGTCCTGAAGGGATTATGAACAGTTCTGGCAAATGGGCTCCTTGAGCCCGTCGGAACCGACTAGGATTGACCGGCCGGTTTACACTCCGCCTGCCGACATTGAAATTCGGTGGTCGGACTGTAAACCTACCATGTTGGTCGGTAAGCCTCCGATGAGAGGTTGGAGGCTTACCGACCGACATTGTAACGAGGCCCTAGATTGTTATTGTGCTATTATGGGATTGTTAATTCGTGAGCACGAGTACCCGTAAAATACCTCCCTGAAAAGCCTGTGACTGCTCACTGTCATTTTGCGCTATATTTTAGTGTGAAAGGCCTCCTTACAACCATGTTTAGACACAAGGATGCATTTAAACAAAGCACCACAAACCAGCAACTGCTCTCACTTTGCTGTTTGCATGCATTTGTGGCAATTATATACTGTGAATGGCACATTTTTCTGTACATTTTTACTGTGAATAGGGCATAATTATGAGAAGTGGTGTAATGGCATAGTTTCCGGAAGTGTGGCTTGAAATTGCAGAAATTATGCAAATGACGCCAGCATAATTTACATTTTGAGAGTAAAATGCTGAAGGTGTTGTACTTGGCCCACTTTGTTGAGCCTTAGTAGGCTGGCCTACGAGACATGAAAGTCACATGGCCTACACCCCCACGGTTGAAGCCTAGTATCTACTGCTTGCCCCATGGCCCCCTGAACACGGTATGACACTGTGTAAATTGGCTTATCATGCATGAAGCTTTCTGACTACTTACAAATAGCAGATAGATTATATGGTGAAGATGGCAAAGTAAAGTGACCCATCTCTACATTTTTCCTGATGACACTCAAAATTTTTCACTGTTATAGTTTTTCTTTAATTTTATTCTTTCAGTTCTATTAACAGGTGCCAGTGAACCTAATCTTTTTTAAAGACCTGTCTCAGCTGCACTGTTATGGCCATCCTCCCACCCGCTCAAAGGCACCCTCTGTTACACCTGCCACTGGGGCACCCACTTCTCTCATGTCTCCCAGCGAGGTGTACCACATTTAAGGCTTCCACCAGCGGAATTTCCTGCACCACAGGTGTAAGACCCAGCGGTTTCCGGCAGGCTGGGATGCATTTAAGCCAGTCAGA
Source organism: Lissotriton vulgaris (assembly GCF_964263255.1). NCBI lineage: Eukaryota > Metazoa > Chordata > Amphibia > Caudata > Salamandridae > Lissotriton > Lissotriton vulgaris. The sequence continues at coordinate 1,702,794,345 of NC_141695.1, forward strand.
ATCCACTGTCCTAGATAGGATGAGTATGATGCACATATCCGACAATGTGTGCTCACCCTTGGGTAGCTTGGCACAGAGCAGTCAGGCTTATCCTCAGGGTCAAAGTGTAAAGTATTGGCACTGCACCACCCTCTCAACATACTGAGTATGGTACGAAAAGACTCCACACCGTATGTATAAAACACTCTTCTTTTTATTGCACACACATTGAAATCAAAATTATATACGCATTGAATATATACTTCACAGGTATAGTTGTAAAACTCCCCAATAGCAGCAGAACGGCATGAACATATATGCACTATTCAGAGGTATTCATCAAACATGACATTCCCAATATCGCATACCCCAACATTTGCAGTGGTCAAGCAATCACAGGTCGTTGACTATGCCTCATGATGCAGCCCCCCAGTCACTCAACTACCCCAGTCAATGATACACGTTGCTTCTGCTGGCAACATGGTGATTAGATTGTCGGGACCACCTAAAGCAAAAAGAAACGGTTACTGATTGGCAGTGTCAAAAATGCTCAAAGTCCCACGCCAGAAAATCAAGGTCTAAACATGTGGTCAGTAGCCAAAAAGGGCAGATGAGACCATGCCAAAAGATGCCAGGTTTAACAATAGAGATAATATTGTGGAGCAAATTCAGCTGGTGGATTCGACTCTGTGTTTACTGTTTCTTCCAGAAATTAGAGGATTGTCGATTCTCTTCCAAACTCTGAATTTGGCACTTTCTTTTGGGCTTTCTTTTTGAACAGCACTACCTTGCAAGAAAGATTGAACAGAGACACGTGCTTCAGGGGTAATGTAGGAGCTCAAATGCCTATGTGGACTGATATATTTCTTCATTTTTCCCCACATTTAATCAGCGGCCCTTCAAGCAGCATCCTTCATTCATGGTTTCTAACACTATTGCTTTGGGATGAAGCTTTTAAACTTGTCTAGACATGGTAATTTTCTACAATAAGGGTACCCTTCCTGTACAAAACCTATGCTAGTGTCATGCACACATCCTAGCGCTATGGCGCTGAGGTGTGTGCGTGGAGCTCGGCAGCTGCAAATGAGTGCCGGCACTAGGGAAAGGAGAGGAGGGAGCCACATCTCTGTAAATATGGCACTCAACTGCTCCCTCCCTATCACGCGACAGACAACAGCCTTTTTGGGGGCTGCGCTGCGTGAATTTTCTGAAAATCTGGGCCTAAGAGTAGGTCAACCTCCTAATTTACTAACTTTTTTTTTTTTTTGTTTAAGAAATTTTTATTAGCATTTTATTAATATATACAATACATATGTCATCAGAGATTTGAAATAAGAGAAATAACAAAAAGAAGAACTAAAACATATGCAATGAATAATAAAAATAAAGAAGGAAATGATCCGAGAAAGAAGACAGAAAGAAGAAAAGGGAGAAACAAGAAGAAAGAAAAAGAGGCTAAAGGAAAGAACAAAGGAAAGAAAAGGGCAAGAGAAGGGAAGGGAAGCGAGAAGGAGGAGAAGGGAAAGGGAAGTGGGAAAACTAAGAATCAGTCAAGAAGGGATTTGGAGGAAAGATAAGTGGTAAAGGGGAGCCAAAGGAGATCAGATTTAATTTTCAAGGGGACAGAAAAATGTACTAACTTTATAAAAAGCAATGTTCCAGTCAACTGTTCGGTTGATATATGAGAAGTTCCACCACAACCCCCCTGTTTTTAGGGTGCTACACTAGCATCCACTGGAGGCATGGATTAAATTTAAAATCAGCGGTCTCATCTTCAGAGCAGTACACCTAGGAAAAGCTAGATAGACAGCGGATCGAATCCTGATATCTGATGGTGTGAGATTATCAGGAAGAAATTACCTGGAAACACCAAAATTCTGAACAACTCAAGCACTTACACATTCATTAGCTGCAGCCGCGGCCCGTGCAGGTAAGAGTGGTGGGGCCGTGGAGCCAGGTGGAGTGGGGGGGGGGGGGGGTGACACAGAGGATGCAGAGGGAAATTTAAATAAATAATAATTTTCCCCTCGTCGTCGTTCGCTGAAATTCCCCCCACACGGTCTCACCGATCTTACCTGCACAGGCCGCCGCTGATTGGCTGCTGTTTCAGCAAACATGCAGAACTCTTTGCCAAAACAACTAATCCCATTACCTGCATCCAGAAAAGCAATCAAGACGTGTGTTTTCATGTTTTTCTTAGGGTGATACTACTCTTTGGCTGGAGTATGAAGAATGGGTGAGTTATTATCGCCTCTCTATGAGTCACTAAAGCTAATGCCTCACATTAGGTTCTATCCCCCACTGTCCACATCTTATGGACCTTATGTATACTGAACTGTCTCAAAAATCTGTATAATTCATTTTTCTGAATGAGAAATTGTAATTTACCGTTCTGTGTAAAGAGCTCGAATAGTGTTAGGTACGATGACACTACAAGAAAAAACATAAATACATTTAATTAATAAATTATATAGAAATCTAATATCAATGACTGGATAAATTAAAAACTTGAGGGCTTCTGTCACATATAAGCCCTCGAAAAAAGACCAGTCTGAGTGTTCTTGTCATCTCTCTGTTTGCTGCATCTACATTGCAGCTCCAATTAAGCATGGGCGGAATTTGCAAATTCGCGATACGCGAATTCGCACAAATTCGTGATACGCGAATTCGCACAAATTCGTAATCACGATTCGCAAAAATCCGCCAAATTCCACGAGTTTGCAAATTTATTTATTTTTACGTGTTTGCGAGATTTTTTTACCAGTTCGGAAACGAGAACTTGCGCATGCGGTCGTAACGGTCGCAAACATGAGATTTCCACTTAACCACCCTGCTTGCGCTGCCTTTTTCCTGTTTCGAGTCGCAATGATGTGTTCGCGTTCGCAATTTACTGTTTCGGGTCGCAATGATGTGTTCGTGTTCGCAATTTCCTGTTTCGGGTCGCAATGGCGTGTTCACGATCGCAGCGTCGCTCGGTCAGCAACCAAAATATCGCAGCACACGCGAACAAGGAGGAAAACTCATCAGCAAACGCAGAATCATGGTAAGTCAATGCCACGTGTGCAAGATTGTATTTTTGAAGCGCGAACAAGAAAAAAAAATCCGCCAACTCACGGACTGCGTATTTTTGGGCAATTTTGTGCGATTCGCGAAATTGCCAAAAATTCGCAAATTCTGCGAGCGGAACAAATTTTCCGCTCATACTTAGCTCCAATGTGTTTGAGTCCACGGGGTCCGGATGTCACCAGGTCTTGGTGGCACCAAAACATACATTTTAACAATGGCACATCTAAGGTGGGATGGCAGTAATCCCACCTTGGGCTGTGTTTCTAAGGATACCTGGGCACATGGCACAGTGGGTGTGTGCGCATGGGCAGTTCAGCAGAGCGGCTCTGCAGAGAAAGGGTTGGACATGTCATGCAGTGTGATAGTTTTGATAAAATATGGTGCAGGTTTGTCAAACAGTGCAACAGCTCCGCAGTACCAGAGAGTAATTGGCTCTTCCTGCATAGCAGCGCTGCAGTGCCAGAGCAGTGGGGCTGGAATGTAGCTGCTGCATGCTGTGCTGGTATGAACATGTCTGACTGTGTAGCATCTCTGACGATCCAGTATTCGATGGGTCCTGATATTGTAGCACCCTGCAGTGCCAAGGTCTGAGGATTATGGTACTGAAGCAACTCAATAGTGCCAGACTGGGACAACAAAGGCAGTAAAGCAGTTCTACAGTCGGTGAAAGGGGACGCGCCAGCCTGACAGTATCCCCTCTCTGCAGCGCCATAGTGGAAACAGGGCTCACAATGCAGCAGCACTCCAGTGCCAACATGCGAGCTGGTGTAGAAAGAGGGTTCTTTCGATAAAATGATGGTTCTTCAGAGAGGATGGGTTTAAACACCTTTATTAGTTACATGCCTGATGTATAGCATAAGGAAACAAACCCACAACCGCTCATCCTGGTATCCCCGCAGTAACTGCCACTTACAGAGCAGCAGAGTTCGAAAGAGAACTCCAGGATATGTGACGTGACACATGTCACATAACAATAGCGCAAGAGAGAAAGCGTGAAGTCACGCTCAACTCCAACAGCTGGCTTGACAAGATAGCAGATCAGCAGTGAAGGCTGTAAGCTGGTCAGAAAAGTAGCAACTGAGTAGTTACAGAGAGTAACAGACTAAAAGCAGCCCTGCAGTGCCAGGTTGCGAGTAATGGCTGGACTGGGGAACTAAAATCAGCTCTTTTCAAAAATGCTCAAATTAGCCACGCTCCCTTTGTCTTCTTTTGCTGTCTCTGGCTTTTTTCTCTTCTCCCTCTATGATCGCTTTCTCTCCAGCTTCACCCTTTCTCTGTCTTTAAGCCTCCCCTGCTGCAATCAACCTCTGGGAGACGGGGAAAGCGAGAGAGGTACTAGAGCAGCCCTGGAATTTCAAAAACAGCCTCAAAGGGGGCCAGCCCACCGTGGAAACACCAGGTGGAAGGAAAGGCCTGTGCAGCCTTCACTAGCACGGCTAATAGTGTGGCAGCTCTGGGTGACAGGATGGCAGCTGTTCGGCTAAAATAGCCTCTTTCTAACATGTGGGCGGACTACAGGGGAGCATCAAAGCAACTCTCCTCTGCTGGCACACCATCTCTGGGTGTCAGCGGTGTCAATCAAGGCATCTGGTGCCCCGAACTCGAAGCTTTGTCATGTGTAGGCCTACATTTTTGGTCTCGCTTAGGCAGCGCATGCGCTGTCTCTTTGAGACATGCTGCTATCTAGTCTGTGGGCTTTCGGCACGTCTAAGCTTTTCATTTGTTCATTCGTGTGCTTGTCGAATTTCCTATGTATTGTTTGGTGAATCCTTCTCAATTGTCCCTCCTTTTGCTATTTTGTTAATGCCCTGGACCCTGCCCCTGTTACATGCATTATTGCTTCCTTGCCTATTTGGTTTGTTTCATTGCACTTTTTTTCTTTTTTAATTTGCTTTAACTTGTGTTTACAGTTCACTTAATCAGCTTGTTATTTGCAGTTGCATTTGCTTATCTGCAGTCCTCTTTTTTTTAGTAACGTTCTTTATGTATTTTTTTAGTAACAATCTTCATGTAATCTTCATGTAACTCCATTCGATTCTTTTTTGTCACGCCGGGGCTGGAATCCGGTTCCCCAGTTTCAAAGTCTGCAGCTCAGGTTACGCCACAACCTCTAACCAGCTGGGCATAGGCGTCAGTGTTTTATAGCTGCAACTTTTATAATTTATTTTTTATTGGTTGACGCGAGCTGCCGGCAGCAAAGCTTGCTTCCTTGGAAGCCAGAGCACGCCCGGTAAGAGGACCTGCCGGCAGTTTCTAACTTTTTCAGCTGCTTTCCCGTACGTGACTGCGTTGGCGCTGTTCTGTTTCCGAGGCCTGTGTGATTGGACATAGCTCAGAGTTCTCTAGCACCCCTGCAGACATGGCAGACAGTGGCTTGTGTACCTCAGATGATCCTTCAACCCTTCATCCAAACCTCGCCCCGAAAACCCGGTTCGCTTTGTCCAACAATCTCTGCCCTAGGGGACCTTCACTTCTCCTCGGCTGTGAGCCATCTCTGTCTCCGACCTGCCATTTTTGAGGTGCTTCCAGCCCTGAGCTGTCCAGAAAGGAGGCATTTGTTCACATCCTTTCCTTTTACTGCTTATTTCTTGTCCAAGCTTCCCTCCCCTGCATTCTTCTCATCAATCCCTTTACTGCACCACACTCTGAAGCCTAAAGACACTGCACAGTCTCTGCTCGGCGGCTGGTAGAGCCAACTCTCCTCGGGGGTCCTCCAGTGAGTCCTCCTGGTGCCTCCATGTGTGCATCTTCGTACCTTGTTCGGCTTCCCTGACCAACCTCTCGTTCTCGTCGCAGTGCCCCTTCGCTTTCTATCTTCCATATTCACTTGAGCATTCTGCTGGCTCTCCCTACCCTATTTTGTATCCAACCTCCTTCCTTTTCTTATGCTGCCTTACCCTGCATCCATACTGCTTCTGTATACGACCGCCAGGGCTCTTATTTCATGTGACACTTCCACATGCTGAGGTATTTTCAGCAATATCACAGTGCATTATGGGGCTTGTAGTTTCACTTTTTGTAGGGAAAGCATTGTTTTAGCTTTGTTCACTGAACAGCACATTACACACATTATTGCAATTCTCCTGTCAAACACAAAGCGACATCTTCAAAGCTGGATTTTGGTTCTGTTATCAATTCACCCATAAACGGCGAATGCCAGAAAACTGCGTGTTGGCCCATGTTAAGCTGACAGTATAGTAACTCTTAAGTGTACGTCGTGATGGAGCTTGGACAGCACTTTTACTGCTTTTCTGCTGCCTCGACGATCCAAAGTGATGCAGAAGAAGGAAGGAACATGTAAGCATGGGCGGAAAATCCGTTTCGCTCGCGGATTTTGCGGATTTTCGGGAAATTCGCAATCCGCGAGATTCACGAATCTCCCGCAAAATCCGCAAATCCGCGAGCAGCGGATTTTGCTCGCACTGCTTGCACTGTTCGCGTGAGTTCGCGGCTTCCCAGTACAACTTCGCGCCCCGCGAATAAGTGCTAAATTGCAGAAATACGATCTTAGCAAAACTGAAACTACTTACCAGGTTCAAAAGTTCAGGCTCATCATTAGTAGCCATTTCCTGTAGTGCTTCCTGAGGGGCCCCTCCAGAGTTCAGTTGCCAGTTGCAACTATTATGTGACCCTGCTCTGAACCTCAGAATAGTTACACATATGCCACAAAGGTCCTGAATTACAGCTAAGGGAGACAAGCAGGAGCCAGGCTGAAAGTTAAAATCCATTAATCAGCCCCTAATTCATTATTGTCAGTTGGGGCAGGGCAGGTGTTGTAACTAATTTTGCAACAATGAAAGCACTTAGCAAGTGCAAAAGATCACTAATCAGGGCGCACTAAGGAAGCAGGTGCCAGCTAAAAAAATATTCTGTGACACATTAATCAGCCCCAAATTAATTCAGGTCACTTGAGGCAGGGAAGGTGTGCTTTGCTTTGCCGAAAATAATGTACACTGGACAACCAGAGGGTGTGGTGATGAAACAGAGGGTGGCATGGGTGGGCCAGAGGGTGGCATGAGTAGTCAGAGAGTGGCAGTGGTGACAGAGAGTGGCAGTGATGAAGAAGAGTGTCCCAAACAGGCTGGACACGTAGAAACAACAAGTTCGCAAAACTTGCGACCCGACAGGTAAGTTCGCAAATTGCGAAATTGTAAAAACCCTCGCCAACTGGCAGAAACACGGGCGAACACAAAAAAAAAAAATCCGCAAATTCGCGGGAATTCGCGGATTTTGCGGATTGCGAGTTCGCAAATCCGCAAAATTCGCGAACGCGAGATTCGCAAAATTCGCCCATGCTTAGGAACATGACTTTATAATATGTTACCTGTTTTTTAATAGCGTTCGTGTGAGGCTCCCTATGCTGCAGCCAGCCATCCTGCTTGTTCTTCTGTCACTGGAGTTGTGCTACTAAGACTACAAGCACAAAGTGTGTTGTTTGTCTCTGTAAAGTAGGTTTGAAGCTCTGCTCATTTGTTTGTTCAGTGCCGCGGATGTCGATGCATGTCTGGGCAGTGTCTCCTATCTATGCAAGGGGCACACATATTACCATGGCGATCTCATAATGAGGGATTGGGGGTGTTAGACGTAAGCAGGCGGGCAGATTGTGCGGTCCTGGGAAAGTAGAGACAGGGCTGTTAGAAATAGCGAGGGGTGGGGTTGAGAGAGCAGCGTAGGAAGGTTAGGGCTAGAGAGGGCAGTTAGTTTTGCACATCGGCAGGAGCAGGGAACAGGAGCGGCCTTAGGCATGTGCAAGCTGTGCACCTGCACAGGGCCACCAAACCCCAGGGGGCCGCCACGCCATTATATATCCTTAATATAATAATCCTCTGAGGATGGATACATATTTGCGTGGCGGCCCCTGGCAGGGATTTAGCCGCCTCCGGCTCTGTTCTACTTCCAAACACCTTCCTGAGCTCTTGGGGAGGGGGGGGGGCGCCCGGACCCCCTCTTCCGGGGCCCCCTACCTACGCTCCCTGCCCAGGGCCGCCATGAGCCTAGAGCCGCCCCTGCAGGGAAAGATTTTCTCCTCCCTCCCGCCTTGAGGGCAGAATGGGTGGGTTTTCTTTTTGGCTTCAGGTTTTAGGCGTTTCTCTCATTTTAATAGATTTTTTGACAGTATTTTTTTAGATCTGTTTTATGTTGCCCTATTCTTGTGAATATGTCCAGTTTGGTGTCACTGATTAGCAGATGCAAGTAGAGAGGGGCGAGTAGTTTCAGCAGTTTGGAAGTTATTTAACGAAAGTTGGTGAGGTTAACAGTTCTGAGATGGAGGGAGTGGAGGGGAGAGGGAGGGACAATTTCAAAGTTACAGGAAGCCAGGTGTTTGGATGACATTGAACAATGTGAGGTGTGAAGTGTGGGGTGAGCAGAGATTGGAGAGGTATGAGTGTCAGGGATTAAAAAGGTTCTTTATTGGAGGGGAGAGGCTGATGAAAGGTTTTACATTGCATTAGCGAGGCCAGTTTTGTTTAGTCCATGAATGGATGCTAAGGTTTGAATAAGTTAAAGTTGCACTTGCCTCATTAAAGTGGCCTTTCCCACACTAATACTGTCACATGGGTTTTTAATGAGTGCCATCCTGCCCGATTCATCTGAGCCGAATGATCAGGGCATTCTTTGTTGCTATAGAAACTCCAATATCTGGTATATTTTTACTCGGGACTATGGGCCCGTTTCACAGAATTAACTTAAGACAAAATCCTAAACTTACTACCATTTTGGTATTCACAGAAAGCACTTACTAATTTCGATATTCACAGAAGTTAGGAGTCCTAACTTTAGGACTCCTAAATGCCTTCTGTGAATACTGAAAGTCTTAAAATTAGAATTCTTCTAACTTTACTACTACTAAACTGAGAAAAATGCCAATTTTAAGACTTTCGGTATTCACAGAAGGCATTTAGGACTCCTAAAGTTAGGAGTCCTAACTTCTGTGAATACCGAAATGAGTAAGTGCTTTCTGTGAATACCAAAATGAGAAAGTGCCTACTGTGAATACCGAAATGGTAGTAAGTTTAGGATTTTGTCTTAAGTTAGCTCTGTGAATTGGGCCCTATGAGTGCTTGACTGCATCGTGGAGCATATAAATAGCTCAGAATAGATTATAGAATTATTCTCTTTTTGCAAAGTCCGCATTCATGCTCTTTGGTAAGGCCGATGGACGCCGTCAGTCACTTTTAATTATTCATCGAACAAATATGATTGACTGACTGCATGGATGATCAGTGAGAATTCAATGTACATTTAAATGAGTGTGAGCATGGATGGAACATTGTATGTGATAGGCCAGACCTGCTGGCTTTGCCAGTGCTTCATGTTACGAAACAGCAGTCTAAAATGCTTGTAAACCAAAAAGCATAACTTAAAAACTTTGGGGCATATTTACAAGGAGTTAACGGCACCCGAACATCACTTTTTTGATGTTCTGGTGGCATTAATTCCTTCGCCTTATTTATAAGGTGGCATTAACTCACTTAACGTGATAAATAATGTCCCTATTCACGCAACACTTAGTGCAAAAGGGTGTGCAATGGGTGTTGCAGTGGGCGTTCCGTCGCAACACCCATTGCTTTTAAACACTGCTCCATATTCACAAGGATGGAGCAGTGCCAAAAATACCGCCAGGGAATACCTGGTCTTAAGCAGGCGATACGAGGAGAAATGTTTAATTTCTCCTCGTATTTTGCTCTTTCCATGTGAGCTGCATTCTGCAGCACTCATAGACATGGCAAATCGCCTGTAAAGATTGTTAGGGCGCAGGAAGGGGCACCTGTCCCTTCCTGCACATAAACAATCACCCCGGCAACGCAGGCACCTTTGCAACATCGTACAAGGTGGCCTGTGCTGCCGCTATAGGCAGCTTCTGTAACGCCAGCACTAGGGGAAACGCAGGGGTGCGCAGCATTCTTGTAAGTAAGGCGCATCCCTGCATTTTGAAACTGAGGGAGTGCAGCGTTTCCACTTATGGAGTAACCCCGCACTCACCCAGCTCCTGGTAAATATGCCCTTTGTCATTTACAACCCCAATAGCTCTAACTTTCACCAATGCGGGACCGATTGCATTGCAAATGCTTGTTCCAGAAGTTGTCAGCGCAGGTTTATGGCCCGAGCGAATAAGTAAACACCTCTCGGTAACTGGCAGTGCCATGCCACCTGCTCTTAATTGGAGCACAGTCACCCTGGCTCCCCTGCCTGTTTGTAATTGCCAAGGTAAACTGCTTCTGCCACGTCGGTGCAATACTGCAAACGTTTACAAAGGGCTTCAGCTTAATGAGGGACTTGTGAAAACAGCGACTGGAGAGTCGTGGACCGCAGTCCAAAGTCTGAGCGGGAGGAAGTGCTGTTCCGCACACTCATACTCCTACCTGAGAGGAGTCTGTGACCTCTGAGGCAAGGCCTCGAAGGCAGGGGACATTGACGTTTTACATTGTCTGGTGTTTACTGTCTATAAGCGCTCTCAAACAAGGGCATAGAAGACACTGAAGGGTATATTCAAGCCTCTTGTGCCACCAGTGGGTCACTTTTTATAAGGGAAAAAGTGACGCACCAGCTGCGCAAGGGACTTGTAAATAAGCTCCTAAATTTGGTTTCCTTCCCTCTAAATCGTGAGCTGAACCATCAAAATCTTAAAATATGATAAAGACTTTAAAATAAATAAACAAACATATTTTTTCCCCGCCATTTCTAAGTGTCTCAAATACGTATATATGATTATACCTTTGAATTGAGTGCATTTAATAAAAGTAATATTTTTTTTTTAAATCAAACATTCTAAAATATCCTCATGCTCTTACCACTTTGCCAGGAGTTCGTCTATTTGTTGTTTTGTCTATTTATATAGCACATAGTATTATTACATGAGAAGCAAGAAAGATTTACTCTAACCATATAAAACTAAGGGGGCATATTATCAAGGGCCGGTGTTAAAATAAAACGGCGATAATGGGCTTGATAATACTCCCTTGTTAATTCCATTAGAAGCCCATGTTAACATCAGAACATAAAACGATAAAACAGCGAACATTTTAACACCGGTCCTTGATAATATGCCCCAAGGTCAGATCTTGTACTGAATTATTTCAATGTGCTCTTAAACTGGATGGTTAAGTAAACAAAATAGATTGTGAAGGAAAGCAAAGGGATGTGGATCACACAATTGGTCAAGTGTGGGAGCCAGGATTTGAGTCCATAATTACATATAGTGCAGTGCAGAGTCTATAGAGTTATAATTTCTCTCTTCCATTTAATGATAAGGTCAGTGGTTTGTGTTCAGATTTGAATTCATGTTATTTAATTAGTCTTAGTATTTGGAGCTCAATAAATACGCTTATCACACCTTAAATAAAACTGACACAATACACACATGCCTGTACACAGTCATAAGACTGCTTTTCTGTTTTCCACAGACATTGAAGGTCAGATACAGTGAGAGGGCAGTCTGTCTGAAGTCACAGTGCGGGATCAAACACTGTGGCCGCTCCGAGACCTCTTGTTTTTTTGCTAATATTTTAATTGCTATCATTGAGGTGTTGTGCCTCTCCTAACATGTTTTTCTTTTCATAGCCGCTGCCAGAAGTAACATTAATATAAAATACTATCTCCCTGCATCAAATTACTCTGCTGGCTCAGTTGTGGTGCCATCCTTCCATTACTGACATTGAAGGTCAGATACAGTGAGATGGCAGTCTGTGAGTGAGTGGTGACAGCCTTCCTTTACTCTGCGGGCTCAGTTGTGGTGCCATCCTTCCTTTACTCTGCGGGCTCAAGTGTCTTGCCAGCCTTCCTTTACTCTGCTGGCTCCGTTGTGGTGCCAGCCTTCCTTTACTCTGCGGGCTCAGTTGTGGTGCCATCCTTCCTTTACTCTGCTGGCTCAGTTGTGGTGCCAGCCTTCCTTTACTCTGCTGGCTCAGTTGTGGTGCCATCCTTCCTTTACTCTGCGGGCTCAAGTGTCTTGCCAGCCTTCCTTTACTCTGCTGGCTCCGTTGTGGTGCCAGCCTTCCTTTACTCTGCGGGCTCAGTTGTGGTGCCATCCTTCCTTTACTCTGCGGGCTCAGTTGTGGTGCCAGCCTTCCATTACTGACATTGAAGGTCAGATACAGTGAGAGGGCAGTCTGTGAGTGAGTGGTGACAGCCTTCCTTTACTCTGCGGGCTCAGTTGTGGTGCCATCCTTCCTTTACTCTGCGGGCTCAAGTGTCTTGCCAGCCTTCCTTTACTCTGCTGGCTCCGTTGTGGTGCCAGCCTTCCTTTACTCTGCGGGCTCAGTTGTGGTGCCATCCTTCCTTTACTCTGCTGGCTCAGTTGTGGTGCCAGCCTTCCTTTACTCTGCTGGCTCAGTTGTGGTGCCATCCTTCCTTTACTCTGCGGGCTCAAGTGTCTTGCCAGCCTTCCTTTACTCTGCTGGCTCAGTTGTGGTGCCAGCCTTCCTTTACTCTGCTGGCTCAGTTGTGGTGCCAGCCTTCCTTTACTCTGCTGGCTCAGTTGTGGTGCCATCCTTCCCTTACTCTGCTGGCTCAGTTGTGGTGCCAGCCTTCCTTTACTCTGCTGGCTCAGTTGTGGTGCCAGCCTTCCTTTACTCTGCTGGCTCAATTGTCTTGCCAGCCTTCCTTTACTCTGCTGGCTCAGTTGTGGTGCCAGCCTTCCTTTACTCTGCTGGCTCAATTGTCTTGCCAGCCTTCCTTTACTCTGCTGGCTCAGTTGTGGTGCCAGCCTTCCTTTACTCTGCTGGCTCAATTGTCTTGCCAGCCTTCCTTTACTCTGCTGGCTCAGTTGTGGTGCCAGCCTTCCTTTACTCTGCTGGCTCAATTGTCTTGCCAGCCTTCCTTTACTCTGCTGGCTCAGTTGTGGTGCCAGCCTTCCTTTACTCTGCTGGCTCAATTGTCTTGCCAGCCTTCCTTTACTCTGCGGGCTCAGTTGTGGTGCCAGCCTTCCTTTACTCTGCTGGCTCAATTGTCTTGCCAGCCTTCCTTTACTCTGCGGGCTCAGTTGTGGTGCCAGCCTTCCTTTACTCTGCTGGCTCAGTTGTGGTGCCAGCCTTCCCTTACTCTGCTGGCTCAGTTGTGGTGCCATCCTTCCTTTACTCTGCTGGCTCCGTTGTGGTGCCATCCCTCCCTTATTCTGCTGGCTCAGTTGTGGTGCCAGCCTTCCTTTACTCTGCTGGCTCAATTGTCTTGCCAGCCTTCCTTTACTCTGCTGGCTCAATTGTGGTGCCAGCCTTCCTTTACTCTGCTGGCTCCGTTGTGGTGCCAGCCTTCCCTTACTCTGCTGGCTCAATTGTCTTGCCAGCCTTCCTTTACTCTGCTGGCTCAATTGTCTTGCCAGCCTTCCTTTACTCTGCTGGCTCAGTTGTCTTGCCAGCCTTCCTTTACTCTGCTGGCTCAGTTGTGGTGCCATCCTTCCTTTACTCTGCTGGCTCAGTTGTGGTGCCATCCTTCCTTTACTCTGCTGGCTCCGTTGTGGTGCCATCCCTCCCTTATTCTGCTGGCTCAGTTGTGGTGCCAGCCTTCCTTTACTCTGCTGGCTCAATTGTCTTGCCAGCCTTCCTTTACTCTGCTGGCTCAATTGTGGTGCCAGCCTTCCTTTACTCTGCTGGCTCCGTTGTGGTGCCAGCCTTCCCTTACTCTGCTGGCTCAATTGTCTTGCCAGCCTTCCTTTACTCTGCTGGCTCAATTGTCTTGCCAGCCTTCCTTTACTCTGCTGGCTCAGTTGTCTTGCCAGCCTTCCTTTACTCTGCTGGCTCAGTTGTGGTGCCATCCTTCCTTTACTCTGCTGGCTCAGTTGTGGTGCCAGCCTTCCTTTACTCTGCTGGCTCAGTTGCGGTGCCAGCCTTCCTTCACTCTGCTGGCTCAGTTGTGGTGCCAGCCTTCCTTTACTCTGCTGGCTCAATTGTCTTGCCAGCCTCCCTTTACTCTGCTGGCTCCGTTGTGGTGCCAGCCTTCCTTTACTCTGCTGGCTCAGTTGTGGTGCCAGCCTTCCTTCACTCTGCTGGCTCGGTTGTGGTGCCAGCCTTCCTTCACTCTGCTGGCTCAGTTGTGGTGCCATCCTTCCTTTACTCTGCGGGCTCAGTTGTGGTGCCAGCCTTCCTTCACTCTGCTGGCTCAGTTGTGGTGCCAGCCTTCCTTTACTCTGCTGGCTCAATTGTCTTGCCAGCCTTTCTTTACTCTGCTGGCTCAGTTGTGGTGCCATCCTTCCTTTACTCTGCGGGCTAAGTTGTGGTGCCAGCCTTCCTTTACTCTGCTGGCTCAGTTGTGGTGCCAGCCTTCCTTTACTCTGCTGGCTCCGTTGTGGTGCCAGCCTTCCTTTACTCTGCTGGCTCCGTTGTGGTGCCAGCCTTCCTTTACTCTGCTGGCTCAATTGTCTTGCCAGCCTTCCTTTACTCTGCTGGCTCAGTTGTGGTGCCAGCCTTCCTTTACTCTGCTGGCTCAATTGTCTTGCCAGCCTTCCCTTACTCTGCTGGCTCCGTTGTGGTGCCAGCCTTCCTTTACTCTGCTGGCACAGTTGTGGTTCCATCCTTCCTTTACTCTGCTGGCTCAGTTGTGGTGCCAGCCTTCCTTTACTCTGCTGGCTCAGTTGTGGTGCCAGCCTTCCTTTACTCTGCTGGCTCAGTTGTGGTGCCAGCCTTCCTTTACTCTGCTGGCTCAGTTGTGGTGCCAGCCTTCCTTTACTCTGCTGGCTCAGTTGTGGTGCCAGCCTTCCTTTACTCTGCTGGCTCAGTTGTGGTGCCAGCCTTCCCTTACTCTGCTGGCTCAATTGTCTTGCCAGCCTTCCTTTACTCTGCTGGCTCAGTTGTGGTGCCAGCCTTCCTTTATTCTGCTGGCTCGGTTGTGGTGCCAGCCTTCCTTTACTCTGCTGGCTCAGTTGTGGTGCCAGCCTTCCTTTATTCTGCTGGCTCAGTTGTGGTTCCATCCTTCCTTTACTCTGCTGGCTCAGTTGTGGTGCCAGCCTTCCTTTACTCTGCTGGCTCAGTTGTGGTGCCAGCCTTCCTTTACTCTGCTGGCTCAGTTGTGGTGCCAGCCTTCCTTTACTCTGCTGGCTCAATTGTCTTGCCAGCCTTCCTTTACTCTGCTGGCTCAGTTGTGGTGCCAGCCTTCCTTTACTCTGCTGGCTCAGTTGTGGTTCCAGCCTTCCTTTACTCTGCTGGCTCAGTTGTGGTGCCAGCCTTCCTTTACTCTGCTGGCTCAGTTGTGGTGCCAGCCTTCCTTCACTCTGCTGGCTCAATTGTCTTGCCAGCCTTCCTTTACTCTGCTGGCTCAGTTGTGGTGCCAGCCTTCCTTTACTCTGCTGGCTCAGTTGTGGTGCCAGCCTTCCCTTACTCTGCTGGCTCCGTTGTGGTGCCAGCCTTCCTTTACTCTGCTGGCTCAATTGTCTTGCCAGCCTTCCTTTACTCTGCTGGCTCAATTGTCTTGCCAGCCTTCCCTCACTCTGCTGGCTCGGTTGTGGTGCCAGCCTTCCTTTATTCTGCTGGCTCAATTGTCTTGCCAGCCTTCCCTTACTCTGCTGGCTCAGTTGTGGTGCCAGCCTTCCTTTACTCTGCTGGCTCAATTGTCTTGCCAGCCTTCCTTTACTCTGCTGGCTCCGTTGTGGTGCCATCCTTCCCTTACTTTGCTGGCTCCATTGTGGTGCCAGCCTTCCTTTACTCTGCTGGCTCAATTGTGGTGCCAGCCTTCCTTTACTCTGCTGGCTCGGTTGTGGTGCCAGCCTTCCTTTACTCTGCTGGCTCAATTGTCTTGCCAGCCTTCCCTTACTCTGCTGGCTCAGTTGTGGTGCCAGCCTTCCTTTACTCTGCTGGCTCAATTGTGGTGCCAGCCTTCCTTCACTCTGCTGGCTCGGTTGTGGTGCCAGCCTTCCTTTACTCTGCTGGCTCAATTGTCTTGCCAGCCTTCCCTTACTCTGCTGGCTCAGTTGTGGTGCCAGCCTTCCTTTACTCTGCTGGCTCAATTGTGGTGCCAGCCTTCCTTCACTCTGCTGGCTCAGTTGTGGTGCCAGCCTTCCTTCACTCTGCTGGCTCAATTGTCTTGCCAGCCTTCCTTTACTCTGCTGGCTCAGTTGTGGTGCCAGCCTTCCTTTACTCTGCTGGCTCAATTGTGGTGCCAGCCTTCCTTCACTCTGCTGGCTCGGTTGTGGTGCCAGCCTTCCTTTACTCTGCTGGCTCAGTTGTGGTGCCAGCCTCTTTACTCTGCTGGCTCAATTGTCTTGCCAGCCTTCCCTTACTCTGCTGGCTCAATTGTCTTGCCAGCCTTCCCTTACTCTGCTGGCTCAGTTGTGGTGCCAGCCTACCTTTACTCTGCTGGCTCAGTTGTGGTGCCAGCCTTCCTTCACTCTGCTGGCTCAATTGTCTTGCCAGCCTTCCTTTACTCTGCTGGCTCAATTGTCTTGCCAGCCTTCCCTTACTCTGCTGGCTCAGTTGTGGTGCCAGCCTTCCTTTACTCTGCTGGCTCAATTGTCTTGCCAGCCTTCCCTTACTCTGCTGGCTCAATTGTCTTGCCAGCCTTCCTTTACTCTGCTGGCTCAGTTGTGGTGCCAGCCTTCCTTTACTCTGCTGGCTCAATTGTCTTGCCAGCCTTCCTTTACTCTGCTGGCTCAGTTGTGGTGCCAGCCTTCCTTCACTCTGCTGGCTCAGTTGTGGTGCCAGCCTTCCTTCACTCTGCTGGCTCAATTGTCTTGCCAGCCTTCCTTTACTCTGCTGGCTCAGTTGTGGTGCCAGCCTTCCTTTACTCTGCTGGCTCAGTTGTGGTGCCAGCCTTCCCTTACTCTGCTGGCTCAGTTGTGGTTCCAGCCTTCCTTTACTCTGCTGGCTCAGTTGTGGTGCCAGCCTTCCTTTACTCTGCTGGCTCAGTTGTGGTGCCAGCCTTCCTTCACTCTGCTGGCTCAATTGTCTTGCCAGCCTTCCTTTACTCTGCTGGCTCAGTTGTGGTGCCAGCCTTCCTTTACTCTGCTGGCTCAGTTGTGGTGCCAGCCTTCCCTTACTCTGCTGGCTCCGTTGTGGTGCCAGCCTTCCTTTACTCTGCTGGCTCAATTGTCTTGCCAGCCTTCCTTTACTCTGCTGGCTCAATTGTCTTGCCAGCCTTCCCTCACTCTGCTGGCTCGGTTGTGGTGCCAGCCTTCCTTTATTCTGCTGGCTCAATTGTCTTGCCAGCCTTCCCTTACTCTGCTGGCTCAGTTGTGGTGCCAGCCTTCCTTTACTCTGCTGGCTCAATTGTCTTGCCAGCCTTCCTTTACTCTGCTGGCTCCGTTGTGGTGCCATCCTTCCCTTACTTTGCTGGCTCCATTGTGGTGCCAGCCTTCCTTTACTCTGCTGGCTCAATTGTGGTGCCAGCCTTCCTTTACTCTGCTGGCTCGGTTGTGGTGCCAGCCTTCCTTTACTCTGCTGGCTCAATTGTCTTGCCAGCCTTCCCTTACTCTGCTGGCTCAGTTGTGGTGCCAGCCTTCCTTTACTCTGCTGGCTCAATTGTGGTGCCAGCCTTCCTTCACTCTGCTGGCTCGGTTGTGGTGCCAGCCTTCCTTTACTCTGCTGGCTCAATTGTCTTGCCAGCCTTCCCTTACTCTGCTGGCTCAGTTGTGGTGCCAGCCTTCCTTTACTCTGCTGGCTCAATTGTGGTGCCAGCCTTCCTTCACTCTGCTGGCTCAGTTGTGGTGCCAGCCTTCCTTCACTCTGCTGGCTCAATTGTCTTGCCAGCCTTCCTTTACTCTGCTGGCTCAGTTGTGGTGCCAGCCTTCCTTTACTCTGCTGGCTCAATTGTGGTGCCAGCCTTCCTTCACTCTGCTGGCTCGGTTGTGGTGCCAGCCTTCCTTTACTCTGCTGGCTCAGTTGTGGTGCCAGCCTCTTTACTCTGCTGGCTCAATTGTCTTGCCAGCCTTCCCTTACTCTGCTGGCTCAATTGTCTTGCCAGCCTTCCCTTACTCTGCTGGCTCAGTTGTGGTGCCAGCCTACCTTTACTCTGCTGGCTCAGTTGTGGTGCCAGCCTTCCTTCACTCTGCTGGCTCAATTGTCTTGCCAGCCTTCCTTTACTCTGCTGGCTCAATTGTCTTGCCAGCCTTCCCTTACTCTGCTGGCTCAGTTGTGGTGCCAGCCTTCCTTTACTCTGCTGGCTCAATTGTCTTGCCAGCCTTCCCTTACTCTGCTGGCTCAATTGTCTTGCCAGCCTTCCTTTACTCTGCTGGCTCAGTTGTGGTGCCAGCCTTCCTTTACTCTGCTGGCTCAGTTGTGGTGCCAGCCTTCCTTTACTCTGCTGGCTCAGTTGTGGTGCCAGCCTTCCTTTACTCTGCTGGCTCAATTGTCTTGCCAGCCTTCCTTTACTCTGCTGGCTCAGTTGTGGTGCCAGCCTTCCTTCACTCTGCTGGCTCAGTTGTGGTGCCAGCCTTCCTTTACTCTGCTGGCTCAATTGTCTTGCCAGCCTTCCCTTACTCTGCTGGCTCAGTTGTGGTGCCAGCCTTCCTTCACTCTGCTGGCTCGGTTGTGGTGCCAGCCTTCCTTTACTCTGCTGGCTCAATTGTCTTGCCAGCCTTCCCTTACTCTGCTGGCTCAATTGTCTTGCCAGCCTTCCTTTACTCTGCTGGCTCCGTTGTGGTGCCAGCCTTCCTTTACTCTGCTGGCTCAGTTGTGGTGCCAGCCTACCTTTACTCTGCTGGCTCAGTTGTG
The DNA here is from genome assembly GCF_964263255.1 of Lissotriton vulgaris. Taxonomy (NCBI): domain Eukaryota; kingdom Metazoa; phylum Chordata; class Amphibia; order Caudata; family Salamandridae; genus Lissotriton; species Lissotriton vulgaris. Next base: position 1,702,813,025 of record NC_141695.1, read on the forward strand.
GTGCCAGCCTTCCTTCACTCTGCTGGCTCAATTGTCTTGCCAGCCTTCCCTTACTCTGCTGGCTCAATTGTCTTGCCAGCCTTCCCTTACTCTGCTGGCTCAGTTGTCTTGCCAGCCTTCCCTTACTCTGCTGGCTCAGTTGTGGTGCCAGCCTTCCTTTACTCTGCTGGCTCAGTTGTGGTTCCATCCTTCCTTTACTCTGCTGGCTCAGTTGTGGTGCCAGCCTACCTTTACTCTGCTGGCTCAGTTGTGGTGCCAGCCTTCCTTCACTCTGCTGGCTCAATTGTCTTGCCAGCCTTCCCTTACTCTGCTGGCTCAATTGTCTTGCCAGCCTTCCCTTACTCTGCTGGCTCAGTTGTGGTGCCAGCCTACCTTTACTCTGCTGGCTCAGTTGTGGTGCCAGCCTACCTTTACTCTGCTGGCTCAGTTGTGGTGCCAGCCTTCCCTTACTCTGCTGGCTCAGTTGTGGTGCCAGCCTTCCCTAACTCTGCTGGCTCAATTGTCTTGCCAGCCTTCCCTTACTCTGCTGGCTCAGTTGTGGTGCCAGCCTTCCTTCACTCTGCTGGCTCAATTCTGGTGCCAGCCTTCCTTTACTCCGCTGACTCAATTGTCTTGCCAGCCTTCCCTTACTCTGCTGGCTCAGTTGTGGTGCCAGCCTTCCTTCACTCTGCTGGCTCGGTTGTGGTGCCAGCCTTCCTTTACTCTGCTGGCTCAATTGTCTTGCCAGCCTTCCCTTACTCTGCTGGCTCAATTGTCTTGCCAGCCTTCCTTTACTCTGCTGGCTCCGTTGTGGTGCCAGCCTTCCTTTACTCTGCTGGCTCAGTTGTGGTGCCAGCCTACCTTTACTCTGCTGGCTCAGTTGTGGTGCCAGCCTTCCTTCACTCTGCTGGCTCAATTGTCTTGCCAGCCTTCCCTTACTCTGCTGGCTCAATTGTCTTGCCAGCCTTCCTTTACTCTGCTGGCTCAATTGTCTTGCCAGCCTTCCTTTACTCTGCTGGCTCAGTTGTGGTGCCAGCCTTCCTTTACTCTGCTGGCTCAATTGTCTTGCCAGCCTTCCCTTACTCTGATGGCTCAGTTGTGGTGCCAGCCTTCCTTCACTCTGCTGGCTCGGTTGTGGTGCCAGCCTTCCTTTACTCTGCTGGCTCAGTTGTGGTGCCAGCCTTCCTTTACTCTCCTGGCTCCGTTGTGGTGCCAGCCTTCCTTTACTCTCCTGGCTCCGTTGTGGTGCCAGCCTTCCTTTACTCTGCTGGCTCAATTGTCTTGCCAGCCTTCCCTTACTCTGCTGGCTCAATTGTCTTGCCAGCCTTCCTTTACTCTGCTGGCTCCGTTGTGGTGCCAGCCTTCCTTTACTCTGCTGGCTCAGTTGTGGTGCCAGCCTACCTTTACTCTGCTGGCTCAGTTGTGGTGCCAGCCTTCCTTCACTCTGCTGGCTCAATTGTCTTGCCAGCCTTCCCTTACTCTGCTGGCTCAATTGTCTTGCCAGCCTTCCTTTACTCTGCTGGCTCAGTTGTGGTGCCAGCCTTCCTTTATTCTGCTGGCTCAGTTGTGGTGCCAGCCTTCCTTTACTCTGCTGGCTCAGTTGTGGTGCCAGCCTTCCTTTACTCTGCTGGCTCAGTTGTGGTGCCAGCCTTCCTTTACTCTGCTGGCTCAATTGTCTTGCCAGCCTTCCCTTACTCTGCTGGCTCAATTGTCTTGCCAGCCTTCCCTTACTCTGCTGGCTCAGTTGTCTTGCCAGCCTTCCCTTACTCTGCTGGCTCAGTTGTGGTGCCAGCCTACCTTTACTCTGCTGGCTCAGTTGTGGTGCCAGCCTTCCTTCACTCTGCTGGCTCAATTGTCTTGCCAGCCTTCCCTTACTCTGCTGGCTCAATTGTCTTGCCAGCCTTCCCTTACTCTGCTGGCTCAATTGTCTTGCCAGCCTTCCTTTACTCTGCTGGCTCAATTGTCTTGCCAGCCTTCCCTTACTCTGCTGGCTCAATTGTCTTGCCAGCCTTCCCTTACTCTGCTGGCTCAGTTGTGGTGCCAGCCTTCCTTTACTCTGCTGGCTCAATTGTCTTGCCAGCCTTCCTTTACTCTGCTGGCTCAGTTGTGGTGCCAGCCTTCCTTCACTCTGCTGGCTCAATTGTCTTGCCAGCCTTCCCTTACTCTGCTGGCTCAATTGTCTTGCCAGCCTTCCCTTACTCTGCTGGCTCAGTTGTGGTGCCAGCCTTCCTTCACTCTGCTGGCTCAATTCTGGTGCCAGCCTTCCTTTACTCCGCTGACTCAATTGTCTTGCCAGCCTTCCCTTACTCTGCTGGCTCAGTTGTGGTGCCAGCCTTCCTTTACTCTGCTGGCTCAGTTGTGGTGCCATCCTTCCTTTACTCTGCTGGCTCAGTTGTGGTGCCAGCCTTCCTTTACTCTGCTGGCTCAGTTGTGGTGCCATCCTACCTTTACTCTGCTGGCTCAGTTGTGGTGCCAGCCTTCCTTCACTCTGCTGGCTCAATTGTCTTGCCAGCCTTCCCTTACTCTGCTGGCTCAATTGTCTTGCCAGCCTTCCCTTACTCTGCTGGCTCAGTTGTGGTGCCAGCCTTCCTTTACTCTGCTGGCTCAGTTGTGGTGCCATCCTACCTTTACTCTGCTGGCTCAGTTGTGGTGCCAGCCTTCCTTCACTCTGCTGGCTCAATTGTCTTGCCAGCCTTCCCTTACTCTGCTGGCTCAGTTGTGGTGCCAGCCTTCCTTTACTCTGCTGGCTCAGTTGTGGTGCCATCCTTCCTTTACTCTGCTGGCTCAGTTGTGGTGCCAGCCTTCCTTTACTCTGCTGGCTCAGTTGTGGTGCCAGCCTTCCTTTACTCTGCTGGCTCAATTGTCTTGCCAGCCTTCCCTTACTCTGCTGGCTCAGTTGTGGTGCCAGCCTTCCTTTACTCTGCTGGCTCAGTTGTGGTGCCAGCCTTCCTTTACTCTGCTGGCTCAATTGTCTTGCCAGCCTTCCCTTACTCTGCTGGCTCAGTTGTGGTGCCAGCCTTCCTTTACTCTGCTGGCTCAGTTGTGGTGCCAGCCTTCCTTTACTCTGCTGGCTCAGTTGTGGTTCCATCCTTCCTTTACTCTGCTGGCTCAATTGTCTTGCCAGCCTTCCCTTACTCTGCTGGCTCAGTTGTGGTGCCAGCCTTCCTTTACTGTGCTGGCTCAATTGTCTTGCCAGCCTTCCTTTATTCTGCCAACTCAGTTGTGGTGCCAGCCTTCCTTTACTCTGCTGGCTCAATTGTCTTGCCAGCCTTTCCTTACTCTGCTGGCTCAGTTGTGGTGCCATCCTTCCTTTACTCTGCTGGCTCGGTTGTGGTGCCAGCCTTCCTTTACTCTGCTGGCTCAGTTGTGGTGCCAGCCTTCCTTTACTCTGCTGGCTCAGTTGTGGTTCCATCCTTCCTTTACTCTGCTGGCTCAGTTGTGGTGCCAGCCTTCCTTTATTCTGCTGGCACAGTTGTGGTGCCAGCCTTCCTTTACTCTGCTCGCTCCGTTGTGGTGCCAGCCTTCCCTTACTCTGCTGGCTCAGTTGTGGTGCCAGCCTTCCTTTACTCTGCTGGCTCAATTGTCTTGCCAGCCTTCCTTTACTCTGCTGGCTCAGTTGTTGTGCCAGCCTTCCTTTACTCTCCTGGCTCAGTTGTGGTTCCATCCTTCCTTTACTCTGCTGGCTCAGTTGTGGTTCCATCCTTCCTTTACTCTGCTGGCTCAGTTGTGGTGCCAGCCTTCCTTTATTCTGCTGGCACAGTTGTGGTGCCAGCCTTCCTTTACTCTGCTCGCTCCGTTGTGGTGCCAGCCTTCCCTTACTCTGCTGGCTCAGTTGTGGTGCCAGCCTTCCTTTACTCTGCTGGCTCAATTGTCTTGCCAGCCTTCCTTTACTCTGCTGGCTCAGTTGTGGTGCCAGCCTTCCTTTACTCTGCTGGCTCAATTGTCTTGCCAGCTTTCCCTTACTCTGCTGGCTCAGTTGTCTTGCCAGCCTTCCTTTACTCTGCTAGCTCAATTGTCTTGCCAGCCTTCCTTTACTCTGCTGGCTCAGTTGTGGTGCCATCCTTCCTTTACTCTGCTGGCTCAGTTGTGGTGCCAGCCTTCCTTTACTCTGCTGGCTCAATTGTCTTGCCAGCCTTCCTTTACTCTGCTGGCTCAGTTGTGGTGCCATCCTTCCTTTATTCTGCTGGCTCAGTTGTGGTGCCAGCCTTCCTTTACTCTGCTCGTTCCGTTGTGGTGCCAGCCTTCCCTTACTCTGCTGGCTCAGTTGTGGTGCCAGCCTTCCTTTACTCTGCTGGCTCAGTTGTGGTGCCAGCCTTCCTTTACTCTGCTGGCTCAGTTGTCTTGCCAGCCTTCCTTTACTCTGCTAGCTCAATTGTCTTGCCAGCCTTCCTTTATTCTGCTAACTCAGTTGTGGTGCCAGCCTTCCTTTACTCTGCTGGCTCAATTGTCTTGCCAGCCTTCCCTTACTCTGCTGGCTCAATTGTCTTGCCAGCCTTTCCTTACTCTGCTGGCTCAGTTGTCTTGCCAGCCTTCCTTTACTCTGCTAGCTCAATTGTCTTGCCAGCCTTCCTTTACTCTGCTGGCTCAGTTGTGGTGCCAGCCTTCCTTTACTCTGCTGGCTCAATTGTCTTGCCAGCCTTCCTTTACTCTGCTGGCTCAGTTGTGGTGCCAGCCTTCCTTTACTCTTCTGGCTCAGTTGTTGTGCCATCCTTCCTTTATTCTGCTGGCTCAGTTGTGGTGCCAGCCTTCCTTTACTCTGCTCGCTCCGTTGTGGTGCCAGCCTTCCCTTACTCTGCTGGCTCAGTTGTCTTGCCAGCCTTCCTTTACTCTGCTAGCTCAATTGTCTTGCCAGCCTTCCTTTACTCTGCTGGCTCAGTTGTGGTGCCATCCTTCCTTTATTCTGCTGGCTCAATTGTCTTGCCAGCCTTACTTTACTCTGCTGGCTCAGTTGTGGTTCCATCCTTCCTTTACTCTGCTGGCTCAGTTGTGGTGCCAGCCTTCCTTTACTCTGCTGGCTCAATTGTCTTGCCAGCCTTCCTTTACTCTGCTGGCTCAGTTGTGGTGCCATCCTTCCTTTATTCTGCTGGCTCAGTTGTGGTGCCAGCCTTCCTTTACTCTGCTCGCTCCGTTGTGGTGCCAGCCTTCCCTTACTCTGCTGGCTCAGTTGTGGTGCCAGCCTTCCTTTACTCTGCTGGCTCAGTTGTGGTGCCAGCCTTCCTTTACTCTGCTGGCTCAGTTGTCTTGCCAGCCTTCCTTTACTCTGCTAGCTCAATTGTCTTGCCAGCCTTCCTTTATTCTGCTAACTCAGTTGTGGTGCCAGCCTTCCTTTACTCTGCTGGCTCAATTGTCTTGCCAGCCTTCCCTTACTCTGCTGGCTCAATTGTCTTGCCAGCCTTTCCTTACTCTGCTGGCTCAGTTGTCTTGCCAGCCTTCCTTTACTCTGCTAGCTCAATTGTCTTGCCAGCCTTCCTTTACTCTGCTGGCTCAGTTGTGGTGCCATCCTTCCTTTACTCTGCTGGCTCAATTGTCTTGCCAGCCTTCCTTTACTCTTCTGGCTCAGTTGTGGTGCCATCCTTCCTTTATTCTGCTGGCTCAGTTGTGGTGCCAGCCTTCCTTTACTCTGCTCGCTCCGTTGTGGTGCCAGCCTTCCCTTACTCTGCTGGCTCAGTTGTCTTGCCAGCCTTCCTTTACTCTGCTAGCTCAATTGTCTTGCCAGCCTTCCTTTACTCTGCTGGCTCAGTTGTGGTTCCATCCTTCCTTTACTCTGCTGGCTCAGTTGTGGTGCCATCCTTCCTTTATTCTGCTGGCTCAGTTGTGGTGCCAGCCTTCCTTTACTCTGCTCGCTCCGTTGTGGTGCCAGCCTTCCCTTACTCTGCTGGCTCAGTTGTGGTGCCAGCCTTCCTTTACTCTGCTGGCTCAGTTGTGGTGCCAGCCTTCCTTTACTCTGCTGGCTCAGTTGTGGTGCCAGCCTTCCTTCACTCTGCTGGCTCAGTTGTGGTGCCAGCCTTCCTTTACTCTGCTGGCTCAGTTGTGGTGCCAGCCTTCCTTCACTCTGCTGGCTCAGTTGTGGTGCCAGCCTTCCTTTACTCTGCTGGCTCAGTTGTGGTGCCAGCCTTCCTTTACTCTGCTGGCTCAGTTGTGGTGCCAGCCTTCCTTTACTCTGCTGGCTCAGTTGTGGTGCCAGCCTTCCTTTACTCTGCTGGCTCAGTTGTGGTGCCAGCCTTCCTTTACTCTGCTGGCTCAGTTGTGGTGCCAGCCTTCCTTTACTCTGCTGGCTCAGTTGTGGTGCCAGCCTTCCTTTATTCTGCTGGCTCAATTGTCTTGCCATCCTTCCTTTACTCTGCTGGCTCAGTTGTGGTGCCAGCCTTCCTTTACTCTGCTGGCTCCGTTGTGGTGCCAGCCTTCCTTTACTCTGCTGGCTCAATTGTCTTGCCAGCCTTCCTTTACTCTGCTGGCTCAGTTGTGGTGCGAGCCTTCCTTTACTCTGCTGGCTCAGTTGTGGTGCCAGCCTTCCTTTACTCTGCTGGCTCAGTTGTGGTGCCAGCCTTCCTTTACTCGGCTGGCTCAGTTGTGGTGCCAGCCTTCCTTTACTCTGCTGGCTCAGTTGTGGTGCCAGCCTTCCTTTATTCTGCTGGCTCAATTGTCTTGCCAGCCTTCCTTTACTCTGCTGGCTCAATTGTCTTGCCAGCCTTCCTTTACTCTGCTGGCTCCGTTGTGGTGCCAGCCTTCCTTTACTCTGCTGGCTCAATTGTCTTGCCAGCCTTCCTTTACTCTGCTGACTCAGTTGTGGTGCCAGCCTTCCTTTACTCTGCTGGCTCAATTGTGGTGCCAGCCTTCCTTTACTCTGCTGGCTCAGTTGTGGTGCCAGCCTTCCTTTACTCTGCTGGCTCAATTGTGGTGCCAGCCTTCCTTTACTCTGCTGGCTCAGTTGTGGTGCCAGCCTTCCTTTATTCTGCTGGCTCGGTTGTGGTTCCATCCTTCCTTTACTCTGCTGGCTCAATTGTGGTGCCAGCCTTCCTTTACTCTGCTGGCTCAATTGTGGTGCCAGCCTTCCTTTACTCTGCTGGCTCAGTTGTGGTGCCAGCCTTCCTTTACTCTGCTGGCTCAGTTGTCTTGCCAGCCTTCCTTCACTCTGCTGGCTCAGTTGTCTTGCCAGCCTTCCTTTACTCTGCTGGCTCAGTTGTGGTGCCAGCCTTCCTTTACTCAGCTGGCTCAATTGTGGTGCCAGCCTTCCTTTACTCTGCTGGCTCAGTTGTGGTGCCAGCCTTCCTTTACTCTGCTGGCTCAATTGTCTTGCCAGCCTTCCTTTACTCTGCTGGCTCAGTTGTGGTGCCAGCCTTCCTTTACTCTGCTGGCTCAATTGTGGTGCCAGCCTTCCTTTACTCTGCTGGCTCATTTGTGGTGCCAGCCTTCCCTTACTCTGCTGGCTCAGTTGTGGTGCCAGCCTTCCTTTACTCTGCTGGCTCAGTTGTGGTGCCAGCCTTCCCTTACTCTGCTGGCTCAATTGTGGTGCCAGCCTTCCCTTACTCTGCTGGCTCAGTTGTCTTGCCAGCCTTCCTTTACTCTGCTGGCTCAGTTGTGGTGCCAGCCTTCCTTTACTCTGCTGGCTCAATTGTGGTGCCAGCCTTCCTTTACTCTGCTGGCTCAGTTGTCTTGCCAGCCTTCCTTCACTCTGCTGGCTCAGTTGTGGTGCCAGCCTTCCTTTACTCTGCTGGCTCAATTGTGGTGCCATCCTTCCTTTACTCTGCTGGCTCAGTTGTGGTGCCAGCCTTCCTTTACTCTGCTGGCTCAGTTGTCTTGCCAGCCTTCCTTCACTCTGCTGGCTCAGTTGTGGTGCCAGCCTTCCTTTACTCTGCTGGCTCCGTTGTGGTGCCAGCCTTCCTTTACTCTGCTGGCTCAGTTGTGGTGCCAGCCTTCCTTTACTCTGCTGGCTCAGTTGTGGTGCCAGCCTTCCCCTACTCTGCTGGCTCAATTGTGGTTCCATCCTTCCTTTACTGTGCTGGCTCAGTTGTGGTGCCAGCCTTCCTTTACTCTGCTGGCTCAGTTGTGGTGCCAGCCTTCCTTCACTCTGCTGACTCAATTGTCTTGCCAGCCTTCCTTTACTCTGCTGGCTCAATTGTCTTGCCAGCCTTTCTTTACTCTGCTGGCTCAGTTGTGGTGCCAGCCTTCCTTTACTCTGCTGGCTCAATTGTGGTGCCAGCCTTCCTTTACTCTGCTGGCTCAGTTGTCTTGCCAGCCTTCCTTCACTCTGCTGGCTCAGTTGTGGTGCCAGCCTTCCTTTACTCTGCTGGCTCAATTGTGGTGCCATCCTTCCTTTACTCTGCTGGCTCAGTTGTGGTGCCAGCCTTCCTTTACTCTGCTGGCTCAGTTGTGGTGCCAGCCTTCCTTTACTCTGCTGGCTCAATTGTGGTGCCATCCTTCCTTTACTCTGCTGGCTCAGTTGTGGTGCCAGCCTTCCTTCACTCTGCTGGCTCAGTTGTGGTTCCATCCTTCCTTTACTCTGCTGGCTCAATTGTCTTGCCATCCTTCCTTTACTCTGCTGGCTCAATTGTCTTGCCATCCTTCCTTTACTCTGCTGGCTCAGTTGTGGTGCCAGCCTTCCTTCACTCTGCTGGCTCAGTTGTGGTGCCAGCCTTCCTTTACTCTGCTGGCTCAATTGTCTTGCCAGCCTTCCTTTACTCTGCTGGCTCAGTTGTGGTGCCAGCCTTCCCTTACTCTGCTGGCTCAATTGTGGTGCCAGCCTTCCCTTACTCTGCTGGCTCAGTTGTCTTGCCAGCCTTCCTTTACTCTGCTGGCTCAGTTGTGGTGCCAGCCTTCCTTTACTCTGCTGGCTCAATTGTGGTGCCATCCTTCCTTTACTCTGCTGGCTCAGTTGTGGTGCCAGCCTTCCTTTATTCTGCTGGCTCAATTGTCTTGCCAGCCTTCCTTTACTCTGCTGGCTCAGTTGTGGTGCCAGCCTTCCTTTACTCTGCTGGCTCAGTTGTGGTGCCAGCCTTCCTTTACTCTGCTGGCTCCGTTGTGGTGCCAGCCTTCCTTCACTCTGCTGGCTCAATTGTCTTGCCATCCTTCCTTTACTCTGCTGGCTCAGTTGTGGTGCCAGCCTTCCTTTACTCTGCTGGCTCAGTTGTGGTGCCAGCCTTCCTTCACTCTGCTGGCTCCGTTGTGGTGCCAGCCTTCCTTTACTCTGCTGGCTCCGTTGTGGTGCCAGCCTTCCCTTACTCTGCTGGCTCAATTGTCTTGCCAGCCTTCCTTTACTCTGCTGGCTCAGTTGTGGTTCCATCCTTCCTTTACTCTGCTGGCTCAGTTGTGGTGCCAGCCTTCCCTTACTCTGCTGGCTCAATTGTCTTGCCAGCCTTCCTTTACTCTGCTGGCTCAGTTGTGGTGCCAGCCTTCCTTTACTCTGCTGGCTCAGTTGTGGTGCCAGCCTTCCCTTATTCTGCTGGCTCAGTTGTGGTGCCAGCCTTCCTTTACTCTGCTGGCTCAGTTGTGGTGCCAGCCTTCCCTTATTCTGCTGGCTCAGTTGTGGTGCCAGCCTTCCTTTACTCTGCTGGCTCAGTTGTGGTGCCAGCCTTCCTTTACTCTGCTGGCTCAGTTGTGGTGCCAGCCTTCCCTTATTCTGCTGGCTCAGTTGTGGTGCCAGCCTTCCCTTATTCTGCTGGCTCAGTTGTGGTGCCAGCCTTCCCTTATTCTGCTGGCTCAGTTGTGGTGCCAGCCTTCCTTTACTCTGCTGGCTCAGTTGTGGTGCCAGCCTTCCTTTACTCCGCTGACTCAATTGTCTTGCCAGCTTTCCCTTACTCTGCAGGCTCAATTGTCTTGCCAGCCTTCCTTTACTCTGCTGGCTCAGTTGTGGTGCCAGCCTTCCTTTACTCTGCTGGCTCAATTGTGGTGCCAGCCTTCCTTTACTCTGCTGGCTCAGTTGTGGTGCCAGCCTTCCTTTACTCTGCTGGCTCAGTTGTGGTGCCAGCCTTCCTTTATTCTGCTGGCTCAGTTGTGGTGCCAGCCTTCCTTTATTCTGCTGGCTCAGTTGTGGTGCCAGCCTTCCTTTACTCTGCTGGCTCAGTTGTGGTGCCAGCCTTCCTTTACTCTGCTGGCTCAGTTGTGGTGCCAGCCTTCCCTTATTCTGCTGGCTCAGTTGTGGTGCCAGCCTTCCCTTATTCTGCTGGCTCAGTTGTGGTGCCAGCCTTCCCTTATTCTGCTGGCTCAGTTGTGGTGCCAGCCTTCCTTTACTCCGCTGACTCAATTGTCTTGCCAGCTTTCCCTTACTCTGCTGGCTCAATTGTCTTGCCAGCCTTCCCTTACTCTGCTGGCTCAATTGTCTTGCCAGCCTTCCCTTACTCTGCTGGCTCAATTGTCTTGCCAGCCTTCCCTTACTCTGCTGGCTCAATTGTCTTGCCAGCCTTCCTTTACTCTGCTGGCTCAGTTGTAGTGCCAGCCTTCCTTTACTCTGCTGGCTCAGTTGTGGTGCCAGCCTTCCTTTACTCTGCTGGCACAGTTGTGGTGCCAGCCTTCCTTTACTCTGCTGGCTCAGTTGTGGTGCCAGCCTTCCTTTACTCCGCTGACTCAATTGTGGTGCCAGCCTTCCTTTACTCCGCTGACTCAGTTGTGGTGCCAGCCTTCCTTTACTCTGCTGGCTCAATTGTCTTGCCAGCCTTCCTTTACTCTGCTGGCTCAGTTGTGGTGCCAGCCTTCCTTTACTCTGCTGGCTCAGTTGTCTTGCCAGCCTTCCTTTACTCTGCTGGCTCAATTGTCTTGCCAGCCTTCCTTTACTCTGCTGGCTCAGTTGTGGTGCCATCCTTCCTTTACTCTGCTGGCTCAGTTGTGGTTCCATCCTTCCTTTACTCTGCTGGCTCAGTTGTGGTGCCAGCCTTCCTTTACTCCGCTGACTCAATTGTGGTGCCAGCCTTCCTTTACTCCGCTGACTCAGTTGTGGTGCCAGCCTTCCTTTACTCCGCTGACTCAATTGTCTTGCCAGCCTTCCCTTACTCTGCTGGCTCAATTGTCTTGCCAGCCTTCCTTTACTCTGCTGGCTCAGTTGTGGTGCCAGCCTTCCTTTACTCTGCTGGCTCAGTTGTCTTGCCAGCCTTCCTTTACTCTGCTGGCTCAATTGTCTTGCCAGCCTTCCTTTACTCTGCTGGCTCAGTTGTGGTGCCAGCCTTCCTTTACTCTGCTGGCTCAGTTGTCTTGCCAGCCTTCCTTTACTCTGCTGGCTCAATTGTGGTGCCAGCCTTCCTTTACTCTGCTGGCTCAGTTGTGGTGCCAGCCTTCCTTTACTCTGCTGGCTCAGTTGTCTTGCCAGCCTTCCCTTACTCTGCTGGCTCAGTTGTGGTGCCAGCCTTCCTTTACTCTGCTGGCTCAGTTGTGGTGCCAACCTTCCTTTACTCTGCTGGCTCAGTTGTGGTTCCATCCTTCCTTTACTCTGCTGGCTCAGTTGTGGTGCCAGCCTTCCTTTACTCCGCTGACTCAATTGTGGTGCCAGCCTTCCTTTACTCCGCTGACTCAGTTGTGGTGCCAGCCTTCCTTTACTCCGCTGACTCAATTGTCTTGCCAGCCTTCCTTTACTCTGCTGGCTCAGTTGTGGTGCCAGCCTTCCTTTACTCTGCTGGCTCAGTTGTCTTGCCAGCCTTCCTTTACTCTGCTGGCTCAATTGTCTTGCCAGCCTTCCTTTATTCTGCTGGCTCAATTGTCTTGCCAGCCTTCCTTTACTCTGCTGGCTCAGTTGTGGTTCCATCCTTCCTTTACTCTGCTGGCTCAGTTGTGGTTCCATCCTTCCTTTACTCTGCTGGCTCCGTTGTGGTGCCAGCCTTCCTTTACTCCGCTGACTCAATTGTCTTGCCAGCTTTCCCTTACTCTGCTGGCTCAATTGTCTTGCCAGCCTTCCTTTACTCTGCTGGCTCATTGTCTTGCCAGCCTTCCCCTACTCTGCTGGCTCAATTGTCTTGCCAGCCTTCCTTTATTCTGCTGGCTCCGTTGTGGTGCCAGCCTTCCTTTACTCTGCTGGCTCCGTTGTGGTGCCAGCCTTCCTTTACTCTGCTGGCTCAATTGTGGTTCCATCCTTCCTTTACTCTGCTGGCTCAGTTGTGGTGCCAGCCTTCCTTTACTCTGCTGGCTCAGTTGTGGTGCCAGCCTTCCTTTACTCTGCTGGCACAGTTGTGGTGCCAGCCTTCCTTTACTCTGCTGGCTCAGTTGTGGTGCCAGCCTTCCTTTACTCTGCTGGCTCAGTTGTGGTGCCAGCCTTCCTTTACTCTGCTGGCACAGTTGTGGTGCCAGCCTTCCTTTACTCTGCTGGCTCAATTGTCTTGCCAGCCTTCCTTTACTCTGCTGGCACAGTTGTGGTGCCAGCCTTCCTTTACTCTGCTGGCTCAGCTGTGGTGCCATCCTTCCTTTATTCTACTGGTTCAATTGTCTTGCCATCCTTCCTTTACTCTGCTGGCTCAATTGTCTTGCCATCCTTCCTTTATTCTACTGGTTCAATTGTCTTGCCAGCCTTCCTTCACTCTGCTGGCTCAGTTGTGGTGCCAGCCTTCCTTTACTCTGCTGGCTCAGTTGTGGTGCCATCCTTCCTTTATTCTACTGGTTCAATTGTCTTGCCAGCCTTCCTTTACTCTGCTGGCACAGTTGTGGTGCCAGCCTTCCTTTACTCTGCTGGCTCAGCTGTGGTGCCATCCTTCCTTTACTCTGCTGGCTCAGTTGTGGTGCCAGCCTTCCTTTACTCTGCTGGCACAGTTGTGGTTCCATCCTTCCTTTACTCTGCTGGCTCAGCTGTGGTGCCATCCTTCCTTTATTCTACTGGTTCAATTGTCTTGCCATCCTTCCTTTACTCTGCTGGCTCAATTGTCTTGCCATCCTTCCTTTATTCTACTGGTTCAATTGTCTTGCCAGCCTTCCTTTACTCTGCTGGCACAGTTGTGGTGCCAGCCTTCCTTTACTCTGCTGGCTCAGCTGTGGTGCCATCCTTCCTTTACTCTGCTGGCTCAGTTGTGGTGCCAGCCTTCCCTTATTCTGCTGGCTCAGTTGTGGTGCCAGCCTTCCTTTACTCTGCTGGCTCAGTTGTGGTGCCAGCCTTCCTTTATTCTACTGGTTCAATTGCCTTGCCAGCCTTCCTTTACTCTGCTGGCTCAGTTGTGGTGCGAGCCTTCCTTTACTCTGCTGGCTCAATTGTCTTGCCATCCTTCCTTTACTCTGCTGGCTCAGTTGTGGTGCCAGCCTTCCTTTATTCTACTGGTTCAATTGCCTTGCCAGCCTTCCTTTACTCTGCTGGCTCAGTTGTGGTTCCATCCTTCCTTTACTCTGCTGGCTCAGCTGTGGTGCCATCCTTCCTTTATTCTACTGGTTCAATTGTCTTGCCATCCTTCCTTTATTCTACTGGTTCAATTGTCTTGCCAGCCTTCCTTTACTCTGCTGGCACAGTTGTGGTGCCAGCCTTCCTTTACTCTGCTGGCTCAGCTGTGGTGCCATCCTTCCTTTACTCTGCTGGCTCAGTTGTGGTGCCAGCCTTCCTTTACTCTGCTGGCTCAGTTGTGGTGCCAGCCTTCCTTTATTCTACTGGTTCACTTGCCTTGCCAGCCTTCCTTTACTCTGCTGGCTCAGTTGTGGTGCCAGCCTTCCTTTACTCTGCTGGCTCAATTGTCTTGCCATCCTTCCTTTACTCTGCTGGCTCAGTTGTGGTGCCAGCCTTCCTTTATTCTACTGGTTCAATTGCCTTGCCAGCCTTCCTTTACTCTGCTGGCTCAGTTGTGGTGCGAGCCTTCCTTTACTCTGCTGGCTCAGTTGTCTTGCCAGCCTTCCTTTACTCTGCTGGCTCAGTTGTGGTGCGAGCCTTCCTTTACTCTGCTGGCTCAATTGTCTTGCCATCCTTCCTTTACTCTGCTGGCTCAGTTGTGGTGCCAGCCTTCCTTTATTCTACTGGTTCAATTGCCTTGCCAGCCTTCCTTTACTCTGCTGGCTCAGTTGTGGTGCGAGCCTTCCTTTACTCTGCTGGCTCAGTTGTGGTGCCTGCCTTCCTTTACTCTGCTGGCTCAGTTGTGGTGCGAGCCTTCCTTTACTCTGCTGGCTCAATTGTCTTGCCAGCCTTCCTTTATTCTACTGGTTCAGTTGTGGTGCCATCCTTCCTTTACTCTGCTGGCTCAGTTGTGGTGCCAGCCTTCCTTTACTCTGCTGGCTCAGTTGTGGTGCCATCCTTCCTTTACTCTGCTGGCTCAGTTGTGGTGCCAGCCTTTCTTTACTCTGCTGGCTCAGTTGTGGTGCCATCCTTCCTTTACTCTGCTGGCTCAGTTGTGGTGCCAGCCTTCCTTTACTCTGCTGGCTCAGTTGTGGTGCCAGCCTTCCTTTATTCTACTGGTTCAATTGCCTTGCCAGCCTTCCTTTACTCTGCTGGCTAAGTTGTGGTGCCAGCCTTCCTTTACTCTGCTGGCTCAGTTGTGGTGCCAGCCTTCCTTTATTCTACTGGTTCAATTGCCTTGCCAGCCTTCCTTTACTCTGCTGGCTAAGTTGTGGTGCCAGCCTTCCTTTACTCTGCTGGCTCAGTTGTGGTGCGAGCCTTCCTTTACTCTGCTGGCTCAGTTGTGGTGCCAGCCTTCCTTTATTCTACTGGTTCAGTTGTGGTTCCATCCTTCCTTTACTCTGCTGGCTCAGTTGTGGTGCCATCCTTCCTTTACTCTGCTGGCTCAGTTGTGGTGCCAGCCTTCCTTTACTCTGCTGGCTCAGTTGTGGTGCCAGCCTTCCTTTACTCTGCTGGCTCAGTTGTGGTGCCAGCCTTCCTTTACTCTGCTGGCTCAGTTGTGGTGCCAGCCTTCCTTTACTCTGCTGGCTCAATTGTCTTGCCAGCCTTCCTTTATTCTGCTGGCTCAATTGTCTTGCCATCCTTCCCTTATTCTGCTGGCTCAGTTGTGGTGCCAGCCTTCCTTTATTCTGCTGGCTCAGCTGTGGTGCCAGCCTTCCTTTATTCTGCTGGCTCCGTTGTGGTGCCATCCTTCCTTTACTCTGCTGGCTCTGTTGTGGTGCCAGTCTTCCTTTACTCTGCTGACTCAGTTGTGGTTCCATCCTTCCTTTACTCTGCTGGCTCAGTTGTGGTGCCAGCCTTCCTTTACTCTGCTGGCTCAGTTGTGGTGCCAGCCTTCCTTTACTCTGCTGGCTCAGTTGTGGTGCCAGCCTTCCTTTACTCTGCTGGCTCAGTTGTGGTTCCATCCTTCCTTTACTCTGCTGGCACAGTTGTGGTGCCAGCCTTCCTTTACTCTGCTGGCTCAGTTGTGGTGCCAGCCTTCCTTTACTCTGCTGGCTCAGTTGTGGTGCCAGCCTTCCTTTACTCTGCTGGCTCAGTTGTGGTGCCATCCTTCCTTTACTCTGCTGGCTCAGTTGTGGTGCCAGCCTTCCTTTACTTTGCTGGCTCAGTTGTGGTGCCAGCCTTCCTTTACTCTGCTGGCTCAGTTGTCTTGCCATCCTTCCTTTACTCTGCTGGCTCAATTGTCTTGCCAGCCTTCCCTTACTCTGCTGGCTCCGTTGTGGTGCCAGCCTTCCTTTACTCTGCTGGCTCAGTTGTGGTGCCAGCCTTCCTTTACTCTGCTGGCTCAGTTGTGGTGCGAGCCTTCCTTTACTCTGCTGGCTCCGTTGTGGTGCCAGCCTTCCTTTACTCTGCTGGCTCAGTTGTGGTGCCAGCCTTCCTTTACTCTGCTGGCTCAGTTGTGGTTCCATCCTTCCTTTACTCTGCTGGCTCAGTTGTGGTGCCAGCCTTCCTTTACTCTGCTGGCTCAGTTGTGGTGCCAGCCTTCCTTTACTCTGCTGGCACAGTTGTGGTGCCAGCCTTCCTTTACTCTGCTGGCTCAGTTGTCTTGCCAGCCTTCCTTTATTCTGCTGGCTCCGTTGTGGTGCCAGCCTTCCTTTACTCCGCTGACTCAGTTGTGGTGCCAGCCTTCCCTTACTCTGCTGGCTCAGTTGTGGTGCCAGCCTTCCTTCACTCTGCTGGCTCAATTGCCTTGCCAGCCTTCCTTTACTCTGCTGGCTCAGTTGTGGTTCCATCCTTCCTTTACTCTGCTGGCTCAGTTGTGGTGCCAGCCTACCTTTACTCTGCTGGCTCAGTTGTGGTGCCAGCCTTCCTTTACTCTGCTGGCTCAATTGTCTTGCCAGCCTTCCTTTACTCTGCTGGCTCCGTTGTCTTGCCAGCCTTCCTTTATTCTGCTGGCTCAGCTGTGGTGCCAGCCTTCCTTTATTCTGCTGGCTCAGTTGTGGTGCCAGCCTTCCTTTACTCTGCTGGCTCAGTTGTGGTGCCAGCCTTCCTTTACTCTGCTGGCTCAGTTGTGGTGCCAGCCTTCCCTTACTCTGCTGGCTCAATTGTCTTGCCAGCCTTCCTTTATTCTGCTGGCTCAGTTGTGGTGCCATCCTTCCTTTACTCTGCTGGCTCAGTTGTGGTGCCAGCCTTCCTTTACTCTGCTGGCTCAGTTGTGGTGCCAGCCTTCCCTTACTCTGCTGGCTCAATTGTCTTGCCAGCCTTCCTTTATTCTGCTGGCTCAGTTGTGGTTCCATCCTTCCTTTATTCTGCTGGCTCAGTTGTGGTGCCAGCCTTCCTTCACTCTGCTGGCTCAATTGTCTTGCCAGCCTTCCTTTACTCTGCTGGCTCAGTTGCCTTGCCAGCCTTCCTTTATTCTGCTGGCTCAATTGTCTTGCCAGCCTTCCTTTATTCTGCTGGCTCAGTTGTGGTGCCAGCCTTCCTTCACTCTGCTGGCTCAATTGTCTTGCCAGCCTTCCTTTATTCTGCTGGCTCAATTGTCTTGCCAGCCTTCCTTTACTCTGCTGGCTCAGTTGTGGTGCCAGCCTTCCTTTACTCTGCTGGCTCAGCTGTGGTGCCAGCCTTCCTTTACTCTGCTGGCTCAGTTGTGGTGCCAGCCTTCCTTTATTCTACTGGTTCAATTGCCTTGCCAGCCTTCCTTTACTCTGCTGGCT
Source organism: Lissotriton vulgaris (assembly GCF_964263255.1). Classification (NCBI taxonomy): domain Eukaryota; kingdom Metazoa; phylum Chordata; class Amphibia; order Caudata; family Salamandridae; genus Lissotriton; species Lissotriton vulgaris. The sequence goes on from NC_141695.1 coordinate 1,702,829,936, forward strand.
CAGTTGTGGTGCGAGCCTTCCTTTACTCTGCTGGCTCAGTTGTGGTGCCTGCCTTCCTTTACTCTGCTGGCTCAGTTGTGGTGCGAGCCTTCCTTTACTCTGCTGGCTCAATTGTCTTGCCAGCCTTCCTTTATTCTACTGGTTCAGTTGTGGTGCCATCCTTCCTTTACTCTGCTGGCTCAGTTGTGGTGCCAGCCTTCCTTTACTCTGCTGGCTCAGTTGTGGTGCCATCCTTCCTTTACTCTGCTGGCTCAGTTGTGGTGCCAGCCTTTCTTTACTCTGCTGGCTCAGTTGTGGTGCCATCCTTCCTTTACTCTGCTGGCTCAGTTGTGGTGCCAGCCTTCCTTTACTCTGCTGGCTCAGTTGTGGTGCCAGCCTTCCTTTATTCTACTGGTTCAATTGCCTTGCCAGCCTTCCTTTACTCTGCTGGCTAAGTTGTGGTGCCAGCCTTCCTTTACTCTGCTGGCTCAGTTGTGGTGCCAGCCTTCCTTTATTCTACTGGTTCAATTGCCTTGCCAGCCTTCCTTTACTCTGCTGGCTAAGTTGTGGTGCCAGCCTTCCTTTACTCTGCTGGCTCAGTTGTGGTGCGAGCCTTCCTTTACTCTGCTGGCTCAGTTGTGGTGCCAGCCTTCCTTTATTCTACTGGTTCAGTTGTGGTTCCATCCTTCCTTTACTCTGCTGGCTCAGTTGTGGTGCCATCCTTCCTTTACTCTGCTGGCTCAGTTGTGGTGCCAGCCTTCCTTTACTCTGCTGGCTCAGTTGTGGTGCCAGCCTTCCTTTACTCTGCTGGCTCAGTTGTGGTGCCAGCCTTCCTTTACTCTGCTGGCTCAGTTGTGGTGCCAGCCTTCCTTTACTCTGCTGGCTCAATTGTCTTGCCAGCCTTCCTTTATTCTGCTGGCTCAATTGTCTTGCCATCCTTCCCTTATTCTGCTGGCTCAGTTGTGGTGCCAGCCTTCCTTTATTCTGCTGGCTCAGCTGTGGTGCCAGCCTTCCTTTATTCTGCTGGCTCCGTTGTGGTGCCATCCTTCCTTTACTCTGCTGGCTCTGTTGTGGTGCCAGTCTTCCTTTACTCTGCTGACTCAGTTGTGGTTCCATCCTTCCTTTACTCTGCTGGCTCAGTTGTGGTGCCAGCCTTCCTTTACTCTGCTGGCTCAGTTGTGGTGCCAGCCTTCCTTTACTCTGCTGGCTCAGTTGTGGTGCCAGCCTTCCTTTACTCTGCTGGCTCAGTTGTGGTTCCATCCTTCCTTTACTCTGCTGGCACAGTTGTGGTGCCAGCCTTCCTTTACTCTGCTGGCTCAGTTGTGGTGCCAGCCTTCCTTTACTCTGCTGGCTCAGTTGTGGTGCCAGCCTTCCTTTACTCTGCTGGCTCAGTTGTGGTGCCATCCTTCCTTTACTCTGCTGGCTCAGTTGTGGTGCCAGCCTTCCTTTACTTTGCTGGCTCAGTTGTGGTGCCAGCCTTCCTTTACTCTGCTGGCTCAGTTGTCTTGCCATCCTTCCTTTACTCTGCTGGCTCAATTGTCTTGCCAGCCTTCCCTTACTCTGCTGGCTCCGTTGTGGTGCCAGCCTTCCTTTACTCTGCTGGCTCAGTTGTGGTGCCAGCCTTCCTTTACTCTGCTGGCTCAGTTGTGGTGCGAGCCTTCCTTTACTCTGCTGGCTCCGTTGTGGTGCCAGCCTTCCTTTACTCTGCTGGCTCAGTTGTGGTGCCAGCCTTCCTTTACTCTGCTGGCTCAGTTGTGGTTCCATCCTTCCTTTACTCTGCTGGCTCAGTTGTGGTGCCAGCCTTCCTTTACTCTGCTGGCTCAGTTGTGGTGCCAGCCTTCCTTTACTCTGCTGGCACAGTTGTGGTGCCAGCCTTCCTTTACTCTGCTGGCTCAGTTGTCTTGCCAGCCTTCCTTTATTCTGCTGGCTCCGTTGTGGTGCCAGCCTTCCTTTACTCCGCTGACTCAGTTGTGGTGCCAGCCTTCCCTTACTCTGCTGGCTCAGTTGTGGTGCCAGCCTTCCTTCACTCTGCTGGCTCAATTGCCTTGCCAGCCTTCCTTTACTCTGCTGGCTCAGTTGTGGTTCCATCCTTCCTTTACTCTGCTGGCTCAGTTGTGGTGCCAGCCTACCTTTACTCTGCTGGCTCAGTTGTGGTGCCAGCCTTCCTTTACTCTGCTGGCTCAATTGTCTTGCCAGCCTTCCTTTACTCTGCTGGCTCCGTTGTCTTGCCAGCCTTCCTTTATTCTGCTGGCTCAGCTGTGGTGCCAGCCTTCCTTTATTCTGCTGGCTCAGTTGTGGTGCCAGCCTTCCTTTACTCTGCTGGCTCAGTTGTGGTGCCAGCCTTCCTTTACTCTGCTGGCTCAGTTGTGGTGCCAGCCTTCCCTTACTCTGCTGGCTCAATTGTCTTGCCAGCCTTCCTTTATTCTGCTGGCTCAGTTGTGGTGCCATCCTTCCTTTACTCTGCTGGCTCAGTTGTGGTGCCAGCCTTCCTTTACTCTGCTGGCTCAGTTGTGGTGCCAGCCTTCCCTTACTCTGCTGGCTCAATTGTCTTGCCAGCCTTCCTTTATTCTGCTGGCTCAGTTGTGGTTCCATCCTTCCTTTATTCTGCTGGCTCAGTTGTGGTGCCAGCCTTCCTTCACTCTGCTGGCTCAATTGTCTTGCCAGCCTTCCTTTACTCTGCTGGCTCAGTTGCCTTGCCAGCCTTCCTTTATTCTGCTGGCTCAATTGTCTTGCCAGCCTTCCTTTATTCTGCTGGCTCAGTTGTGGTGCCAGCCTTCCTTCACTCTGCTGGCTCAATTGTCTTGCCAGCCTTCCTTTATTCTGCTGGCTCAATTGTCTTGCCAGCCTTCCTTTACTCTGCTGGCTCAGTTGTGGTGCCAGCCTTCCTTTACTCTGCTGGCTCAGCTGTGGTGCCAGCCTTCCTTTACTCTGCTGGCTCAGTTGCCTTGCCAGCCTTCCTTTATTCTGCTGGCTCAATTGTCTTGCCAGCCTTCCTTTACTCTGCTGGCTCAGTTGTGGTGCCAGCCTTCCTTTACTCTGCTGGCTCAGTTGTGGTGCCAGCCTTCCTTTACTCTGCTGGCTCAGTTGTGGTGCCAGCCTTCCTTTACTCTGCTGGCTCAATTGTCTTGCCAGCCTTCCTTTACTCTGCTGGCTCAGTTGTGGTGCCAGCCTTCCTTTACTCTGCTGGCTCAATTGTCTTGCCAGCCTTCCTTTACTCTGCTGGCTCAGTTGTGGTGCCAGCCTTCCTTTACTCTGCTGGCTCAATTGTGGTGCCAGCCTTCCTTTACTCTGCTGGCTCATTTGTGGTGCCAGCCTTCCTTTACTCTGCTGGCTCAGTTGTCTTGCCAGCCTTCCTTTACTCTGCTGGCTCAATTGTGGTGCCAGCCTTCCTTTACTCTGCTGGCTCAGTTGTGGTGCCAGCCTTCCTTTACTCTGCTGGCTCAGTTGTGGTGCCAGCCTTCCTTTATTCTGCTGGCTCAATTGTGGTGCCAGCCTTCCTTTACTCTGCTGGCTCAGTTGTGGTGCCAGCCTTCCTTTACTCTGCTGGCTCAATTGTGGTGCCAGCCTTCCTTTACTCTGCTGGCTCAGTTGTGGTGCCAGCCTTCCTTTACTCTGCTGGCTCAGTTGTGGTGCCAGCCTTCCTTTACTCTGCTGGCTCAATTGTCTTGCCAGCCTTCCTTTACTCTGCTGGCTCAGTTGTGGTGCCAGCCTTCCTTTACTCTGCTGGCTCAGTTGTGGTGCCAGCCTTCCTTTACTCTGCTGGCTCAGTTGTCTTGCCAGCCTTCCTTTACTCTGCTGGCTCAGTTGTGGTTCCATCCTTCCTTTACTCTGCTGGCTCAATTGTCTTGCCAGCCTTCCTTTACTCTGCTGGCTCAGTTGTGGTGCCAGCCTTCCTTTATTCTGCTGGCTCAGTTGTGGTTCCATCCTTCCTTTATTCTGCTGGCTCAGTTGTGGTGCCAGCCTTCCTTTACTCTGCTCGCTCCGTTGTGGTGCCAGCCTTCCTTTACTCTGCTGGCTCCGTTGTGGTTCCATCCTTCCTTTACTCTGCTGGCTCAGTTGTGGTGCCAGCCTACCTTTACTCTGCTGGCTCAGTTGTGGTGCCAGCCTTCCTTTACTCTGCTGGCTCAATTGTCTTGCCAGCCTTCCTTTACTCTGCTGGCTCAATTGTCTTGCCAGTCTTCCTTTACTCTGCTGGCTCAGTTGTGGTGCCAGCCTTCCTTTACTCTGCTGGCTCCGTTGTCTTGCCAGCCTTCCCTTACGCTACTGGCTCCGTTGTGGTTCCATCCTTCCTTTACTCTGCTGGCTCAATTGTCTTGCCAGCCTTCCTTTAATCTGCTGGCTCAGTTGTGGTGCCAGCCTTCCTTTACTCTGCTGGCTCAGTTGTGGTGCCAGCCTTCCTTTACTCTGCTGGCTCAGTTGTGGTGCCAGCCTTCCTTTACTCTGCTGGCTCAATTGTCTTGCCAGCCTTCCTTTACTCTGCTGGCTCAGTTGTGGTGCCAGCCTTCCTTTACTCTGCTGGCTCAGTTGTGGTGCCAGCCTTCCTTTACTCTGCTGGCTCAGTTGTGGTGCCAGCCTTCCTTTACTCTGCTGGCTCCGTTGTCTTGCCAGCCTTCCCTTACGCTACTGGCTCCGTTGTGGTTCCATCCTTCCTTTACTCTGCTGGCTCAATTGTCTTGCCAGCCTTCCTTTACTGTGCTGGCTCAGTTGTGGTGCCAGCCTTCCTTTACTCTGCTGGCTCAATTGTCTTGCCAGCCTTCCCTTACTCTGCTGGCTCAGTTGTGGTGCCAGCCTTCCCTTACTCTACTGGCTCTGTTGTGGTTCCATCCTTCCCTTACTCTGCTGGCTCAGTTGTGGTGCCAGCCTTCCTTTACTGTGCTGGCTCAGTTGTGGTTCCAGCCTTCCTTTACTCTGCTGGCTCAATTGTCTTGCCAGCCTTCCTTTATTCTGCTGGCTCAATTGTCTTGCCATCCTTCCTTTACTCTGCTGGCACAGTTGTGGTGCCAGCCTTCCTTTACTCTGCTGGCTCAGTTGTGGTGCCAGCCTTCCTTTACTCTGCTGGCTCAGTTGTGGTTCCATCCTTCCTTGACTCTGCTGGCACAGTTGTGGTGCCAGCCTTCCTTTACTCTGCTGGCTCAGTTGTCTTGCCAGCCTTCCTTTACTCTGCTGGCTCAGTTGTGGTGCCAGTCTTCCTTTACTCTGCTGGCACAGTTGTGGTGCCAGCCTTCCTTTACTCTGCTGGCTCAGTTGTGGTGCCAGCCTTCCTTTACTCTGCTCGCTCCGTTGTGGTGCCAGCCTTCCCTTACTCTGCTGGCTCAGTTGTGGTGCCATCCTTCCTTTACTCTGCTGGCACAGTTGTCTTGCCAGCCTTCCTTTACTCTGCTGGCTCAGTTGTGGTGCCAGCCTTCCTTTACTCTGCTGGCACAGTTGTGGTGCCAGCCTTCCCTTACTCTGCTGGCTCAATTGTGGTGCCAGCCTTCCTTTACTCTGCTGGCTCAGTTGTGGTGCCATCCTTCCTTCACTCTGCTGGCTCGGTTGTGGTGCCAGCCTTCCTTTACTCTGCTGGCTCAATTGTCTTGCCAGCCTTCCTTTACTCTGCTGGCTCAGTTGTTGTGCCAGCCTTCCTTTACTCTGCTGGCTCAGTTGTGGTTCCATCCTTCCTTTACTCTGCTGGCTCAGTTGTGGTGCCAGCCTTCCTTTACTCTGCTGGCTCAATTGTCTTGCCAGCCTTCCTTTACTCTGCTGGCTCAGTTGTGGTGCCAGCCTTCCTTTACTCTGCTGGCTCAGTTGTGGTTCCATCCTTCCTTTACTCTGCTGGCTCAGTTGTGTTGCCAGCCTTCCTTTACTCTGCTGGCTCAATTGTCTTGCCAGCCTTCCTTTACTCTGCTGGCTCAGTTGTTGTGCCAGCCTTCCTTTACTCTGCTGGCTCAGTTGTGGTTCCATCCTTCCTTTACTCTGCTGGCTCAGTTGTGGTGCCAGCCTTCCTTTACTCTGCTGGCTCAGTTGTCTTGCCAGCCTTCCCTTACTCTGCTGGCTCAGTTGTGGTTCCATCCTTCCTTTACTCTGCTGGCTCAGTTGTGGTGCCAGCCTTCCTTTACTCTGCTGGCTCAGTTGTGGTGCCAGCCTTCCTTTACTCTGCTGGCTCAGTTGTCTTGCCAGCCTTCCTTTACTCTGCTGGCTCAGTTGTGGTTCCATCCTTCCTTTACTCTGCTGGCTCAGTTGTGGTGCCAGCCTTCCTTTACTCTGCTGGCTCAGTTGTCTTGCCAGCCTTCCCTTACTCTGCTGGCTCAGTTGTGGTTCCATCCTTCCTTTACTCTGCTGGCTCAGTTGTGGTGCCAGCCTTCCTTTACTCTGCTGGCTCAGTTGTGGTGCCAGCCTTCCTTCACTCTGCTGGCTCGGTTGTGGTGCCAGCCTTCCTTTACTCTGCTGGCTCAGTTGTCTTGCCAGCCTTCATTTACTCTGCTGGCTCAATTGTGGTGCCAGCCTTCCTTTACTCTGCTGGCTCAGTTGTGGTGCCAGCCTTCCTTTATTCTGCTGGCTAAATTGTGGTGCCAGCCTTCCCTTTACTCTGCTGGCTCAGTTGTCTTGCCAGCCTTCCTTTACTCTGCTGGCTCAATTGTCTTGCCAGCCTTCCTTTACTCTGCTGGCTCAGTTGTGGTGCCAGCCTTCCTTTACTCTGCTGGCTCAGTTGTGGTGCCAGCCTTCCTTTACTGTGCTGGCTCAGTTGTGGTGCCAGCCTTCCTTTACTCTGCTGGCTCAGTTGTCTTGCCAGCCTTCCTTTACTCTGCTGGCTCAATTGTCTTGCCAGCCTTCCTTTACTCTGCTGGCTCAGTTGTGGTGCCAGCCTTCCTTTACTCTGCTGGCTCAGTTGTCTTGCCAGCCTTCCTTTACTCTGCTGGCTCAGTTGTGGTGCCAGCCTTCCTTTACTCTGCTGGCTCAGTTGTCTTGCCAGCTTTCCCTTACTCTGCTGGCTCAGTTGTCTTGCCAGCCTTCCTTTACTCTGCTGGCACAGTTGTGGTGCCAGCCTTCCTTTACTCTGCTGGCACAGTTGTGGTGCCAGCCTTCCTTTACTCTGCTGACACAGTTGTCTTGCCAGCCTTCCTTTACTCTGCTGGCTCAGTTATGGTGCCAGCCTTCCTTTACTCTGCTGGCACAGTTGTGGTGCCAGCCTTCCCTTACTCTGCTGGCTCAATTGTGGTGCCAGCCTTCCTTTACTCTGCTGGCTCAGTTGTCTTGCCATCCTTCCTTTACTCTGCTGGCACAGTTGTGGTGCCAGCCTTCCTTTACTCTGCTGGCACAGTTGTCTTGCCAGCCTTCCTTTACTCTGCTGGCTCAGTTGTGGTGCCAGCTTTCCCTTACTCTGCTGGCTCAATTGTCTTGCCAGCTTTCCCTTACACTGCTGGCTCAGTTGTCTTGCCAGCCTTCCTTTACTCTGCTGGCTCAATTGTCTTGCCAGCCTTCCTTTACTCTGCTGGCTCAGTTGTGCTGCCAGCCTTCCTTTACTCTGCTGGCTCAGTTGTGGTGCCAGCCTTCCTTTACTCTGCTGGCTCAGTTGTGCTGCCAGCCTTCCTTTACTCTGCTGGCACAGTTGTGGTGCCAGCCTTCCCTTACTCTGCTGGCTCAATTGTGGTGCCAGCCTTCCTTTACTCTGCTGGCTCAGTTGTCTTGCCATCCTTCCTTTACTCTGCTGGCACAGTTGTGGTGCCAGCCTTCCTTTACTCTGCTGGCACAGTTGTCTTGCCAGCCTTCCTTTACTCTGCTGGCTCAGTTGTGGTGCCAGCTTTCCCTTACTCTGCTGGCTCAGTTGTGGTTCCATCCTTCCTTTATTCTGCTGGCTCAGTTGTGGTGCCAGCCTTCCTTTACTCTGCTCGCTCCGTTGTGGTGCCAGCCTTCCTTTACTCTGCTGGCACAGTTGTCTTGCCAGCCTTCCTTTACTCTGCTGGCTCAATTGTGGTGCCAGCCTTCCTTTATTCTGCTGGCTCAGTTGTGGTTCCATCCTTCCTTTATTCTGCTGGCTCAGTTGTGGTGCCAGCCTTCCTTTACTCTGCTCGCTCCGTTGTGGTGCCAGCCTTCCTTTACTCTGCTGGCTCCGTTGTGGTTCCATCCTTCCTTTACTCTGCTGGCTCAGTTGTGGTGCCAGCCTACCTTTACTCTGCTGGCTCAGTTGTGGTGCCAGCCTTCCTTTACTCTGCTGGCTCAATTGTCTTGCCAGCCTTCCTTTACTCTGCTGGCTCAATTGTCTTGCCAGTCTTCCTTTACTCTGCTGGCTCAGTTGTGGTGCCAGCCTTCCTTTACTCTGCTGGCTCCGTTGTCTTGCCAGCCTTCCCTTACGCTACTGGCTCCGTTGTGGTTCCATCCTTCCTTTACTCTGCTGGCTCAATTGTCTTGCCAGCCTTCCTTTACTCTGCTGGCTCAGTTGTGGTGCCAGCCTTCCTTTACTCTGCTGGCTCAGTTGTGGTGCCAGCCTTCCTTTACTCTGCTGGCTCAGTTGTGGTGCCAGCCTTCCTTTACTCTGCTGGCTCAATTGTCTTGCCAGCCTTCCTTTACTCTGCTGGCTCAGTTGTGGTGCCAGCCTTCCTTTACTCTGCTGGCTCAGTTGTGGTGCCAGCCTTCCTTTACTCTGCTGGCTCAGTTGTGGTGCCAGCCTTCCTTTACTCTGCTGGCTCCGTTGTCTTGCCAGCCTTCCCTTACGCTACTGGCTCCGTTGTGGTTCCATCCTTCCTTTACTCTGCTGGCTCAATTGTCTTGCCAGCCTTCCTTTACTGTGCTGGCTCAGTTGTGGTGCCAGCCTTCCTTTACTCTGCTGGCTCAATTGTCTTGCCAGCCTTCCCTTACTCTGCTGGCTCAGTTGTGGTGCCAGCCTTCCCTTACTCTACTGGCTCTGTTGTGGTTCCATCCTTCCCTTACTCTGCTGGCTCAGTTGTGGTGCCAGCCTTCCTTTACTGTGCTGGCTCAGTTGTGGTTCCAGCCTTCCTTTACTCTGCTGGCTCAATTGTCTTGCCAGCCTTCCTTTATTCTGCTGGCTCAATTGTCTTGCCATCCTTCCTTTACTCTGCTGGCACAGTTGTGGTGCCAGCCTTCCTTTACTCTGCTGGCTCAGTTGTGGTGCCAGCCTTCCTTTACTCTGCTGGCTCAGTTGTGGTTCCATCCTTCCTTTACTCTGCTGGCACAGTTGTGGTGCCAGCCTTCCTTTACTCTGCTGGCTCAGTTGTCTTGCCAGCCTTCCTTTACTCTGCTGGCTCAGTTGTGGTGCCAGTCTTCCTTTACTCTGCTGGCACAGTTGTGGTGCCAGCCTTCCTTTACTCTGCTGGCTCAGTTGTGGTGCCAGCCTTCCTTTACTCTGCTCGCTCCGTTGTGGTGCCAGCCTTCCCTTACTCTGCTGGCTCAGTTGTGGTGCCATCCTTCCTTTACTCTGCTGGCACAGTTGTCTTGCCAGCCTTCCTTTACTCTGCTGGCTCAGTTGTGGTGCCAGCCTTCCTTTACTCTGCTGGCACAGTTGTGGTGCCAGCCTTCCCTTACTCTGCTGGCTCAATTGTGGTGCCAGCCTTCCTTTACTCTGCTGGCTCAGTTGTGGTGCCATCCTTCCTTCACTCTGCTGGCTCGGTTGTGGTGCCAGCCTTCCTTTACTCTGCTGGCTCAATTGTCTTGCCAGCCTTCCTTTACTCTGCTGGCTCAGTTGTTGTGCCAGCCTTCCTTTACTCTGCTGGCTCAGTTGTGGTTCCATCCTTCCTTTACTCTGCTGGCTCAGTTGTGGTGCCAGCCTTCCTTTACTCTGCTGGCTCAATTGTCTTGCCAGCCTTCCTTTACTCTGCTGGCTCAGTTGTGGTGCCAGCCTTCCTTTACTCTGCTGGCTCAGTTGTGGTTCCATCCTTCCTTTACTCTGCTGGCTCAGTTGTGTTGCCAGCCTTCCTTTACTCTGCTGGCTCAATTGTCTTGCCAGCCTTCCTTTACTCTGCTGGCTCAGTTGTTGTGCCAGCCTTCCTTTACTCTGCTGGCTCAGTTGTGGTTCCATCCTTCCTTTACTCTGCTGGCTCAGTTGTGGTGCCAGCCTTGCTTTACTCTGCTGGCTCAGTTGTCTTGCCAGCCTTCCCTTACTCTGCTGGCTCAGTTGTGGTTCCATCCTTCCTTTACTCTGCTGGCTCAGTTGTGGTGCCAGCCTTCCTTTACTCTGCTGGCTCAGTTGTGGTGCCAGCCTTCCTTTACTCTGCTGGCTCAGTTGTCTTGCCAGCCTTCCTTTACTCTGCTGGCTCAGTTGTGGTTCCATCCTTCCTTTACTCTGCTGGCTCAGTTGTGGTGCCAGCCTTCCTTTACTCTGCTGGCTCAGTTGTCTTGCCAGCCTTCCCTTACTCTGCTGGCTCAGTTGTGGTTCCATCCTTCCTTTACTCTGCTGGCTCAGTTGTGGTGCCAGCCTTCCTTTACTCTGCTGGCTCAGTTGTGGTGCCAGCCTTCCTTCACTCTGCTGGCTCGGTTGTGGTGCCAGCCTTCCTTTACTCTGCTGGCTCAGTTGTCTTGCCAGCCTTCATTTACTCTGCTGGCTCAATTGTGGTGCCAGCCTTCCTTTACTCTGCTGGCTCAGTTGTGGTGCCAGCCTTCCTTTATTCTGCTGGCTAAATTGTGGTGCCAGCCTTCCCTTTACTCTGCTGGCTCAGTTGTCTTGCCAGCCTTCCTTTACTCTGCTGGCTCAATTGTCTTGCCAGCCTTCCTTTACTCTGCTGGCTCAGTTGTGGTGCCAGCCTTCCTTTACTCTGCTGGCTCAGTTGTGGTGCCAGCCTTCCTTTACTGTGCTGGCTCAGTTGTGGTGCCAGCCTTCCTTTACTCTGCTGGCTCAGTTGTCTTGCCAGCCTTCCTTTACTCTGCTGGCTCAATTGTCTTGCCAGCCTTCCTTTACTCTGCTGGCTCAGTTGTGGTGCCAGCCTTCCTTTACTCTGCTGGCTCAGTTGTCTTGCCAGCCTTCCTTTACTCTGCTGGCTCAGTTGTGGTGCCAGCCTTCCTTTACTCTGCTGGCTCAGTTGTCTTGCCAGCTTTCCCTTACTCTGCTGGCTCAGTTGTCTTGCCAGCCTTCCTTTACTCTGCTGGCACAGTTGTGGTGCCAGCCTTCCTTTACTCTGCTGGCACAGTTGTGGTGCCAGCCTTCCTTTACTCTGCTGACACAGTTGTCTTGCCAGCCTTCCTTTACTCTGCTGGCTCAGTTATGGTGCCAGCCTTCCTTTACTCTGCTGGCACAGTTGTGGTGCCAGCCTTCCCTTACTCTGCTGGCTCAATTGTGGTGCCAGCCTTCCTTTACTCTGCTGGCTCAGTTGTCTTGCCATCCTTCCTTTACTCTGCTGGCACAGTTGTGGTGCCAGCCTTCCTTTACTCTGCTGGCTCAGTTGTGGTGCCAGCCTTCCTTTACTCTGCTGGCTCAGTTGTGGTTCCATCCTTCCTTTACTCTGCTGGCACAGTTGTGGTGCCAGCCTTCCTTTACTCTGCTGGCTCAGTTGTCTTGCCAGCCTTCCTTTACTCTGCTGGCTCAGTTGTGGTGCCAGTCTTCCTTTACTCTGCTGGCACAGTTGTGGTGCCAGCCTTCCTTTACTCTGCTGGCTCAGTTGTGGTGCCAGCCTTCCTTTACTCTGCTCGCTCCGTTGTGGTGCCAGCCTTCCCTTACTCTGCTGGCTCAGTTGTGGTGCCATCCTTCCTTTACTCTGCTGGCACAGTTGTCTTGCCAGCCTTCCTTTACTCTGCTGGCTCAGTTGTGGTGCCAGCCTTCCTTTACTCTGCTGGCACAGTTGTGGTGCCAGCCTTCCCTTACTCTGCTGGCTCAATTGTGGTGCCAGCCTTCCTTTACTCTGCTGGCTCAGTTGTGGTGCCATCCTTCCTTCACTCTGCTGGCTCGGTTGTGGTGCCAGCCTTCCTTTACTCTGCTGGCTCAATTGTCTTGCCAGCCTTCCTTTACTCTGCTGGCTCAGTTGTTGTGCCAGCCTTCCTTTACTCTGCTGGCTCAGTTGTGGTTCCATCCTTCCTTTACTCTGCTGGCTCAGTTGTGGTGCCAGCCTTCCTTTACTCTGCTGGCTCAATTGTCTTGCCAGCCTTCCTTTACTCTGCTGGCTCAGTTGTGGTGCCAGCCTTCCTTTACTCTGCTGGCTCAGTTGTGGTTCCATCCTTCCTTTACTCTGCTGGCTCAGTTGTGTTGCCAGCCTTCCTTTACTCTGCTGGCTCAATTGTCTTGCCAGCCTTCCTTTACTCTGCTGGCTCAGTTGTTGTGCCAGCCTTCCTTTACTCTGCTGGCTCAGTTGTGGTTCCATCCTTCCTTTACTCTGCTGGCTCAGTTGTGGTGCCAGCCTTCCTTTACTCTGCTGGCTCAGTTGTCTTGCCAGCCTTCCCTTACTCTGCTGGCTCAGTTGTGGTTCCATCCTTCCTTTACTCTGCTGGCTCAGTTGTGGTGCCAGCCTTCCTTTACTCTGCTGGCTCAGTTGTGGTGCCAGCCTTCCTTTACTCTGCTGGCTCAGTTGTCTTGCCAGCCTTCCTTTACTCTGCTGGCTCAGTTGTGGTTCCATCCTTCCTTTACTCTGCTGGCTCAGTTGTGGTGCCAGCCTTCCTTTACTCTGCTGGCTCAGTTGTCTTGCCAGCCTTCCCTTACTCTGCTGGCTCAGTTGTGGTTCCATCCTTCCTTTACTCTGCTGGCTCAGTTGTGGTGCCAGCCTTCCTTTACTCTGCTGGCTCAGTTGTGGTGCCAGCCTTCCTTCACTCTGCTGGCTCGGTTGTGGTGCCAGCCTTCCTTTACTCTGCTGGCTCAGTTGTCTTGCCAGCCTTCATTTACTCTGCTGGCTCAATTGTGGTGCCAGCCTTCCTTTACTCTGCTGGCTCAGTTGTGGTGCCAGCCTTCCTTTATTCTGCTGGCTAAATTGTGGTGCCAGCCTTCCCTTTACTCTGCTGGCTCAGTTGTCTTGCCAGCCTTCCTTTACTCTGCTGGCTCAATTGTCTTGCCAGCCTTCCTTTACTCTGCTGGCTCAGTTGTGGTGCCAGCCTTCCTTTACTCTGCTGGCTCAGTTGTGGTGCCAGCCTTCCTTTACTGTGCTGGCTCAGTTGTGGTGCCAGCCTTCCTTTACTCTGCTGGCTCAGTTGTCTTGCCAGCCTTCCTTTACTCTGCTGGCTCAATTGTCTTGCCAGCCTTCCTTTACTCTGCTGGCTCAGTTGTGGTGCCAGCCTTCCTTTACTCTGCTGGCTCAGTTGTCTTGCCAGCCTTCCTTTACTCTGCTGGCTCAGTTGTGGTGCCAGCCTTCCTTTACTCTGCTGGCTCAGTTGTCTTGCCAGCTTTCCCTTACTCTGCTGGCTCAGTTGTCTTGCCAGCCTTCCTTTACTCTGCTGGCACAGTTGTGGTGCCAGCCTTCCTTTACTCTGCTGGCACAGTTGTGGTGCCAGCCTTCCTTTACTCTGCTGACACAGTTGTCTTGCCAGCCTTCCTTTACTCTGCTGGCTCAGTTATGGTGCCAGCCTTCCTTTACTCTGCTGGCACAGTTGTGGTGCCAGCCTTCCCTTACTCTGCTGGCTCAATTGTGGTGCCAGCCTTCCTTTACTCTGCTGGCTCAGTTGTCTTGCCATCCTTCCTTTACTCTGCTGGCACAGTTGTGGTGCCAGCCTTCCATTACTCTGCTGGCACAGTTGTCTTGCCAGCCTTCCTTTACTCTGCTGGCTCAGTTGTGGTGCCAGCTTTCCCTTACTCTGCTGGCTCAATTGTCTTGCCAGCTTTCCCTTACACTGCTGGCTCAGTTGTCTTGCCAGCCTTCCTTTACTCTGCTGGCTCAATTGTCTTGCCAGCCTTCCTTTACTCTGCTGGCTCAGTTGTGCTGCCAGCCTTCCTTTACTCTGCTGGCTCAGTTGTGGTGCCAGCCTTCCTTTACTCTGCTGGCTCAGTTGTGCTGCCAGCCTTCCTTTACTCTGCTGGCACAGTTGTGGTGCCAGCCTTCCCTTACTCTGCTGGCTCAATTGTGGTGCCAGCCTTCCTTTACTCTGCTGGCTCAGTTGTCTTGCCATCCTTCCTTTACTCTGCTGGCACAGTTGTGGTGCCAGCCTTCCTTTACTCTGCTGGCACAGTTGTCTTGCCAGCCTTCCTTTACTCTGCTGGCTCAGTTGTGGTGCCAGCTTTCCCTTACTCTGCTGGCTCAATTGTCTTGCCAGCCTTCCTTTACTCTGCTGGCTCAATTGTCTTGCCAGCCTTCCTTTACTCTGCTGGCTCCGTTGTGGTGCCAGCCTTCCTTTACTCTGCTGGCTCAGTTGTGGTGCCAGCCTTCCTTTACTCTGCTGGCTCAGTTGTGGTGCCAGCTTTCCCTTACTCTGCTGGCTCAATTGTCTTGCCAGCTTTCCCTTACACTGCTGGCTCAGTTGTCTTGCCAGCCTTCCTTTACTCTGCTGGCTCAATTGTCTTGCCAGCCTTCCTTTACTCTGCTGGCTCAGTTGTCTTGCCAGCCTTCCTTTACTCTCCTGGCTCAGTTGTGGTGCCAGCCTTCCTTTACTCTGCTGGCTCAGTTGTGCTGCCAGCCTTCCTTTACTCTGCTGGCTCAGTTGTGGTGCCAGCCTTCCTTTACTCTGCTGGCTCAGTTGTGGTGCCAGCCTTCCTTTACTCTGCTGGCTCAGTTGTGGTGCCAGCCTTCCTTTACTCTGCTGGCTCAATTGTCTTGCCAGCCTTCCTTTACTCTGCTGGCTCAATTGTCTTGCCAGCCTTCCTTTATTCTGCTGGCTCAATTGTCTTGCCATCCTTCCTTTACTCTGCTGGCACAGTTGTGGTGCCAGCCTTTCTTTACTCTGCTGGCACAGTTGTGGTGCCAGCCTTCCCTTACTCTGCTGGCTCAATTGTGGTGCCAGCCTTCCTTTACTCTGCTGGCACAGTTGTGGTGCCAGCCTTCCCTTACTCTGCTGGCTCAATTGTGGTGCCAGCCTTCCTTTACTCTGCTGGCTCAGTTGTCTTGCCATCCTTCCTTTACTCTGCTGGCACAGTTGTGGTGCCAGCCTTCCTTTACTCTGCTGGCACAGTTGTCTTGCCAGCCTTCCTTTACTCTGCTGGCTCAGTTGTGGTGCCAGCCTTCCTTTACTCTGCTGGCACAGTTGTGGTGCCAGCCTTCCCTTACTCTGCTGGCTCAATTGTGGTGCCAGCCTTCCTTTACTCTGCTGGCTCAGTTGTCTTGCCAGCCTTCCTTTACTCTGCTGGCACAGTTGTGGTGCCAGCCTTCCTTTACTCTGCCGGCTCAGTTGTGGTGCCAGCCTTCCTTTACTCTGCTGGCTCAGTTGTCTTGCCATCCTTCCTTTACTCTGCTGGCACAGTTGTGGTGCCAGCCTTCCTTTACTCTGCTGGCACAGTTGTCTTGCCAGCCTTCCTTTACTCTGCTGGCTCAGTTGTGGTGCCAGCCTTCCTTTACTCTGCTGGCTCCGTTGTGGTTCCATCCTTCCTTTATTCTGCTGGCTCAGTTGTGGTGCCAGCCTTCCTTTACTCTGCTGGCACAGTTGTGGTGCCAGCCTTCCTTTACTCTGCTGGCACAGTTGTCTTGCCAGCCTTCCTTTACTCTGCTGGCTCAGTTGTGGTGCCAGCCTTCCTTTACTCTGCTGGCTCCGTTGTGGTTCCATCCTTCCTTTATTCTGCTGGCTCAGTTGTCTTGCCATCCTTCCTTTACTCTGCTGGCACAGTTGTGGTGCCAGCCTTCCTTTACTCTGCTGGCACAGTTGTCTTGCCAGCCTTCCTTTACTCTGCTGGCTCAGTTGTGGTGCCAGCCTTCCTTTACTCTGCTGGCTCCGTTGTGGTTCCATCCTTCCTTTATTCTGCTGGCTCAGTTGTGGTGCCAGCCTTCCTTTACTCTGCTGGCACAGTTGTGGTGCCAGCCTTCCTTTACTCTGCTGGCACAGTTGTCTTGCCAGCCTTCCTTTACTCTGCTGGCTCAGTTGTGGTGCCAGCCTTCCTTTACTCTGCTGGCTCCGTTGTGGTTCCATCCTTCCTTTATTCTGCTGGCTCAGTTGTGGTGCCAGCCTTCCTTTACTCTGCTGACTCAGTTGTGGTGCCATCCTTCCTTTACTCTGCTGGCTCAGTTGTCTTGCCAGTCTTCCTTTACTCTGCTGGCACAGTTGTGGTGCCAGCCTTCCTTTACTCTGCTGGCTCAATTGTCTTGCCAGCCTTCCTTTACTCTGCTGGCTCAAGTGTCTTGCCAGCCTTCCTTTACTCTGCTGGCTCCGTTGTCTTGCCAGCCTTCCTTTACTCTGCTGGCTCAGTTGTGGTGCCAGCCTTCCTTTACTCTGCTGGCTCAGTTGTGGTGCCAGCCTTCCTTTACTCTGCTGGCTCAATTGTCTTGCCAGCCTTCCTTTACTCTGCTGGCTCAGTTGTGGTGCCAGCCTTCCTTTACTCTGCTGGCTCAATTGTGGTGCCAGCCTTCCTTTACTCTGCTGGCTCAGTTGTGGTGCCAGCCTTCCCTTACTCTGCTGGCTCAGTTGTGGTTCCATCCTTCCTTTACTCTGCTGGCTCAGTTGTGGTGCCAGCCTTCCTTTACTCTGCTGGCTCAGTTGTGGTGCCAGCCTTCCTTTACTCTGCTGGCTCAGTTGTGGTGCCAGCCTTCCTTTACTCTGCTGGCTCAGTTGTGGTGCCAGCCTTCCTTTACTCTGCTGGCTCAGTTGTGGTGCCAGCCTTCCTTTACTCTGCTGGCTCAGTTGTGGTGCCAGCCTTCCTTTACTCTGCTGGCTCCGTTGTGGTGCCAGTCTTCCTTTATTCTGCTGGCTCCGTTGTCTTGCCAGCCTTCCTTTACTCTGCTGGCTCCGTTGTGGTTCCAGCCTTCCTTTACTCTGCTGGCTCAGTTGTGGTGCCAGCCTTCCTTTACTCTGCTGGCTCAGTTGTGGTGCCAGCCTTCCTTTACTCTGCTGGCTCAATTGTCTTGCCAGCCTTCCTTTACTCTGCTGGCTCAGTTGTGGTGCCATCCTTCCTTTACTCTGCTGGCTCAATTGTCTTGCCAGCCTTCCTTTACTCTGCTGGCTCAGTTGTGGTGCCAGCCTTCCTTTACTCTGCTGGCTCAGTTGTGGTGCCAGCCTTCCTTTACTCTGCTGGCTCAATTGTCTTGCCAGCCTTCCTTTACTCTGCTGGCTCAGTTGTGGTGCCATCCTTCCTTTACTCTGCTGGCTCAATTGTCTTGCCAGCCTTCCTTTACTCTGCTGGCTCAGTTGTGGTGCCAGCCTTCGTTTACTCTGCTGGCTCAATTGTCTTGCCAGCCTTCCTTTACTCTGCTGGCTCAGTTGTGGTGCCAGCCTTCCTTTACTCTGCTGGCTCAGTTGTGGTGCCAGCCTTCCTTCACTCTGCTGGCTCAGTTGTGCTGCCAGCCTTCCTTTACTCTGCTAGCTCAGTTGTGGTGCCAGCCTTCCTTCACTCTGCTGGCTCAGTTGTGGTGCCATCCTTCCTTTACTCTGCTGGCTCAATTGTCTTGCCAGCCTTCCCTTACTCTGCTGGCTCAGTTGTGGTGCCAGCCTTCCTTCACTCTGCTGGCTCAGTTGTGGTGCCATCCTTCCTTCACTCTGCTGGCTCAGTTGTGCTGCCAGCCTTCCTTTACTCTGCTGGCTCAGTTGTGGTGCCAGCCTTCCTTCACTCTGCTGGCTCAGTTGTGGTGCCATCCTTCCTTTACTCTGCTGGCTCCGTGGTCTTGCCAGCCTTCCTTTACTCTGCTGGCTCAGTTGTGCTGCCAGCCTTCCTTTACTCTGCTAGCTCAGTTGTGGTGCCAGCCTTCCTTTACTCTGCTGGCTCAGTTGTGGTTCCAGCCTTCCTTTACTCTGCTGGCTCAATTGTCTTGCCAGCCTTCCTTTACTCTGCTGGCTCAGTTGTGGTGCCAGCCTTTCTTTACTCTGCTGGCTCAATTGTCTTGCCAGCCTTCCTTTACTCTGCTGGCTCAATTGTCTTGCCAGCCTTCCCTTACTCTGCTGGCTCAGTTGTGGTGCCAGCCTTCCTTCACTCTGCTGGCTCCGTTTTGGTGCCAGCCTTCCTTTACTCTGCTGGCTCAGTTGTGGTGCCAGCCTTCCTTTACTCTGCTGGCTCAGTTGTGGTGCCAGCCTTCCTTTACTCTGCTGGCTCAATTGTCTTGCCAGCCTTCCTTTACTCTGCTGGCTCAGTTGTGGTGCCAGCCTTCCTTTACTCTGCTGGCTCAGTTGTAGTGCCAGCCTTCCTTTACTCTGCTGGCTCAGTTGTGGTGCCAGCCTTCCCTTACTGTGCTGGCTCAGTTGTGGTGCCAGCCTTCCCTTACTCTGCTGGCTTTTCTGGCTGGAGAGACAGACTGATTTAAGGAGAAAATCAACACTTCAATGACTAAAGCTAAATAATTAACCAAACAAAGGTGTCATGCAGACCCCCAGAGTGGCTCCTCGGGTCACGGTGCTTCAAGGAGACTAAGGTGATGTGCAGCATGGCTTCAGAGAGTTGGTCTAGCACTGTTTAAAATCAGCATCCTCTTAGATATCTGGGGTGGTGGCTATTGCCCCCTGTCCTCCGCGGTTACAATACCCATGCTTTCAGTTCTTATGTTTTATTCTCTAGGACAGAGAGAGCGTGCCACCATTGTGCACACATACAAGCAATAAAACACAGAAAAAAGGCACCCAACAGATTTAGGGAAAGTCTAGTTGTGCCTAGGAGAAAAGAGTAGGTTTTCTGGAAAACCCTCACCCATTTGGGTTACCCCTTGGTGGCAGGCTTCATCTTAGGGTCTTTCCTGATCCGCTGCTGAACGGGGCATGCTGCGAGCTACGGATTACGGGGGAGCACTGAAGGTAATGACTATGAAAGACAAGATGGTCTGTGAGGGAGGAGTGGGGAGGTGGCAATGAGGTTTTTACAGAAAACCTAGGGCCTCATTTATGAGGCCCCTCGTGCCATCGGAAAGTCACTTTTTGTGACGCTCCATGGCGCAGAAGCCTGCGTGATATTTATCAGGCAGCACTAAGCCACTTTTTTTGGCTTAATGTTGCCTGATAAGTATCAGTCCCTTTAATGCAGTGTTCTGCGTTAAAGGGGCGTGCAATGGTGTTGCTGGGGTTATTCCCAGCAACATCCATGGCCTTTTCACACTGCTCCAGATTTACGATAAATCGTAAATCTGAGGCAGTGCCAAAAGCTTATGCCTCCCCAGGGAAGGCGTAAGGGAGGCGCAACGGGGAGGAATATCTTTATTTCTCCTAGTTTTTCCTTTTTCTATGTGTGCTGCATTCTGCGGCACACATACAAAGAGGAAAAGCCTCTGTGATTATTTTTGTACAGAAAGGTTTTCCTTCCTGTACAAAAATAATCATCCCCGCCACGCAGGCGCCCTTGCACCATGGTGCAAGGGTGCCTGCGCTGGCGCAGGCAGCCCATTGTGCGCCGGCGCAGGGGGAAAGGACAGGAATGTACCATATCTGATAGATACGGCGCCTTCCTGCCCTTTTCTTTTGCCGTAGGACAGCACAGCAGGAAGGCCTGCGGCACTGCCCTACGCCAAAACCTTATAAATGAGGCCCCTAGTGTATTCTCCTAGAGGCAACTAGGCTTTCCTTAAATCTGTTGGGTGCCTTTTTTCTGTGTTTTGAATCGTGTTGGGAGGACGGCCCCCAGCTCTTATCCTCTTACTCCCTCTTTATTGTTTGTTTCCACATACGTGCAATGTCATGACCCACTCATCAAAGTCGTGGTATCCAACTTTAGGGCGTAGCTTAGAGTTAATTTAAAAAACTGGGTTTGAGTCTCGGCAATGATGTTGAATAGCCTGTGATTCTGGGCAAATCACTTAGGGGCATATCAGGAAGGAGTTGCAATATTTATCGCTAAATGAGCTTAGCTCACTTTTTTTATCTTTGCTATCGCTGGATATTATCGCAGAGATAACGTGCTATTAGCAACGTTTATCTCCAATGCGATAAAATACCCGGCGATAGCGGCTCAATGCGAGAATATCGCTGGAAATCCAGCAATATTCTCGCATTAACGCCAATGGGGGCTTAATGTGATAATCCACCCCCCATTGACTATACAGGTAAGTCAACTTTTTAGCAGGCGTTAGACTCTAGCGATAATCGTGCTTAGCGCAATTTTTTTAATCTCTTTGCCTGCATTGCTAATAGGCGATAGCTGTGCTAGCGACCATTTTGCATGTCATTAGCGATAAATATCGTGACATGCAAAGCGGGCCCCAAGCTTGTAACTATTGCCTGTAAACTGTTGCTAACTGCTAAGTTGGCTTAACGGCTAGGGCGGTCGACCTCGGACCTGGGTATCTGGGTTTGAGTCTCGGTAATGATGCCGAACATCCTGTGATTCTGGGCAAATCACTTAATCTCCCCGTGCCTAACAAAAATGAATGTGTGTCCTCATGTAACGTAACTGGTGCTATGTAAAGCGCTCTGATACCCGATTTGGTTCGGGTCAAGTTCGCGCTATATAAAACTCTGCAAAAAAAAACTGCTGTTGGCGACAGCTTGCTAATAGGACGATAAAAATATCACTGCTTTAGCGGGAAAAAGTCCCATTAAAGCGGCAATATTGCCCTTGCTAATATGCCCCCATATCTCCCCGTGTCTAACAAAAACTAATGTGTCCTCATGTAATGCAACTGATGTTATGTAAAGCACTCTGATACCTGATTCGGATAAAGTTTGCGCTATATAAAACTCTGTAAAATAAAATAAAA
This sequence comes from Lissotriton vulgaris, assembly GCF_964263255.1. Classification (NCBI taxonomy): domain Eukaryota; kingdom Metazoa; phylum Chordata; class Amphibia; order Caudata; family Salamandridae; genus Lissotriton; species Lissotriton vulgaris. Next base: position 1,702,850,560 of record NC_141695.1, read on the forward strand.
TAAATAAATAAACCACCAGGAAGTTTCATTGTAGGAGTCGTATAGATTGTTTTCAAACACAGACACTGAATATCCTATCCTACATATCTTGACAATGCACATAATGTTGGCATAACATTTCACAAATGCACAATATGTATACATATAAGACATCCATCATATGGGTCAGACCATGCAGGAGAGAAGCTTTTGCATTAGTGATACTCAAGCAAGAACCTGACCATCAGCTGGACTCTAGGTTGTATATTTACAGAACCGGGAACCAGGAACTTGCTTTCTGCGCCGTCCCTGCCCAGGGCAACACGTGACCGACACTGATCACACCTCCTAAAAAGATCATAGACAACTTCAGAGTAGGCTAGAAGGTCTAGACCACCACCAGGTCAGCACCCCCTGCAGTACTGTTTGAGATACATCAAATATAGGTGTTCTATGTCCAAATATTGTCTGTTTGGCATGCACGTCACTGGCGTACATGCCTTCTGCCCTCTAGAAGGCCTATGAACGTGTACCACCCTTCAGAGAAATGTACCCCAATTCAGAAAGGTTGTTATGTTATGTTATTTTAAATAAATTTCTAAAGCGCAACTAACACCGTTAGGTTTCTTGGCGCTATAATGGAGAGAGCAGATGAGGGAGCAAAGAGAACGGTTATTTGTAGGATTCAGTGAAAAGAAAAGTTTTAAGGGAGGATCTGAATTTGGGATACGGAGTGGACAACCTAAGAGGAAGGGGGAGGGAATTCCAAAAAGTGGGGGCCAAAAAAGAAAACTTAAGGCCACCATGTTTCTTCCTCTTGTATCTAGGAATTGATAACAAGGCCAATTGGGAAGACCGGAGAGTACGAGAGGGAGCATAGGGGTGGAGGAGGGAAGAAATAAAGAGGGGACCCTGACCAGCAAGGGATTTGGAGATGATACAGCCCAGCTTAAATTTACAGCGGGCAGCTACCGGGAGCCAGTGGAGGCTTTTTAGGAGGGGGCGGACGTGTTGATCTCTTGGTTGAAAATGAATCAGGCGGGCAGCCTGGTTCTGGATCAACTGAAGCCTCCTAAGTTGGTAAGCTGGAATGCCTACATAAAGCGCATTGGCATAGTCAAGCCTCGATATGACTAGCGCAAGCAGGGCCAAGATGAGGGCCTCGGAAGTGAGTAGGTGGGAGATTTTCCGTATTTTCCTTAGTTGAAAATGGCTAGAGGAGACTACCGCGCTAATCTGGGGCGTCATAGAGAGATCACTACTAATGACGACTCCCAGGCTTTTGGCACAGTTAGCAGGGCGGGGTGGACTGCCAAGGCTAACAGGCCAAAAGGAAGAGTCCCAAGGGTTGGAGGGACCCCCGACAAGAACCAGCTCGGTCTTGTCGGGGTTGAGCTTCAGGTGGTTTGAGCTCATCCAGTTGCTAAGGAAGCAGAGGGTGTTTTGGAAGGTGGAAATAGATTCAGCCGAGGAGTCAATGTTGAAAATTAGTTGTATGTCATCCGCATAATTGAACGCTGTGACATTGAACTGTCGGAGGGCACGAATAAGTGGGGAGAGATACAAATTAAAAAGGAGGGGGGATAGGGAAGAGCCTTGTGGGACTCCGCAGGTCAGTTTGACCTGGGCGGCAGAGAACAGGGATAGCCTGACAGCTTGATGGCGTTGGGTCAGGAAGGAGCGGACCCAGGCCAGGGCGGTACCCTGGATGCCGGCCTCCCCGACACGGTCGACCAAGATATCATGGTCGACCGTGTCAAAGGCGGCCGACAGATCCAGGAGGACCAGAGCCTGGCAGATGTTAGTGTCCACCCCCCTGCGCAGTTCCTCCATAACAGAAAGAATGACTGCTTCTGTGGAGTGCGCGGGTCTGAATCCAGCCTGCTGGGGGTCCAATACACTTGAGTCTTCCACAAAAGAACTAAGAATGTGAGTAACGTGCGACTCTAAAACTTTACTAAGAAAAGGAAGGAGGGAAATTGGGTGATAGTTGCTCATGATGGAAGGGTCTGCCGAAGGTTTTTTTAAAATGGCAACCACCTCGGCCTGTTTGAGGGATCCAGGAACCTCCCCCGTAGTCAAAGAATTGTTCAAAAGAGCAAGGGGGGGTCTGGACAGGAAGTAAAAGCTTCCCGAAGGGCCGAGGGGGGGCAACAATCGCTGGGAGAGCCAGAAGAAACTTTGTGGAGGAGTGATAGAAAGTTATCCTTTTAGATGGGGGGGATATGAGTGAGAGTGTGAGTGTGAGGATAGCTGGGGACACGGAAAGATGTGGGGACAGGTGGAGCTAAAGTGGAGATGCTAGTTTTGATTTTGATGATTTTATCCACAAAAAATTGGTTAAGGGAGTCGCACAGAGGCTGGGAGGGAAGGGGGGCTAGAGTGACTCTTACCGGGTTAGATAGTTCTTCCACAATAGAAAAAATGTATTTGGACTTATTGGACGAATTCAGGATTTTACTTGAAAAATATCGTGATTTGGCCACAGTAATTGCTTCCTTATACTCCTTCAACCGAGACGAGAAAATCTCTTTCGATTCGGGGGAGTAACCCCGGCGCCAGCGTCTTTCTGCCTGGCGGAGACCAAGTTTTTGTGCGCTGAGCTCAGCGGTAAACCACCTTTGGGCATCATGGCTGCGCCTCGTCTTGACAGGTTTTAAGGGTGCCACTGAGTCGGCCGCAGAGGTGAGCCAGTGTGTGAGGGTTTCGGAAGGTTCTGCCATGGCCAGCTACCACATTCAATGTCTGATAGTAAAAGAGGATGCCCTGTGTGCAATTAAAAGGAAAGCCACCCACATGTGCTAGGAACACCCTAATAGGTCACATGATAACATTAAGGAGATACATGGGTGGACGCCGCGCATCCTGTCATTCCTCCTAACTGGGATACCCCTGGTGTAATGGCTGACCAACCAGCAGCTCTGGCCCATCCAGACCATCCATAAGCAAACAACCAACCATAACAGACAGATAATCGAGCCTTGCTCGTGATGGCCTGAGTACAAAACCCGGCTAAAGTCAACACCCATTCTCCTCAAGGTGCTCTAGGTGTAGGGGGTGTGATGAGCAGAGCCGGCCTCAAGATGAGCCTCTGTGTGCAAAGGGGAAGAACCCTCAGAACTGGTGTTTAAGACCTTGCCAAAGAACAGGCCCTGCACCCACAGAACCATGCATTCACTGCTTGGCTTCCATGTGCTGAATGCGGAGTGAGAACCCACTTGACACAGGAAAAGCATCATCTGTCTTGTTAACAACTTCTGGGCCTTTACAAATCTGTGCAAAACTTTGCAAACATTAATGCTAGCTTGCTTGTATTTAATTTTTTAAGTTTTAAGCAACTTGTACAAGAAGAGTGAAGACAATATTCCTGGGTGTTAGAGGAGGTAGTCCGAAAATGTAATTTGTCCATTTGAACTCCCAGGTGGATTTTCCAATGGGCTTCAAAATTGTTGAACAGAGTGAGGTTCCGTGGCAATTGTAAGTGGTGTTTTCGACTCGCACGAATATGGTCGAGTCTGGTATCTACGAACCGCAAATGACGAGTTTAGTAAGTGTGCGCAGTTTCGCTGTGCTAACTTAAACTGTTCGTTTGTTACGTGGGTTTTTTCATCTGTACCCACGGGTTCCATCTTAGATACGGCATCCATTTTGTTTCTTGCCCTCAAGTAGCCAGCGAACGGACGTTGTCCGCTTCGCGACCCTGGGATTCCCAAGATATCTGCGGAAGACACATGTCCTTTGAAAGTGTCTTTATGACGAGGGGGATGATACTGTAAGGCAGATGGCCCTGCTCGAGGCTCATCTTGCCGTGTCGGTTTATTGTCTCAGCCGTGCATCTCATTAGGCACGTCCCTTTGATGCCTGTGGCTCGTGTTTCCCGATACCTCCCCTTTTACACCCTTTCCGATCTCCTCACTGTCTCCATCTTCCTCCACACCTGTTCTTGTTCCTTTTTTGATCTGTTTTACTGCTGACTGGAATGTACTAATGGTGAGAAGATGGGTTTTTACAGTTGGGAACCGTCAAATGTTTCCGCACTTATGTTTCGGACCTTGAATGTATCAAAGTGACCAAAGCGACCCCTCTTGGGGATAATTATGGGAACCAAGTCGTAAACCTTTGTGTACCATGTAAACCTATGGGAGAATCGTGTATAAAAGGAGCGATCCACAGAACCAATTTGAGGCAGTCTCCCCGAACTACACTCGTTGTACTTCCTGTGACTTCTGTGTTTCCCTGCAGTAAATAAACCTTGAATCTTTGACGCCGAAGGAAGTGTCCCGTGTCTCTGTCATTCGTACGCCGGAGCAGGTTACCCACGAAGGTTTCAGGTGTTGTCCCCTGGCACCGCTGGGTCTTAAATAACCCAGTCCTTCAGTTGGCGCCCAATGTGGGGCTGCATCAGTGGTACCGGTCCAAGCCCGACGATCGTGAGGAACTTCGTGTGAAATCTCCGAGGGAAGGTGCACTCCGCTTCATCGATCCTGTTGTCGAAACAAGTGGCCCGAAGACTTTTCCCGCGAAGATTCCCGCCTCCTGACGGCTGCGACGGACTGCTGCCCTGACTGTAGACCTGTTTTGGCGCCTGGCGTAGACCTTGGTATAGCGAGACGATTGACGGGCCTTCCTGGTGACGCCATCGATCTTTGAGTTAAGTATTTGTGGGTCGCTCCCAGAGTTCTTGGTTGTGGTTACTTAGTTGTTGCATGGTTCCATTGCATTTGTAGTTCTTGGTACTTTGTTGTGATATTTGACGCCTGCAGTCGCCAAAAACCGAGGGTTTTTGCTCTTTGCAGGGACTTGGTAAATCCCGTAACCCGTGACGTTTGTGAAACTCGGCTAGTGTGCAAGATGCCTGGTCGCAGTACTTTGTTTAGTTGTTTCAGACGTTGTGGTACGGATTCCCGACTGGAGGACTCGTGTCCGATACCTCCGGTTGGAACTCCAACTTATGAGCTGTACAGCAAACACGGGCTAGGCCCGATTACTTTTAATGATTACTGGATCCGTTACACTAAGAAAGATGGTGCCCTTAGTTGGCCACCTCATGGTAGTTTTGAGACAACAATCTTAGATAATCTTGAGACTAAATTGTTTGAGAGAAAGTCAAGGCCTGCCATGTTTGATGCCTTTCGGTTGTGGCGTAAAGAAGCCCGACAGAAAGAGATCAGACAGACTGAACGTAATCAGAGAGATGGTGTTGCTACCATTGTAAAGAAAGCTGAGCAGTTTCAGCGTGATAAGGAGGATAAGGAAAAGGAAGTCTTTGATAGGCTACAGCGTATGTCCATAGATAAATGCTATCCTGTTTTGCCTACGGAGTCGGATAAGAAGGACGAATCAGTTGAGGATCCTTTAATGTCTTATCTCATGAAGTCGCCACCTCCGTACGTACAGGGTACCGCGGCTCCTGTGGTCCCCCCTGTACCTGTTCCTCAACCTGTTCCTCAACCTGCACCCGTTCTTCCGACTGTTCCTGCTCCTTTGCCTATTGCTATTCCTACTGCTCCTCCGCTTCCACATACTCCTGCTCCCGCTACTGCTCCTGCTTTACTTATTCCTGCTGTTTCTTCTGTTTCTACCCCTTCTCTTGTTAGTCCTTTGTGTTATACTTCTCCATCTACTCGCAGTCGCACTTCTCCTGTTGCGGCTAGCTTCTTTCATTCTCTCGGACCTGTTTTTGGGTCCGCTGGTTCAGATGGTCCTCAGAGACGTAGTCAGCTTCCCGGTAACAGGGAACGTGCTTCACTATATAATATGGCGATGGGTTGGATGACGCACCCTCTTAGAAATCCTCCACGTGTTGTACTTGACACGTTTTGCCAATTCAATGTACCGACACAAAGATACGTGTTCGAAGAAATGTGCAAAGTTCTGCGTGACCAGATATTGGCCGATGCACCTGACGAGGTGTTGACCGCTTTGTCTGATCTACAGCTTCAGTTCTCGAATGGACTGATAGTGGATACCAACGTTCGACGTGCTGTTGAGCGGTTGCTATCTTTTCGTCCCACTCCTATACCTCAAGCGTTGTTTGTTGAGGATGTTGAGAGGCAGTTAGATGCGTCTGGTCAGTTACCCATGCGGGAGGTTCCACCAGTGTGGATGCCAGGTGATCCTAATGCTATGCCTATTATTCCGCCACATTTCCAGAGAGTATGGATACATCTCCCATGGAAACGATCAGAAGTATTGCAGGTGAAACAATCTTTGCCTGACCCTCGCAAGAATCCTGCAGGGTATTATAAAGAATTGTCGCAGCTTGTAGACGCTACGATAATGAATCTTGCCGATATTGATATGTTATTTGGCAATGTCGTACCGCAACCAGTATGTGCTAAGATTCGTCAGGAAAATCACGCAAACGAATTAGGTGGTGATTGGGCGGCCATTATAGCGGCGGATGGGTTACAAACTGGTGGTGCTAAACCCGAGCAGTTGATTGCTGCTCTCCCTCAGAGAATAATTACGCTAATGAAAACTCTTATGCCAGCTATGAGGGTGAACTGGGACAAATTGTCAGCTTGTAAACAAAAGAAGGACGAGAGTGTCTCTGATTTCTTTACGAGATTTGAGGAGGCATTCATCGACCATAGTGGTCAGGATATGGGCACTGAGGGTGGTCAACGGTTGTTCGTGGACAAATTTGTCTCTAACTTATTGCCCGATTTGAGCAATAAATTGAAAAATTCTGAAAGTGCGTGGGCCGTTTCTACCTCGGCTCAAATATTGGCTACAGCACAGTATTATGAGAATAGAGAGAAAGAGGAGAACGACCGCGCTGATATGACCGTTCAGATAACTCATCAGATTCCAATAATTGTTTCGATCAACGTGGATCTTCGCATGGACGATCAGCGCAGTACAATGTAGACGATTATTACGTCGATCAGGGAACTGACGACAGCAATTACTAGGACAGCCATAGACAAGGAGAGGGAGTGGTATCAGTTCCGGTTGATCAGAGAGGGCCTTACGTCGCAGTTGCTACATCGGGCGTCGTTGAGCCTTTTCTGTTGGACACTGGTGCAGCGGAAAGTTCCATAATGCATTTGAAACTCCCTGGCGCACCTTTGTCTGGCTTAACAAATGTTTCCGTTGGATTCTCTGGCGCCCCCGTTAGCAATCCAGTTTCACGCCCTTTGCCCCTTACAATTGGGCCTCGTGCGCTAGAAGCTCCGTTGATTTTGACTACTGGTTGTGGTGAAAATCTGTTGGGCCTGGATTTGCTCAAACGTTTGTATGCAACTTTGTATTGTTCTCCTGCGGGTGTAAAGCTTACGTTAGGAGAGAGGGTTGTCTCTCCTATGTACTTGTCTCTCGATAAGCTTCCACCGGAATTGAGTTCTCTTCCTGCATCTTTGTGGGCAACAGGTCCCAATGATGTGGGCCTGCTTGACATCTCCCCTTACGTTGTTCAGTTGAAATCTAATGTGCGGTTGCCACGTATTCCTCAGTATCGTATCTCTCTTGATGGTGAGCGAGCATTGTTAGCAATCATTTATGATTTGATCGAGAAAGACGTTATTGAAGAAACACGGGGAAACGTGTGCAACAGCCCTGTACTGCCTATTCTAAAACGTACTGATCCTTCGAAACCACCTGTTTATCGTTTTGTTATCGATTTACGGGAGGTAAATAAAATTGTGATTCCTCAGTTTCCTGTTGTGCCTGACATCACGGCGCTACTGACTCTGATTCCAGCTTCTGCATCTTGGTTTTCGGTGATCGATCTGAAGAATGCTTTCTTTAGCATTCCGATTGCCGAAGAAAGCAGAGACCTTTTCGGTTTCTCTCTTGGTGGTCGCAGCTTCCGGTTTAAACGCGCTCCTCAGGGCTACTGTGAGAGTCCATCGGTTTACAGTCAAGCCTTGAAGGGTCAACTGGATGCGTTTTCGTTGCCGGCTGGTGCGGCCTTAATCCAATATGTCGATGACTTATTGGTGGCTGCAGATACTCAGGACATTTGCAAAATTGCTACGGTGTCGTTGCTGCAACATCTCTGTGACTTACATCACAAGGTGTCACCTTCTAAACTCCAGTATTGTTGTCAAGAAGTAACCTATCTAGGTCACTTATTGTCAAAGGAGGGAAGACGGTTGACCCCAGAGAGAATTGCAGCAATTGCACGAATGACTGTGCCAACAACCCAAAGAGATGTGCGTGCCTTTCTAGGTATTTCGTCGTATTGCAGGCAATGGATTCCAAATTTTTCATTGCTAGCGAAACCATTGGTGGCTCTTACGTGCAAGGATGTTTCAACTCCTTTACCATGGACGGAAGAATGTCAGAAATGTTTTTCTGAATTACGTGACTCATTGTGTTCGGCTCCTGTGTTAGGTACCCCTGACTACAGTAAGCTGTTTACACTATACGTTCACGAGAGGGAAGGTTGTGCTTTGAGTGTCTTAACGCAACCTTTTGGTGGTAAGCAACGTCCATGTGCATATTTTTCCTCGACCTTGGACCCGGTAGCTAGAGCATTGCCGAGTTGTTTGAGAGCAACAGCGGCAGCTGCGGTGTCCATCCGACAATCAGCAGGATTGGTCATGGATAATATGCTTACGGTGATGGTTCCGCATGCAGTCGATACTCTTTTGAATCGTACGAAAACTCAGCACTTGACGAGTGCGAGGCTGTCTGGGTACGAGTTGACGCTGTTGGCAAGCCACATTCAGATAAAACGTTGTAATGTCCTGAACCCGGCAACTTTGTTACCCATTAGCACAGAGTCAGATGAAATAGCAGCCCATGACTGCTATCTGAGAACTGAAGAGGAAACAAAAGGTCGAGTGGACCTTAAAAACACTCCTTTGGAAGATCCAGATGGAACGTTGTATGTGGATGGTTCATGTTTTAAATTGCCGAATGGTGATGTGACTACTGCGTATGCTGTTGTAACATTGAATACTGTTGTTGAAACTGCGAGATTGAATCAGAACTCTGCTCAGGCTGCAGAGCTGATCGCTCTAACTAGAGCGTGTGTGTTAGCGAAAGGGAAACGTGTGAATGTGTTTACCGACAGCCAATATGCATTTGGCGTCGCTCATAACTTTGGACGGTTGTGGAGAGAGAGAGGTTTTATGACGTCGCATGGCACGAAGATTCAGCATGGACAGCTTGTGAATGATCTTTTGGATGCACTTACGTTGCCTAAGCAGGTAGCGATTGTTAAATGTAGTGCGCATCGCAAGGTGACGGATGATGTTGGTTGTGGTAATGCCTTTGCGGATGAGATTGCTAAGGAGACTGCACGGAATCCTAGCACTAGAATGTATGTGATGAGTTCGGTTAGGTGGCCTACAGAATCGAGTATGTGTGAGGACACTATCGAGAGTGTGAAAGCAATTCAGAATGAGGCCACTGAGACTGAAAAGACGAAGTGGAAAGAAAGTACGGGAAAGTTGGATGCGAATGGTTGTTGGGTTGATTTGTCGGAACATAAGAGATGGATGTTACCGGATGCGTATGTGCTGGCTATTGTGACAATGGCACATGGGTTAGCACATATTAGCGTGAAAGGTATTTGTAAGTTGCTGTCCCATGTGTGGAAGAATGATGGTATCACGAAATGTGCTGAACGATTGGTTAAGAATTGTATGGTATGTATGTTGTACAACCCTGGTAAGGGAACCCCAACTCCTCCTGGTAGTTTTGCTCCCCCTTCATGTCCCTTTGAGGTGATCCAATTAGACTTCATCCATATGGAGCGATGCAATAACCTGAAATACGTTTTAGTTGTGGTTTGCGCGTTCTCCCGATGGATTGAAGCCTACCCTCTTAAAGACAACACTGCCCTGTCGACTGCGAAAATCCTACTGAAGGAATACTTTCCTCGGTATGGAATGCCTCGGATTGTATGGTCGGATAACGGAAGTGAGTTTGTGGGGAGTGTGATGAAGAGTGTGTGTAAGGGCCTTGGAATTAATCAAAAATTCCATAGCGCCAATCATCCCCAGTCAGCTGGTTTGGTTGAAGGGTATAATGGCACCCTTAAACTGAAGCTAGCGAAGATTCAGGCTACGACTGGTCTTTCGTGGCCTGATGCTTTACCCTTAGCTTTATTGTCAACTAGGGCAACCGTACACTCCCGAGTAGGGCTTAGCCCCTATGAAATAGTGTTCGGTCGTCCTGCGAATGTGTGGGGGGTCCCTAGACCGGGTGTGTTCTCCAGTCTTGAATACCCAATGTTGATTGACTATCTTCATGATCTGACTGCTAAACTGAGGTTAATTCACCAACAGGTTTACGAAGCATTGCCGACGCAGACGGAGGGTCCAGGCCACCAGCTCCAGCCCGGAGACTGGGTGGTCACCAGAAATTTTGCCCGCAAGAAGAACTTGGAACCCCGGTTTACTGGACCCTACCAGGTCCTCCTTTCCACGAGAACTGCCGTTCGTTTAGAAGGCCGGAAAAATTGGGTGCATGCCACCCATACGAAGAAAGTTCCTATTCCTTTGCCGGCAGACTCGTGGGTGAGGAGGGGCATTGCTTCATCTGAATCTGAAGGATTGCCGGCGTTTGTACCTTTTAGCGACGCACAACCTGTCGGAGAATCCTCAGTGCAGCAGAAAGACATTGTTGAACATTTGTCATCAAAAGACTCGAGACCAGAACATTCGGCTGATCAACAGGACTCTGTTCCCTCATCGGATCCTTTGTTTGATGAACATACACGTCCTGGGAAAACTCGATACTTTTTACGTTCTAGCACTAAGGACAAATAAAAAAAAAATCCCGTTCTGCCCCTTGATAATTGCATTATCCCGTTTTCCATGATCAGTCCGAACACCCGTATCATTGTAATTATTTTGTATATATATTGAGTTTCGTTCCATATGTGTTTTTGCTTCCACAGCTGAGAGACATTTTTTTGCATATACATTGTGAATAAAGGCCGTAGGGCCGCGCGTGTACTTCCTTCTGGTTAGTAGGTCTTGACGCTAGGTTAAAGACCGTCGGTTACTGGGAACTCCTAGGGATTGACTACTGCTACACAGAACGAAGTGCGTCAAGAAACGTTGCGGACGGTCATAGGGGATGGCGTTTTCAAAGCTGATGGACTTGGAAGAAGCTCAGGCGCAAAGGTTCAAGTTACAACAACTTACTCGTACCAAATGTTTTATGTTTAAAATATTCGTACTGCTTCTGATTGTTTCTGCACTATTGGCGGGTGGGGTGTATTACTTGATGTCGTACTTCTTACCTTCTGCCATACCTACTCCTACTTCTGACCCTAAACTTACCTCCACTGCATCCCCTCATTCCTTTCATATCTTACCTGAACACGAGCAGGCTAGACGTGCAGAATTCCGCAATAATTCCTTTATTCAGCTCCTTCATCAGCACCAGTTAGTGGTTAATACTACTAATTGTTGGGTGTGTGGACTAATGCCACATACCACGGATAAGGGAATTCCATATTTGGTCTTACCGTATAGTTCCCAGGGTTCAGCTCGAGCATTCCAAACAATGTTTCGAAGCGCACTAGATTCTTACCCCAGTCGAGAGCCACGTTCTCCCTACTTTGGCCTTGGCTCGTATCATAAGCCTTTGTCAATAGCGATAGAAGATCTAGATAGAGATATCTATGAGCCATCGCTCATCCCAGAGGAAGAGGTACAAGCCTATAGGGTCCTGAGTAAGGTTGAGTATAGTGCGCTCACGAGTGATAAACAGCTTAAAAGCTCGCCTCCGATATGGGTCGTACCCCACATTGGTAATTTTTGTCTAATGGGTCGTGGCCGAAGATCGAAAGCCCGACTTGGAGAGAGTGCTTGCACCGAGAATTACATTCTGCCGATGGTCTCGTCCCCTGTGTTTCTGGCTGCCAAGGGTACGTACTTTGTCTGCCATGATCGTGCGTATGCATGGTTGCCCTCTGACTTTATGGGCTCATGTTTTATCGCAAATCTGTTGCCTCCGACGTTCACTGTAGATGCAGACTATCACAAAACTAGAGTTGTGAGAGGCGTAATTAGCGAAGAAGATACTGCCGGTCAAGAGGCAGGAGACTTTTTCAAGGGTTTCCTCCCGTTTTGGGGGCCTATGGTTAATAGTAGGAACCTGAGACAGTTGACTCGAGTGGTAGAATCAACAGCTAATATTACTGCCAGTGCCCTTGGTAACATCACCACAGAACTTCAGGCGGATAGACTTATGACGTTACAAAACCGTATGGTTTTAGACGTGATCTTAGCGGATCGAGGTGGGGTATGTAAGGTGATCCATTCGAGCTGCTGTATTTTCATTCCAGATAACGCTCCGACTGTCTATCAAGCCATCTCAAAGTTGCATAAAATCTCTGAATCCATACACGTGGATGTAGGGGATTGGACGCTACTTGGGTGGTTTTGGGGCCTGATGTCGACTTGGGGTTGGAAGATTCTGATGATTATCGGAGTTGTCGTGGCGTTCCTGTTCACGTGTTGCCTTTGTGTGCAGTGTGGTCCTGCCTTATGTGGCCTTTGTGCTACAATGTGTATAAGACAGCCGCCTGTTACCAAAGGAGCTCAGTTGGACAGAGCTATGTTACAGCAACATCTAGATGGTCTGATGAATATCGAGTATGATTCTGACTAGTGCTTGCCTACATGAGGGCAAAAGGAGCGTCTGAGGTTCCGTGGCAATTGTAAGTGGTGTTTTCGACTCGCACGAATATGGTCGAGTCTGGTATCTACGAACCGCAAATGACGAGTTTAGTAAGTGTGCGCAGTTTCGCTGTGCTAACTTAAACCGTTCGTTTGTTACGTGGGTTTTTTCATCTGTACCCACGGGTTCCATCTTAGATACGGCATCCATTTTGTTTCTTGCCCTCAAGTAGCCAGCGAACGGACGTTGTCCGCTTCGCGACCCTGGGATTCCCAAGATATCTGCGGAAGACACATGTCCTTTGAAAGTGTCTTTATAACGAGGGGGATGATACTGTAAGGCAGATGGCCCTGCTCGAGGCTCATCTTGCCGTGTCGGTTTATTGTCTCAGCCGTGCATCTCATTAGGCACGTCCCTTTGATGCCTGTGGCTCGTGTTTCCCGATACCTCCCCTTTTACACCCTTTCCGATCTCCTCACTGTCTCAATCTTCCTCCACACCTGTTCTTGTTCCTTCTTCGATCTGTTTTACTGCTGACTGGAATGTACTAATGGTGGGAAGATGGGTTTTTACAGTTGGGAACCGCCAAATGTTTCCGCACTTATGTTTCGGACCTTGAATGTATCAAAGTGACCAAAGCGACCCCTCTTGGGGATAATTATGGGAACCAAGTCGTAAACCTTTGTGTACCATGTAAACCTATGGGAGAATCGTGTATAAAAGGAGCGATCCACAGAACCAATTTGAAGCAGTCTCCCAGAACTACACTCGTTGTACTTCCTGTGACTTCTGTGTTTCCCTGCAGTAAATAAACCTTGAATCTTTGACGCCGAAGGAAGTGTCCCGTGTCTCTGTCATTCGTACGCCGGAGCAGGTTACCCACAAAGGTTTCAGGTGTTGTCCCCTGGCACCGCTGGGTCTTAAATAACCCAGTCCTTCAAGAGTAACACAAATATAGCATGCATGTGCAGAAATGTTTTCTCTATGGCCCTTTTCATATTTGGTGTGAATTAGTTCAGCGATTACCCTATCATCTAAAACTGTAAATGTATAGCTCTTTGAGCTTTCTGAAGTGGTAGGCCATCAAAGTCTGATTTCATGTTGAAGATGAATGGCTCTTAGTAGCCATTTCTCCATCTGCGACTTCGCAAGTAGTTGGTCTAAACTAGTCTGATGGGGCCTGTATCATGTGTGCACAAGTTCCTTGCTCTCTGGCACAGCACTGGTGACTAAAGACGTGCAGTAGCAATTTCCCACACACTTAGGGGCTCATTAGGATTGCGTAAGGACCGACACCGCCAGCTCTGCGGTGGAGGTCCTTACGTCCTCCGACGGGAAATTTCCCCTGCCAGATTAGGATGGCGGGGGGAATCTCACTGCGACCGTGGTGGTCGTAAAGACCGTCCTCCACAAAACCGCCAAAGACAATGGAGGAGCGGTCTTCATCAGTAATATGGCGGCGGTGCCTAGCAGGCACCGTCCACCAAATTACGATGTTGCCTGTAGACAGCTTTTCCATGGCGGTAACACCGCCATGAAAAGGCTGGTGGGGATTGGGATTTGGGGCTGCTGCGGGCCCCCCTCGTGTAGTGGGAGGCAAGGGTGCACTTGGGGGGTACCCATGGTGCCCCCCAACATTACACAGCATAACATATCAGGCACCGCATGGTGCCTGCCGCGTAGTGCTGTGAAATTCACGGCATGCTGTTTTAGCATTGCAGGGGGTGCTGCTGTCAGCAGCACCTGCCACAATGTTAAATATCAAGATCCGAAAGCCATGCTGGCAGTCGCATCCTGTTCGGGTGTGCGGGACTGCCGCAAGCATGGCGGATGGTCCCGGTTTACACCAGGATGGCGGACAGACTTGAGTACGTCCGCAATCCTAATGAGCCCCCTAGTGTGAATGTATAACATAAAGATACCATGAGGACAAGTGCTCCTTAGACTTGAGAACATGGACATTCCCAGCCGGAATGCTCTGCTAGCTTGCTCTACGATTCTCTTGCATCTAAGCCATTAGAAGAATCTGCTTCAAGTGCTGCCTTTGTCACACTGACAGTTGTGGTTCTCCACCCCCTTGCTGCTTTTATATGGTCAGGTAGTCGCTGATGTCCCTTGGGGAAACCTCCCTCCCTATAAAACCCCACCCACTTTCACACCCATCATCAGAGACCGCAATGCAAAATCAATCTCTTTGGGTTAGGAGTCGGAAACCCCCTGGCCGTATTTATTAAAACATATACACAAGATAATACATTTCGTCATTTTTACGCATAGTAACCCATAATTTTACATTTTTTCTTACAGAGCTACGTCCTAGCCTTAACAGAGTCGCTAAAACATAGGAATTACTGTTGTAAATAACATAAGTAGTCCAGGTAAATTTCCATGTAGATTTATTGTAGGTAAGATGTTTCCAGGATGAGAGCCCCACCAGCAGCAGCCTCACTGCTGCTCGGCCCATCTCCAATTGACACTCACACACACGAACATTCCATTCACCCACATTCTCTCTCAGGCACTCAGACTGAGCAGCAGCAGTAAACACATCCCCTTTCTTTGCAATTTAAAAGAAAGAATGCTCAAAGGCATTTTACACATTGCAAGATATACAAAGATGACAAATTTCAAAAGCATTGGCATGAAGAATTAATGATGGAACATTCATTCAAATAAGCGAATAAAGGAGGGGAAACAAAACATAAGTACAAAGACTCGTGCACACCCTCCTCCTCTCTATCGCACAACAACCAAACACTCCCACACCACAGACTACATACCAACCCAAGTACCTAAATCATGAAAGATGGCCAGGCAAACACAAGAAGCACAAGAAAGCCAACAATGAAAGTGTGAAAGGAAACTGACCAGAAAAAAAACTGTAAGCAGGTGTGGGAAATATCCACACAGAACAAAGTAACAAGTACACCTGTAGCAAAGTTCCCCCAATGAGAGATGGGGGTGTGATGTGTGTAAGGGGCTTCACACAGAACCAACAGGACTCCCAACGCAACTCTGACGTGCGAGGGGAAAACGCAAATAAAGCAAAGAAAACCTTGACACCCAAGGGAGTAACAATGCAATGCAGACCAAAGCAAGACGCAATTTGAAATCTCGTAAGTAAAGCAAGAAGCAATCTGATATCGCCTAAGTAAATGCACGTAAAGTAAGCAGACAAAACTCTTCCCCCAACTACTCAAATCGGGGTGTGATGTGTGTAGGGGCTTCACACAGAACCAAGGAACACCCAACGCTACCCTGACGTGCGAGGGAACAAACATAAATCAAGCAGGACACCTTGAAGTCCAAGGGAGTAATACATATTTCCATGTAGATTTATTGTAGGTAAGATGTTTCCAGGATGAGAGCCCCACCAGGAGCAGCCTCTCTGCTGCTCAGCCCATCTCCAATTGACTCTTTCACTCAACCAACATTCCACAACAGACAGCACACACCAACATTCCACAACAGACAGCACACACCAACATTCCACAACAGACAGCACACACCAACATTCCATTCACCCAAATTCTCTCTCCCAGGCGCTCGGGCTGAGCAGCAGCAGTATAACAGTTACCTAGCCAAAACTAAGATTGTTCCTGTGCATCCATCACAAACATCCTCCCCGAGTGAGATCATGACTGGTTCCGGATCCTTTTTAAAAAGTAATCCATCTATTGCTTTGTTATTTTGAAGGGACACAAGGTGAGAAAAAAATTGAGTTAGCTGGATTACAGATGTGTTTATTTAATTTCTAGATCTGAACCATAATTGAAATATATTTTTTATTTTATTTTTCATTATTTCCTCAGTGTGTTTGTCAGAGTTGATTATTTTGATGTCCCTGCCAATGATCACTACCATGGGGTCATTATCCCATTTGTGTATTGGAATAATTGAGCATGATTTAGTAGAAAAGTTTATAAAATACTTTTCTAAGTCACCACCAACCCTTTCACATTCTCGAAGTAAATCTGTACCTCGCATATACTGAACAAAAAATTGAGACAGTCAGTAATCATGAGAAGGAATCATGCAAAGTAGGTGTTTTTGAAGATACATAGGTTTATACTTGCATGCTTCATAGAAGATTATTTGAGGTTTAATACAATACAGCAAAATGTAAATGATGGTTTGGAGGAAAATGAAGGAAGTCACAATGGTCACACCATTTGGTGCACCTTTAAGTACAGCTTGTTTCTTTGATTGCAAACACCTTTTATTTTCAGTATGGCAAGTCTCTCAAAAATTTGAGTGTATAGTCTGGTCTTCCTGTTTCTGATCACAGGACCTGCTGCACTGAAAATAGTTTCTGAGGACACACTGATAGCAGGACACAACAGCTAATTGGTTGCGACTTCTGCTTAGTCCTTGTCACTGTTACATTTTTCTTTGCCAATGTATCAATGAGTAATTATCCAGTGCAAATTAATATATTTCATCATTGTTGCCCTGCATCACTTTCTTTTTATTCCTGGATGTTATTTAGTTTTCAAGGATTGTGATGTTACCCATATTTTGAAAGGTTTTCTGCATGGGGATTTTAGCTTTGGGATAAAGCTGATGGACCTGATGTTGAGCTACTGTCCTAATTCCAGTACTAAAAGCTAATCAGACTGGCTCATATTTGCTGCTGTACTTGCAGTGAGGAGCTTGAACTGCAACTGGTACTGACCTCTGGGGAAGTCGATAAAGTGGGCACATCTACTTTTCTATGCTATTCATTTTTAAGACTTGTTTTCTTTCCTGGCATTCTCTTTATGACCCATCTTCTGTCCGTAGCCACCCCCTTCTCTGAATGGTGCATTAAGATAGAGAGTGCAGATTGGGAGCAGGGATTCAGAACAGGGGCACAGATATACTATTTGAAGCCAGTTTATCTGTCCTCGGTGTGTCATTTGACTGTAAATGCCAGTGTGCACTGCTAACTCAATACAAAGCTTAATCTTAATGTTTTTCAGGCCTATAGGGGTCCTGTCATCACATGATTGTCTTGATTACCTGTCATTTCCGAGGAGTAAAACACAAGGATGATTCATTGCCCTTATTGCTAGACCATTTCCAGGCAATGGTAATGGCTAGATTTTTCTGCATCAGATACTCCAGGTGAAGACTATTAACTTACCACACATCCAACACATTCAGTGACCTAAACCAGTCTCTGGAAAGCTTATTATCTTGACAACCTGTTTTTTTTTCATGTAAGTAACTCTCTAGGTTATCAATGTTCACACAGTGATGCAGAGGTGTATCATCCTCCCATGACATGGAGGAAGTTTCAACCTCCCATGTCATGGAGGAAGTTACTCAACGCATTGAAGCCCACAGGCTGAAGCCATTTAAAAAAAATGTCCTCTGCATTCAACCAGGATTTTGACAGCTGTGTTCATCTATGTTCAGCATTACCCACTCAAAGGTCCTCCTCACCCTAGTCATGTTCCCTCATATTGTAATGACTGGGATGAGGAGGACCTTAATTGGGGTAAAGAAAATTACCAGTTAGTAATGGGACATTACCCCCTCATAGGTCCTCTTCGTCCCAGTCATTACAAAATGAGGGGACATAACTAGGACGAGTAGTACCTATGTGGCGGTAATGAAGATTAATGTTCAGTAGTGGGACATTACTATAATTGCATGCTGAGGAACACTTTGCTTCATAATGTGGGTAGTTTTTGCCTCGGGTCAAGTAGTTTGAAGGGAGAGCAGTCATGCACATGTAGAGCCATCTTTGGAAAGCTTTTTCTGAGACTTACTGTTAGTTGTGATACTCCTTAGTCCTAGGAGTAAGCCATGGGTAAGCAAGGAGTACTCCTGTCTCTCTGAAAAGTAGAACCTCTGAACTGACCTGTATCTTATTCACAACTGAAAATTAATCTAATACATTTCTCTGGAGATGCAACCAAAATGAAATAATTCACATAAACATAGAGTACCTTAGTTCGTTATTTATTAGCATTTAACACTTAAGATCAAGTAAACATTTCATCATTTTTTCCTATTTTATAGATATTTAAGTGCAAGATACATTTTTAGAAGTGAAAAAAAGTTAATACAGACCCCACAACAAAAAAAGTGCTATCAAAAAACCTCATACATTCTTCATCACTCATTCCTAATCTTACACACTCTCAATAGTGACATAATACAAAAAAAGCACATACAAAAGACAACAGTACATCTGAGATCCCAGTTGGTTCTTTGCAATTTAAGTATCCTGTTGTTTCATCTTTTATAGTTTCCAAATTCATAAATCACTTTTTCTTAGGTTTTTCTCTTCTTGTGATCTTATTATACACGGGTCTCAGGTGAATATGGCCTACGTACATTTCGGTGAACTTGGTTATATCACCTTCTTCAGGGCCAACATCAAACACAGACTAATACAAACATAATTAAAATAAGGGGGTCCTTTATATTTATTTTGAAAGGAGACGCGTTTTTTGTCCAAATAGTAGGTAAGGGATATCCGGAAAGGGGATGGTGTAAACTGCTATGTAGTAGTCTCTTTATAGTTGTAAGAGCTCTCCAGTTATCAGCTTACATGTTCATCGCAGGGGAGCGGTCAATACTTGTCCATGTAGGAGAGTAGGGTCTGCAATCCTATGATCACCCAGACTTTTTGCTTTTGTTTCACTGGTTTACGACTTTCTCGGGCTGTGGGCCTGCTAATCAGACCCACAGCCTAGCTGTTCTCTCGCTAAATTGATGTGTGTACCTTAGGTGCATTACCCAATTGGAACTGGGCCACCCTGTCAGACCCTGTAACTCAGGGCATCGGTGTACCCAGGGCCTACCAGGGGCTGAAGCATGTATTATGCCACCCCTGGATGGCCATCTAAATCTGACACAACTGGCTGCGCAACAGCTGGGGCAACGTGGCGTACTCGCCCGTTGCTGTAGGTATAGTATTCCTATATCTAACCCTGAAATGGACACCCGAGTTCCTATCAGTCACTCCTATGGCAGGCCTTGACAATCCTGAAGGCAGAGTGAGTGGAATCGTGTGAATTGGGCTCTGGCACGACCCGAGCCCGGTTGCAGCTTGAGGAACCAAGACCCAATGGTTGTTCCATGATAACGCGTACTATATCAGTAACTTCGGTATAGCGTTATCAAGACATGTCGAGTAAGGTGTCATACGAATCGGGATGCTGCCCCCTCACCAATGCTGGCGACGAGGTTAGCATTCCGCCCTTCTAGAGGGACACGACATGTACGTAACTGTGAACCCCGGTTAAAGTTAACTGAAGCCTCAGCTCCACAAAATGGACGCTGCCACCACAGACACGAGTCTGACCTCCTGCTGCTGGGAGTCCTTCCAGCGAGGAGAGCTTGGACAAAGGGTTTCCTGTCCGGGGCGGTGTTCGCACCATCCCAGACAGGGTTTTGTGTATCCTGGGTAGGCAGGGCTTTACAGGAAGGTGACTGCGGAGTGGCACCCCGGTGCTCACTACGCATCTGCCGGCTAGAACCAGTTCCAGGGGCGCGCAGCCCTTGACCTGGGGAAAGTCCGGCAGGGGAGAGGGGTGTATCTACCCCCCTTCCTGGTCCCACCCCTAGGGCAGGACCTATTCATGTACCCACCCCTTTCTTTAGGATAAAGGCCGGAGCGGGGACCCTTCCAAATTAGATCATCTTTGAATCAAGAACTACTTTCTACGAAAGGACATTCAAGACTCTTCTCAAGATTTCTCCCTTGTGGCTAAGGAGTAGTCACCCTGCATCCGCAGGCACCATCTAAGAACTCTGCGGTTTGCTGCAAGTCCTTCCTCAGGAATCCGATGACCCAGCTCGACGAGAACCGGCTTCCCTGGCACCTCTGACCACTACCCACATCGTCAGCTCAGCTGAGATCTGTGGGTGCGACGAGACCTCGAGGGACCAGCCATCATCAAAACCTGCACGCTTTCTTAACCAGCACGATGTTGTACATTGATTCTTCATGTAATATGGTTGTCTTTTGTCTTAGTCCTTTCTTTGTGTTTTCTTGTTCTCTGTCTACCACAATGCCTATGTATGTTCTGACTTCTACCTGGAGAATTCCACAAGTGTCAGTTGGTGGTCTGGTCAGCTGGCGAGGTTTGTGTGCTCAGCTGTGTCTTACAATAAATCTACATGTAATCAACTAGAAGTATCCTGTCATCTATGACCATCCTATGCACAACATTTTGGCGACGTTTTTTTTTGCTGACCAGACCACAGAAGAACCATTTAACACAGCCTGAGCTACACCTCGCAAAAGAACCCACAACGGTCCATTTATCTGCTGCCAATAACATCATCAAAAGAAGATTGAAACCGGATGAATGATGGAAAAGTCTAAGGAAATTTAAGCAAGCAAAGAACCGTGAGTCCATTTCTCATCCCTGGCAGCACTGCGCAACAAGAAGCAAAAACTCATTATCACCCAACTTAAGTTAGAAGTAAGGGGTAGAGAAAATAAGCTGTCCAGTAACTATGACTCTTTGAAGCGCAATGAGAACAGAAGAAACCGGCTGGAAATATTCAAAGCGCCTTGTAAAGTCAGAAAACTGTCTAAAGTGGTAGCTGAAGTTAAACTGAACTTTTTCTCAATCAACTGTTAAAAAAAAAAGGAACTGCCTTTGATGGGGAAACTCCTTCTCAACTATCGTATGTAAGCTGACCGTTAAGAAATAACTCCAAGCGTCAAACATGTGAAACAGCACGGTGTTGAAGTAAGTACTTGTTAAGTACAAGTCACAGCTGCTGAAAAAACGAGCGAATCTGACGAAATATTGGACACATGTATGGAACGAATGTTTAAGAGGAAGGAAATGAAGAAATTAATTCAAGTTCATCTACCGTGAGTCTTTTGACCTTGTGTATGCCGTTTTCTGCCTCCGTGTTGGTCTGTGCTTCTCCATTGCCTACATCAATATGATGACGTATTGGCTTCTCCATTGGTCTCAGCGGAAGAGCTGCAACCGTGAGTACGTGCCTCATTTGGAAGCTGCCTGACATTCTTCGAGTGATGCGTCATGGTATCCTGGCAACCTTTTCCCTATCGTTCTTAGTGATGTCAGGAGAACGATCTCGGCCAGGAGAACATTCATTGGGAAGTGTCAGGAAGTGACGGCTCATCCATACGCAGTACGTGCGTTTCAAGTCTCACTGTCAGTGTCCGGCAATGCTGAGGTGCAAGTTATTCAGGCATAACGGTGTTTCTTTTTGTTGAATCCAAGTGGAATATTCTTCGGTCATCAAATGACTTGCATGGTATGTTTTCACAAATTTAGAACGGAACATTCACAGCATTTTGAGTGATTAAAAGGAGGAACATGTTTTCCATAAATGTTTTCGTTGGAAGGTTGCCGAAAGTGCAAGAAAGCGAGCATATTCTAACTTTGGCATTTTTCATCAGATTGTATTCAATGGAACGTTACCTTGAACTGCTTCAATTAAGCTACACATTGCGGGAGGGTTTTCTCGTGTTGCCCTATCCATTGATAGGGTTTAGTTCGATCTGCTTGTAGAATCTTACACTCAACAGCATTTATCTCGGCAGAACTGTACATTCATATGTGTATTTGGTGATAGTTTTGTTGAAATTCTGCGCAACAGTGCCATCCTGTGGTCTTTTTGAGTATTTTTTTTTTCTTTGGTTTGTTTTATTATAACTAGGTTTAGCACAATGTACTTAAATACAGAGTAAGCAATTCTTTACATCTTAGAGTCGTCAGAGACATTTCAGTACTGGAACGTATCTTTGGATTTAAAAGACTGAGAATCTATGGACAAATGAAGAATAACTTACTGTGCACGGAACCTTCCGAGAGCTAACAAGCAGGGCTTAATTAGTCCCTAACTGAGCTGAAGGAACAAGGTGGTAGAAGTTAAAGAATCTGATTTGGACAAAGTTTGCTTCAAAAGTATAATATGGACAATGGTCAAAGAGGAGACAAGAACAAGGAGCGGAATGTCTCAGTACAAAGTTTGAGCGCATGGACAGTAAGTCCACAACGGGGACAAAGGTCCCAAGGCAGACTCTAGACAGTATGTCCACATTGGGGACAAAGGTCCCAAGTGAGAGTCTGGACAGTGAGTCCACAATGGGGACAAAGGTCCCAGGGCAGACTCTAGACAGTATGTCCACATTGGGGACAAAGGTCCCAAGTGAGAGTCTGGACAGTGAGTCCACAATGGGGACAAAGGTCCCAGGGCAGACTCTAGACAGTATGTCCACATTGGGGACAAAGGTCCCAAGTGAGAGTCTGGACAGTGAGTCCACAATGGGGACAAAGGTCCCAGGGCAGACTCTAGACAGTATGTCCACTATGGGGACAAAGGTCCCAGGTGAGAGTCTGGACAGTAAGTTTACAATGGGAACAAAGGTCCCAGGGGAGACTCTAGACTGTATGTCCACAATGGGAACAAAGGTCCCAGGTGAGAGTCTGGACAGAAAGTCCGCAGTGGGGACAAAGGTTCCAAGATTTACAGCAAAGATGGTCGAATCCATCTTTTGGAGTGAAATCTTCAAGAAGGAAAATGATTTTCTTTACATCGCTTGTGATACTGCTCTTAGTAATCTTCAGGAGTACCTACGTTTGGAATCTTCTAAGTTTATGTAAGAATGTGGTATCTATAAAGCATGAAGGCGTTTGTTGAACTCTCTATCTTCAACTCAGAGCGTAATGTGTTGCTGGACGGAAACAGATTTTGAGAGAGTGGTCTTTCTCTTCCTGTTTTGCTGGTCAAAGACAGTTTGGAGGGAGTGCACAATTTTTTTTTTCCGGCCTATTAGTTGTTTTAAGTGTTGTGTCTCACCTCACACTTCACTTTTACACTCTTTGACTTGCCCCAATATGCTCTTTTGCCTTCATGGTTGTAAGTCCAAGGTGAGTCTCTGGACAGTAAATCCGCAACGGGGAAAAGTTCCTGGTGAGACTCGGGATGGTAAGTTCTAAGTGAGTCTCTGGACTGTAGGTCCACAACATTGATGAAGAATCCAAGTTAGTTACAGGGAAAGGTCGATGTGTGCCTCGGGACCGGAAAGAGACATGGATTTCAGTGTCTAGCTGGGAGAGGACAAAGTTTACCGTCAAGTGGCCGGGACTGAAATTGTACTGATGGTGACTTCAAAACTTAGTAAAATCTGAACTGTGAGTCCTGAAGCATGTCACTGAAGCAAGGTGAGGATTCTGTGTCGGAACGAATCCAAGAGGTAAATTTGAGACTGAAGGGTTTCAAGATCTTCAAGGTCTAAGGATTTGCAACAGCGAGTTGTTACAGAGAGGTTCTGAGAGGAACCAGGACTACGAGCTGTTGTGTCTTGTTGTTAGGCAGCTCATTAGCTTGTATTTTGGGGGTCAATGTGGAAAGTGTATGGCTGTTTTTTTCCCATGGCAGTGTCTTTTACCCAATGGTGTACCCTTCTTTGGGGAGGGGGTGGGGCCAGTCGGTACCCATGGTATACTCTATGTAGGGCGTGTTGGACTATAAATTCCAAGGTGTGAACCTTGCGCAACGTTTGTTTTAGCTTGTATTTTGGGGGTCAATGTAGAAAGTTTGTGGCTGTTCTTTCCCATGGCGGTGTCTTTTACCCAATGGTGTACCCTTCTTTGGGGAGGGGGTGGGGCCAGTCGGTACCCATGGTATACTCTATGTAGGGCGTGTTGGAGTATAAATCCCAAGGTGTGAACCTTGTGCAACGTTTTTGTCACCCTGTTTTGTTGTGTTGTTGGTGGTTAGGTCACCGAGTTTTTTTTTAGTAAATGTTGCATGATTGTGATATGAGAATGCTTGAACTAGGTCAACACCAGGTATGTGATGACGGTTTCATGGGTCTGTTCTCCTTTTGTATTCTTTATTATGAGGTTGCACTGACATCTGGTGCCTCATTCTAGCCTGCAGGGCCATTTCCCCCGATGTACTCTATCTAGGAGGTCTTATGTGTTTTTTTCCCTGGTGTGTTTAACCTTTTGAGCGTTTTGGGGGTCAGTGTGGAAAGTGTTTTGAGAGCTGTTGTAGCTCTACTTTCCTATGGCGGTGGTGTCTTTTACCCAATAGTGTACCCTTCTTTGGGGAGGGTGTGGGGCCAGTTGGTACCCATGGTATACCCTATGTAGGGCATGTTGGTGTATAAGTTCCAGGGTGTGAACCCTGTGCAACCTCTTGTGTGTTATTGGGGTTAGTGAGGAAAGTGTATTGAGAGTTGTTGTTGTACTTTCCTATGGCGCTGTTTTTACCCATTGGTGTACCCTTCTTTGGGGAGGGGGTGGGGCCTGTTGGTACCCATGGTTTACCCTTTGTAGGGCATACCTATATTAGTTCTCAGGTTGACTGGTTTAGTATTTCTGAAATGGGTAGTAGTGTTAGTCCTGCTCTTATCAGTCATTGCCCATGTCAGTTCCCAGGTTGTCTATCCTGAGGTGTACCCTGTTTAAGGAAAGTTGTGTTATTACTTTCTTGTGGTATGTTGTGTTTCTCCCAAGGGTCTATGTTTATACCTACCTTTATTAATAGGGTTTCTACCCGGTTTCCCTGAGGGAGGGGGATGGAGTGTAATGATATTTCGGATACTTGGTATGGTTCTTAATTGGTGTTGTGTATCTTGTTATTGTACAACATGGGGTAGTTGTTGTTTAGTTGTTTGAGTGTTTTGTTTCACTTCACTCTTCACTCTTCATCTTGTGTCTCTGAATACTCTTTTGTCTTTGTGATTGTCGTTGCAGTCTCTTGTATTGTAATCTTTGTTTTCCTTTATTTCTTTTCTTTTCTATAAAGGAGGGAGATGTGTTGTACATTGATTCTTCATGTAATATGGTTGTCTTTTGTCTTAGTCCTTTCTTTGTGTTTTCTTGTTCTCTGTCTACCACAATGCCTATGTATGTTCTGACTTCTACCTGGAGAATTCCACAAGTGTCAGTTGGTGGTCTGGTCAGCTGGCGAGGTTTGTGTGCTCAGCTGTGTCTTACAATAAATCTACATGTAATCAACTAGAAGTATCCTGTCATCTATGACCATCCTATGCACAACACACGACCACCGAAGGAATCCTCTGGTGAGTGCTCTGGGGTCCGAGAAGCCCCGACCCTGAGCAGCTCCAGCACCGAAGTGCAGTCTCCCAGCATCTCCACGATCTGCGTGGGGCCCTTCTGCTTTGCTGTTCAGCACATTGTCCGATCACTAGCCGCTGGCTTGTGACTCTTTGACGACGAACGACAACCAACGTAGCTGGTCTGGTTGCTCCAGACTAGCCTTTGCTCCCTTCTGCGAGAGGAGCACCCCGGACCCTCCTGGTCCCCTCAAGACGCCATTTTAGGCCCACCACGTGGCCCTGAAATCTGCCAAGGCTTGTTGCCCCAATCCTGGGCCCAGCGACGCCAACAGCATCAACCTTCGTGGGACAGCTCGCACCTCCATCCTGGTCGCCGACAACGCCTCCTGGTCCGTGAGACTGCCGAGACTAGCGTCGCCCACTCACCTAGACGAGGTGACGATCATCCGGTGCCCTCCTGGTACCCTCTGACTACTGGCTAGTAGTACGAACTTGGTCCCCTCTGCTTTCAGGTGTCATCTATCTCTGATCCAGGCTTGGATCTCTACGAACTATTCTCCACTGGTCGCCGGCCAGCAACTCCTTCCTTCCGGCTCTTGGCTCGTCAGCGAAGACCCCCGACGCCTGTAAGACTTGTGCAGCCGCAGCCCTTGTGGCTAGGTAACTCCGGCATTTCGGTGCCCGCATAGCCTCCTTACTTAAGGGCCCCGAGTCCCTCGCTTCCGACTTGCCTTATCGGGGCCGCCCGAGACCACTAAACTTTCCGTGCCCTCGGGCACTTGTATTAATTGTGCACTTGAAGTATTTTCCTAAGAGTTTCGTTGTGTGCTTAGTACCCTGTCCTCACAAAGAGTGCAGGGCTGTTGTGATTCTAATAAATACATTGTTTATTTTCATAACACTTGTGTGGTGTCCTTTCACTTGGTGTTCAAGGGGTATGTGATGGTATAACAGCTGGCTTAACACGCCCTCTAGAGTTTAGCCCGAAGACTGCTCGTATCCACGCTACTAGGATAGCTGGTCTAAGGTTGACTTACAACCAATCACCATAAAGGTCATTTGGACCGATGCATAGTGGTCGCTAGAATAGTGAACACTGCATATCGGGCCAACTTCTCACAGTCATGAGGTGTACTTATGAGTTGTACGATATCTATAAATAATTGCTGCCGAAATCGATGTGTGTTATTAATGCTACTACTTTCTGAAGTTGCTCAAAGAGTCAAATATGTATCCAAATAGTCCTAGCCTGAACACGGGCTGAAGAGCCTCAAAACCTCACCAAACGCTCCCCAGTACTCCTGTCTCTCTCCTGAAATTCATGACTATGCCACGAGACCGATGAGGTAAGCCACACTTACTCAAACATTAGTGTTCGTGAATCGGGTCCATGGCCCTCTGCCATGCCACTGTTCCTCATGACTAGAGTCAGGCAAAAGTTGTAGACGGCTGACTCCATCAGCGAATTGCGACATGGCAGCATGACATGACAGCAGTGTGTATTTTCAGTAGTTCCATAATGGACTAAGGTTACAGATAAAAACACAGTAGGATTGGATGCCTGGACACTGAAATCAGGATGTGTTGGTGAAGTTTTTTTATCTGTGGACAACGCGTTCCTAAGTGCGGTAAATTTAGACCACGTTCAACAAGCACCAGCTCAATTTATAGATTATTCCTATGTGCTTGGTACATAAATAAATTACTCTGGTGGCCTCCACAACCATGATGTTTTCCCACAGTGCACTTTCCTGTGGTGCTGATTGCAATTTGGCTAACATGACTATGGAGTAACTAAGCAGCGTACTTTGGAGATGCCACTGCCATACTCAAATTACTGTCTTATGTAGTACTGTGCATGAGGCTGTGCGTGTAGTTTTAGTGTGGCTGGGTTTCTCTTCTGTGACAAAGAAATTAGGTAATTTTGGGAACGACACTGCTTCTGGATGTCCTCCCCTTTCTCAGTCTTCATTTGATTCACAACTGCTAGGAGACTCATCATCGTTATCATTAGAGGCAAAGTGGTATTTTTGTAGCTTTCTTTATCCATGTCTGATAGTCGCTAAGGCTCGCGTTGAGAAACCTTCCGTTTGTGTTAAAGAAGCTGCCGCTAGAGTATAAAATCTACTCAAGTGACAGAAAGAAGCAGTGTCCTCTTAAGCTGCGTGTAATGCTGTTCGTGCTGATTTTACAGCGTGGGACAAACACCCAGCGCTAAAAAACAAAGGTGTGACGTAACACACTGCACCACTTGCAGAACTCCGCTTAGCACAATGGAATTTTTTTGATAATTCGCCGAGTTCCACTGATCTCTGCGAATTCCGCCTGTGCCTAATTGTGATGATGCATTTGCTTTCATGCAAGGATATTGATGCATTAGATCCAGCACTTTCTACCACTTCAATTGCTGTACTTGGTTCATCAGGTATGCTGCGCCACATAATTCGCCCCAAGATGGGCTATAGTACAACATCACTGTTTTTTACAGTGGCGGCTCCTCTGCTATGGTGGAGGAGCATCACTCCCCGCTTAGTGCTGCAAAGTGTTTTCTTATTATGGCTGCAAATAAATAAAATATACTAAAAAACAAAAGTTTCAGTCCCACATTTAGTGCAGGGATCTATGACAGAATTTCGACAGACAGAATTTCGACCTACACAAATATCGGCGTAATTATATCCATTGCAAAAATATCGACGCCCTATGTACAACATGGTAAGTACCGTATTTTCCGGCGTATAAGACGACTTTTTAACCCCTTAAAATGTTCTGGAAAGTTGGGGGTCGTCTTATACGCCGGGTACCAAACTTTACGGTATGTGTTCATGCGTTTTTACAGTGCGGACTTCACCCGAAGGTGTCAGACCGCTTCTCAATAGAAAATGGTGCATTACAGGAGGAAAAAGTGACATGTGTGCAAGTAGAGGTACGGTATAATATTGAAATAAATGAAGGGCACTCAAACACAAGAACTAATTTTACGTAGGTGATGGTGGCACTGTGGAAGCACTGTGCAAGTATCGATAGCAAATAAAAAGTAATAGGCAAATAGAACAAATGGCGCCGTGAATGACCAAAATCGCTATGCAGGACTGCGTTGGAAGTGGGGGTAGTCTTATACGGCGAGTTTAGCATGAAACCTACATTTTATCATGAAAAGTAGGGGGTCGTCTTATACGCCGAGTCGTCTTATACGCCGGAAAATACGGAATATCGAAAAAATAATATCGATGTTAAAAATATCGTTGTCAAATATATCGGTTTTTTTGGGTTTAAAATAACATAAAAAATACTGTAAATAATACTTATAAATTACTTAAACATATTTAAATATATTTAATAATGGTAAAAAAAAAATAATACATAGATAATAAAAAAAATAATATTTACAAATCATATATAATATATACTTACTTAACAATAATTACTATTCCCACTCCAGTGGGTGCAACAGTAGAGAAAACTGACCCTGAACCTAAAAAATATCCCTTTACCCAAGAACTGAAAACTGACCCTGAACCCTAAAAATACCCCTTTACCCAAAAACCCAAAACTGACCCTGAACCCTAAAAATATCCCTTTACCCAAGCACTGAAAACTGACCCTGAACCCTAAAAATACCCCTTTACCCAAAAACCCAAAACTGACCTTGAACCCTAAAAATACCCCTTTACCCAAAAACTGAAAACTGACCCTGAACCCAAAAAATACCCCTTTACCCAAGAACTGAAAACTGACCCTGAACCCTAAAAATACCCCTTTACCCAAGAACTGAAAACTGACCCTGAACCCTAAAAATACCCCTTTACCCAAAAACTGAAAACTGCCCCTGAACCCTAAAAATACCCCTTTACCCAAAAACTGAAAACTGACCCTGAACCCAAAAAATACCCCTTTACCCAAGAACTAAAAACTGACCCTGAACCCTAAAAATACCCATTTACCCAAAAACTGAAAACTGACCCTGAACCCTAAAAATACCCCTTTACCCAAAAACTAAAAACTGATCCTGAACCCTAAAAATACCACTTTACCCAAAAAACCAAAACTGACCCTGAACCCTAAAAATACACCTTTACCCAAAATTAATTAATATTACAATTAAATTACTTCCCACCCTATTCCCCTATAAACCCACAACCCGCTCCAGTAGTAAAACATATAATTTAGTTAAAAATATACATAAATTATCAATTAATTATTCAATTAATCAATTAAAATAATTCATTGCCAATTAATATTTAATTGCAAAATAAATTAATCATTAAAAAATAATTATTTAATTACAAATAAATTACTTCCCACCCTATTCCCCTATAAACCCACAACCCGCTCCAGTAGTAAAACATATAATTTACTTAAAAATATACATAAATTATCAATTAATTAATCAATTAATCAATTAAAATAATTCATTGCCAATTAATATTTAATTGCAAAATAAATTAATCATCAAAAAATAATTATTTAATTACAAATAAATTACTTCCCACCCTATTCCCCTATAAACCCACAACCCGCTCCAGTAGTAAAACATATAATTTACTTAAAAATATACATAAATTATCAATTAATTAATCAATTAATCAATTAAAATAATTCATTGCCAATTAATATTTAATTGCAAAATAAATTAATCATTAAAAAATAAATATTTAATTACAAATAAATTACTTCCCACCCTATTCCCCTAAAAACTCACAACCCGCTCTGGTAGTAAAACATATTATTTACTTTTATATATTTTTTATTTATAAAAACATATTAAACACATATTATAACAATTAATTTAAATACTTCACTAAAATTTCTAACACATATTAGTAAATCGAAATTACTTACATCGATATATATGCTATCGATATAAGTAATTTCGATATTACTTACCTTAGGGTCGATATTCTGGCCATCGATATTCTGGACATCGATATTCTGTCCCTTCGATATTAGCAACTCGATATAAGTGTAAGTCGAAATTAAAGATTCGATATTTTGACTGTGCACCTTAGTGCAGTTGTGTGGGCTCTGTGAGCAATGCAATGTTGATCTGCGAATAGGATCTTAACAATTGTAAGTAAATAAATACTGTCTTTTCTGCTGCGTTGCGTCACGCGAGTGCCTGCACAAAAGTTTAGTAAATGTGGGCCCTAGTTTTAAAATGCCACTGCCCCACTTGAAAACAAACCCTATATGGCCAGGATGCTTGGAACAAGACCTGAGTCGATCTCTGCGCCTTGATTGGCTGTGGGCCAGAGAAAGGTGGAGGCCATAATGATTGGATGATGACTGAGGACCGACTCTCACTCTCACCGACCCCTCACCTCCCAGTTATGAAACAGAAAAGAATAACTCCAGAGTAGCTTTGTCGTGGAGCTAACCGTTACCAACTCAATGTTGTGTATACACCAGACGGCACTTGGCCAACATGGAGCTGCACCAGCGGTGCCCTATTGTTTTGCTATTTGTTAACGTGCGACAGAAAGGCAGGGACATTATCACAAGCGGATAAGAGTATTTATTCGTCACTCCTCCCAGTAGACTTGGGTTTCTTTTCTTTACTGTTGGTATTGATAAGGACATTCTTCAAATTCATGTTAGCTATTTCCTTGTAGACTTACTCCAACTGTGTGGCTATGGCAGGGATGAAGCGTGTCCGACAAGCGGGTTGACGTCGGGGATCTACAACATGATGAGGTCAATACGGGCAAGTTCTGGACTTTTATCTAGTTGGCAAATGTGACACCTGTGGACAGATCACTGTTTTTGTTCAACACTTTGCTTCAAACGTCAGGTTAATATTGTAAAATTAAATTAAACAACCCAGAATTGAATGTCCTGTCAGATCCTTGAAGACCACCTGATTTACAATCTAATTGACCATTGCACTACCATTCAGCGGGCATTAAGAGATCCATTTGGCCTTTCCTAACCCCATTCCACCTACATTGAGCATCTGGTTATTTAAAAATGTAGACTTTGTCAAAAGGAATTCAGAAGGTCACCAGAAATGTATCTTCAAAGCCATGCAGATAAAGCAATGTACAATTTCTTAACTTCCTAGATAAGCCACCAAGACAGCATAGGATGGACTAAATCTGAGGGTAGGACTGGGAGAAAACTTGGTAAGGGCTTCGGAGGTGACTCCTTCTGTCTCCACTCTAGTTTCCCAGTATTGGACTGAATGTCCACTCACGAGTGACATCAGAAGTCAAAGTCCACTCCAGGTGATAGGGACCGCACTACAAGTATCCCAATGGGTGACTGTCCTATCAAGGGGATGTATTAAGTACCTAGAATTGCAGCCAGCAGGATTTATGAATGGGCTGACTGACTTATATGCTTATAAAGTGCTCGATTGCTGAGGCGTCTTGGCTCTGAGGTGGATTCATACTGATGCAGTGACTCACTTATATAAACCCTTATTGACCTCAGGAGATCTGGGGTCTACGTGCAAGTGTTGTCCAAGGCGACTGGCCTTATGGTGATGTAAGAACCAACAATTTAGTGAGATTTCTTCAACTGATGATGTGAGACCCACCTGCAGGTGAGAATTTTTTTAACTTCTGGTGATAGGGAATACGTTTACAGGCAATGTCTAGGTAAGGTATCACTCAGCACCACCACAGCATCACTCAGCAGAGTCATCAAGGAACCAATGAGAACAACAAAGATGGCGCAAGCATGCATTAGCAACATATGTAACTATGAAATATCACTTGATGGCCACTTGTAGGGATACAGTTATTCATCAGTCAATTGAAAAACATTACCTAATTAATCGAACACAATATGTCAATAACTTCTACATACAATTCATTATTCCAAAATATCCATCACTTTTACTTAATCGCCAGTTAACAAGTGAAGTACTTTTTTTAACTTTTTTTTTTTAAATTTTTTTATTTTTGGTGCAAAACAAAGATAGTTGGTACATTGTCATCCATCGCATTTCCATACATAAGTTACTAGGTGAATGAGGTGAGACAGTATTCTCAAAGGCAAAACTTATAACATCCACAGTAGTATATAGCATTGCGAATTCCGTCGACGATGTGATGAATAGGAATATACTTGTGTCGAAAAAGTACAGTTTGCAATTTTGTGTTTTGTTGGCTACTATCGCACCTTGCAATAAACATAAAACAATAAAAACAGCACACTTTAGTCCGGCACGTACTTGAAGTAGTAGCTTTCGGCACTCGCAGCACAGTCCATCTGTAAAGAGAGTAGTGTATTGTTGCATAGCCCCCTAGTTCCCACTCCCTCCCATGCCTCCTCCCACGGCTGCACCCACCCACCTCCGTTGCGCTCGCCCTATTCACCTAGTTACAACCCAATCAACGCTCCTCGTCACTCTCTGACCCTCCGTCATCATCTTCCTCCAATGGTTCGCAGATATCCCCCCTGTATGCGTTCCAGGATTGCCATACCCCGTTCCATTTACGTGGGTTACCCCTCAATTTGTACACCGCCCTTTCAGTCAACATGAGCATGTCCATGTTGCGGAGCCATTGGGGTAGCGTGGGGAGATCGGCCGACCCCCACTTCTGTGCTATGTCCTGTTTCGCTGTTACCATCCCCACTGTGACCCAGGTTCTTGCATGAAAGGTGAGGTCAGTCGGCTCCCAGATGTTTAGCAGACAGAGCCGTGAGTCTAGGGTGAGGGTGGTATGAAGAGCTTGGGCCATCGTGCGTATTACCCGTTGCCAGTAGCCGACTAACAATGGGCATTCCCACACCGTGTGTATGAAGGTCCCTTCTGCCCCGCAGCCCCTAAGGCAATATGGATGATCCGCCCTGTGCAGTTTGTGAAGTAATGTACGGGTGTAGTAGATTCTGTGAAGAAATTTTAGCTGCACTAGGCGAAATTTAGATGATATGCCTGCTTCACGGGGGGATGCCATGGCTGCGTTCCAGTCATTGTCATCCAGGTCACCCACTTCCGCCATCCATTTGTCCCTCAGTTTCCCCAGTGGATCAGGCATATTGTTAATCAGCTTGCGGTATGTCAGCGATGTCGCCCCTTCTTGCATGAAGTCAGTAAGTAGCCGATCCTCCAGAGGGGAGGATTCGGGCAGGGGTGCGTCTGGTGAGATCGCTGCCTGTAGTGCGTGTCGGACCTGGATGTATCTGTAGAGCTCTGTGTTCCCCAACTCATATTGGTCCTGCAAAGTGGCAAAGGAGATCACTCCTTCCCTCGTCCACATGTCCCCCACCGTGGAGATGCCGATGCTGTCCCATTGCGCGAAGCCCTTGGAGCGCCGCAAATGGCCCAACGCCTTTGTGTCCCACAGGGGTGTAAGTTTCGTTATGACGCCATCCCACTTCAGCTTTGCCTGTGCCTTGTACCATATACGGACCGTGTGTTTCGTAGGCCCCGTGAGTTTTGCCGCCACTCCACGGTGATACAATGGGGCCAATAAGGTGTTGGCACCCAGTTGTGCCCTGTCGGCCTTGTACGCTGGGTCTTCCTGCGGGGCATGTATCCATTGGTTAAGGATTTTGAGTTGGGCCGCCCAGTAGTACAACTGTACATTCGGGAGGGCGATGCCCCCGTCGTACCACCCCCTGTTCAGTTTAGTGTGGGAAATGCGGGCTGGCTGGTTGCCCCATAACAGGCCCGAGATTTGCGCCGTTAGTTTCTGGAGGTAGCCATCCGGCACCAGATACGGGGCGTTCTCCAGCACATATAGGAAGCGCGGCAGAGCCATCATTTTAAAAAATGCTGCACGGCCAAGGAGTGTTAGGGGGAGATCCTTCCAATGTCGCACGTCTCCTCGGAGACGAGCTAAGGGGGGTAGTAGGTTGAGGCGTGAGAAATCTGCCTCGTTACGGGTGATATGAATCCCCAGGTATTTAAATGACGTGTGGGCCAGTTCCAGTGGGCAGGAATCCGGGAGAGGCGGAAGTGGGCCTCGCAGTTCAAAAATGGTGGACTTAGCCCAGTTGATGGTGTAACCCGAGGTTCGCCCATGAGCCGTACAAAGAGCCAGGAGGTTAGGGAGACTCTCCTCCAGATCTGTGAGATAGATCAGCATGTCGTCTGCGTAGAGGGACACTCTGTCCTCCCATAACGGGGTCCATTGTATCCCTTTCAGGAGCTGGGTGGTACGAATCGTAA
The DNA here is from genome assembly GCF_964263255.1 of Lissotriton vulgaris. NCBI lineage: Eukaryota > Metazoa > Chordata > Amphibia > Caudata > Salamandridae > Lissotriton > Lissotriton vulgaris. The sequence goes on from NC_141695.1 coordinate 1,702,885,272, forward strand.
CCGCCAGTGGTTCTAAAACTAAGGCGAAGAGCAGGGGTGAAAGCGGGCAGCCCTGTCGAGTGCCTCTGCCTAGGGGGAAGGTGTTTGAAATATGGCCGTTGGCCGTCACCTGCGCCACCGGGTCCTTGTACAGCATTCGTATCCAGGAAAGGAACACCGGGCCAAAACCCATACGCGTGAGTACTGCAAAGAGGTAGCTCCATTCCACCATATCAAACGCCATCTTGGCGTCCAAGGAGAGGATGGCAGCCGGTTCTTGCAGTAGTGGAGCTCGCGCCAACACGCCATGCACCCTGCGGAGATTTAAAGCAGTGCTGCGGTGTGGCATGAATCCGGACTGGTCCGGGTGGATCAGGTGTGACAGAGTTGGCAAGATCCTGTTCGCCAACACTTTGGCAATAATTTTGGCCTCCGGGTTCAAAAGGGAGATCGGCCTATATGAGGTGCATTCGTTGGGGGGCTTACCTGGCTTCGGTATCGCCACAATAGTAGCCATCCGCTGATCGAGCGGCAGCGTTCCCTGTGTTCTAGAATCCTCGTACATATTGAGTAGGGGTGTGCTTAAGGATTCGGCCATGACTTTCAACCACTCAATGGGTATCCCGCTGGGGCCCATCGCTTTGCCTGGATGAAGGGCGCCTATGGCCTTCTGGATCTCCTCCACCGTGAGAGGTGCGTCTATGTCTTCGGACATCTCAGGTGTCAGCTCTGGCAAGGGAACATGGTCGAGGGCAGTCTGCACCTCCCCCTCCTCTACCACTATCTCTGGGGTGTAGACTGAGGCGAAATAATCGGCGAGGACGTTTACTATCTCATCGGGGCGGGTGTGATTGTTGCCCTGTGGGTCCACAATCTGCAGGATATTCTTCCCCCCCCCTGTCTTTTGTCTAACCATGCCAGCAATTTACTGGCCTTGTCTCCAATATCGTATACCCTGTGCTGTGTAGCCGCAATGTCCGACATCGTGACCCTTCGCATGTGATCTGTGAGGCGGTGCTGGTGGATCTGGAGTTCGTGAAGCGTGTCGTCAGAGGGGTTCGTCATATGGGCCGTGTTGGCCCGTTCTAGGCCTAGTTCTATCTCGAGGGCCTCCCGCCTGTGCGTCTTTTTGTGATTCGCTATCACTGCTATGGCCTGACCCCGGAACACTGTTTTATACGCCTCCCACAGTATGGAGGGGGAGGCCACCGAGGATAGGTTTTCTTCGAAGTACTGTTGGGTCACCTTCTTAAGATCCTTGTTAATTCGGGGCACTTTGAGGTAGCCCGGGAAAATCGGGAATAATCTGCGCCGCGCCATGGTCGAAGTGGTGAGTGTCAATGTGAGTGGCGAGTGATCGGAGACCCCCCGTGGTAGTATCTCGGCTTCGGCTATCGTAAGGTGTCCATTAATCAAAGTGAAGATGTAGTCTATCCTGGACAGGCTATTGTGTGTGGCCGAGTAGTATGTGTATTGTTGCTGAGTAGGGTGCAGAGCGCGCCATACATCCACCAACCCCTGTGCAGTCAAGAATGTCTGGAGCCTGTTGGGCCCACCTGCGTGCGCACGTGGGGGAAAGCGGTCTTCTGAGTTTGTGAGTGCCATGTTGAAATCCCCACCTAGTAGTAGTTCCCCATCAGGGAGTGTTAGCAGGAATTTGCCCAGATCCGGCAAGGCCTCAGAGTGTAGAGCTGGTGGGATATAGACAGAGACAATATTAAAGAGCTTCCCCTCCCACTGGCCATGCACTGCCGCGAATCTGCCATGGTCTACCGTTGCTGTAGACTTGACGATGAACTTGGAAGATTTTTTCTGCAGGATGCCAGTACCACGGGACCCCGAGGTGAACTCCGCATGCACTACCATATGATAGCCTCTCCTATCCAGGGCCTTCGTGGCCGCTCCCGACAAATGTGTCTCCTGCAGGAGAATGAGAGCCGGGCCCCGTCTCCTTATCCCCTGTAGCACTAGCCCTCGCTTGATCTTATCCCCCAGGCCCCTCACGTTCCAGGACATGACAATCAGTGAGTTCTTCGTGGTTGGGCTATCTGTTGCAGCCATTGCTAGACTCCCAATCAGACCTCCCTGCGCCCCGAGTGTGCCAGTAGTTCTTGGTTACATAGAATACGCCTAGATACTTAAGTGTGCATAAAACATAAACTTGTAGGACCAAACAGTCCCATAGAAAAAACTTTTTCAACTCTTCCCCCCTCCCTGCCCCCCTGCTACACGGACTTAAAACTGCCCGCCCCCCCAACTTAGCAGAGTGCATATCCCATCCCCAAACCAGTGTACTTGCGCGTTGGGGTGAGGGACTCTCCGCAGCCGGCAGTCTCTCATTCACACCCCCGGAGGCCCTTCACCCAGTGTCCAATGGCGGGAAGCGCGTCACAGCTTAATAGTCTTAATACTGAAGTATAAATGAATTGTCCCCAAGCTTTCATTGTTCCTCAGTCTCGTCCACGCCGCCCTCAGCTCCCAAAGAGTCACTGTTGTCCGGCCTCCCGCCGGAGGCCTGCGAGTCTCTGCGATGGCCGTCGGCCCGATCCTTTCTGGAGCGATTCGTCCGTCTGTGGTTCTGACCCGGTCGCCATCCCTCGAGCCATTCTTGCACATTTTCGGGGCAGTCGAAGAACCAGGTTTTGTTCTCCGCTACCACCCGCAGTCTTGCGGGGAATAACATGGAATACGGCAATTCCCTGGACCTCAGTTCCTTTTTCACGTCGAAAAACGTGCGTCGCCGACGGGCGACTTCCGCGGTATAGTCGGGGAAGATGGCAATGGTGGCGTTCTGGATCTTGAGGGGAGGGGAGGACCTGGCTGCCTGTAGGATTGTGTCCCGGTCACGGAAGTTAAACAGACGTGCCACTATGGGTCGCGGGTTAGCCCCTGGCTTCGGTTGGCCACCCGGGACTCGATGGGCCCTCTCCACCGAAAAGAAGTTGGACAGTCCCTTTGGCTTTAATTCGTTGGTGATCAGGTTTTCTACAAAGAGATCCATCGCCTTCACGCCTTCCGATTCCGGTACCCCTATAATGCGGATATTGTTGCGCCTGGAACGCCCTTCCTGCTCATCCAGCTTCTCCCTGAGCATTCTATTGTCCTGCGCCATCTTCCCCATTTCTCGCTGGAGTTCCGCGACGTCTTCCACCAGTGATTTTGTGATCACCTCCATACTCTTAACCTTCTCCGACATTTTGTGGAGGTCTGCTCTAAGTAGGGTGACGTCCGTGGAGATTCCGCCAACAGTTGTTTGCAGTTGTGCCAATGCTACCATAACGTCGTCCAGCGTGGCCTTTTTTCCCCCTGGGGGGTCGGCTGTTTTACCGGTCTGTTCCTTCCCTGCCGGGGATCCGGTGGGCTTGTCGGAGGTGAAGCGATCTATGCGGGTCTGTGTGACGCCACCCTTAGGGCCTTTCCCCGCCATGTCGCCGAAGGTTGTGCTCCTCGTGCCCCTACGCGCCAGGATGTAGGGATCAGTGCAGGCCCCCAGACCAGTCCGGTATAGCAGCGAACAGGTCGGGCGAGCTTCTTCGGGGCGGGAGGTGCTCCGTAGGTCGCCAAATGCGCAGCAACGATCAGGTCACAAGATGGCGGGTACTCACTCCGTTGTCGATGCCCAGGCTCCCGGCACCTTAGGAGATGACCTCCGATGCTGTCAGGATTCCAGCGGTCCCTCCCTTGGGCACTGCTTCCTTGATTTGCCTGAGCCGCCGTCTCCGACCTCCTGAGGTGTGGTCGAATTGTTGAGGCCACCGCCGCGCGGGCACTTCCGGTCCAAGTTCTCCGGTCAGAATGCACTTCCGGCGGGGTGAAAAGCCAAGGAAGATCCCGGCTCTGGAGGTGTTGGCAGGCCGGTCGGAGGCTTCGACGTATCTTTGGCTACGGACGTCGGATTTTCTCGCTGCTTGTCGCTGCTCACTCCGCCCGGTCCTGGGATCCGGTGCCTGCCTTTGGGGCTTGAGGTTGTAACGGATTTTGTGTCGGATCGACGAAGAGGCCGCTTCAGCCGCGGAGCTCGTCCCTTATGCTGCCGCCATGATCGGCTGCTAGCCACGCCCCCTACTTTTTTTTAACTTTAACTGTTACTTTTATTTTTCCAACGTGTAAAATTGAACACCAATTACATAAAAAGAACTGTGTAACTTTATGTAATATAAAAACCGATTCAGTATTCAAACAAAAAGTGAGTGCTTCACTACTTGTTCTAAGAGCATCGCCCATACGTATAGAATATAGATCGTAAAATAATTCCTTTCCTGTAAAAAAAAAAAAATGCTGCAGAATTTCACTTTTGTAACCACCCAGTACCAACAAAACGATTAGCCCATTCATACTGCATAGGCATCTCAAGCCCGTCTTGTCCATAGAAACCTGCCTCCCGTTGAATTAAGGATGACCACAACTCCCCCGCGACTCACTGTCTCCTGAATCAGGGTTCTCCAAAGTCGGTCCTGAAGGGCCGGATCCTGCCAGATTTTTTGCACAGCCCTATTTAGATAAATGTAGTTATCTTAAAATCATTTGTGGATCCGGCACACCAGGACTGACTTTGGAGAACCCTGTCCTTATTAAATCTACTGCTCCTCTGCACCAAATATTCCCTAACTTTCTACCCGCAGCCTCTTATCCAAGGTCAACTAATCCTGTGTCACCTGACCATCCTGCTTTCGTAGCCAATGCACTAATAGTCATTCGAAATACAAAAATGACCCATTATGTCCTAAATGAATCTCAGTTCTGAACATCTCGCCTCCACCTTTGTAGATTCTGGCATATCCTCCTCTTCATCTCACGAAATGACTGCGCAGTCCCAATAGTAACTACTATCAACTTCTGAGCCAACTAATGAAACTCACTATAAATCAGTAAAAAAAATCTGTTCTTGTGCCACAAGTTGGTCAGGAAGGTAGCTGGCATGCCTACAAACAGAAAGAAGTCCTGGCATTTGATGTCATGAACACTTAAATTAAGTCACTGGTTTGCTGCCAATGCCAAAGTGGGAGTTTGTTTATGAAAAATGAAAAACTAATGACAGCCACACCCTGGGAGTTTACTCCCAGATTCTGGGGGTCATAAAAGTTTTATTTTTCATGTACCTCAGTGCCACATTTTCCCTGGCAGTCACAGACAGGAAAAATGCATTACACCATACACCCTAAATAGGGGTGTTGGTGTAATAAAGTATTTCCTCTGTGGGACCCTTTTCCGTGGGGCCGTCGGAAGAGGTATTCCGTTGAAAGAGCCAGCGAGTGCTCTGTTGACGGAATACTTAAGGTCGCTCATCTCTAAATGAGGATGGTGGACTGAGGGCTTGGCAGGCAGGTTACACTGTCATGTTTATGAAGGAGTATTCTGTCTATCAATCTCCAGATCAGGACAAAGGCGGTCTATGTATAATAGCATTTCATGCACCTTTGTCCATTACAGATATTAATTGAATAAAAAAATAGGTCTTATGTATATCAATTACCATGTAGACCACACTAGCAGTAAATTGTTTGATTTCTCCAACCAAAATCTTGGAACTATATCATCACAGTTTAGGAGGGTGTTGTTACATTTTTGTTACATACCACAAGCACACCAGTAAATCCTTGTGCAACATTATAATGTATGTTTTATATACACCTAGTTTACAAAAGACTACTGGGTCACCTTTATGTTTTTGTATTGTATAAATATTATATATTTCAAATAAACATTTAATTAATTCTTTCATTCATGTTTTGGGTTACTCTGGGACAAAGCTGTGGAACCATCTACGCCAAGGGTCTTCTATCTGAGGGGCGGGCCCCCTAAGGGGGCCTGAAGTGATCCCAGGTTGGGCTCCAGGCAATGGCCAAAAAAAGCATTATGCTGAGAACAGTGCCTTGTTTTAAGCAGATAAAAAAATTAGCTGCAGTAAGCCGCCTTTTAATGGGCCATCATTAACATATTTTAATGGGCCATCCCTAACATCATTTATATCCTAGCTAGGAGAAGGTGTCAAAAGGGAAGGGACTCCAAATATTCTCCAAACCCCACACCCCCTTTTCTAATAATCAGATTGTGGATATTTTTACACATTAGTAAGGCCTGTCTAACCAGAAGAGTATGTTTGGCAATCATGTTTTTGATTACATTTTTAAAACGGTAACGGAACTTAACTGCAATGTTTAACCCCTTGGCTGTGGCGGTAATTCCGCCGCAGCGCTAGGGGGGAGGGGGACCGCGCGGCGCTGCCATGCTCGTGACGGAACCACTCCGTCACGAGCCTCGGGCGCGCTGTGCTTGTGACGGAGTGGATCCTTCACGGCCCCGCCCACTCAATAGAACACTCCGTGCAGGCGTGAAATCGCTGCCGTGCAGGCGTTGCGGTCGGGCTGTGACGGAACCACTCCGTCATTAGCACAGCCAGTCCGTGGCTGGTGACGGAGTGGTTCCATCACCAGCACAGAAGGAGTTTAGTACGTCTAGGCATACTTAAACATTGGCAATTTAATAGACTAATTGTGAAAAATTCTGAGGGGGCCCTATGATTTATTTTTCCAATGGGTGGGGCAAGACATATAAAAGTTTGAAGGCTACTGATTTACACATATGCGAAACACGAGTTCCCCAGTCAGCACATCATCAATCCGCATGCGTAAAGTCAGCACATGAATGCATCGGTGGCTGCTAATGTTAGTGCTGACGTCCTAGCAATGTGGGGCCTGAGAAAGCACAGTGTTCTATTCTAATGTTAAAGTCGAAACATGTTACACAAATTTGGTACATTCTATGCAGTGCACAATTCACTTTATGAAATTGTTTTAATTCTCATGTGAAGTGATAGGTTTTGTATCACTTACTACCATTATAGCAGGGACATGGGCAATCCTTTGTATCAAGAAGCTTCATGGACAATGTCCTTGGAACTGGTGATTGCCTGGTGATCATTACTGAACATAAGGCAAGCTGTACTCGGTGCCTCTGAGGGGGTGAGAGTAAGTACCCCACACCTGTTGTTTGGGTAAGAGATGTTAGTAAAGATTCTGCGCAGACTTTTTGGACCCAGGTACAAAATGGACCTGGAAAGTCAATTTTTTTCATAAGAGTACAACAGAAATGTAAAAAAAATCAAAGGTTTGTTGTGACTCTCAACCTTCTAGCAGACACTGGTGAATTTGGGGGACTTATGGATCCTCATTATCAGTGGCAGCTCATATGCTAAGGTGGAGGAGTGTCGCTCCACTGCCCTTAGGGCGGTGAAAAATGGAAAATTAAATGATAACAATGTTATAATCATTTTAGTTTTCTCTAGTAGTTTGGGCACACTTAAGTGCGCATGACTGCTTGGCCGACCGTCTTGGCCAGGCACAAAAATTCATGCACACTTTGCATATTTCCCACTAGGCTGTAATGCACAGTCCGGTGGGATATATGCAAAGGCTCCCTGTCCCCGTCTGAGCACCAATCCACAGTGCTCAGACCAATCACAAGGCTGCATTGAAGCATTGTGATTGGCTATGGGTAGCCTGTGTGCCCGGGTGCTTCCTGCAGCTTCTTCCGAACTGGAGCTAGAAAGAGAAGCGAAGCAGAGATGGAGGAGAAGCGGCAGAAAAGTTAAGTGTGTTTTTATTTTATATTTTTCATCCCCTCCATTCCCCCAGCTCACCACCCCCGTTCCCTGTCAGCCGCCGCTGCTTATTGTACGTACAAGCAACTTTTGACGACCTCTTTTTGTTTCTTTTCTTCGAAAAGTCTCACCAGTGGAAGTACTTTCTCGGTTTAGATGGACAACTCGATTCCTGCAGGAATAAAAATCAGCAACAACCAACGTGATTTTCACAGAGCATTAAAAACATGGCCGCTCGCATGAGTTCATGAAACAGACTACGGCAGACCCATGATACTCACATGTTGCATCGATATATACTCACACCTTTCTGCAGCACCACATGATTAAGCACAGCGTCAACTTTGGTGCACCATGGCTCGAGCGGGTGGCCAATTCTCATGTGCCACACCCAACGGGTCACATATATAGGCCAGACTGCAACCACGTACCCTTTCGAACATGCCTTCTGAAATTGCCTCCAAAGACCTGAAGGACAAAGTACTGCACAACCTCATCACTTGTAGTAAGCACTATAAAAATTCTGCATCCAAGTATTACAATGATTACAATGGTTATTACTGCAGGATGTCTTGGTGGCTACCATTAGAATTGTAATCAACTGTCTTAAGGAAGCTCTTTTTGATGAAGGCCTTCCCCAGATTTTAGCCACAAAGTACAATATGCAGTTTTGTTTTTAAATAATGAGCAATTTAGTAAATAACTGGGGGCATATTATCAAGGGGGTTTATCTCCGCTTTTTTGGCTTTAAAAGCAAAGAAAGCGGAGATAAAATTATCTCCCTATTACCTAGCTGTCTCTAACACCAGTTAGCGACAGCTATTAGGAGATAGCGACCATCTTGGGCCCCGCTTTGCATGTCAGTGATATTTATCACTAATGACATGCAAAGTGGGCATGCCAAGATGTTAGCGACTGGAAACAGTCGCTAACATCGCTATCTCCTATTACCAACTTTTGGAGATATTCGCGCTAAGCGCGAATATCTCCAAAAGCTAACACCTACCCCTGAGCAGTTCTTAGCCATGTTATCCAATGGTAGGTGGATAACATGGCTGAGAGCATTAGCTCGGTAATGCATGAATATCGCTGACTTTTCAGCGATATTCATGCATTTCGGCCGATTTTTATCGCTTCGGAGATATACCTTGATAATAGCAAGGTTCCTAAGCGATAAAAATCGCAGCAGCTCGGCGATAAAAATATTGCTGCTAAACCAACATAGCGATAATTATCGCTAGTTGTTGGTAATATGCCCCTGGATTATTTCATTTGGGTGCCATGGGCTTCATAGACAGTGGCTTAATAGATGCTTGATAGTCTAACTGAATAGCCCTGGAGAACTCAGAGCTGTCTGTGGCCAGAGATGTTGATTTGAAAAGCACCTTGAAGGAATACCATGCAACCATGTGGGCCGCCCAGAGGTTTGAGAGCTTGGTGCCCACATTTTCTAGCATTAAAGGCGTATCTTAGGTCTAAGGGATAAGAACCATGAGCAAAATGTAAATAATACCACCAAAATTCGTGAAATTCCCAACTTTCCCATTAGTTTGCCAATTTTTTTTAATTGCACTTTACGCAATTTGACATAATTTTTGCTTGCAAGCAACCTGTTTTTACATAGAGGCGTCCTCTGCTCAATTCCGTCTCCTGCAATATCTCGCATTACTTTGTCACGCAAGGAACGCAAGCTTCTGAAAAACACACATTTTGCCATAAAAACTTGGGGGAGATTTACTAAGATTTTGCGTCGTGTTTGCATCACAAAAATGTCATATGATTTCTAATACCCCTTGAAAATGGCCACCCCTGCATCAGCACTATGGGGGTGCCCTTGGACCGGGGTACTAGACGAGCCTGCGGCCTTGCAACACTGAAGGGTGTTGGCCTCCCTGGCTAGAGAGGGTGACATGTGTCTGTTTTTCAGGCAGGACAATGAAAAGCTCTCGCCAGCCAAAGCAAACAACGCAATAGGTGTTTTGACTAAATGTACATTGCAATACTTCCCTTTGGAAAGTTCCCTGGCTCCCCCTGGCATGAAACTCCCTGCAATGGCTCAAGGCATTGTTACCTGTGGAGCATTTCCCTGGCTTATCTTGATGTGTTCATGAAGTACCTCCTTGAGTCAATGGCCTCTCATGTTTCCCTCTCCTGTTTGGGGATTTTATCTTGCTGGTACGAGATATGATTTTGAAAAGTGTGAAACAGTTTTTGAAAAGGTGGGGGAGGGCTGTGTTACTTTAAGCAAATGTTCACTGCTCATAAGTAAAGTCCTATCACTAAAAGCTCTCAGGGGGCCACGTCTAAGGTGACCTTACCTGATAAAGAGGCTGATAGCTGTACAAGAAACAAATGTAACTGCTGGAGCTGAAAGCACATTTCATTGCACACCTCACGCTCAGGACAGCCAAAGGCCACGTGTTGGATTCTGACCACACCCCGGCACCGCCGTGCGGCGATGGCCCCGTACACGAAGGCGCCAGACGCGACCTGGTGTATACTATCTAAGGCCAGGTCCTGGACGTGAAGGGTGTCTTCTGTGGTGTCATATGTAATGGAAACAGCATTGTGTCCTCTGTCCCTTGGAAAAGAATGACCCAGGGAAAAACAAGCATTGGCAAAGCTAATAGTTCTGGTGGTGACTGGCAGCCATTTATGTATGTTTAGATTTTTCTTGGTTTTTGTAAATCTTTAGGGGCTTATTTCCAAGACCCTTGTGCTGTTGGTACGCCACATTGTGTGAGGCACTGGTAGCGCAACCTGCAGCCCAATATTTACAAGGACGCGTAAAGCCACCCTGCGTGGCTTTCCGTCTGCTTGTAAATGTCGCCCCTTCTCACGCAACACTTTGCGTGTAAGGGGCGTGACATGGGTGTATTCTGATGCATTTCCAGATTTACGAGAAATTGTAAACCTGAAAATGCGTCAGAATGCTAAGCCACCCCATGGGTGGCGTAGTGAGGTGCAGTGAAGAGACATTTTTACATTTCTTCTTGTTATTTTCCTCTTTCAATGTGTGCTGAGTTCTACAGAATGCTTGAAAAGAGGAAATCACCTAAATGTATTGTTTTCAGGCAGGAAGGTGTCCTTTCACACCACAAAAACAATCTCCCCACGACGCAGGCATCCTTGCACCATGGTGCAAGTGTGCCTGCGCCGGCGCATGGCTGCCAGTTGTGCAAATTGCGCCGGCACAGGGGAAAGCACAGGAATGCAACATATTGTTGTAAATATGTTGCATCCCTCTGCTTTGAAAGTGACTCAGTGCAGCACAGCCAAATGGCTTGCGGCACGCACTGAGTCGCTTTCATTGTAAATATGGCCCATAGTTTTTAAGGACCTGGCGGGCCCTTGCCAATATGAAAAAATAAGTATTGACTAAAAACAAAAACATTGTTTGACCTCACAAAGCTCACTTTGCCATGGCAGCACATGGTAGAGAAGGGAACTACTTTGTGTGGATCTGCTCTTTGTGAAAGAGTGAATGCAGTTACCAATAGTGAATGTAGCCGATTGCTGAAGTTGGCGGACCTTTTTCCACCATTATCGATGCTGTATTTGTAGAATAAAAATGTGACTGACAAAGCAACAGACCAATGGATGAAGAAGTCTGTCTGAAATCTCCTAAAAGGTAAATGTATTATATAAATAATTTTAGTAAAATCAAAAGATCGTGGCTAACGCTAGACCTAATAATAAGGGCCGTTTCACAGAACTGTTTACATCTACAAGTTCAACTGATACATGCATATGTCGCAATTTGCAAGTGCAATAAATCAACAACTGGCAAATTTGCATTCAGAAAATGCTTCTCCCATGCAAAATATGATCCCAATATGGTGTAACACTACGCATGGGTAAAGCCCACAGTGATGAAGAAAGGACTAGAAAGGTTGTGAAGCACCAACAAACCCCAGAGTTTGTACGGAGTCACCATTTTATTCTTACCTATTTCCACGTTGTAGACAGTAAATAGTGTGAATTAGGTGGACACACACAAACCTTGGATGGGTGTGTGAGGCAGGCTTTCTCTGTGGACAAATATTTTCCCTGAAAAAAAGAAAGAATGTAAAAAGAGCACACCAAGACATTTTTCAACTGCAACTTTGCACGCTATGTACACTCATGCACTGCAGAGCTGCCTCCAGACAAACATAATTAGGAGCAGACAAAGGGGGTCATTAGGATGGCGGGCGGACTTAGTCCGCCCACCATCCTATTGGTGATCGGGACCGCCCGCCATAAGGGCGGAGTCCCGTGGGGGGTATTAGGATGGGCCCGCCACTGTGGCGGGCGCATCCTGCATTTTTAGCATTGTGGCGGGCAGTGCTCTCAGCACCGCCCGCCACAATGCTAAAAATGCATGTATGCATTTGCATAAAGAAAGCGGCAGGCACTGCGCGGTGCCTGCCGCTTTGTTTATGCAAATGCTGTGGTACCCCCCGTGTGCACCCCCCACCTCTCCTTCACTCTGGGGGCCCACAGGGGGCCCCCAAAGTGAAGACTGCATGCCTTTCCATTGCAGCATCGCCGCCAGGGAAAGGCATCTGAAACAGCCCATATTACTATGTCTGGCGGTGTCTATTAGACACCGCCACCATATGGGACCTTTTCCACCCCTTGGCGCAGCGGAGGTGTCTGGTGGGAGTGAGGAAGGAGAGGAGGTGGTTGAGGTATGCAGGTCTGGCGTTGTGGTGGGCTTTGTAGGTATGTGTGAGAAGCTTGAAGGGGGTTCTCTTGTTGACTGGCAGCCAGTGAAAGTCTCTCAGATGGCCAGTTGTGTGATTGCGGCGTGGGATGTACAGGATGAGTCTGGCGGAGGCGTTCTGGACAGTGTAGTTTTCTTGGGAGTTTCTGGGTGGTGCAAGCATAGAGAGCATTGTTGTAGTCGAGTTTGCTGCTGACGAGTGTATGGGTGACTGTTTTCCTAGACTCAGTGGTGATCCACTTAAAGATCTTACAAAGGAGGCGGAGCGTGAGGAAGCAGGAGGACGAGACTGCGTTGAATTGGTGGTTTACAGATGGAGACTTCTGAAGTTAAGTTTAGGAAGGCGCTTAAAACCTACCTGTTCTTAGGTTAGTCACGAGGACGCCTGGTAACGTAGTTTGGGCTGCTACCTCCTCTCACTGTAGCATGGGGACACGCCGAGATGGCGAAACCATGCGCTTTATAAATTCTTTTTTTATTATTATTGAGAGCGAAGAGTCTAGGATGATGCCAAGGTTTTGTGCATGGTCGTTGGAGTGAGGGGGATTCCGGGTGCTGTGGGCCACCAAGTGTCATCCCAGGCAGATGGGGAGGAGCCCAGGATGAGGACTTCGGTCTTGTCTGAGTTAAGCTTGAAGCAGCTGTTCTTCATCAAGGTGGCGACTGCCTTCAGCCCGTCATGGAAGTTGCTCTTGGCAGCTGCGGGTTCGTCTGTGAGGGAATCAGCTGTGTGTCATCGGCATAGTAGACAATGTTGAGTCCGTGGTTAGTCCTAGCAGTCCATATCTGCAGGCTGGACATGCCTTGAGGTTCTGTCTTTATGAAACTAACAGATGCAATGTCAGCGGGAGCTTGTCTGTGCAGGTTTGAGATCCTTATTTGTGTTGAGTGTTAATGCTCCAAGGACATTCACTTCTCACCAACAGGAAAGTGGCATCCTCACTTATCATCTGTTATGGTCATATCAGAGTGATGTCATCTGTGTCGTCTTTCGAGCTCCATGTCAGGCCAAGACTACCGATCTCCCTGTCTTCGCTCATCTGAAATTCATGTGACAAAGAAGCCCATTTCAAGCTTTGAAACCACGGATTTAATCTGATGATGAGAAGAAGTTTCTGCAATTATTGTAAATTTTAACATATTTAGGAAATGTGAACTATTTTAAGTATTTATGCATTATGTATATAAATGTGTTTATATAGGTAATATTTATTGGCAAATCCTTTCTAAGAGCACTTTTCTGAACATTGCACTTTATAATACAGCATGAGTTTTATATATCTTGGAATTTGGGGTTAATTTTAACTAATAATTTAGGTGTTGCAGAGATAAGATTATCAATTTAAGGATTTATTTTGATATATACCGACAGAAACAACTGTAACGAAATCGCAATTTGCATGAGGTCTGTTGGTATTAAGTTTGATGACTTTTTATGATTTTTTTTATGCTTTATTATATTATATTTATGTACTAGGATAATGAATGAAGCGAAATTTGTCACAACTTTTATATGGATGTCTTGTACCTTTGATGGTTATGAAACCGAATAAAGAAAGTTTGACTTTGAATCTGATGATGACATCACAGAAAAGCACATTTAAGAACACTGTAGAGCTTTCAGGGACTTGCTGGCAACATTCTTTCAGCTCAAGAAAAGGGGGTTCACCCCGTAACATACTCAATCCGTGGCCTTCACTAAAGTAATAGGGAGATTCTGAGGAATCTTCGGGGTGCAGTTTAATCGAAAAATCAATAGTCTATCGCCTATTAACCCCTTCGCTGCTCATGACGAGCTCAGCTCCTCATGCAGTACACTGGTCGTGTGCTCATGACGAGCTGAGCTCGTCATGAATAATGGGATTTCAAAAATATGAGCACCGGGTGAAAATTCCCTTAGCATTGATGTGGTTAAGTAGGATGAAAAAACTGGAGGGTCCCTCACTGGGACGTGGCCGATGTAATTAAGGGTGTGACTTAAAAACACATAAGCTAAAAATTTGTGCTTAGCATAAAGTGCCGCCCAACTGGTATTTTGCCATTGCATCCAGATATATAATACAACAAGTAACATTACGCCTACAACAGGGCCATTGGCTTTGTCAATGGATGCTAGTTGCATATGATAAATAAGCACCAACTATGTCTCCATTGTGGAGAATATTGGAAAGGCTTGAGTTCTGAAATGATGGGAATGTGAATGGACTATAGCAAATCTTGTTGAAGTTACATTAAAGGAAGTGAAGGGTGGTACTGCTGCAGAGAGAAGATCATTTTTTTCTCCCCGAAGGCGAGGGCCAAAAAATGGAGCGCCCGATAGGGACCCGACACAGCCAGGATCGGATTGGTAACGCAGGCACTCGGGCAATGCCCGAGGGGGCGGTATCCGAAATCCAGCTGTGGGCTGCTTTTTTTGCAGCCTGGGAACTGATTTGGGCATTTCCGCGTTATACGATGCCGCCAGCGGGCCAGTGGGTGCCTGACAGGCCTTTCTGTAGGCAGATGAGCATCCATTACCTCCTTCTTTATCAACGGGCGGAGGTGTCACTTCCTTTCTCTCGCTGGGTCGGTCCATTAATATATGCATATTGAACGGGGGCAGGGGGCCTGAGCAGAAGTGGTCTCACTTGTTTCCAGGTGTGTTTTACCAGTGTAAACTAATCTGTGCATTTTTTTTTACTCCAACCCCCCTCCCCTCCTCCCCCCTCCCCCCCCTTCCCCTTTAATAACATTTCGCCAAAGCAGTATTTTGCGGAAAGGCAATATGCAAGTGTGGGACACCTCTTTTGGGTGCCCAGGCCGATGTTTAATCCCAATCCAACCCTGGTAGGTGATGAGCACTGGCAGGACCCGGCCCACTTAAAACCCTGATTAGTTACCAAAACAGCGTGTCTTGGATTTAAAAAGTCCCTTCCTTTTCTTTGTTCTTTCAGTTTAGTCTCTGTTCCTTACCGTCTTGATAAGAGCCTTGTGGAGCTGGGTCATTAGCGATGCCAGCAGATTTAGAAAAGTAGCAGAACCATTGGGTTCCTGCAGGGGGCAGCAGCGGACGGAGAATGCTCCTACAGCGAGATATAGAGGTCTTCAAATCACAGACTCATCCAAGGGTCTTTTTAATCTCAAACAGGACGCGGCTGGTCAATGACGTAGGAGGCTAGTGTGAGAAAGGGAAAATATGACCCGGCATTAACATGATAAAGAAAGCTGGGCGATTGCGGGTGTTTTTGTGCTGTGAACGCAATTATTTTATATTGTCTTATTTATATTGTATAGATAAGTTCCAATTTCTTATCAAAAAGTGACATCTTTTTAAATGACCTTGTCACGCCATAAACTGAGCGCGTGACAACAACCAGGCCAAACACAGCTCTGACACTGGCACATTAACCCACTCAGCTACCTCAGCAAACCCTCAAGCACTAGAATGTCCATTCTCCTGTAGTGCTGCGCGGCGCTGACGCCAGGACAGTTGTCGCTGTAAAGTATCGTTTTTTAATCCGAAAAACAAAGGCTGCAGATGGTGGGCGATCCTACCTGGGGGACAGGCCGGCGTGGTTAATGAGTTGAGAGTCATCTAGAGTTACGTTTCAGCATCTCAATGAGCAGACACAGCGTGTGATCTTAGACAGCCCCTGTTAGTTTTTAGACGCATCATTGCATAAACAAGTGAAGAATCACCTTTCTGCCTATACACCAAGGGAGTAGCTACCATTGGTCAGCAAGTGGAGTGGCTCAGGGGCCTGGAGTCCTCTGGGGCACATTGAACCCTGAAAATGCCGCATTTTACCCCAATAGCACCCAAATGGGCCATGTTCCTGGCCCATGGCATCCTTGAAACGCTTTTGGGTAATTATTGCGAATTATGTCACATCTGAGTAATAAACATATTTACAGAACATTCCGGAGGCGGGGGCGGGGTTTTTATAAACACTGTTGACCAGCAACAGAGCGCGCAGGGACATTCCAATGGGCAGTTCGTTTGCATGGTCAGTCACTGAGTGACAAGGTGTGCTGCCTTTCGTCCACTGTGTGACTTTCCAGGACAGGGTCACAGAGGGGTCAGCCCCCCGCCCCCCCCCCCCCCTCCCCACCCCATGTAGAACGCTGCCCCTTCCATTGTTCTGCTTATCGCTAATGTCCATGGGAGAGTGGGACCCTCGGCTGGGGGGGGGGAGGGGGGGGCAGTGAAGGTAGCAGCCAAGGACAGGGCACGTGAGGTCACGCTAGGGGCCGGTCTGACGTCAGGGTCTCCAGTTGCCTACAGTTTCGCACCGACTCGTGGAAATGCGCCCTGTTCCTCAGATGGACCCTGCTAGGTATTTTCTATCATACGTACCAATAGACCCGATTCAGGCGGGAGACTACACATTTTTCAAGCCAAAAGTGACTTTATTTTAGGTGTCTCCCGCCTGAAATTGCATTTTCTACAATAGAAGTCAACGGGGAATTTCCGCTGTCCCGATCTTTTATTTTAAATCTCCCACGTCCCTGTCCTAAAATGTTGGCATGTATGTTTTCTATAAACAAAGCAGACCACATCTACCTATCTTTAGATGCACATCAGTAGTAGTGGTGGACTGGAGTGTAAGAATTTGAAATCATTTCAGTCTCTAAGAGTCTGGTGGAGTGGGGTGGGGTGGGGTCAGTCACTCACTTATTCTGCATTTTTTTGGCCCTTCCAGAGTTTACGGGGTACTCGCCAGACATCCAAGTGCCCTAGTTTATTTTTTTCCTTACTGTTCTTTCAAAGTCGAGCCAGAAACATTATGTTTCTCTGTTTACGTGTTTTACCTAGCACACCAAATGACGGGTCTCACGAATACTAAGGTCCTGGTTACGTGTACAGCGGGTCCAAGACCATGGTACTCGCGGTGGCGGTCCGACCGCCACATCCTCAGCGGATTGACCACCCGATTAAGACCATGGCGGTTGGACCACCATAACACTGGCACCATCACCAGGGTAATGGATCCTGCGGGTGCGATGGGGGGAGGGGGGGGGGCGCAATCTATGTCTTTGGTACCGATGCCAGCACCGCCGTGCACATCACGACCTTCCTTTCCGATGACCTTTTCATGGCAGGGACCCCGGCATGAAGAGACAGGACACCACTGCTCAGCGTGTGTAGTGGCCCCTAATCATAAAGTTGATCGAAGAATGACTTTCTCCATCAAAGAAATGTGCTCTGAGATGGGCCAAGTTGACCACAAAGCACCATGGATGTGATCCCCCCCATGAGCCCCCACAACCACCCCGAATAAAAAATGGACAACATTACTGCGATACAGTCACGCAGCACAAGTGGGTTCAGAAAACATGAAGTGTTTGGCAGACATGTATCGTGTTTTTCTCTATGCTCTCCGCGCCAGTATTGGAAATGTTCCCCTTACATGCCACTGATGTAGCATCCATGACGTAAGCTACGCAAGAGAGAAATATAAAATGTATAAAAAGTAATTTTACAAAAAACGGATCTACATGTTTTAACTTTTTCATCCATGCATTGGAGCACATTCAAATACACATCATGGCTTTTATAACATGCATGCTAGAGTAACCCATTGCTCATTATGTGCTGATGACGAACAGTACCTCTGCACCCGTCTAACAGGTAATGTAGGGTGAGCTGAAAGGGAACCGTAGCAACAAACTGAGTAGAATGAACCAGCCAATCACCCTTGGATACAGCTGGTGATGTAGTTCAATTGGTGGGCTCCCACTGCAGAGACTTTTGAGCAGGGGCATAGCTTGTTCACTAAGATTGGATGGGGGGGGATTCAGTTTTTCCAACAATCACGCTGGCATATAATGTTAAAATACATTATGCAACAAGCAGGGTGCATGAGAGGGGGGCCTAAGGGCCAGTGGAAAGAGAGAGGACTGTGGATTGGTAGGAGTACTAAGTGAAAGAAAGCATATTTTGTAAAAGAACCATAATTTTTTTGGACTTTCAAGAGGGTGTGTGCGTTTTTGTCTTCTGTGTGTGTAAAAATTCCTGGTGAAATCTGACACACCTCATCATACCCGACTGAAAGCCCTTTCATCCAACTATTCAGCAGAAAATAGATTTATTGGGGTGGGTAACACCCCAAACACCCCCCCTCTCAAGCTACGCTCTTGTTTTTGTGTCATCGACATGACATAAGTTTAACTCCTACCAAGGTTGCCTCAGACTCTCATCCTTCCTAAGTTTATAACATAAGTGTTGTTGGCTAGGTTAATAACAGCAACCTTTACTACAGTCTCAGGAACAACTCAGGCTATGGTTAGACTGTGCACGCAAACAACACTATACAAACATGTTTGGTACTACAATGAAACGAATGTATTTAATGTCCCCAGATCTGGAGTGTGGTCTTAGAGGGTATTCAGCACACTGTGTGCAAGGAATGTACAGGCAGCGCACAAGGAATGCACAGGCAGCGCACGAGGAATGCACAGGCAGCGCATGAGGAATGCACAGGCAGGACATTTCTACCCAGCAGCTACCAGGGCAAATCTCTCTCCTGCTTATCTGGCCTCTTCCATTAGCAGAACATCACTTATGAACTCCAAACAAAGACAGGCAGCCATTGAGCTAAGAGCCTGAAGTTCAAAGTGAAGCAGAACACTTGGCCTGTCCGATAAATCAAGTAAATGAGAGGACGAAGGAAAGCACTTGGGAAAGCAGGAATCAGTTTGCACCATTTCCATCTCTTACTGATGGCAGTCACAGAGATACGGTCAGGAGGCCAAAACGCCATGCCTGATTCACAGAGGTAAACTTACATGTGTAGATGTACTCATGTGTATATTTTCGACTATGTTTGTTGATTTCATGGGTGACTAAAATGAAGGGCGATGGCGCACTGAAGAATTCTACACATTCGTTGGTATGGGGGACATCCATTACAACGCAGTCATTACAACGCAGTGCCTTTACAATGCAGTCATTACAATGCAACTGCCTTTACATCGCATGCCATTACAACGCACGTCACTACAATACATGCCATTACAAGGCATTATAAGGTAATTGATGGAGATTTTTTTATTTTAGGGTGGGTATGGGTTTTGGGGTACATGGGAAAAGACATTTTAACCCCTACACGATCCAACAATTTCCCTACTGTTGCACTCACTGGAGTGGGAATAGTAATTTTAACCCCTACGCTATCCAACACTTACCCTACTGTTGCCTTAAAAGTATTATGCGTTGTAAGTGTATGCATTGTAATGGTATGCTTTGTAATGGAATGTGTTTTGATGGTAGTTTTAAGAAATGGTTGTAATGGCATGTGTTGTAAAATCATGTGATGTATTGGTAGTTGCGATGTAAAAACTGCGCTGTAAAAGCATGCGTTGTAATTGTTTGTGTTGTAACGTCATATATTAGTTTGTATATCCTGTAGTAAAAATGCAGTGCTATGGGATAGGGAGACCACCCCACTGCCTAATATGTAACCAAAGTCAACAATATAATCGATTTGTATCCTCCAGCACACGCCAGCATCACCATTCAATAAGTATAATAGTGTGTGAAGTTTCCATTGAATCTTTTATTCTTGCATTCTTTTAATTAGATTTTTTAATCCTTAGGCAACACATGTTTTACTGCATCATGGCTGTTAACTTGTCAAGAATTATTTGTCTAAAAGATATAAGGAAGACAAGGCAACACTCTTTCTGCCGGTTATACTTCCATCCCGGCCTGCATATATACAATCTCTGAGTAAATCACCGCTCTCACACTCAAGCATGTTCTTGCTTGGACTATGTCACCATTTTTAGGGCTCGCCTGCTGATGTGCTTCTGCGCATCGCTGGCGAAGCTCTATTATGGCTTATCGAGAGTTTAACTACTGGCTATTCCACTGGCGATCTCTTGCAGTGCATGTGCTTTTTAGGTCATTGCGCAAGCGCAAGCCCTAAAAAGCGCGTGCACAATGCCACCAGCCGCCTGCCTGCCTCGCATTACCACATCAAAGGCAGCCCAGCCTCCCTTCCACAGCTTCTCTAATTATTCACGGCCGGCCGGCCGGCCGTACTTTACATCACGCCTGTTAGACCATGAAGTTCCGTCCTGTGTGATTTTATAATAAACTGATCTGTAAACTTCGTTACATAAACAGCTACGCATTTGAATTAAGTTACATGCTAGGAATTTAACGACAATATTTAAGTTTTTTAAAGTGGGCCATTCAGAGTTTCTCGAGAGGTCTGTTTTAACTGTAAAACAGATAACTGTCGATTTGCCAAAGGGCCTAATATTTTCATCGAACAATAAATGCTAGTGAATTTTTAAAAAAAGCACCTTTACAAGCGTGGTCTCGAAGGCACGGACCTTCATAATGGCTGTCACGGATGCAGCTGCTAGTGACTTTTTCCATTTAAACTGGTCAAAATAACGTGGCATCTGCGCTACTAGTGCATGGCCAATGGCCACGGTTCTAGAAAAATAAATAACAAATGTATTGTGTCTGCGGAACAGTCATTCTTTCCAGTTGCGATGTATAATGTGCGCAAACAGTTGTATTTCCCGCCACACCGCCCTCTGCACTTGCACTGCAGCGGAAAAGAACTAGTTAAGTCGCGAGTTCTGAATGGCTGCCTGACCAAATCGAAAAGACTTTGATCTAATCAGAGCAAGGGACAAAATATACAAAGTGACATCACTACTCTTTGCCCAAGAGAGCAGTGGCTGTTAAAGTTGTTGTGACTTTTATTGCCTGTACATTCGGTGAGTTCTTTAAGTGATCCCTTCATAGACCTCAGTATTTGACTCTTCACTACTTAATGTGAAAGAGCTATAATTTTTCCAGTTTATTCAACCTTTGTAGCGTGTACACTACCGACCATATACCAGAGCGCATATGCACTGGTCTAGTACTCCGCCCGCCGTTTCCAGATAGCAGTGGGCCAGTGGCGCAATGGATAACGCGTCTGCCTACGGAGCAGAAGATTCCAGGTTCGACTCCTGGATGGCTCGACTCGACGCTGCAAAGTGCTCTTTTCATCCCGTTGTTAAGAAGTGCAATTATTAAGGACAACATGAAATTAGACGAGTGTTAAAGAGTAACTCTACTATACTTTTCCAAAATCGCGGCATTTTAATTAAAACATATAGAGGGGAAATGGACAAAAATATCATTTTTTTTATTTAATAGCGTAAAACAAGAGATGCATTCCCGGATGCTCTGTTTTAATTGTAAAGAAAAGAAAGGTTACAGTCGTCTTGACAAAGAACTTATTTTTTATGGTAAAATAAATTATTGTGACATACACATATAGCGCACTATTATAGTTGAACCAAATCTACCCTTCTCTTAGAGGAACACCGGGTGATCGGGGAGGGGGGAGGGGTGGGGGGGGAGGGAGGAGTGTGTGCTTTTCTTTTTTTTCTTGAAACATGACTAAGAAAGCTGTGTGTCAACGCATGTTTCTCTGCTTGATGCCACTCAGATGTATTAACATCAGTTTCCTAAAAGAGATCAAGGTCGTGTTTAATGGACAAATGCATGTACTCTTCGGGAACAGTCGAATTAGCACATCTAACATCAAAAACATTATTAGCGGCGCATGTGAAAATGGCTGGAGGTATCTTGCGAACTGGGAAAGTACTGTAATTGCGAAATTGCAGGTTTCATGGACGTAGCGCTTACTTAAAATGGAGCCAGCTTTTGCTCCTTTTGCAGGCATTACTTTCAACTTTCAGACCTCGGTTTTAAATAACATACCTAGCTTGGAATGGACCTTAGACTTTTTCTATTGGGTCTCAGGTGTTTTGCGTTCAGTGAAATCCATCAATACCCAGAATGCACCAATACACCCACCACAGAGCTCAACAGATGCCCCCACCACACAGCTCCACTTATGCACCCACCACGCATCTCCACCGAGGCACCCACCACACAGCTCCACCGAGGCACCTACCACACAGCTCCACCGATGCACCCACCACACAGCTCCACCTATGCACCCACCACACAGCTCCACCGAGGCACCCCCACACAGCTCTACAGATGCACCCACCACACAGCTCCACCTACACAGCTCCACCGATGCACCCACCACACAGCTCCACCAACACAGCTCCACCGATGCACCCACCACCCAGCTCCACCGATGCACCCACCACACAGCTCCACCGACACAGCTTCACCGATGCACCGATGCACCCAACACACAGCTCCACCGAGCCACCCACCATACAGCTCCACCAAGGCACCCACCACACAGCTCCCAGAGGTGTTCCCCAAGCCTCAGTGCTCTCTCCTCAACTGTTCAACATATACATAGAAACCATCACTACCCTACTCAAAAAAGCCAACATCCCCTTCCACTTTACGCTGATGACACACAGATCTACCTGGAAACCTCCTCCATTGATGACATTCATAGACTCAATGACACGCTAAAAGAAGTCCAGCACTGGCTATCAACAAATCACCTAAAACTCAAACAAAATAAAACAGAAATCCTCCTTATCTCTAACCAAGAAAAAAAAAATTCGCAGGATGGCTAAAAGCAATTAACGCCCTCAATAGCAATCTCACTCTGGCTAACTCGGTTAAATTATTAGGAATCACCCTAGACCCAAAACTCGACATGGCCAAATACATTAAGAACTCCGCTAAGAGTGCCTTCCTCAAACTGAAGCTATTTAACAAAATAAAACCATACATCCCGCCCAAAGACCTCAAACTTGCCACTCAATCTTTGGTGCTATACAGACTCGATTAAGGGAATGCAGTCCTTACTGGTACAACTAAATCTCACCTAGCTCCCCTCAAAACAACCCTCAACGCAGAAGCCAGAATGGTCACCGGAGTCAAGAAATATGATCACATCTCACCCGCACTCAGAGAACTAAATTGGCTCCCCATCGAAATGCGTGCCAGCTTCAGAACTGCTTGCCTCACGCACAAAGCCCTGCATACAGGGAAACCCGACTACCTAGCCTCAAAACTCAAGAGAGCCGGTCAGACAAGAAACCTCAGGAGCTCTAAAACCCTTCTACTCATCCCCATGAAAAACGCAAACAAAAAACGCTGCCCGGTCCTTCGCCGGAAACGCCCATAAAATCTGGAACTCCATCCCAATCAACATCAGGACTATCTCTTCCTTTGTCAAATTCGAAAACTCCTAAAAAACCTCTTCTTCAATCGTGCCTTCCCGAACCGGTAACTGCCGCCTAACCGCACAAACCTGCTCTCTGCAGCATCTTGACACTGTGAAACTCAAACCCTTCCCCTCTTCCCTCCTCCTCATTCCCTCCTCCCTGAAAGAGGTTCAACCCAAGACGTTGTGCACCCATTGAGGTTTCTCAGGAATTCCATACCTCAATGTTGCAAAGCACGCTGGGACTTCTGAAACAATATTATATACCATGACCTATTATGTTACCCTGCAAAAAAAAAGTTATAAAGCGCTCCGATACCCTCGGTTCTGGCTAGCGCTATATAAAACTTCTCAATAAATAAATAAATAAAAGTAATGCAATGGAATTGATACACAAAAAGACAGCACATGTCTTAACCTTTAAATTATTAAACACATGAAAGAAGCGACATAGTCTATGCTCTGGGGAGTGAAAATAAATAAAAAAAAGTTTTAAAGAGCAAGAAATAAACAATGAAAATTATAAGATGTAAAAATAAACATTGTAAGCACTGGGAGTCAAGGAATAAGCAATGCTTGCAGGGTGAAAAGAAAGCAAAAAAAATGAAGCTCTGCAAGGCAGAAACAAACCAATTTAAGAAGGAAGCAATAAACAATGCAAGTGCTGAGGAAAAATAATTAAACTAGGAGCTATAAATGAAGAATAAATGTGAAAAGATACGAGGGCTATGCAAGAAAAAAATAAGGAATGACACCACTGCGAACGAACACACAAGCAATAGAGAACTCTGAAGAAACAATGAAGGATGAGGGTCCGCGATTGGAGAATAAATAACAAAGGTTTCCACTGAAATCCGCCACCATCTCTAGACCCCTCCAAAACGGTTTCATGCATATCTGAAATGAAATATGAACTATATGTCTCCTTGCCGGTGTAAATATTCTGTAACTTGTCTACACATGGTGTATTTTCTGAACGTTATCATATTTATTAGTCATTACATGAGTACCTAGCAATCGGTCAGCCTAGCACTCAAGCCATACCACACAATCAGTCAGCCTTGCACTCCAGCCGTCCCGCACAATGTGAGCCTTGCACTAGAGCCGTACCGCACAATCAGTCAGCCTTGCACTACAGCCGTACCGCACAGTCAGCCTTGTGCCCCACAGTACCCGCGGCGGGCGCACAGTACCCCCGGCTACCGCCCAAACAATTTGCAGTCGGCCGTCACCGCGGATAAGCCCCGGGACCTAAAAAAGGAAATGCTAAGCCTCAATCCACCCGACCCGAAACGCTACCAAAAGAGAAGGGGGGAAACCGCCGCAAGGTATTTAAGACAAGCCTCAAGCAAAGTTTGCTCGCCCCAGTGCCCCGACACCTCACCTCGACTCCACGACGCCCGAGACGCCTGTAGAACAACCCGCTCTCACTTTCTCCGAACGCCTCACAGCAATCCAAAAACGCAACGATTCGATCGCCCCAGGACGCAAGACACCGCTGCCGACCGCGCTTCCAGATCCACCACGCGGTCACAATCGAATTGGCAGCACTGGTCCAGGTGTCCAGCAGCCTCGGCCAGTGGTGGGAGTACCTGCCGGGCGGTGACGTGGGGAGGGGCAGGGTGGGGGGTAGTAATGTATGGATTACGGAGTTTAACAGGTAAGTAAACTTATAAATAAATAAAACGAATTTCGTTGCGCGCACTGCATCACCAAATGCTAAATAGCCCCCCTGTCTCCGCCCCTAATTCTCATTATTCCAGGCAAGATGCGTGTCATCCGTGACTCGGAAGCACTTATTTCGGCCAGTAGCCAACCAGGCTACGGGACCGAACTATGGGGGTGTGGCGGGGATTCGGGGGGCGGGCCCTAAGGGCGCGCTCGCCGAGATCTCGCGCTGTTCAAAGAGTAACTTCATGTACGGGAAACAACACTTACAACGCAACTTTTACAACGCACTACCTTTACAACGAAACTTTTACAACGCAACATCCATTACAACGCATACCATTACAACGCAACCATTACAACGCATGTCACTACAACGCATACCACTACAACGCATGTCATTACAACGCAGTCATTACAACGCATACCATTACAACGCATACCTACACTATTCAACACTTACCCTACTGTTGCACCCCCTGGAGTTAGAATAGTAATTTTTACCTCTACACTATCCAATACTTACCCTACTGTTGCACCCCCTGGAGTTAGAATAGTAATTTTTACCCCTACACTATCCAATACTTACCATACATGCAATGTAATGGCATGCGTTGTAATGGTATGCGTTGTAAATGTAGTATACGTTGTAGTGGAATGCGTTGTAAAGGTAGTTTCAAAGGATTTGTTGTAATGACATGCGTTATAATGGAATGCGTTGTAATGGATGTTGCGGTGTAAAAAATGCGTTTTAAAGATATGCGTTGTAAAAGTGTGCGTTGTAACGACATACATCCTTCATGTACAGTAGCTATCCAGGCAGACACAGTACCTTTCTTCCAATGTGTGCGTTTTTTGTTGTTACAGTTTTTATACAGCGCTAACTCGACCCGAAGGCCTCAGGGCGCTTTACATGAGCACCAGTTGCATTGTGTTTCGCTAAAAATCATCGACGCATCACGTGATCAGAGAGTTGTTTCCAAGTTTTGAAAGGATGACGCCGGAAGGGCCAATCTAACCCATGCCCGTCCCGCCCTCCCTGTCTCTGGAAGAGACGGGCCCGTGTGATGTGGAGCAGGGAGTGGGCGGTGAAGGTTGGCGCGCGGGCCCTTATCTGACCCCTGACAGCCGTTTATCAGGGGAAGCCATCATTAGCGTCAGCCTGCTTTATTACCCACTAACCTCACACTGAGCCCGGCTGAGGCCGAGTCAAGTGTGAGCCACTCACGCTGAAGTAATTTACTGCCCTGGGGGTCCCGGAGGAGGCCGGCGGGGCCTGGGCTGTCTCCTGTCCCGGGGCTGCCTGCCCCGCCCCAAGGAATACCGCCAGGCAATGCCACTGCTGTGTTCTATAGAAGGCACGAGGCCTCTCTTACTGTCAGTGCATGCGTGTTGTGGCACGTGGGGCTTCTGTTCTGTTAGTTTACGTGCTGTTATGTTCTCAACACACTTGCTAAGCTTTCTTATGTTTTGATTTGTTGTATTACGTTTTGTTGATATATGCTAAGTTTGCTATGTTATGTTCTTCATGCTATGGACATTACATTACATTATATTGTATTATATGTTTTGTACTGTATGATATGCTACTCTTTTTTAAGTTGTGTGACATTTTGGTAGATTCTGGTTTGGTATGTTACTTTTTATGCTTTGTTATGATATATATCTTATGTTTTGTTAGCTGTTTTTGTTATTAGACGTTTTCATTGTGCTATGTCTTGAAATATTATGCTGCTGTCTTTTGTTATGCCTTGTTTTGTAATATTTTGATGCTGTCTTTTGGTATGCCTTGTTTTGTAATATTATGCTGCTGTCTTTTGTTATGCCTTGTTTTGTAATATTATGCTGCTGTCTTTTGTTATGCCTTGTTTTGTAATATTATGATGCTGTCTTTTGGTATGCTATGTGTTGCTGTTATGTCTGCTGTTTGTATATGTTATGGTCTGCTATGTTAATATATATTAAAATAATTCACACCAGAGCACCAAACTGTCCATACGAAATAGGAAGGACCACAGACTTCATTATTTATCAATGTTATTCTCTCTCTTAAATCAAACAGCTCCTGCGGCCATGTTTTGTAGAATATCCCCTTTCTCAAGACTCCTCTTAGGTTTACTTTGTGGATTTGCTCACTGCTCTGTCCAACCCACATTTGGGATTTTCATAGCATCCCAAACGTGCCTCGCTCCTGACAGACGTCAGTGTACATTTTCTAATACTGACACCACTCTTACTGACTTCGGTGGTTTGTTATGTTCAGGGCTACAGGCATCAGGTGATTTGCAGCTGCTGTGTTTTCGCATAATTATGCATTTACTACATTTGCCACATAATCCACAATCTCTTGCATAATCTGCAGATTTCAGCAACATGAGTTGCCGCTCAGTGAAAGGACCTTTACAGAGGTTGACAGGGCACCTTTCTGTTGCTTATTTCTGTATTTGGGTATCAAAATTATACTGTGATGAAACCTTAGCCCAGAAAGCGTTAATGTGGGGATGACTAGTCTAAGATGGGGTGGCCATCTTAGACTAGTCATCCTCACCAACTGCCCATACCTAAGACTACTTAGACTGCAACCTCACACACTCACCCACGTACACCCCCCTCTTCTACCTACGCCTCTTCCACCATGGAACGCATGGGCGAGCACACATACAAAATCAACTACCCACCTGAGCTCTCCAAAAAAAACGCAAAACGCTACAAAGACAACTTCCTGAAGGCGCACCCTGAAACCCCGTTTGTGGACACTTACTTTTCACTAATCAATGGAGCCACGAGCACCGATATCATCTTCTACACTCTGCGTAGAGCACAGTGGAGGAAAGCACTCCTCTCCATTCTCACGATCTCCATCACCAGTAAATCTGCTCATGGCCTAACGCTTTCTATCACACCATCCCAAGTTTTCCCAGGCAGAGCCACCATCACCATCTACAACAACGGGACCATACTATTCCAAGCCACTGATAGGAACCTTGACCGACTCGACAACCTGTTCCCTACCTTCTTAGAACACATCGCCAAACGGCGGACCTCCACTCTGAACACATCAAGCTACACAACACCCTCCAACTCCAATCCTCAATCTAACTTACCTTACCCATCACAACAGCGGAATGACACACACCTCTCCCATCCCCCCTTTGCTATAGTCAGTCACACACCCGACGTAGCCCCTCCTCACCCCTCATTCACTGGCGAAGATCTCTCCCCCTCATACATCCTCCATACCCCCACCCTCCCTTCCCCCACCTCACACCTTCTACGAGTCTCTCTGAACCCACCACCGCCCGGGGCTTATCTCCCCCCCCCTCGGCAGATCCATCTCCCGCCCTATCGCACCCCCCACTCTAACTCCCCACTTCCCCACCCTCCCAACTAGACCCACAGAACACACCACCTCCCTTACCTTAACATCCTCCCCTCTCTCCCCCCATTCTCAGCCCCCACTACCTTCCTGCCACCCCTATTGTCTTAAGCCTTCACTCATCCCTCAACTCACAGGTGCCGCCTCCCACCGACGTCCCCACATATGCCTCCCACCCTCCCCTACCTCACCCACACCCCTCGCCCACAAACTCCCTCACCCATCGAATGCCACCCCATTCACTATTACCGCAGAGCCCTCCGCATCGCGGATCTCGTCACAACAATGGATCTTGACCTAGCCATCCTGACTGAAACGTGGCTAACTGAAGCTTCTACACCTATAATGGACATACTAGTCCCCCCCAATTACCACATCATTAGACTCGACAGGACCGGCAAGACGGGCGGGGGAATCGCATGCATTTTTAGGAGCAACCTCTCCGTGACTAAGGTCACCTCCCCCTCTCTCACTTCCTGTGAACTCTTCTGCCTCGATATCTCCAGCGAGGGCAAACCAGTATGTGCTTTACATCTCATCTATCATCCGACTGGGGACAACCTCACCTTCACCCAACAACTCATGGACACGATCACATCCCACGCCGGTCGGCAGATCACTCAAATCTACTTGGGTGACTTTAATCTACACTGGAACGAGCAGAAAGACGCAGTGGTGAATAGTCTCAAAACGTTCCTTAATGCGCTTGACCTCACCCAAATATGCAACAGCCCAACAAACGACAAAGGCTCGATACTCGATCTCATCATCGCCAAAGAGGACTCTACCCAACTGGGTACGATCCAACCCTGTGACTGGTCAGACCACCACATTATCACCTTCTTTATCAACGAAAAAGTTAAACCTAACCCGACTCAACCCACCAAATCGAAGATCTGGAAAAGGGACATGAAGAACCTTAACCCCAACGTCTTGCCCCCCACACCTGCAGTCTCCTCCTTCCCCCTTCGGGCACCTCTGACGTTCAATCACTGACCGACCTCTACCTCGACTCTATGAAATCAATAATCAACGAAGCCGCCCCACTGCAACTAAAGAGAGTCTCCACCAAGAACTCGAACCCTTGGTATGACGGTAGACTCAATGAAGACAGGCGTGCTATGCGAATGGCAGACCGCACCTGGAGATCTGACCCCTCATCACTGCATCTCAAAACGCTTAAGAACAAGAGAAATGCGTACTTTAGGAAAATCAAGCGCGCAAAATCTGACTTCTTTAGCCTCCAGCTGGACCAAGCAAAAAACCGACCAAGAAAACTGTTTGAACTAGTCAAAACTCAAACCAAGACGCAACCCCTACAATCAAGCAGTACAACAAGCGATATCCCACATTGTGAAGACTTTTCTGCCTTCTTTAAGCTAAAGACCGACAACATAAGAAGTGACCTCCTCAATGATGTAAGCCGATTCCCCAGCCACATCAGAATGTCTAACACTCAACCTAAAAATAACGCATCATGGACGTCCTTCGACACCTACTCTGAAGAAGCAATACACAAACTGCTCTGCACCTTGAAGCCCTCTAATCACCTCTCAGACCCCCTACCTGCTAATGCCGTAAAATACTTCATCCCCTGCTCCTCCCACTCTGGACTAAAATCATTAACAGCTCCCTTCAGCAAGGTCACATCCCAGACTCCCTCAAAGTGGGGCAAGTCACGCCTATACTCAAGAAACCTACAGCTGACCCGTCTGACCTAAACAATTACCGCCCTATCACCAATATCCCCACCTTGGCCAAACTGCTAGAAAAATGTGTACAACTCCAACTAACAAAACACATTGACCAGTTTGACCTCCTCAACCCTCATCAATCAGGCTTCCGAGCGAAACATAGCACGGAAACGGCTATGACGCACATAATTGATAACGCCCTCCAAATCCTCGATCGCAATGATTCCTGCCTCCTCATCCTTCTTGATCTCTCCTCAGCATTTGACACGGTCAAACATGAGAACCTACTGGAGCTGCTAAACATTAGAATGGGTTTATCCGGGACTGTTCTCAAATGGTTCACTTCCTTCCTACATAACCGGTCTCAGAAGTTCAAGATCAACAATGTGCTGTCCTCACCTGTGCCAGTAGATTTAGGCATCCCACAAGGATCTTCCCTTTCCCCCACATTGTTCAACCTCGTCATGGAACCACTCGCCACCTTGCTCCAAGCATCCAATGTATACTTCCATATGTACGCCGATGACACTCAACTGTACCTAAAACTACAATCCCCGGAAGATATCAAACTCCTGAACTCCACACTTAGAAACACCCAATCGTGGTTGGCCGATAATCACCTCAAACTAAATGCTCTGAAAACTGAGTTCCTTCTGATCTCACCTCCTGCGAAAATTACCACCACTCAAATCTGGCTCAATCACCTAACAGCACTCAATGTCCAACCCACCATCGTGGATTCTGCGAAATCCCTAGGCATCACACTTGACGCCAAGCTCAACATGCAACAGCACATTAGCAAAGCAACGAAAGGAGCTAATTTCCAAATCAACACACTGAGGAAACTTAAATTCTTCTTCCCAGCCAAGGACTTCCAAACTGCTGTACAAGCCCTAGTCATCCCCCGCATAGACTATGGAATTGTGGCCCTCAGCGGACTCCCTCTATCAACAACCGCACCCCTAAGAGTCTCCTTGAACGCTGCCGCGAGACTCATTACTGGCTCAAGAAAACACTCGCATATATCCCCTGACTTAAAATCCCTGAAATGGCTGCCTTTTGAAGCCAGAATACAGCTGAAAATTGCCGTTATGACACACTCGGCCTTACACCACAAGGCACCCAACTACCTCACTCAAAAGTTGACTATATCAGGAGGCTCGAGATCCAAGAGAAGCACAAAAAGTCTACTCCTGAAACCTCGTAGATTCCGGAAGGAAAAAACATACAAACGCTCCTTCTCAGGAATGGCACCCAGGATTTGGAATGCACTCCCTCCGGAAACCAGGCTTATCTCCTCCACTGCATTCTTCAAGAAAGAGGTGAAAGACATCCTTATGGCCAAGTTCACCTGAACTTTATTGTTGTTGGATCAGAGACTTTGCACCGCTTTTGTATCATTGGATACCTGATTGTCTATTGGTATTATATTTTTACATGATGGCGATCCTATTATGCTACCACGTACTACCAATCACTATATTGTACCCACTAGTATGCTTAATCACCCTCTTGATGCCCCTACCCCTCTTCTCTGTAATTCTAAGAAAGTGTTATAAGCCATCCCGTAGCCAAAGTCCAACTGAACTCTATTGTAGCTGGACCAAAGACTTTGCGCCGTCTTATATTACGGGTTACTTGATTGTTTATTGGTATTTTATCTGTACATGACTGCTATCTTATTTTGCTACTGACTATTATATTGTACCCAATAGTTCTGTTTGGTCACCCTCCTGTTGCCCCTACCCCCTGTTTCTGTTAAGCGCTCTGATATCTGCAAAGATCTTGTTCGCGCTATATAAAACTTTGAATAAATAAATAAATGTGTAAAAATGCCAAAATAATGAAATAATACTAGCCCAAGAGGAGCATTGCGCTGCATAATTTACATTTTCTTTCTGCATAATTCAGTGAACCCTGCCTCATAATTTAGTCCACCCTGCCACATGATTCCTGTAGCCCTTGTTATATTATATGTGTTTGTATGGCATGTTTCTGTCATTGATTGGTTTCATACTGCTTTCTCAGTCTGGATACCTCTGGGGTTCAGGTATTTTCATTGACGGGAATCAAAGTGGATTGTGCACATGGTATTTGGTTGTGTTTCGTATGAATGATTAATTCAGTGCTTAATTTCAGCCAGTGGTATCCGGTGCTCAGCTCCGGCAGTTAATTGTTAATATCGGCACTTGTGTCAATCTTACACAAGGTGGTGCTGTCTAGCTAATTTAGAGATGACCATTGTAAAAGTGAATTACTAATTCAATATGGATTTAAAATTACTATTACCTGCCGCTCAAGCTATTCGTATAGCTTTGGGGGCCTGAAATAGTAGGAATTGTCACACTTGTAGGAGTGTGATGGTTAGTTGTTGTTTTGTTACTATCATTGGCAGCACTGGGATGGGCAATGTGTGGTGCAAGCTGCAGTGGCCTCCTTACGAGAGACGTGGCACTTATATTTTTTACAAATTAACCACTTGATTTATTATATTGGATTTTGTATGTCTGTTGTAAACCTGACTAGTACATTGTTTAGTGAGGGTTCAGATTGGATAGTGACTGGGTTTATCCTGTCCATAGATCTTTATAGTGCATTATGTGCATGGATGTGTGTGTTAGGGCACTTTGGCTTTTGTTTGGACCTGTTTGGCGGTGAACTTATCCTTTGCTCAGTTCCAGGTAGTGGTTAGGAAGCATCACAGCAGATTCTGTGGCTCTTATTCAATGTTGTGTACATGTGAGCTTGTTCTGTATGGTTTGGTGAGAGGATATGGATGTGCTGCTGTTGAAGTCCCATTGCGTAGTCAAGGATATGGCTTGGGGCGGTGCTTTATGAGTGATTTTACCAAAGGTTGTGTACTTGTGTCCACAGTGTTCTGTTGGTGCAGGGATAATATGAACATATGCACACTTTTATAGTGCCTTGAAGCAGGGTAGATACCTGTGTACTCTTAAACTTGAACACTCAGCGCCTGGATACCATAACCATACCTACAAATCTATTGATTGATCGAACCCTTGGATTAATGAGTGGGCCAATAAAAGGTGGTGATGCCTGCTCCAGTTTGCACTCCATAGCAGAACACCGGTCTGATCAGGGGATGTCTTTGCTGATATCACAGTCAAGGTTGAATCATTTAAGATGGCCGACTGTCTTGTACCACATTGTAGTCAAGGTGGACAAACCAGCGATGAGTGCTAATCTGAGCAATTTTTCAAGGGCGCAGCTCTCAATAGTGCAGCAGCACCGAGACCCAGGGGGATTAGGGGCCCTCTGTACTCAAATTAGTTGTTGTCTTTTTACTAAATATATAGGGCCTAGTTGCCTTGTGCAGTGTTCCAACTTGGAATACTCTGAGATGGAATGTTTCTTTACTCTTGGCTGTATTCTTTCTACAATCGTTGGAGTGGAGAGTGGACGGTTATCTGCCTCCTGTGGTTGTCTAAGCTGTCACAAAGAAATAAACTTCTCTTCAAAGAACTTGCTTTCAATAATTACTTCATAATTTTGGCGACGATCGGGATTTTGAAATGACAGCGTTCACGTCTAAAGGTATTCTGTTTCATGTCTTTTTCAGTGCATTGATGGCACCAGCGGCTGCTTAAATCTGTAGTTCCTTGTTTGCACCAGCGGCTGTTTTTTTTTTTAAAGAAAGGACACGTTTCTGTCCTGTGTGGAACCTTGGGGCATAATACCAAGGGCCTTATCGCCGCTTTAGCGGGAATTTTTCCCGCTAAAGCGGCGATAATTTTATCGCCCTATTACCTAGCTGTCGCTGTAGGAGATAGCGATCATCTTGGCGCCTGCTTTGCATGTGAGCGATATTTATCGCTAATGACATGCAAAGTGGACGTGCCAAGATGTTATCGACTGTAAAAAGTCGCTAACATCGCTATCTCCTATTACCTACTTTTGGAAATATTTGCGCTAAGGAGCACTCTTGCATGATGGTGCTTTTCTTGAGTTACAGGGGAAATGTTCAAGAAATTGAAAAATTAGTTACTCTGCCAAGAACTGTAGAGCTCAGGGTCGAGTGTGGAACATGTGCAACAGTGAACAGTATGTCTTTGAATCAATTCCTGAAACCAAATAACCTGCGAGGCTCTATATGGTATGGCCAGGGAGTCGCCAATGTCCCTTGGGTTCTTACTGCTCCGTATAAACACCCTTGTCAATGACAATGCTATGACACCATCTCTTTTGGTTAGGGGTCATAAGACTCCGGCCATATTCATTATGTACATACACAAAACATTTTTGTCATAAAAAAACTGCAGTCACCCTATTGTTTACATCTTGTTTACAAGTTAGACCAAGCCTTAACAGAGACTCTAGAACATGGGAATCACCTAATATCAACTAGTCTGTTCCTGTGCAAATACCAAAAAGCATAACCGTTTCTTACACCTCCCCGTACAACGGATGGGACCCTCTAAATGGATGGCCCTACCTTCCCTCTCCAGTGCCGGGAGCTCATCCCACCACTCGAGCTCTTGTGAAGGGAGCTTTGCTACACTTAGGATACCTATTGAGGGCCTCCCCTACACCCAAGTTCCTATCTCCCAAGGGCCAGTGTTAGCTCGCACCAGTTGCACCTGCGTGGGTGATTGATAGGTAGGAACCGCGTGCCAGTGACTGCCCCAGACCCCCGCACCCTTGCAACCTCCTTTTAACTTTCTGCCAGCACCCCTTGGAGGGTCCAGTGATGCCGATGTTAATTTGGTATAAAATGATGCCGCAAAGGGACCCAAAGTGTCCCAACCAATCAGGACCTCACCAGCCACAGGCCAGCATAGTTTACCTACTATCTGCTCCCCCATCCCCCATGTTCAGTGCACGTTGGCCCAGCCAGGCCATCAAATGCTCAAGAAACATTGCATTACCCTCTTTCGACAAGTGCACTTCGTCCTTTAAGAAAAATTGCTCCCCCT
Source organism: Lissotriton vulgaris (assembly GCF_964263255.1). Taxonomy (NCBI): domain Eukaryota; kingdom Metazoa; phylum Chordata; class Amphibia; order Caudata; family Salamandridae; genus Lissotriton; species Lissotriton vulgaris. Next base: position 1,702,920,330 of record NC_141695.1, read on the forward strand.
TGATGCACCCATGAGTTATGGTTGACAGACAAGCTACTCTTAACAACTTACCAACATTCCGGTTCAACCGTTTCACCGAATCATTGAGAGCCCTGCCTGACTTACCACTTCTCCAACTCAACTTCCGGACATTGTTGGACCATGCAATTATGGCCTCCAGGAACTTACTTGAGTAAGCCAACACATTTCAGAGCAATCAGTTCAAAAAATGCCTTCCGACCTAACTCTGTCAATTCATTGCCTCCTAGATGTACGATTATAATTCCGTGAAGCGGAAGTCTCCGGGGCTACATTCTGTCCAATGCAGTTCTCAGGTGGGCCAAGCGTAGCCCCCTTTGTCGGCTTGGCTTGCAGAATAAAAGACCTTTGTGTGCCTCATGTAGGTGTGGCCCCAAACCAGCACATCTGTAACGCTCCTTGCTTAAGCGTAGACCAGAGGCACTGAAGAATCCAGTGGCCATATCACCTTAACATGTCTTTCACCTGTGTTGACAGCAGAATATGGTAAGGAAAGAAAATTTAAAATAAACTGGACATTTAGAAAATGTTCAAACTCACGTAGCACTTGTAGCAATCAGACTTTGACCTGCCTTTCCTTTGAACTGCCTGTCCCGCCAATCTCATGCTTGCGGCAGTGGTGGCTTCGCCAATCCGAAACGAATGGGAACTCTAGTCAGCATGATCCAAACCTGCTGACACCAGAGCCTTGCTGATTCAGAAAAGGGGTTGGTGATGAACAGAGTGTCTGAATTAAGCAGACCACTCTTACCCAGTCCAAAGATCAGGGCTTGATCCATCACCGTTATTTAGCTCACTGCACCATCCCAGCTCAGAACCTGGCTATATGCAAATCAGACTGTCCCTGGCCCAGTGCATCATGGGAACAGGGCAGACTAAACTACCAAGCCAATTCTTCACCAGAGCCTTGCTGAGCACCTTCGCAAAATGAAACCTTGTAAGTGGCATCTCATCCTTATGTACCAAGAGGAGGCCTACCGTCCCTTGTACCACTGGGCCATAAAGGCTTCCAGACTCCACAGCTGGCAGCACTGGGGCCCGGTAAAGCGGTATGTGCCACCCCCAACCCATTTGGTCAGCCTTAGGGCAGGTAATGAAGACCTCCAGAGAGCCATGTGGCCATTGAATATCCTTTAGCTGCAGAACAGACATGGCCTGCGTTATTGACCTGGAAAAATGGGTGGCCCGTAGTGTGATGCGGAGCTCATAATTCAACTGCCCCACTACCACCTGTAACTGTTGTAGTGTCACCTTATTGGCTTCAAGCCATTCCTCTGATGCCCTTGTGAATGCCCTGACCTTCTCCTGGGGGAGACTAGATAACTCCTGTCTTGGAATCCAAATCTATCCCTAGAATTTCAATTGTGGTCGCTGACACACAGGTCTTTGCTTGTGCCAGAGGTACCCCGAATATACCCATCAATTCCTGGTAAGATTCTAAAGCCCTCCCACACTCCTCCGCTCCAGGCAGGCCTAGGAACCAAAGTAATCCAAATATGTAGTGCCCACTGGTTCCCTGATCTCTGCCTAAATACTCACTCCAAGAAGGATCTAAACCTCTCAAAGAAAGCACAGGAGACTGAACAGCCCATGGGCATACCTTTTTCCAAGTGGAAGGCACCCTCAATTTGGAAACCCAATAAATTAAATTCCTCAGGCGCACCGGCAGCAGCGTAAGGGCAGATTCTATATTTGCCTTTGCTGGCAAGGTCCCAGGTCCCAGCTCCTGGAGCATTGCAATTGGCTGATCTTGCTCGGCGTACTAAACTGCGCCCAGTGTCCCATCAATGGCCTCATTGACCGATTGATCCTTAGGTGCAGACAAGTTGTGTATCAAACGGTACTCCCCTGAGTCTTTTTTCGTGACAACCCCCAACCGCTAGCGGCATTGGCCGAGTCTTTTGGGGCCAAGATTATCTCTTACGCTGATAACACTCAGCTTCTGTTTTCCTTTAAGAAAGATGAGCCTATTGCACATAACACCGTTAAACCCTGCCTATCAGCTGTATTCTGGTGGATGTATACCAACCAGCTTAAATGCTACACTGATAAAAGAGAGGTACTTTGCTTCGGGCATAACTTTACTCTCAACGTGCAAGCTCACTGGCGGGATTGGGCCTCCCCGCCCAAAGCCCGAGTGGAAGTGGTAAAAAACGTGGGAGTTAAATTTTACAAAAAGCTTACTCTGCAAAATCAACTTAACACAGTTATGGGCACTTGCTTCGGTCTGATGTGCGCGGCAAAAACATTCCTGCAGCTCCTCTCCTTGAGGATTACGATCAGCTGCGGCCGGTAGTGGGAGTACCTGCCGGGCGGTGATGTGGGGAGGGGGAGGGGCAGGGTGGGGGGTAGTAATGTATGGATTACGGACCTTAACAGGTAAGTAAACATATAAATGAATAAAAAAAATGTGTTGCACGCACTGCATCGCATTTGGTAATGCAGTGCACGCAACGAAATTCGTTGTATTCATTTATATGTTTACTTACCTGTTATGGTCCGTAATCCATACATTACTACCCCCCACCCTGCCCCTTCCCATGTCACCTCCCGGCAGGTACTCCCACTACCGGCCGCGGCTGATTACGATTATCCTGGCTTTGACTGTATCCATACAGGACTATGCTAATGGCCTTTAATCCAGTTTTACACAAAATCTGTTAAAGAAATTACAATCTGTCCAAATGCAGCGGCCCGCCTGGTCCCCAAGTTACTCAGATGAACATTGATTTCTTCTCACTTGAGGAAACTACACTGGCTCCCTATTCAGAAAAGATCCTGATCAAGAACCGCGTCCTCGTGCATAGAGCTCTGAACCACTCTGGACCTGAAGACTTGTCTTCCAGGGTTCAATGCTATGCTCCCCTCAGAAGTCTGCACTCTTCCCAAATGGTCATCTGGTTAAAGTTCCAAGGGCCAGGCGAGCAAAAACCTTCTCCCTCCTGGGCCCCATACCCTGGAACAGCTTGCCTGCCGAACTATGTCAAATTGCAAGTGAGTAGCCTTTCAGAAAGCAACTCAAGACGTGGCTTTTTACACTCTAATTTGACATTCTGTGATCTTTTACATTCCACTTAGTGCCGGGACACTTCCCAGAGTAGCCGTGCATTCTGGAAATCCCAACATTCATTCATTCATTAACATTCCCAGATCTCCAACATGAACCCACAGCAAATTCTCGAAATCTACAATTCTTTAATATTTTGTAGAATTCAGTAGTTGGTTAATTTCTATTATTCTCATTCTCTGCAAATTCAGGGATTACCCACATTAAAAATCAGGAGTCTGAACTACTCACTTAAGACAGATACACTTGCACTGGTATATATGAATAAGTACAGACCCTGCGCTATTATGACGAGACCTTGCCTGCCCGTCATTCTTCATCGCCCCTAGGGCGACGCTGTCCCACCGTCTCCCAGCCGGCAGGCGCCTTTGCACGATTATAATGTGCTGAGTAACTGAAGACATGTATATATGTACCAGTCATATAAAACAAGAAAACGTTGCACGCATGGCTGCGCGTGGCTGAATGTTGAGGCCACGCCAGCGGATTGGTAACGCTGTACTGATATACTTTATTGCAACAATAAAAACAAATTTAATAAAAAAAAAAAAAAAAGACAGATACACTTGGAAAATGATCTCACAAATTCCTGTGAAAAGCAAACGTTACTGAGAACATTGGACATGAAATGCAGTGAAGCTCCTGACACATTAAAGAACTCAGAAGGTACCCTTTCACTTATTGATTGCCCCTTTTGGGCATCAAAGAGGTGAAATTCTCCCCTAGGTGGTTTTAATACCTATACACTATCTTATGGGAAGTTGAAGTAAAAAGGTTTAGTCTTCTTTAAAAAAAAGAAAATACACACTCAAATAAATGTACTTATTTTAATTAGAACATTTTTGTATTTAAATGGGATGGTCACTTATGGCCAATTGGTTAACTAAAAATTTACAGCTTTTTGAAGATCTGTCTGGAATATTAAAATGTCTCCTAGTGAAATTGTTTTGTGATAAATAAAGTTGTACATATTGATAGTAGGATCAGTTTCATGTTGATCTCCTGGAGAAACGTTTTCGAAAACTAGCTGTCTTGCACGGAAAAGGGTGGGCACCTTTTATTACAAGACATTTCTACGTGTAGGTTTATGTTTTTCAGTTACAGTGTATGCTTTACACAACATGTTTTATTTCTCCATTTCTCACCCTCACTAAGTTGGAGCTATGTGCCTGGTAGAGGTTGGATTGGTTGCTGTATGGCAATGTGCCTGTAGGTGTTTAGATGTTCTCTTTAGGGCATATGACCTCTCCTCTTAGGCATTTATTTCAGGTCACCATCACCTGAGAATCAAAACAAGTTCCCAACTAGTTAAAGAGGGGTGTCCAAGTGAAGCCTGCTGAGCCTAGTTAGCCATTAGAAGATCCACCAGTGTCCCCCAAATAAGTGGCCAAATCACAGAGGGTTTTCACTTACCCTACTCAAGCACTCACACTTTCAATGCTAAACAACATTCTAAACCAACAAAACACACAATGTCCCTTAATTTACCTCACTGGCACCATTCAATTTAGGTGGGTGTTAGTCGGATACCATCACATACTCCTGCCCTCTTTCACGTCCCTTTGAGTTATCCTTTCCTTGCACTGTTATTCCACACCACACCAGTCGCATCACTTCAAATCACTTCAATTCAATTCAACAAAACAGATAACATTTTGTATAACAATAACATTTATTGATAGTAGGGACCTTAAAATAGAGAAATTAAAAGAAAATAGATTTAACTATTGGTATGCCAAGTTTTCCACTTTATATTATTGCACAGTGCCAAGGTTTGTAAGGCACAAACCTGGCCACTTCCACGGCTAAACTTAAGTTAACTTCAATCAATGCACATATTAAAGCTTCCTTGAGGGAGCACTAGAGCAATGTTCTAAAGCGGGGCATCAACAATTCCCTCCATTCAGATTACAGCAGTTACCAGACTCCTTATATTCAGGCAATGCTTTTCTAAATTGAGGAATACATTCTTAATCCTCAAAACCCTAGTGTCTGACATAAGTGTTTAATGGTAAATGGTAAATGTAAATAATTGGCAATGCCAATTAGCTAAAAAAAAAGTCTGTTGTGTATTCCACACATTTCTTCCGCTTAAAGTTTCTAAGTGACAGATACACGAGTGGACTTTCACCAGTGGAGCGGCTAATTTCCTAAATGAGAGTATCGATGTAAACTCATTACAGAATTCTCCAAAAACTAATTCGAACAGTGATCTTTCCAATTGCCAATGATTCCTTTTAGTGTCCTCTCTCTCCACCTGCATCCAAATAAGATGTTGCAAGATTTTTGATTTTGCTAATTGATATATTAGTAACATTAATCTCCTAGAAGACGAGTATTGTTAATTGAAAATTTAGCTGGAAAGACAGCTGAGGCATACGCCATTGCCAGAATGCATTTAGCTGAGGTTACTGAAACAGGTGCATTAGGGTTCTTATACAGTTTTTTTCAGAGTATACATTTTGAAATTTGCTTTAGATTTTAAGATTTCCAAGTGGGTTAAATGGGAGCCTTCATCATCCGTCAGCACCACCAAATAGCAGTATTTCAAAGGACTCAATGGCTGTAATGTACCAGCTTGGGTATCTCACGCTCTAGATTTCATTTTCGTTGATTTCATTTCTATCCAGTCTCTACTTAACGAAGCCAGTATCTAACTCGGATCTCCGGATTAACTACCGGGCGTTCGAATCTCCAACCTGTACCACATTCGTTCTCAAGTTCAGGTAGGATTTCGTGCAGCACATTCGATCTGTCATGCACCTCGGCATGCTTTCTAAGAGATCAGTCCTCATTTCTACAATTGCTTTTGCAGAAATTCCATACTGTGTGAGGCTGTCCACCACCCTCGAAGCCCCTGAGTGCTACCTGAAGGTACTTTTCATATATCCACCTTCAAAGTCAGAGAGCACACCCCAATGTAATTGCAACACAATACTTACACCAAATCCCATTTTTTACAGCTACGGATCTATCCAGTCCCTGTCCTGAGGAGAACCCACAATCCTTCTGTGGTTCGAAACGCGTTGACCCCCAGCCTGTGACAAGGAAGAAGGGTGCAACTAGGGATTAAAACAATACCACTCTACCACCCCTAGTTGTTCAATCCTATAAGTACCCAATCACAGGCATAGTTAGACAGGCAGGCAGTATCTCTGAATCCCCTTGTCCGCCTGTCTTCTGGTATACAATTTGAAGGACTGGTGTTTGTTTAAAATGTTTTTTATTGTATCAATTTAATTGTGTATATCTTTGTCTTTGGTGTTTTTGAATTTTGAGTATTGATTGTGTACAGATCCAGCACTTGTATATATTGCGCACATTACTTTCTGAATGTATGCTTGATTGTTTTGATAATTGTGCCTTTGAGGGCATGCAAAGAAGTCAATGAAAATTTTGAATAAAATAAAATAAAAAAAATTTCAAACAATACAGTGGATCACCCAGTACTTACGGGCTGGGTGCGTACAGAATACAAAAAAAAGTAAACCTGACTGGCTACTTGTTCTGTTTGGTATAGCATGAGAGCAGCGTCTGGATTTGGTGGGAAGCCTGTGCTTTGTGTCCCAGTGACTGCCGGGAGGAGAGGAACAATGAGGTGGCCGGCAGCGTCGGCAGCAGCAACAGTTGAATTTTTTTAGATTATTACCCTAAACCCCACCACTTTAGATTTGCGGCAACATCCGTATTGGAGTGTCATGCTCATTAATGTATAGCCCTGGGTACTACAGGGCTATCCTTAAATTTGATTTTGAATACCAGGGCTTAAGCTTACAACAGCTGGGGCTAACTTTAGCAGCGACACTTCAGCACCTCGCAGCAGGTACTAGGGTGTGCCAGCCCCCTGAACCTAAGGTTGGGACTTCTACAGCCCCGGGGAATCTCTAAGATGTCTAGTGCAACTACCTTCATGTGCCTGTGCCAGGCATAAGACAAATTTAATATCTTCTGGTGGCTGCTCGGCTCATGGGTCAGCATTGGTTATTTTATGCTAACGGTGATTAAAAGGTTATTATTCACTGTTGTATAATAAAAGTGGATCAGAAAAATAGGCGGAACCCTTATGATAACAAGAGCAATCCGTCAACGTACAAATACCTCTCACTGTGAGGCAAGCGTTTTCGACTCTTATGTCAATGTGGCATAACTAAAAGATGGCTAGTGCAGGTTACATGGCTAAGAGTTAGCACAACCACGCCTCAACAGGAGCTGCTGATTCCCACAGACCAAGCCACATAGTGGGGCATCTAAGAATGCAGTGACTGCCCCATTAAGATGTCAGGAGATGGTGGTAGGCCCACGTCAGATGGACCTGGGTGTACCCACTGTGACCCACCTTAGTCCACAGAAAGAGGACACATGTAGAACACAAGGTAATAAACATTGTGAGTTTGAATCTCCCACTCGGTTGATACTTCCCTTAGATGATGTGGCTTCCCAACAATGTCTGCCAAGTGGAATTTTAAGGTTACACAAACATACTCGGGTAACGCTGAACAGATTTAACACTGTGATAACTCCTCGGGCTCTGCCATCTGACCCACCAAGATGTGTGGAAACTCTGATATATTTCAGGCTAAAATGTACAATCTAGAGTGACTGTCACCTTGTAGAAGGACCACCGTGGAAAGGCTGGTGGATCTTCAGGGAAAGGTCATTATATTGTCCTTAACCGCATCGATGCTGATAACGGAACCGCTCCGTCATCAGCCGCGGTGGCGCTGTGCTGATGGCGGAGAGGCTCCCTCATGGTCCGTCCGACATGCCTGCGCGGCACGGATTCCGCGCCTGCGCTGGGCGTTCTATTGAGCGGGCGGGGCCATGACAGAACCGCTCCATCATCAGCACAGCTCACCCGAGGCTGGTGACGGAGCGGTTCCGTCACCAGCGTGTGAGTGCCGCGCGGCTCCCCGCCCCCTTAGCGCTGCGGCGGAATAGCCGCTGCAGCGAAGGGGTTAACATGCTTGGAAATGCACCCCATGGGCTCTGGCAGTGTGCTCCCAGCTCCTTGTTGCTCGTGGTGCTGATCCAGTGAATCTGTGTTTCTAGCAGTGCTAGTTTGGAGCACCACGTTGAAGGTTCACTTTTGAACTAGTAATTATTTATGATTGTTGCTACATAAATGGGCTATGTTTTGAGTTTCAGGTATAAGTGGTAGTGGAATAGACTGGCCTATGGGGGGGTGGGGGGACCATGATAGAAAAGTGGATGTATGACGGTACAACGCGTACCGTTTCAACGCGTGCCTTTACAACGCGTCTTTAACAACGCAAGTCGTTACAACGACTTGCATTGTTGGGCGCGGATAGTAAATAGTATAATTTACTATTCTAACACCAGTCCCCGTGGATAGTAGGGAAGGTGTTGGAATAGTAAATATACTATTCTTTATCCTTTAGCGCCCTCCAGCGCAAGTCGTGGTTACGACTTGCGTTATAAAGGACGCATCGTAAAAGCACTGCGGGGTAACATCCGCGTTGAAAAGGATGTTCCCCTAGAAAAGTCCTTAGTAGATCTCTGGGACTATGTGTGATTGAAGTTGTCTAATACATGAGTAATATCTCTATGGTGTGTCTTTCATATACTGACAGCGTGGTAGAGAGGTGTCCTTTTCATGTTCTGATCTACATCTGTTTGGCTTATAAAGTAAATTGTCATGGGGTTAACAGCATGACTATAAAGCGGTGTGTGTGTATGTGTGTGTGTGCGTGTGTGTGTTCACACAAACACCTATATATAAAGCAGAAGAGCATATATACTGTACCCTGAAGAAATGTGGTAAAATGAAATATGTGTAGGGATGATTTTGACTGTGTCAAAGTTGTAAATATTTTAGATTATCATTATCGTACATATATTTGAAATAAATTATATAATGTTTATATATGAAAGGCAATTGGTAATTGTACATGTTATACACAGCATTTAACAATTATATTTTCTTCCCAAACATGTCCCTGTTTCCTTAATTCTGTAACCTTCTGGAGTTCTGTATTGTTGTTTGATCCCAACTTCTGAGCACATGGCCACCAGTGCCCACTCACTCTGGCACAGTTCCCACTGGTGTGCTCATCCAATGACTCCTCCGATTGGCTGATAAAGTCTAGATTCGGTGGTTTCTTTTGAAACCTTCTTGGAGAAAGTAAATCTCTCCATCAAGTTTTTAAGAAAAGACAGATGTGATTTTTTTGACTTTGCTCAGTTTGCTGTAATGCCTCAAAAGTATGTTATGATCTTGTCCTACTCATAGCACTTTATTTCACTTAGAAATTTTTTTTAAAATGCACAATTAAGAGACGTAAAAAGAAATACTAGTAATTTTACATACATTTGAGTTTCGGGAAATATTTGTTAAGGATGTCATTTGTGACTGAGTCTGCTTACTACAAATGCCCCAGGAATGTCCTACTGGAGACATTGATAGTTGAGCACAAAACGCGCCTCTTTAGTACATGTCCCACTGGTAGCGAGGCGAGCATAAAGGCTTTTTTCAAGGAAGTGGAGTGGACTTAGAGACTCAGAATTCAACAAGTCCCATGATATCACTCAATAACAGATTGTCCAACCAGTGCTTTTAATTTTACAGTAAAAAGCCTTTATTCCATCACTAGGCAATATTACATTAAGAGACCCTGCGGGACAGAAGAGTTGGACAGCTATGGTAATTCTAATGACTATGGACATAATCTAAGCTTAACAATGAATCTAGAAAGGTTCTAGCTCACTGAGGCTTAGTGAGAGATTGGCATTCTGGTCAGTGGCTTAAAGGTCAGTGTCAGAGTGGTCTGTGGTTCTTCTGGCCCCTGAAGTTATCTAGCTCACGTTCAACTGTTCCCCCGTCTGGTGCTCACACTAGACAAGGACAGGTTTACATTGCTGAGAAGCCGCGGGCTTCAGTTCTGGAGTTACTACCCTTGAGTGAGGTCAGAGTACCAGTTTGCCCAGCTCTGGCTTTATCTGACACCTACCAATCAGTGTAGATGTATCACAGTAGGTTGTACAATGGAACAACACAAGGAAATACATTGCATGGTTTAACCCCTTTGGTGCTCGTGACGAGACCAGCTCGTCATGAGTCACAGTGGAGCTGTGCTCATGACGACCCGGTCTCATTATAACGGCGCCGCTCCGCCCGCGCGGTTAATTCCCCGCCTGCTCGGGTGAATTAATCAGTGGGCGGAGCCGTGACGAGACCAGGCCGTCATGATCACAGCTCCAATGTGACTCATGATGACCTGGTCTCGTCACGAGCACCGCAGCGCCACGCTCATCCCCCTGCACGTGGGGGAATTACCCCCGCAGGAAAGGGGTTAAGCACGCATTTGTTACCCCGCATTTGTTTACAACGCATATGCTTTTACAATGCATGCCATTGCCACGGTTTTATTTATATTTATTAAAAACAATGTATCGGATGAATGCTTGGATGGAGAGATGAATGAAGAGAATGATAGGCAGATCAGAGGAAGATAGATGGGGACAAGGATAGATTGAGCGATGGATCAGTAGGTAGGTCGAGGAAGAAAGAGTTAATGGATGGATGAAGAGAAAGGAAGAATGGATGGTAATAATAGGCAAAGAAGGATAGAGAATAGGAAGATGCATGCATGGCTGGATAGATGAAAAAGGACTAAGAGAAGGAAGAATGAATGGATGGATGAAAAAAGAAGGAAGAAAGAAAGAATGAAAGTAAGAAAGAGAGAGTAATGCATTGATGGATAGAGGGAAAATAGAAAGATGCAGACAATGAAAGAATGAATGGCTGAATATATGGTGGAAAAAAGGATGCGCCTTTACTTGTGCATTAGTGGCACTTTATAAGTGCCTGTAAAATGTGTAGATTTTTTAACCAATTTGTTTTCTTTAAAATGAAGAATGTGCCACATTTTTCCAACATGTGCGTTAGGGGTGAATAGGAACCACAGTAGGAAGCCACTGATAAATGTGCTTGTCTCATGGGCATCCATACTGACCTAGCTGAGAAACGCCTAACTTTTTGGCAGAATTCTTTAAGAATTGAAGTGTAAAATTAACCATTTGCTCAAAGTGTTTTGTAGATTTGCTTGGGGAACAGCAGCCGCCTTGAATGAGTGGCAGCCTCACTTTCTCATGCACTCGCTCCTTTCTCATTGGTTATGGTTCAAAGTTGAGGGTATTTGATAGAGTCCATGTTCTTTCCCCTGTGAACATTTTCTGTCACTGAAAAAAAAAAAAGTGCTTTGGGCCATTACTTAGCATTGGTTGACTTTATTGTCACTCTTGTTTTCTTGCTTCTAATTGGTGAGTGCTCACCATCCTGTGAGTCGGAGCAAATCACTTAATCTACCTGGGCCTTTAAAAGAAAAATCTGACCTTGTGTAATGTAATCTGGTGTTCATGTAAAGCGCTCTAATGCCCTTGAGCCAAGCTTGCACTATATACAACTGCTAAATAAATAAATAAAAACAATGGGCCTGATTCACAGAATGAATTTAAGACTCAATCCTAAACTTACTACTGTTTTGGTATTCACAGATTGCACTTACTACTTTTGGTATTCACAGAATGAATTTACTCATTTCGGTATTCACAGAAGTTAGGAGTCCTAACTTTAGGACTCCTAAATGCCTTCTGTGAATATCGAAAGTCCTAAAATTACGATTTTTCTCAATTTAGTAGTAGTAAAGTTAGGACTCCTAACTTTAGGACGCCTAAATTCCTTCTGTGAATACCGAAAGTCTTAAAATTAGGATTTTTCTAACTTCTGTGAATACCGAAATGAGTAAGTTCATTCTGTGAATGCCAAAAGTAGTAAGTTTAGGATTGAGTCTTAAGTTCATTCTGTGAATCGGGCCCAATGTTCCAGATGAGAGCGTCAGAAGAGGGCAACACACTGCAGAAGAGCCAGTCGTGAACATAGTATGACATTTGATCCCATGTGTTTGTGGGTAGAATAGCAGTGCGGTAAGGATTACAGGCTGGTCCTATCACGCACAGATATGTAAGTCTCTCTTCTCTCTCACTAACCGCCCACCTTGCAGCAGGAATGCTTCAATTACTTACCGGTAATTGCATTACTCTGAGTCCTACTCCCTCGCTTCCCTTACTTACAGAATGAGGCATCCCTGCCTCACCAGACACCCGTACCCACGTGATTTGTCACGTGGGGACTATATATAGCCCCCAGCCCCCTCATACCTCCTGTAATACCACACAGATCGAAACCATACCAAAAGGTTGGCCTGGACCATCAGGGAGGGAGGGAGGGATGTAAGTAAGGGAAGCGAGGGAGTAGGACTCAGAGTAATGCAATTACCGGTAAGTAATTGAAGCATTACCTCATCGTCCCTCCCTCGCTTCCCTTCCTTACAGAATGAGATGTACAAAGCCAAACAGGACAGCCAAAGAAGGTATGCAAAAAACAGGTTTATTAAAAAACACAGAAGACCAGGGGAAAAACCACTATTCAGGAATCATAGTGGAAAGAACCCTGTGTCCAAACACATCAGCACAGTCAACCTCCTGGCCAATCCTGTAATGAGAGGCAAAGGTCAGCGGGGAAGCCCAGGTGGCAGCCCGGCAGATTTCCGAAATGGAAGCTCCTTGGACCTCCGCACAGGAAGCAGCCATGGAGCGAGTGGAACAACCCTGAACCCCCAAAGGAGAAAGGTGTCCCCCCTCTTTGTATGCCAAAGAAATCAGAGAACGAACCCAACGACTCAAGGAAGGAGTAGAAGGACGCAAACCCCTATTCACAGGACCAAAATTAACAAAAAGGGAATCCGAGAGACGGAAAGGAGCGACCCGCTCCAAATAGACCAGGAGAGCCCTCCTAACATCTAAAGAGTGAAGCCGCACCTCAGACTCCGAGGACGGGGAACCAAAAAAGGAAGGAAGAACCAACTCCTGATCCCTGTGGAATTGAGAGTCCACCTTAGGACGAAAGGAAAGAATAGGTCGCAACACGATCCTGTCATCAAAAACCCGAAAAAAAGGGTGTTTGGAAGAAAGAGCACCCAGTTCACTCAGGCGGCGAGCAGATGAAATGGCCACCAAAAAGAAAGTCTTGAAGGACAACAGGCGCAGATCCACAGAAACCAACGGCTCAAAGGGAGATGACATCAAGGCGTCCAAGACCAGAGAAAGATCCCAGGTCGGAAAATGCTGCCGAGGGGTAGGAAGAACGTTACTCAAACCCTTAAAAAGGCGACTGACCAACCCCTCAGAATCCGAGAGATTGCCCCAAGAGCTCCTAAACGCCCTAATCGCAGCCCACTGTAAACGAAGGGAAGACACCTTCAAGCCCAAGGAAGCACCCTCCTGAAGAAACAGCATCACCTCAAACAAAGAAGAGGAAGAGGGGTCCAAACCTTTGACAAGACACCACCGACTGAAAGAACGCCAGTGCCGTAGGTAAGACTTGTTGGTCGAAGCGCGTCTAGCCGCCTGCAGAGTAGAGGTCAAACCAGCCGGAACCCCACGTCGCAGAAGACCTAGGCGTTCAACCTCCAAGCCGCCAAGCGCATCCGGCCCAGAACATCCTGTTGAAACGCCGGGAAGACCAAAGGGGGAGGATACAGAGGCAGCAACCACTCCACCTCCGACCTCAACTCCACCAGGAGAGGAAACCAGGAGGCACGAGGCCACGCCGGAGCCACCAGAATCACAGAAGCCCCCGAGGACCGGACCCTCAGCAGGAAGCGGAGAAGAAGGGGGAAAGGAGGAAACGCATACAGAAGCCCGCGGGGCCAAGGGCAAGAGAGAGCATCCACCGCCCAGGCCGACCCCTCCCGACAGCGGGAGACAAACCGGGACACCAAGGCATTTCCCACATCCGCAAAGAGGTCCACCACCGGAACCCCCCAACGCAACGTCAGAGCCACAAACAACTCCCGACGAAGGCAGAAATCCACAGACGACGGAATGGCCCTGCTGAGGGCATCCGCCCGGGAATTGGACACCCCCCGAATATGGATCGCCGATAGAGCCAACAGATGAGACTCCGCCCAAACAAACAACCGCCTCGCCACAAGGGACAGAGAAGAGGACCTCGTCCCCCCCTGCCTGTTGACGTAAGCCATGGCCGTGACGTTGTCCGTTCTGACCAGGACCACGGAACCCAGCAGAAACTGGGAGAAGGCCAACAGAGCCAGACGGACAGCCTCCAACTCCCTCCAGTTCGATGACATCCTGCTCTGAGCGGGAGACCAGAAGCCCCTGGACTGATGAACCCCCAGCCAGGCCCCCCAACCCGAGAGGCTGGCATCGGTCGTCACCACAACCGGAGCCGGAGGAGAGAGAGAGACACCCTTCAGCAAATGATCCCGAACCAGCCACCAACCCAGAGAAGACCTGATCTGAGGGGAAACCGGGATCGGAGAAGAGAGGGGAAGGCAATGGGGAGACCAATGCGCCAGAACATGAGCCAACAGAGTGTGTAAATGAAATCTGGCCCAAGGAACCAGAAACACCGTGGCAGCCATATCCCCCTGGACCTGCAGCCAACGTGCCGCCACCTGCACCGGACCGGACAGCAGAGACAGGATGTGAGACTGAATCTTGACCACCCGAGCCTCGGGCAGAGTGACCACTCCCAAATCTGTCCGAAACCTGGCCCCAATGAAGAGACGATCCTGGGAAGGAACAAGAAACGACTTGCCCAGATTGACAAGAAAGCCGTGCCCCCTCAAAACGGCCAGCACCAAGTCTGTGTGAGCGACAGTCAACTGGAAAGAGGGAGCATGAACCAGCCAGTCGTCCAGATAAGGATGTAAAAATATCCCCTGACAGTGGACCAGGGCCACCAAGGGGGCCAAGAGCTTGGTGAAGACCCGAGGGGCGGACTTCAGCCCGAATGGCAAAACCGCAAACTGGAAGTGGAAGCCGCCAACTGCAAAGCGAAGAAACCGCTGATGAGTCCGAGCCACAGGAACGTGAAGGTAGGCGTCCTGTAAATCGATAGACGTCATGAAGTCCCGGACCCCCACCAACGGAATGATGGACTGCAAAGTCACCATCTTGAAGTGAACGGTCCGAACCCAACCATTCACCCTCTTCAGGTCCAGAACCGGCCGGAATCCCCCTGACACCTTCTGGACCAGAAACAAAATGGAATAACATCCCAGACCTCGCTGCGCCAGCGGGACCGGAACAATCGCCTTCTTTGACAGAAGATCCCGAACCCCCTCCAGTAGAGCCTCCCTCTTGGATGGAGACCTGGGGATAGGAGTAAGGATGGTGCCCCAGCCGGGCGGAACGGCGACAAAGTCGATAATATAGCCTCTCCTGACAATAGTCAATGCCCAGCGATCCCTTACATCCAGCTGCCAAGCGTCCAGGAAAGACAACAGCCTTCCGCCCACAGGACCCGAGGGCGAAACACAGTCGACGTCAGGACTTCCTCTTGAAGGTATCCGCCGGAAGCTTGGGACCAGGCAAGGCCGAAGATTTCCTGGGCCTGAATTGGCGTTGACGAGCAGAAAAGTTCCTGGAGGACTGGCGGGAAGACTGAAAAGACGCAGAGGAGGAAGGAGCAGGATTCCAAAAACGGCGAGAACCAGAGGAAGACGCCTTGCCCTTGTAAGGCAGAGCATGCTTACGGTCCTTGAACGCCTTAGTGACCATACTATCCAGCTGGTCACCAAAGAGCAACTTGCCATCAAAGGGAATCTTAAGGAGCGAGGACTTCTCCGAAGAATCAGCCTTCCAGTCACGCATCCACAAGTTCCGACGAGCCAAAACCAAGGAGCCAGAGGTCATGGCCGCAGAGCGAAGAACATCTGAAGAGACGTCAGCCAAGAGCTTAGCCTGCTGCTCCATGTGGACAAGCAAGCCAGAGCAGTCCGACTCCTCCTGAACAGCCGTGGCCAGCTTGCCAAAGTCAGACACCAAAGATTGCGCCGCATACGCTGAGTAGATACCAGCACGTAAAGACAAATTCCCAGCGGAAAAGGCCTTCTTCAGCGCACCATCCACCTTTTTATCCGTGGCATCCGAAGGCGAACAATCCTCAGGATTAATAGAAGTGCGCCCAATAAGAGTGGCCAACATGGCATCCACCTTCACAGAGTGAGGAAGAGAGACCTCCCCTTCCTCCAGGGAATAAAGCTTCTGCAAAAAGCGAGGAACAGAGGAGCGCTCAAGGTCTCGCCATTCCCCCGAAATCAAGTCTTTGATGCGACCATGAAAGGGCATAGAGAGTACAGGAGGCTTAACATATTGGGGAAAAATGTCCTCGGACCCCATGGGAGCAGCAAAAGGAGAAAACCCCAAGTTCTCCCTGATGTGCTGGAGAATAGCAGGCACCTCCTCCCTACGCACAAACTTCCCCGAAGATGTAGAAGGCATGGCAGAGTCCGAAGAAGAAGAAGAAGAGTCCTCAGAGGGAGAGTCCACCGGACCCCCCGCAACACGAGAAGACCTGCGCCGTGGCTTAGCACCTCTCGCCTCCAAAGCACGAGACACAGCAGCCTCAATCATGGACTGCACCTCAGAAGCAGACAGAAGGGCAGAAGAATCCACCGGACCCTGGGACCTGGTCCTACGAGCCGGGACAGGCACCTCACCATCCTCATCAGAGGAGGACAAAACCCTCAAGCGCTTCGATGTCCGTTTAGCCATAGTGAAACTGACAGGGCAGAAAGCCGAGGTAAGCCCTTAAATAATGTGCAACCCAGCCCCAGCCGGGTAAACCAATAGAAACAAAGACACACGAGGCCACCAATAAAGAAGCCTCGCAGACACTGAATCCAATCACCAAAAACACAAAAATGTATAAAAACGACCTCAAAACGAGGCCCCTACCGCATAGGAGCATCGGGAACAGCCAGCCGAGAAGCCACAGCACATCCGCCAGCCGCCACCTCCATTCCGGCCATCTGAACCGGAACTACAGCCCCAGCCACTCAGGGCCGGTGACTCCGTCACCCGGAACCCGATCGCCCAGCCGCCGAGAAGTGCACCGCAACAACACCAACGCGGTGGGGAAGGCTTGCATACACCAGGTCGGCGCCGCCAGACCCAGGACGGCGATTGCAAGAGAGGGAGAAGCCCTCAAGAAAGTGAAAAGACCGCAGCTCCGCAGAACGGCCAGCGCGTGGGACGCGCGTCTCACAGTGGTGAGACAGAAAAAAACAGGAGGTATGAGGGGGCTGGGGGCTATATATAGTCCCCACGTGACAAATCACGTGGGTACGGGTGTCTGGTGAGGCAGGGATGCCTCATTCTGTAAGGAAGGGAAGCGAGGGAGGGACGATGAGGTAATGGTTGTTATTGTGATCATACATAACCTATATAGCACGTTTTACGACACTGGCACCATTGTGGGCCACATTTATCATTATTTGATGCAGTGGAATGAGGCAAGAATAGCTGCTGTGCTGTATCAAATGGGGACAGCAGGAATGCACCATGTTTACCAACATATGGCGCGTTCCGGCTCTCTGCCTGCATTGGCGCGCTGTGTGCTGCCTATCACCAATGGAAGCCCCCTTGCATCATAGGGCAAGGGGGCCGGCGCTGTAGGCAGGATTGTTTTTGTGCAGCAAGGGACATCATCTTTCACAAAAACAATCCGAAGAGGCATTTTCCGCTTTCCAAGTGTGCTGCAGAATGTGGCGCACTCAGAAAGAGGAATAAATTAGGAGATATAAAAGTATTTCTCCTCGTTTCACTCCCCTGGAGGGCTTAGCATTCTGATGCATTTCCAGGTTTACCTTTCATGGTGACCTCGTTTCACTCCCCTGGAGGGCTGAGCATTCTGATGCATTTCCAGGTTTACCTTTCATGGTGACCTTGTTTCACTCCCCTGGAGGGCTGAGCATGCTGATGCATTTCCAGGTTTACCTTTCATGGTGACCTCGTTTCACTCCCCTGGAGGGCTTAGCATGCTGATGCATTTCCAGGTTTACCTTTCATGGTGATTCTGAGAATGTGCCAAAATACACGGTTAGATGCGTGGGGACACCCACTCTCCACCCTTGGAAGGCCTTCAGGGGAAGAGTAAGGCAAGGCAGCCCAGGATTACCAGTCAACGCAAAGCACGCCTGGTGGCCGCGCGTGACTTACGTCACCCTGCGTGACGCAAGGGTACCGCAATCCTTAGATACATCTGGGTGTCAGTGTCTGAGCGCTGTAAAGAACAACTGCTACAATCTCATCTTTTATGTAGACTAAAAGGAAAACAATATGATCTACTAACAGCACTGTTGATGGGGCCTCAGGAGTGAGGCCAAACTTCAAGTGAGGCTTCCACCAATGTTATCTTTTTATTTCACTTAGGAAAAGAGACTATGGGGAACATATGTTATGTTATGATATGCTATGCTATGTTTTGTAATGTTATGTCAAGTTATGGTTTGATACGTTTGTTATGTTACGAAACGGTAGGTTACGGTATGTTATCTTCTTATGTTATGTTGTGTTGTGCTATGTTATGGTATGGTTTGATATGTTTATTATGTTACAGTACGGTATGATATGTTAGGTTCCTATGTTATGCTATGCTATGTCATGTTATGGTATGATAAGTGTGTTATGTTGCGATAAGATATGTTACGGTCTGTTACCTTCTTGTGTTATGTTATCTTATGGTATGGAATGGCATGATATGTTTGTTATGCTACGGTACTTACGGTATGTATGTTATGTTCTACGTCATGTTATGCTATGCTATGTTATGTTAGATGTACATGGCGCTGTAATACCATTTGCCTTACAATGTCCTGTCTTTAATCGCCTGCTGGGGACATCAGGCTGTTTGCTGTTCTTTCTTGGAGCCCCCATAAACCGCTCACGTCGCATTTGAAAGTGTGAAGTTTATTTTGAACTGACCCTGCCTTGTGCCCCCACCCAGTGCCCCAAAGCCGGGTGGGCGCTCTCGCCCTCGCACCGGTGCCCTGCGCCCCGTGGATGCCGGGCCTTGGGAGTCCCGCGTGGCCGCGTTGCCGGGAGCCCGGGCAGCGCCCCCACCTGGGCTGTAAATCACCCACCTGTCCGTTGTGTTAGGCCTGTCAATCACTGCCCTGGAGTGTGCGTTCTGTGGGTCACAGGACTCTCTGGGACCGGCCACTCGGCAGATGCCCTCAACTTCAACCCCAGGGGCATTGTATGCAGCCCGGACCCCGCTGCGCGGACAAAGGTGACCCTTTGTCCCCCGTGCACGAGGTGACCCGGCCGTGTGTGCTGTGCACACAGTGAGAGTGGGCAGGGGTGCGTCACCTGCAGGCTGCCCCCCCCCCCCCACCACCACCGTGGAGCCAGGCGCTTCCCCCTCATTCCTCAGATGTTTTTTTTTATTATAACTATTTTGTCTCAAACAGAACTATATTTTTACTCAATTTCTCCATCACACATACCGATATTACTAAAAATGTGATACACGAACAAACGGTACATAAATGACATTTTGTCATTACCGCTTCAGTTTGGGTACTTAAACTCCAGTGTAAATTTCGTCGACAACCTGAGCGAAAAACCTGTAATTAAAATACCCTGTCCGAATCCTGTCACTGAAGTACTATCAACAGTTTGATTATGAAAATGTAGATTTGCTTAGGTTATTAACAATATTGCATGTGCGTGTTTCTATCTATATTTCTTTATATTTCAAGAGCTAAATATACATATAAATATATTTTATGTATATATATATATATTATATGTATTGTGAGTGTAATAGTTCGATTTTCTATGTGAGTGGATACACCTGCGTTGTGTTTTCCTCGCGGTGACTATATATACAAGAGTAAAAGGGATGCCAGATTGCAAAATGCAAGAAAATCGCGATTTTTTGGTGGCGCTCTGTTCGCCCAAAACTTCAGGACGTTTGTGTATATTTCACTAGAAAAACGATAAACGTGTTTTACGGTGTTGTATACCTCTAATTAAAACTTTCGATTGGGTTTTGTTTTCGTTCTCAACACATGGGCCCTACCGGCTAAACTGGGATATTCCGGTCAGAACCACACCTCGGCGACAAAGATCACACCTTGCACCTGAGGGCAGCTGGAACTCCGGTGCCCGTATGAACACTGCAACACATACCTGCCAGAGTCCAGCTCAACCGTTGACCCCGATATATAGATTCTGGAAATGAAGAGAACTGCACCAGTGCCCAGACCCCCCCCCCCCCCCCCCTCCCCCTCTCCCATCTGTAATCCATTCTTAGGTATTGTTTTACCTTCAGTATGTGTGACATCATCTGCGGCCAATAGTTGCTGTTTTTTTTCCCTGTGCCGCAGCTGAAAGAGACACGACTAATGCCTCAGTGGATAATGCATCGACTGCTAAAATTTGTGTTTAACCTGTGTTCACTTCCTCATACCCCAAGTGCCCACTACTAGCCTTTCATCTTCCCGAGGTGAAGAAAGTGAGTGTCTCTGAGCTAGGTAACTTTACATATAGCGCCAAGAATCCGCGAGTGACCGTGCGCTTTACATGTAGCATGTTATGTCAAGTCAGACGGAGGTTACACGGGAAAGATGCAGAAAAACACGTGTTTGTGAGAAGAGGCGCTTCGTGAAATTGTACAATGCCACTCTAGTCACAGTGAGGGCGCAAGGGACGGTCGGTGTCCTTTTGAGATGGCAAACACGAAGGCGCCTCTCCAGGATGTGATGAGATTGAGGGCGCTTCTTCAGACCTCCAGCATTTGTGTTTAACTCATGAGTGGGGAGTCCGCGGGTGCTTATGGGCATTAATTCTTAACATAAAGGTGTTTTTTTTATAATTCCATGTGTGGCTGTGCACCTGCAAATTAAATATATATATATATATATATATATATATATATATATATATATATATATATATATATACTGCAGCAAAATGTTTCGAACTGTCGACAAACAATTCTTGTATTCTTGTTCCACAATTTGGACATTTTACAAAAAATTAACTAGACTCTCCTGTCGGGAAAACATGGGATTTTCGATTTTCCTCCGAAAAGGCTCGCACTCTTGCGTGCGTTGGCTTGTAGTGAAATTCCCACCCGACCCCGGGATTACCGTGTTTAAAATCCGCGCCACCTTGTCTCGGAAACATTTAGAAATAACAAACCGTTCAGCAGCGGCGGCTCCCCGGGGACTGCAGCCCAAGGCCCGTGTCTGCAGAGTGCTCCCGGACGGAGACGCACGGGTGTGGGAACAAGAAAACACGGGGATTCCGCGACCTCGAGCTTGCGCCGGGAGGCTTCAGAGCAGACTAAAACCGCGCTGGCCTGGCCGCACCTTGATGGGGCTGTCTCCGACTCGTGTCATGTCCATCTCACGACGGCTATTTGTTATTTGTGGTGACTTTGTCAATGACCTAATTGTATGTACGTATGTGTGTTATTTTTGTATTAAATAAATATGTAATAAATATATATATATATATATATATATATTTTTATATTTATATATATATATATAGAGAGAGAGAGTTATATATGACCGCCAGTGTTGGTATTATTATTAGTAACTGTGATTGTGATACTGTAGTATTGCTACTATTAAAAAAATAATAAACATGAAATAAAAATTACCCATATTAAATCATCAACAAAATGCAATTGTATTGCTGATGATGCTATTACTCTAGTAATAATATCGGTGAGCGTTGTGTCATTCTTACTATCGATATACTTTTGTTATTTTGTATTTCATATGTTCGCATCTGACACGAATGTATGTAATCTGCATATTCTATAGGTCAAGCCTAGCTCTGTTTTCGCGTCTCTGACCAGTTCCGCTTCGCAGCTCCTCGAGCCTGGCTCCTGATGATGCGTGGTCTGTTCCACTGTCCGCGGACGGGCGGGGGTGGTTGATCGTCACGGGGTCCGTGGAGTCCGCCTTGAAGCCTCGTCTCTCTTCCCCAGGTTGGCAGCGGTCTTTGCCCAGTCAGAGCCTTCAGGGACAGAGCCGAGGTGCTCACGGATGTACCCCGAGGCGCAACCCTCCTCTTCACGTGCGTGGCTTCCACCCCTCATCTCGTGGACACGTGAATCGCGCTGTAGATTCCACCCCTTGTCCTGGCGTCATTCTCACGGGTAGCTTCACATCTCCAGCCGGTGGTATCGACACAGCGACGGCGTCAACGGGGTGTGAACTCTCTTTGACGCGATTATCAATCACGGACTGATTTATCTATAACCTCTGAGTGTAAATCGATATATTGGGCCCTTTGTGTTGCCGCAGTTGTGAGTGGGGCCAAGCATTGGCTGCGACAAGTTATTCCGCGTTATTTCAAAGGTTTTTGAGAGGGGTGAGACAATAAGTGAGCTGCCCTGATGCGTCGGTCCGTGCAAACACTAAACACAGCTGCGCCGGTGAAAACAAAGCCCTTTATGCTGTGTTTGTTTTTGCAGTTTATTCACAACCACGAGCACTTCAGGTACAAACGACGATAACACCGTGAATGATTCGGTTCCACAAAATAACAAATATAAAAAATGTCATCAGAGATGATGACCCGGAAGTGATTAAAGAGCAGAGATACTCGACACTCGGCTGATGACACAGAAGACGCCCTCGCACACATCGAGGGCATTATTATATAACGGTGTAAAAACATATGGTTATTATTATAATTTATCAGTATTATTAATATTATCAATATTCGTTATAATAATTGTATTGTATTGTTCGGCATATTATAATATTAGGATTTATTATAATAATTATAGTAATAATAATAATAATAATAAGTGTGTATTCATTCACAACAACAAGTATAATGATAGTAAAAATAAGAATATGTTAGTGGTGGTGGTAGTAGTAGTATATATTATTCTATTTATTATTTTTAGAATTGCTCCTGACGCCACTGTTGTCATCTTGCATCGCTTTGAAGCTTTCTCCACCAGCAGGGTCGCCCCCCCCCCAATAGGGGCTGATATTAATATAATCTCCCGTAGTCACGCCGGTGCCTAGAAGCGCATCTCTCCTCTATCAAGTCCCCTCTGAGGTCACGTGTTGGACACCTGCGGGTGCGTGCGACCCCCCCCCCCCCCCTCCCCCCCCCCACCCCCTCCTCTCTCCAAGGAGGAAACCGAGGCCTGTCAATGCAGGAGAATATGAATGAAAAATAACTGTAAATAAAGTAAGAGAAAAAACGAAATTGGGAAAGGAAGGTCGAGAAGAGGTGCGGAAGCCAATGAGAGTATAAAGGAGGGAACACCTTGAAAAAAATCAGACAAGGGCGCGGAGCAGGCCCGGTTCTAGCGGGTGGGCCGGGTGGGCCAGGCCCACCCAAACATGAGCCTGGCCTACCCAAACAGGATCCTTGGCCCTCACAGTGAGGGCTTGAAAGCAGGTGAGTAAAGGCATTGGGCTCAAAGGGCTGTCTGTGTGTGTGCGCGCGCCCGGCTGAGAGAGCTTCCCGGGCGAATACACAGACACACAGACAGTTTTAAGAGATTATCGCAGCCGCACCCGAGTAATTCGCAGGTCTTTGAAAGACCATTTACATGTTAACGAGGCTTTGTTTATTTTTTCACCCCTTCATCTCCACTGGCGAAAGGCGACAACGGTCACCTTTGCCTCCTATTCTGCTGTGTGGATATTTCTTTTTCAATGCAGTGCAGGAGAAACGTTTTTTATTCCTATTCACCTTTCTTGACCCCTGCAGCGGCTTATCACATCAGGCTGTGATACAAAGTTTCACTAATGGAGTAGTTTAAGAGAATGTGTTCCTAAACTTTTTTCTTTTTAAAATCTGCACAGGTCCAGCACCACACATACTTCGTGTGAGCTTCATTTGAACAGTTTTTATCATTATCACGGCTGATGCAGTACAACAATAAGACAATAAAAAATGCCCAGATTACACTGGTGATTAATGATTCTGCTTTTTGAGGAGACGAATCGAACTCCTGACAGCGTGGGAGAACTTGCCTGGAATTTGCTGTTGCGCTGGGCGAAGCGCTCCTTGTCTGGCCTGAATCTGCTGCCGCGCTAAAAGAGCGCACCTTTCCTGGGCACCTGGTCCCCCCCGCCGCCGCCTACAACTCGCGGCCGCCGAGCGGGGGGACTACATCCCCCAGAGTTCCTGGCGGACACGCCCACACACGCCAGGCGACGCGCCCGGAGGCGCTCAAATCAACGGCGCTTCCCCCGCATCGTGGGACGCGCGTGGGCGGCACCGGGCTAAGCCCGGGCAAAGGGCGGGCCCTCCGTGGCCCTCAGTGGCCGAGGTAGGCCGGGCTGGGCCCCGGTATTTTTATTCTATATTAAGTAAGACTTCAAAATGTTTGCAGATGAGTAAACTGTGAGGAGACTTATCTGTCGACTGGCCGAGCGTTTACTACAACTCCCTGTGGATTCGTATTTTATTGACTGCTCGTTTATTTAAAATTAAAAAAATTCATATATTTTGGTTCTACAAGTCTGCTGCTAGATTAGAATTTTTCTACGCACTATGACAGCAAAGAAATTACGCTCTGGAAGAGTTCTAGGGGGGAGGTCATGTATAAAAACCAGATCTAACCCCTTGAGGAATAAATATGAAAATAGCATTCAACTGAAGGGACAGATGCAGTTACTGCAAATTTGGGAAAAACCTGTGAATAAATCTATGGAAGTTCCAATAATAACTGATGGTGAGATGATAACACAGACGGAACCGCAGTTTGATGTAGTGAAAGATTTTAATCATGAACTAACTACGGAAAAAAATTTGCCTCTCCGGCCTCAGACTAATGATGTAATTTTCCCAGTATGTTCATCCAAAGGAGACTACTCTGATCCTATTTTAACAAATTCGAAAGTAATTCAGCATAATGCGGTCACAGAAAACCCGGAGGATGATATAGTAGAAGTATCTATTCCGTCCAGTATCGATCTCGAACTTTGTGGTCGGTATATGGGCGAGAGAATTGCGAACCAGCCTGACCCAATTAAAACACCAAATGGAGCAATGCCATCAGGATTACTACTATATAGTAGCACTCCTTCTATAGCATCTAATGACATCCCCGCAATGCAGAGTGATTTGAAATCTCCGCAACTTAATCTATCAGGGATCCGCTCCCTTACTGCATCTGGTTACCCAAAAAATGAAAAACCGATTTCGGATTCTCTGATAGCACTTGAAGATTTACTGGCTTCTATATTACTCCTACTGGGTAAATTTGCAGTGAGTTCTGACTGCATTATGGACTCAGTTACTGAGATTTTGAAAGTATTACTGGCAAAAAATACTGAGAATGGGACTGTTCCCCCTACTGAATCTGTTACCCAAAAAGCCATGGACAGCAATACCTCATTAAGAAAAAATGCATTGGTGGGGATGACATTAAAGGTAGATATTCATGAACCTTCTGAGATCCCCACACCATCTTCCTTAAACAGGAGGAAAGAAAAAGAACCAATATTGAAGGAAGAAAGTCCGGTAGAGGTTAACCAAACTGCTGGAAATGAACTTTTCCCCATTTTTAATCAGGAGAAAAAAGAACCCGAAGGAATTTTTGTGACTAAGGGAACAGTAAAAGAAAAAAGTAAAAAGAACAAAGGGAAAAATAGGAAACCAGTTCGCAAATACAAGAAGAAAAGACAGAGGCAAATTATTTTTCAAAAGCATATAACAACTGAAGCGTCTGATGCAATAGAAATTGCAGATAGCTCATTATTGGATACTCCCGGAAAAGAGGCAGTGGGTCGCATCACCAACTCTGTAGTAGAAGGTACCCCTGTTGACAGCACTAGGAATGGGAGAGTCCTGTGTTCTGAGGTTAATGGGATAGAACTCCCTGCACCAGTTGATGAAGATACAAGAAATATGCCTACAGTAACAAGGGTACTTAATCCATCTGCTCCTATTTTCCGGCTTCCATCTGAAGTGACAACGTCCTCAACTATTCAGCCATTGAAAGATTCTACCCCATGTGTGGATATTTTGACACTGGATTTTCTTCCCTTATTTGATTTTTACCTAAATTTGAACAGATCTTGGTTGCTTAATTGCCTTAAGGACATTGAAAGCTTAAAACTCATTCTGTCAAGTGATATTGACCTGGTCTCAGCAATAAGGTGTGAAAATGGGCAACGAGCAAGGGTTACATTTTGTTCAAAAAAAATTGCTAACCTCGTTTTTCAACAAGCAGAAGCATTTCAATGTAGAGGGATTGACGTGTTACCCTTTTTTAATAATGGAAAACGTATTTGCTTCAGAGAAGGAACTACAAAGTTGGGTTCTAGGCAGGAAGTCCCGTCCTCCCATAATAAAGATCTAAAAATCTGGGTCTCAAGAGGTAAGCGCATGGTTTCTCAGGTACTCCCGCTTCCTGAGAATATTGACTCTCCTCAAATAGAAGACAACCAGCAGTGGAATTGGTTACCAGGAGTTTTATCGAATAACACATCGAACAGTTCACGACTATTTCAACATCTTTAACAGACAATTAAAAGTCATCTCCTGGAATGCAGCAGGCCTCTATAATTCCCCTGAGAAGCTCGATTTTCTTCTTTCTTTGAATGCAGATGTGCTATGTATACAGGAAACATGGTGTAAAAATATCCTCTACGGGGGGAAAGATTACTTTGTTCTTGAGGCTGCCGCTATACCTTCAAAAAGAGGTCATGCGAAAGGTGGAATTGCCTGTTTTTTATCTAACTCATTACAATGGCAATTTTCCTATTATACGGACACTAGTAATCTTTTCCAAGTAATAACTATTAATAATCTAGCAGCAGTAGGTAGACGGTCTTCACTTGTAATTTTAAACGCATACATTGCACCGGAAGATACTTTTAATACTGTCTTAAAGCGAATGTTTTCTTATATAAAACAATTATTAGAACTCGATCAGCCCCCATATATCCTACTCATGGGTGACTTAAATAGCAAAGTGTCTAACCTAAGTTTAGACATATTCAGAAACAAATCTAAGGAAGAAGCATATAATATACCTCAAGCAGTCTTTCCTAGTAAAATAAAAACTAACAAAAGAGGAAAGATATTACTTGAGGAACTTAGCTACTTAGAGGGGCTAATAGTAAACAGTAGAATGCCTTCTGACACCCCTGCTAATTTTACACATGGGTCATTTAGGGGTGAATCCATCTTGGATTATGTAATTACAGACTATGATACGTTCCCTTTTATTCAAGACATAATGATCTCTCATTCCTCCTTGAGTGACCATAATATGATCAACATAATTGTCTCATTACAACCTCCAGAAACTAACTCTTGGTCTTTAGTCAATAAAGGAGTCTCTATTAATCGTAAGTCTGGAAGATGCTTCTGGGACTTTAGCACTATGAAGGATGTACAAAATATTCTTGCCCAAACTTTATTAGAATTAGATGAATGGCAGGGTAGGGAATTTTTCCACTTTGAAATCCTTTTGCAGAAGCTTACCATGACAGCAAAGAAAATTAGAAATCCTAAGAAGTCTCATTTCCCTCCTAGTATATTATTACCCTTAAATAAGGAAATTAATAAACTTGTGAGGCAACAGTACCTTAATAGATCTAGGGAAAATGAGCGTAAGTTAGCCTTACTAAAAAGAAGGAGGGCCAGACTGAGAAACAAAATAAAAAGAGAAAAAGAAGATTCTCTCTGGATTAGGTTAAGAGAGGCCTCGACCTTTAACAAATCTAGAGAATTTTGGTCTATAATAGGGAAGGGATGTGGAGCAAGAACTTCCCCCATCCCCATCTCTATTGCGGAAGAAGTTTGGATTATATTTATATCTAGCTTATACGCATCTAACGGAGTAGAGGGTAATAACTGGGATCTAGCCCCGAATAGAGAGCATAACATAGAACTCCCGACCGAGAAATCCATAGCTTCCGTGATAAAGAGTATGTGCTCTTCCGGAGCTATGGGTCCGGATGAATTGCCCATGTCAATAACTAAGCAGGATGTCACCTCTTGGAGTAGGATTCTTCTACCAGTGTTTCACGCATGCTTCATATCAAGATCAGTCCCCAATTCTTGAAGGGGAAGTATATTAATTCCCATATTTAAAAAGGGAGAGCGGGATAAGCCTACGAATTATCACTTAATAGCTCTATTGGATTCTATAGGAAAAATTTTCGCCAAATGTCTTTTAATGCTAATTACTGAATGGGTAGAATTAAATGGTATTTTACCCCTGGAACAAACAGGATTTCGTAAAGAGCATGGTACTCTTGATAATTTGACATCATTACAGGTGATTGTAGACAAATATGTACGCGTTCGAGGTGGTGGTATATACGTGGCATTCATAGACTTCTCCACGGCGTTTGACAAGGCAGATCGTCCAACGCTGTGGAGAAAGCTTGCTGCATTGGGCATGCCAGCGCAGTTACTTGAATTGGTAAAATCTCTTCACTTGAACACGTGGTGTAAGGTGCTACAAGGCGGAGAAAGGGGTCTTTCTCAATCCATCCCTTCCCCGAATGGGTTAAAACAAGGGTGTATACTGGCCCCTATATTGTTTTCTTTATATACGGCAGACCTACCTTCTTCCATTGCAGCTTGTGGGGGACTAGCCCCGATAATTGGAGGGTCACCTATATCGGTCTTAATGTATGCAGACGATATACTCATCTTAGATCTAACCCCGAAGGGCTTGTCTAACCGCCTGCATGCATTAAACCAATTTGCAGAAGCACATTACATGAAGATCAATGCTTCAAAAAGTAAAATTATGTGCATTTTTGGAAAGAAAAAATGTAGGTCTGAAAATTATAATTGGGCTATAGGTGGACAGAAACTAGAGGTGGTTAAAACCTACACCTTCTTAGGTAAAATAATCCCAGCAAACCTAAGTGAGAACCCCCACATTGAGCACAATTCACGTAAAGCATTGGCCCATGGCATGGGGTTGTGCTCCTTGTACAATGCTACAGGGAAGAGACACTTTACACTATTTTTGGATGTATTTAGAGCAAAGATACCTGCAACTTTACTGTACGGAATTAAATTAGTGGAGTTAAAACACTGGGTATTCTTGCAAAAAACTGAAGGAAAGGTACTAAGAAAAATCTCTTCCCTTAATACAGCTTGCTCTGTATCTTCATGCAGGCTGGAATTCGGACTGCGAAGTTGTTGGGTGCAGGGGTTGATTGCTCTCGTAAGATGGGTAGCCTGTCTGTTTAGAGGTAAATCTGGTTCCCTACGAGAAGCCATTAAAAGGGAACTCTTGGGCGACTTTAATGAGTTCTCTTTGTTAGTAAAAAACTTTAGAAAAGCAGTAAGTCTGTTAGAGCTGGATGTAAGTACTTTGTTTTTACTTACTCCCTCTGAGCTAAAGTCTAAACTAAAATGTGCATCTTGGGAACTCTGTTATAAATTGGATATGCTTGCCCAACCGAGAAAAAAAGAAAGGCAATCGCTGCTAAATACATATATACCAAAGCTGGCCCAACAATACCTTACCTGGAATATTCCTCATAGAGTCCGTAGGTTATGGTACCACTTAAGACAAGATTTGCTCCCACTAAACCTCCTTTTTGCAAAGGGGTATGGTGTATCTCCAATATGTAATCACTGTCATAATGCTGTACAGGATCGTAATCATGTCTTGTTTATTTGTCCTGCACTACGCCCATTACGCTATAAATGGTTAAAACCAATTTGTCTACAACTAGGAATTTTAAATGTAAAAACCTTTTTCCATGCCCTTTATTTCCCCCAAATGAAATGTTCTGCTTCAGAATTTTTAATTTTTTTAAAGGTTTTTTAGATATTTATTAATGATACATAGGGAGATGTCAGATGATTGCTCGACCAGCGGATAAGAAGTGTTTCTTTATTGTACTCTTTTGTGTGATTTTATTGAATGTAATGTTGTATATTGTGCGTTTATTTTATGTGGCCCTCATTGAGAGCCAAAAACATAATAAACTTTTTGACTTGACTTGATTCTGCTGGAGGGCAATAATTTGTCTGTTAGTAGTTTTTAAATGCAGATGAACTGTATTATATCTGGATAGCTCAGTGGGTTACTGCCTTTGTCACAGAGATCCTTGTGTTACTTGCAGTTCAGAAGTTACAATCCTAACATAGGACAGAGACCAATGAACTGTCACCAAAGAGCTGCCTACAAACATGAATGGTATAGTTAGAGCTTCACTTTTTTTGTGATCTAATTAGAACTCCAGTCGTTCATTATTCTAATGTTGCCAAAATGAGTATGTTTGGGCAGATATACATTTTTATCAGTAATGCTGACCCCCATGGAATACTCTTTAAATCCTAAGGTTGTGTTTCCACAGACCAAACCCTCTGAAAATATACTGCCCACCAGTAGGGATGACATTTGTTTCATACACCTTGCAATCCTCATTGGCTTACGTGACATTCCCTATAGACTGATTTACATACTTGTATGATTCATTGTCCCTGTATAATGTCTGCGTGATGTAAAGTACTGACACACACTACACTGATATGAGTAGTGCTATGAGACAAATGAAATGCATATGAGAGAGGGGCTACGTAAAGATGAGGGGCAATGTTGGAGGGTGGCAGTAAGGGAATCCGAGTAGGAGGTAGTGGGAGGGGCTATGGAGCAATGAGGGGCACTGTTGGAGGGTGACAGTGAGGGAATCCGAGGAAGAGGTCAATAGGGGGAGGGGGAGCTAGAGAGAGATGAGGGGCACTGGTGGAGGGTGGCAGTGAGGGAATCCAATGAGGAGGTCAATAGGAGGGGCCATGGAGGGATGAGGGGTACTGGTGGAGGGTGGCAGTGAGGGACTCAGAGGAAGAGGTCATGGGGTGGAGGGGGTGCTAGGGAGAGATAAGGGGCACTGGTAGAGGTGGTAGTGAGGGAGTCTGAGGAGGAGGTCATGGTGGGAGGGGATACAGAGAGATGAGGGACACTGGTGGAGGGTGGCAGTGAGGTAGTCCGAGGAGGAGGTCAATAGGGGGAGGGGCTATGGAGCGATGAGGGGCACGGTTGGAGGGTGGAAGTGAGGGAATCCAATGAGGTCAATAGGGGGCCATGGAGGGATGAGGGGCACTGGTCGAGGTTGGCAGTGAGGGAATCCAAGGAAGAGGTCATGGGGTGGTGGGGGGAGCTTGGGAGTGATAAGGGCCGCTGGGGAGGGTGGTAGTAAAGGTATTTACGGAGAAACAGGTTATTGGTGTAGTGCCAAAAAAAACTTTTGCATCAGCGTCTGCCTCCCCCCCCCCCCCTGTCATGGTCTTTCTGTTTTTGTTTATTTAATTAGCATTCGGGTTACAAGGGCTACTGTGGAACATACTTTAAAAGTCCATGCTGATTATATTTACTGCTATATTCAATGCTTTAAGTTTGAAGGTGATTTTACTAATGTTTTTACCAAGGGAAAAATGAAAGTGGAGCCGATCGTGCCTGATATGGGGCTGGGGTCAGCTGTGAGATAAGGTGCACTGGAGAGGACTAGTGGATAATCAAGCCTGTAAGGGAGTGTGTTGCAGAGTCAGGGGTCAGGTGGAGGTAGTCATGAAGAGGGATTCTCCCTGAAGGCTCGTATAGAGGGAGCCCGATAAGTGTCACTTGCTTGATACTCCCACCTCAGAAACCTCCCCTTCCCATCAAAGGAACATTACATGGAAAAAAACACTTTTTGAGAGTGATAACATTTAGAAAGAGATTTGGAAAAGTGCGTTTTACTGCGCCTTGTAAGACTAAGAAGAGATTCAGGAGGGCCCTGTTGCAGGCCTGCCCAGACATATATGCGACAATTCGAGACCGCAGTGGCCCACCCAAATGCACCCATGGCCCACCCAAATTACAATTCCTGGAACCGGGCCTGGCGCGGAGTCTGCTTCCTCCCCTCGCCTCCCTCCTCGGGCGTGGACTGCCCCGACTCGTCCTTCTTCCCTCCTGCGCAC
The DNA here is from genome assembly GCF_964263255.1 of Lissotriton vulgaris. Lineage (NCBI taxonomy): Eukaryota > Metazoa > Chordata > Amphibia > Caudata > Salamandridae > Lissotriton > Lissotriton vulgaris. The sequence goes on from NC_141695.1 coordinate 1,702,952,185, forward strand.
TGCATGGCTAGTTCCATTCCTAAACTGTGGGAGGGGGCGAGAAACGATGGAGTTGTGCGTCACAGGGGAGGGCTGCCCGTGCGTAATGGTGCCGCTGGAGGGTGCAGGGGCCGTTAATTGCCCCGCACACAGACTGACCAACCCTACACCACCCTCACACGAACACTACTTCTTCCATTGCTACTAACACTGCTATTAGTATCACAACACCAGCTGCTAATATCACATATACTACCATTATGACCAGTACTGCTATCTTTACTAGTAATATTACTACCCCTGTTGCCACTACTACCAGTACTACTATCATTGCCAGTACTCCTGCCATTACTATACCTGCTGCTACTATTACTAGTGGTACTATCATTGCTAGTACTCCTACAATGACTAATAATATTACTACACATGCTGCCACTATTACCAATACTACTATCATTACTAGTACTCCTACCATTATTAATGATATTACTACACATGCTGCCACTAATACCAATACTACTATCAATATTGGTACTCCTGCCATTACTACACTTGCTGCTACTATTAGCAACACTAGTATTATTACTAGTACTCCTACCATTACTATTAATATTACTAAACACGTTGCCACTTTTACCAATACTACTATCATTACTAGTACTCCTACCATTACTATTAATATTACTAAACACGTTGCCACTTTTACCAATACTACTATCATTACTAGTACTCCTATCATTACTATTAATATTACTAAACATGTTGCCACTTTTACCAATACTACTATCATTACTAGTACTCCTATCATTACTATTAATATTACTAAACATGTTGCCACTTTTACCAATACTACTATCATTACTAGTACTCCTACCATTACTATTAATATTACTAAACACGTTGCCACTTTTACCAATACTACTATCATTACTAGTACTCCTACCATTACTATTAATATTACTAAACACGTTGCCACTTTTACCAATACTACTATCATTACTAGTACTCCTATCATTACTATTAATATTACTAAACATGTTGCCACTTTTACCAATACTACTATCATTACTAGTACTCCTACCATTACTATTAATATTACTAAACACGTTGCCGCTTTTACCAATACTACTATCATTACTAGTACTCCTACCATTACTATTAATATTACTAAACATGTTGCCGCTTTTACCAATACTACTATCATTACTAGTACTCCTACCATTACTAATAGTACTACTAAACATGCTGCCACTATTACCAATACTACTATCATTACTAGTACTCCTACCATTACTAATAGTACTACTAAACATGCTGCCACTATTACCAATACTACTATCATTACTAGTACTCCTATAATTACTATTAATATTACTATACCTACTGCTACTATTAGCAATACTACTATCATTACTAGAACCCCTACCATTATTAATGATATTACTACACATGCTGCCACTATTACCAATACTACTATCATTACTAGTACTCCTATCATTACTAATAATATTACTACACATGCTGCCACTATTACCAATACTACTATCATTACTAGTACTCCTATCATTACTAATAATATTACTACACAAGCTGCCACTATTACCAATACTGCTATCAATATTAGTACTCCTACCATTACTATACCTGCTGCTACTATTAGCAACACTACTATCATTACTAGTACTCCTACCATTAATATTATTACACCTGCTACCACTATTACTAATAGCAGTATCATTACTAGCACTAATACAATTATTAATGATATCACTACACATGCTGCCACTGTTACCTATACTACTATCATTACTAGTACTCAGTCACGGCCCGTGGAGGGAGTTTCGGTGGGGCGGAGAGGCGGGGCGGGGGAGGGTGCTAAAAACCGGAGTATGGATAATTGAAGGTAAGTAAACAATTTAATGAATAAAACGAATTTCGTAGCACGCTCTGCATCGCAAAATGTGATGCAGAGCGTGCTACGAAATTCGCTTTATTTATTAAATTGTTTACTTACCTTCAATTATCCATACTCCGGTTTTTAGCACCCTCCCCCGCCCCGCCTCTCCGCCCCACCGAAACTCCCTCCACGGGCCGTGGCTGCTAGTACTCCTGCCATTACTATACCTGCTGCCACTATTACCAATACTACTATCATTACTAGTACTCCTATCATTACTATTAATACTACTAAACATGCTGCCACTATTACCAATACTGCTATCATTACTAGTACTCCTGCCATTACTGTACCTGCTGCTCCTATTAGCAATACTACTATCATTACCAGTAGTACTACCATTTCTATTAATATTACTACGCATGCTGCTCCTACTACCAATACTGCTAATATTATTAGACCTCCTATTATTAATATTATTACACCTGTGACCACTATTACTATTAGTACTTTCATTACTAGTACTCCTACCGTTACTAATAATATTACTACACATGCTGCCACTATTTCCAATACTACTATCATTACAGCTCTCCTACTATTATTATTACTGCACCAGCTGCCACATTACTAATACTACTATCATTACTAGTACTCCTACCATTACTAATAATATTACTAAACATGCTGCTACTATCTGCAGATTACTCTTTTTGTTAAATGGTGTAAATCCGTTCAGTAGTTCCTGAGAAAATCAAAAGTAAAATCATAAATATACCTATGGACGAAGTAAGGTACACATAAACCTCCGAGGATCATACGCCTACCCTTACAAGCACGAGCTGCATGCTAATTGGCTGTCAACAGTCTGTCAACACTCCACACCAGGAAGTGTTGGCAGCCATTTTGTGTCTCTATAGAACCGAGGCACAAGAAACCTAACATAAAACCTCGCAAAACGTACAAAGGGGGCATGGTAGAAATACCCTGACCCCCTAGGCCTACTCAGGGGTCCCACAAGGACCCCCAAACACCAAAATTATTATTTATATTTTTTTAATTGCGGGATGCGCGTAGGGTGCGCGCATCCTGCAGATACATTTTTTATAAGTCCCCGGGGGGACCAAATCCCGGGGGCAATGAATAAATGATATTGGGGGACTCAAACGGGCCCCCAAGCCCTGGGGACCACCACCCCCCGGGGCTTTGCATAATTTTGTAAGGGGGGGCTCGGAGGCCCCCCAGCCCAGGGGTTCGCCACCCCCCGGGGCTTTATGAAATTGGGTGGGGGGTTCAGGACCCCCCACCCCGGGGACCACCACCCCCCCGGGGCTACTTAAATTTGGGTTGGGGGCTCTGAGGCCCCCCAGCCCCTCCTCCTGGAGCCTTCTGTAGGCCCTGTGGCCCCCAGTGACCTACAGGATTGAGGAGGAATTAATTCTCCAACTTAAAATGCGCCACAGGGCGTGTTTGCAGACATGTCACCTCAGGCCACGCCCCCTTCCTCACCACTGTGCAAACACGCCTCGTGGCGCGTTTTAAGTTGGGAACAAAATTTCCTTTCAATCATGAGGGCTCCGGGGGGCCAACTATCCCACCAGGTGCTTCCAGTAAGCGCCACTGCGCTGCGTTGCAGAGAGGTGGTCTAGGCCGTGCCCCTTTTGTTACAAGTCTGTTTTATTTTGGAACAAAACCCCTGGAAGGGGCACAGTAACACAGCGTTAAGCCTACAACCTCTATCCGAGGCCGGCCACGAAGAATGTGCAATAGGGCCATGAATTTTGCGTAGTCAAACTGTTTAACACAGCACCTTGCCTACAACCCCAAGGGGCCGGCCGCGTGCCTTAGGATAAGCTGTCAAAGTTGTTCAGCGCTTACAGAGCCCCAAAGACAGATCAGGGAGAGTAGGTGGGCAGTCAACAAACACAGCACTTATGAACGACCCAACAGAGGTCTGTGAACACAGAGAAGAGCTACAGAGGAGGGGGAGAAAGGGAAAGAAAAGAAGAAAGAGGCCAGAGACAAGAGACGGAAGGGATAGCGCGCTAGCAGGTTGGATGAGTTGGTCCGTGGGTGAGGGGTGGCATCAGGCAACGAGGGTCGGCCTCTAGAACTCCGTGCCCCTTTTTACATCTCTCTGCTACGCAGCTCTGTGGCGCTTACTGAATGTACCTAGTGGGCTAGTTGGACCCTAGAGACCCTCAGGATTGAAGGGGAATTATTTCCCCACTGATCCTGAAAAGTAATTTTACCCGTACTTACCAGTAACTTGAATTTCCTTCCATAGGATATCATTGCCTGCTTTTTGCTGAAAAAGTTTCTAAGTGTCTATTTTTGAAACGTACAAATATTCCTCTAAAATCAGCCGTACTACGAATTCCGATTTACTCACCTGTTATCAGGAGAGAACCCAGTGCTGCATCTTTTAGCCCAGCACTGACCCTGAAAAGTAATTCTAAGCGTACTTACCAGTAACTTGTATTTCCTTCCATAGGAATCCATTGTGTGGTTTTTAGTAAAAAAGTTTCGAAGTGTCTATTTTTGAAACGTACAAATATTCCTCTAAAATGAGACGAACTACGCATTCCGATTTACTCACCTGTTATCAGGAGAGATCCCAGTGCTGCATCTTTTAGCCCAGCACTGACCCTGAAAAGAAATTCTAAGCATACTTACCAGTAACTTGAATTTCCTTCCATAGGAATCCATTCAGTGGTTTTCACCAGAAAATTTTCTGTGTTGATTTTTGAAACTTACAAATATTCCTCTAAAATCAGCCGAACTACGAATTGCAATATACTCACCTGTTAGCACAAGAGAACCCAGTGCTGCATCTTTTAGCCCAGCACTGACCCTGAAAAGTAATTCTAACCATACTTACCAGTAACTTGTATTTCCTTGTATAGGAATCCATTGTTTGGTTTTTAGCTGATAAGTTTCTAAGTATCTATTTTCACAAACTAAAAATATTCCTTAAAAATTGCCTGTATGACTTAAACGCATTCTTTCGACTGCTTACAGGAGATGCACCTGTGCTGGATCAAGGATCCACCACTGTGTAGGAAAAAGTAACGTTAACACTACTTACCTGATAAGTGAATTTCCTCCCATAGGATAACATAGGTGATTCTATGTGAAAAAGTTTTTGAGTGTCAACTTTTAAAATACAATAATATTCCTTAAAAATCACTACTGTAACCAAAACGCTTTTACTGAACTGTTTACAGGAGATGTCCCAGGACTGAATCTAGGATCCAGTCCTGTGGTTAGAAAAGTAATCCAAAGAGTAACTAATAGCATTTGACTGGAAATTCACAATGAGCTCAATGTTGCATTGTGTCTGAAATTGTGTTCCGCATTGCAACAACTGAAACTACTGTACTTAAAAGTCTATTGCCCATTTCCAAAGTATTTAAACTAAAGTAATTTATTCTGAGAAGGTATATTTTGTAATGTAATGTATAATGTAATTATAATGTAATTTAAAAAATAAAATATCTAAAAATAAATAGTTTTCAAAAATTTTGTAAATCAGTATCAAAACAAATAAATATAACAATTAATACATTTAACAATTGTCATTTACAAAACCTTTGAAATTCACTGAAAAAAACATAGGTTTGAGGCATGATATAGTTAGGAATTAGCATTTAAAAAACCTTTGAAATTCACTGAAAAAAACATAGGTTTCAGGCCTGATATAGTTAGGAATTAGCATTAAAAAAACCTTTAAAATTCACTGAAAAAAACCATAGGTTTCAGACCTGATATAGTTAGGAATTAGCATTTGAAAAACCTTAGAAATTCACTGAAATAACAATAGGTTTGAGGGGTGTTATAGTTAGCTGGACATTTTACTCGTACTTTACTCGTACAAAACCATTCAAATTCCTCCGATATAGTTAGTTGTACTAACTATATGTCGCGCGCCCGCAATCCACTGCTGATGATGTCACATTTTACATCATTCATGACATGTCAGTGACATCACTGATGACATCTCAAATGATATCACTGATGACATCATCCAAGTGACAATCAGATACACATCATCATACACTAGCATAACCTTTCATCACTCACTGTAAAATACAGAGTGCCATATTTGAAACCACTGACACACCAATACAAGTTTCTAAACACTCACTCAGTGATTCCTAGATCTATACACACTTCTAATCACTTACCTATAGATTCACTCATACATGCTGTCAATGATCTATAGAACATTATCAAATATATTTATACACCTATATCAACATTACACACCAGCAAACATCCTAATCACTTATGAAGTCATCCTACTCACGTATGCAAACAATGGAGCATACTTACATTTACTTAGCTACACCCTTATACAAACACCACTTTATCTATTCATAACTCATACTTAGTGTGTTATAAAATCACTATTACAAGTATACAGTTATCCATACAGTCACTCATACAATCACTGAGTCTTATGTATACTTATTTATATACAACAACTGACACATACACTGGCTTTTATTTTTCTAGTTTGTTGGACTTGTACCATTGAGACATATATCTGCTCATCGCCACACCCATAAAGATATTCACTCACTCAAACAACTGTATAACATGTCGTTTTAACTTTATATACCTACTGAATCAAGTATTCACACATCTTTGGACTGTCACACACCTCCCACCGAACCACACATACATTCGCTCTACAATACAAATACTCAGTTAACTAATCAATAACTAATATAGACTTTCACATAGATAGTAACGAACTGGTGTAGCAGTTTACACAACAACTGACAAAGTGATACAGATGTTCACTCAGTTTAGTCACTAACCAATATATTTAATGAGACTCTATAAATTAGTCAAGTAAACAGTCAATCACACTGCTACTAAATCCTCCATCCAGATATTTATATTTATATATCCACTCATTCTTCAATGCAAATTTCTATACATATTTAACCCCTTCACAGCGGGGGTAATTCCCCCGTTGTGCTGGGGGGCGGGTGGCGCGCACAGCGCCCCCGTGCTCATGACAAGCTCAGCTCGTCATGAGGCACAGTGCTCGTGTGCTCATGACGAGCTGAGCTCGTCATAACCACACCCGTTCCTGTGGAACGCTCAGCACAGCAGGGGAATTATCCCTGTGTGTGAGCGTTCCACGGCTCATGACGAGCTCAGCTCGTCATGAGCACCGGAGCACCATGAGCATGGAGGGAGATAATAGATATTTAAATAACGAACTAAACCACATTCACCTAATGATGTCATCAGTGATGTCATTTGAGATGTCATCAGTGATGTCACTGACCATGTCATGAATGATGTAATATGTGACATCATCAGCAGTGGATTGCGGTCGCATAGGATATAGTTAGTACAACTAACTATATCGGAGGAATTTCAATGGTTTTGTACGAGTAAAATGTCCAGCTAACTGTAACACCCCTCAAACCTTTGTTTTTTTCAGTGAATTTCTAAGGTTTTTTAAATGCTAATTCCTAACTACATCAGTTCTGAAACCTATGGTTTTTTCAGTGAATATATATATATATATATGCTGAATTTGTTAGACTTATTTTTATTCCGTGCATTCTGCCTCCGGGGAGGTTTGTCACCTTCAAATGTACCATCATAGTGAACACGCCATCAAGAGTTCATGAAAAAACATAAAGATATATAAGCCCAGAAGACCTTAATTGGCTGCTGGACACCCCTCTACCAATCACACAATGTAGCTCAACACAAAAGATGCTACCATTAAATTTGGGGTAGTCGGAATGTTCCGTTTCACCCGCAATATTGGCAGAATTTTGGCCACTTTGCGTTACTCTTTAACACAGAGTTCTGGGCAAATTTCACCAATTGCTGTGTTGCAGAATTTTTCTCCCGCATGGCTCAAGAATATGTTAGCTGGCAAACATGAAGTGGTGTCTCCTATCGCGATTTGCTAACGCAGGCGGTTGCCCACGTTCACGAGGGCTGCCGTTCGAGTAGATTTGTTGACGCTCGAGTCGATTTTCTACTTGAGCGGCAGCAAAATCAGCTCAAATGGCGGAGTGGTCTTGCACAGTGCAGGCTGCTGTTCACGCTTTAGTGCTGCTTGTGTTACCAGCACTGAATTGCAGCGCAAGCTGCATATTTAACGCCCGTTGGCAGAATTCTACAACATCTTGCAGTGTTTTTTCTGTAACTTCTTGGAGTTCCATGGAGTGAAACTTTGCCCACCCCTCCATTAAATGTCGTGTCTAGTTGAAGACTTTTATTTGACACCAAATACACTTGAGACCATTACTCGCAAGGGGCAGTTGATAAAAAAAAATAGCTACTGTTTTACTCGGTGTGGATCTGGTCTTCACTTTAACACAGTTAAAGATAAAAATTTAACACGCTGTACTGTATTTTGGAGCAAAAAAACGCATATGTATCAGAGGGGAGTGTAGCTCTTTTGTTAAGGGTAAAACTAACCGCCCGATTCATCAAACAAAATTGCGCTCGCAAAGGGCCAGATTCTGAGAATCTGGCCCTTTGCGGGTGCGATTTTTGCATTTGGGATTCAGCATCCCAAATGCAAAAATCGCTAATTGCGATCTCGCAATTTTGCGAGGAATTACATTTAAGGAATCTCTATTTGAGATTCCTTAAATGCAATTCATCATCCAATTTTGTTTTGCGAATTCGCAATTTCTGGCCGCAATTTACCGCGAGTTCAGACCTCGTGGTAAATTGCGAGAACTCAGAAAAATGCATTTAAATGCATTTTTCTGAGTTGCATGTTACACACACACATGTCCCATGGTTAGTTTTACCCTAATGATGATGTGTTGTTGCAATTTGAGGGGTGCTACTGGCACCCTTCAAATCGCTATCTTATTTGCGATTAGCAAATTGCTAATCGCAAATAAGGAATACTCCCCATTCATTCCTATGGGCCTTTTGGCCCATAGGAATGAATGGCGAGTTATTCCTTATTTGCGATTAGCAATTTGCTAATCGCAAATAAGGAATATGTAGGAATCGCATTTCTTTATGCAATTTCTACATGAATCCCGTTTTGCGAGTCCTTAATAGCGATTCGCTATGAATCGCTATTAGCGGCTCGCAAAACGGGAGAATGATGAATCAGGCTGTAAGCCCCCTTCAAACAGAAACAAGGTGATGAGGTAAACAAACAGACACGCATACACAGAACACAAATAGAGACAGACGCACAACAGACACAGAGACACATTCCCGCTCACAGACCTACCTACAGAGAGATTCACGCAAACACAGCCAGACACAAATACCCACAATCCCGCACAAAAACACAGACTCACAATCACACAGGGCACAACCACAAAGTCACGCTCATAAGCACACATCCATGCAGACACAATCAGCAACACAAACACACACAATCACAATATTACGAGCCAGGAAGGCGCCAGAGAGAGTGAGCAAACGAGTGAGTGCGTGAGAATTGCCCGTGTGTTGATGCCCCAGAGGTGGGGTGAGTGTGTCTGCGGTGCAGCACCCGGGGTTCTCTCCAGTGGGGCGAGGACTCATTTTGTGGGAGGGCCGCCCCCCGCCTCCCGCGGTAAGAGCCAGGGTGGGGCGGGCGGGCCCGCTGGAGATAGGGGTGACAGTCGGCAATGGAAGCCAGAGCCCCTGGCCGGGCGGGGGCCGTCAGACGGGAGCCTCCGTCCCTGCCCGGGAGATTAGTGCGTCTCCCTGGCCGCATTCCCCGCAGTCCTGGCAGCTCGCACAGACCCCCCCACCCCCACCCATGAATCATGGGCTTGTCACCCCGCACCAGGCCGGAGACACAGAGACACCGCTGGACCACGTTTATTGCACTTTAAGTGGAGGGTGGACTGGCCGCTCCGGGGTGGTGGGGGGTGCCTGGGATTGCGGTAGCGCCATGAGGGTCTTCGGACCTCTCTCCCAGGCGCTCACCCGACACTTCCGTGAAGGTGAAGGGACACAAAGACAAGAGCAGTAAATACAATGTCCGTCACCCACCCCAACGTGAAGAAAACACACAAGTCAGCACAATACATATACTGCGTGACAAGCGCGGAGGACAAGAAATGGCACAGACGTGGAAATGTGTACTGAGGACGTCTATTTATAAACGTTCCCAAAGATAAGTTACGAGACACCCCTTCCTGGCAAAACATCAAATCAAATGTTACATCTCAGGGGCATATTTACAATCCTCTTTTCAAAGTGCGCCCAAGGCTCCAGTGTATCCTATTTTTAAATAATGTTTTTTTTGTCGATAGTGCTTCACACCTCAGGTCTGCCGTTTCTCGGCGCTATAAATAGCAAGTATTGATTTTGGGCAATGTAGTTTTTCTCAATTTAACGGCTTTGAGAGGATGAGAAGCATGTTAGGAGCTGCCGCATGTTTCAGCGGCGAGCGTTTAACTCCACGAGCCCTCCTGTGGCTTACAGGTCCGGGCAGTCGTGTACTCTGGTGATAGATTTGTGCCTCTTGCGTTTCCAATGGAAACTGTCACTTTAAAATAAATGTCAATCATTTATTTTTCTGGTATTTCCAGCTCGTCGGTGGTCTTGGGTGGGAAGCGCTGTTATTGGTGTTTTTAAGTGTCTGTCCCCCTACGTCACCCATCACAGATTCACCCCCTACCCCTAACCGCAGGCCTCGGCGTGTGATGGAGTGGGAAAACGTGCGTGTTTTTTTTAATCATAAATCACGGGGAGCAGGTCTGAGAGGTACCCCTTTAATCATCCTGACCAGGGAGCCCGTCTGCTTCTGAAGAAACACGAGGCGGGGAGGGCTGGCACCGCTCGCTTGGAGTACTGCAGAGTGCAGAATAAAAACACAACAGGCTTGGGAGCAGCAGAAACATTCGCTCCTGGGCTGAGCTCGACTTTTTATAGTTGCACAAATCCCATGGGTTGGTAGAAACGGAGCCTGCTGTGGAATAAAAGGCGCGCGCCTTTAATTCTGACACATGCACAGTTTTAAAATTCGGAGGCGGGGTATTCTGTGCCTCCAGGCGCTTCGGTGTCTGTGTTTCAATAAGGTATTTTAATTCTTCAGTTACACGTGTCTGAAACAACCCCGCATGAGCGTGTTTTTCCTCCTCAGTAAATGTATTCGATTTTAGAGTCGATTTAACGGTGTCATTTTTTTTTACATGGCTTGCCATCTGTTGTTAAATGGACAGTGGCGCAAATTATTTATCAATTGCTTTTCGTAGTTTTTCCCTCCGCCATGGGCACAGAACTGCTGACATTCACGTCACCCGATTAGATCTTTACTAATTAATTCTAACAATGCATTGCCCTTGTCTGCGTTTCTTAAAATTAGGCGTCCGCTATACTTGTTTATGCATGAGACCTTCGGATGCTTCAGGGCGGTTCGCCACCCTGATGCCCCTTGGCATTTTGGTACCCAGCGATCCCCTAATTCCCCGACACTTCGTAAACGTGCCACTGGTGAATGCTGGAACCTATTTCACGGGCGATGACATGACTGGGTAAAGAGAAAAGAGAAATGCTTTTTTCTGTACACCGGAAGTCCCCTTTAATTGCTCCCACTTTCTCGTCACCATTCGCCTCCTCTTTGAAACCTGTGACTCTCCCATTTTCCCCCCAATTCTCAGATCGCACGTGTGTTCTTCGAAATCCTAACTCTCTTGCCCGCGTTCCGGCCGCGTTCCGTCTACCCGCGCCTTAGAATCCGACGATCAGGTGTCTGTGTCTTCCAAGTTCCTCCGAGTGAATCCGTGACCTTGACTATCTCATAACAGATTTCCAGACTATTTAAAGTACTTTTATTTCTACCATTGCACAAAAAATTCCAATTTCACTCGAGTAATCAATCTTTGTTCGATTAATGCAGAGGGTGCAATCAGTGTGTATTTTACACTTAAAACATTTATTTGTTTGATTCTGTGTCTCGTTCATGCCTTTGGGTGTTAAGGCTTGTCATCTATTAATTCAGATTATATTCTTTTGAGTCATTCTTTGTTCTCTCTCAGCCCTCTGGGGGTGATTATACAAGTCTAAAATATGGAATTTCACCTCAGCGATGTTGTGTTTGAATTTAAAAGAAATGTATTGCCACTGGAGAATGCATAGGTTCAGTCCAACCGACTGTCACTCTCCTGAGGGGGTCTGCTCCAAAATCCCCGGCTACGAGGACAATTCATCATATTTATTATAACATTTGTGTCACGTATACAATGATGTTATTTCGATTGCTTTGCTCGCGGACAATTCTTCATATTTATTATAACATTTTTGTCACGTATACACTTATGTTATTTTGATTGCTTTGCTCGTCAAATAATGATTCTCTGTTGGCCCTTTAGTTCCATTTTTGAAATTTGAAATTATCAGGCAAGAGTAAGTTCCATCTTCTGTTTTTGTCAATAGTTGTTAAAGTTCACTAGTTTTCCATTTGTCTGCACACATGAATATATCCCTCAAACTGCACCCTCTTTCAAAACCAGCCAGTGGTTTGTTTCACTGTGAATAGTTATCTAAAAACGAACCAAATCTTATATAGCCTTATAGCCCGCCGTAGAAGGCTATATCGGCTATTAAAGGCCCTCTCCAGCGTTAAAGGTCCCGAGCCGAAGGCGAGGGCCTTTAACAAGGGAGAGGGACTTTAATAGCGGTATAGCCCATCTATGAAGGGCTATAAGGCTATTAGAACATTCTGCCACTAGAGGACAGAATGTTCTAACAAAAAAAACAAAGCCTTTTGGAAGCGTGGGGGGATTGGAATCCCCTCAGGCTCCCTGAAGCCTTTGTTCACAGCCAGAGCTGTGAGCAAAGAAACATTGGAATGTTGGAGCTCCAGGCTTATACCAGCCATTAGAAGCCCGGAGCACTCCATTGCTTTCAATGGAGCTCCCAACATTCCAATGTTCTAATATGGTTTCAATGCTCCAAAACGATCCTTTTATTCTTCTTTGCAGATATCAGGTTCTTGGTCACAAAGACCCTCACGTGATCTTTCTGCTGTTTTTCTTTCCTCGTCAAGAGCATGCCCATGGTCTGTAACTCTGTTATCTTCTCGCTTCTGCCGGTAGCTCATCATGCCATCCCATCTGACTGAAGTTTTACAGAAGCCTCTCTTTTTACTCAAATGTTTTTGGGCAGATATTATTTTCAATCTACAATGTGACTGTATGGTAACCTTTTTACTTAAGAAACTTTATTCGATCATTATCAGGTAAGATCATAAAAGTACATAAAACATTATAAACCATAGGGTTCTCCCAGGGACACCGTACAGTAACAATTCATCATTTCGAAAAAGTCTTATTAAAAAGAAAATACAGAGTTCATTCTAGGTTTCAATATATACATACACAGATGCCATGTTAAAATGTGGGATAACATACAATATATGATTAAAGGTTATAGGGAGCTAAAACAATAAACACCAAATACCAAGACCAATTATAATTCTATATACTCTCCTTTTTTTCATGCAGGCCCATAGAACTGAGGCTACCGAAAAGCAAACTAGAGTGTCGGGGAGTGATTTTAAAAAGAACAGTGCGATCTACATTGTTTAAAATTACGCTTTTTTAAGATCAGTACGATATACTCTTTCCTTTCCCTGTGGTAAAATCCACAGAAAAATAGTGGGTGGAGATCAGTTTGGGCAGAATTCATGTCACTGGGACAGATGGTCAATTCTGAATGATTTTCGCTGGCAACCCTAACATCAGAGGTATCAAATTTAAGTGGAACTGCAATAATATAAATGTATGTTGCGGTATTGAGACTTCCTCTAGGTAAAAATATAGGGCCCGATTCACAGAACTAACTTAAGACAAAATCCTAAACTTACTACTTTTGGTATTCACAGAAGTTAGGATTCTGTCTTAAGACAGACTTAAGACAGACTTAAGTCAGGATTCTGTCTTAAGTCTGACTTAAGACAAAATCCTATTTTCTGTGAATACCAAAAGTAGTAAGTTTAGGATTTTGTCTTAAGTTAGTTCTGTGAATCAGCCCCAACCTCCCTCTAACATGGATGGAAAAGGTTGGTAGGCAAGGGCTGACTTTTTTTCTGCACTTCTCCCTGCAGGTGTATTGTGCCTTCTGCATAAATAATGTCCACCAGCCTTTGCCTTGGGATGTGCCTACAGGATGTTGGGTCCTTAAATAAATATTTCAGCCCCATCGCAGTCAGTTCTAGTTTGACATCGTTTAACCATCTGATCCTTTTGTAGTTTTCTAGTCCTAGGCAGTCTCTTATTAAAATTTCAGTTAGAGGCACTGTGGGCCCGATTCACAGAACTAACTTAAGACAAAATCCTAAACTTACTACTTTTGGTATTCACAGAAGTTAGGATTTTGTCTTAAGTTTGTCTTAAGATAGACTTAAGACAGACGTAAGTTAGGATTTTGTCTTAAGTCTGTCTTAAGTCTGTCTTAAGACAAATTTAAGACAAAATCCTAACTTCTGTGAATACCAAAAGTAGTAAGTTTGGGATTTTGTCTTAAGTTAGTTCTGTGAATCGGGCCCTGTGTCCCTTCGCCAAATGGAAAGCCACAAAAGGATCGGAGCTAGTCTAATTTAATCCGTAATGTAGGGTAAGCCCAGTTTTGTATGTAATATATCATTTGTGGAAGATTGCGGGAGAGACTCCAGTGATTTAAAAAATGTATTCTCAATGGATTGGAGTGGGTCAACATGAGCCATACCCAAAAACCCTCCCCATAAGTAGCTGCAGACTTAGTTTTAGCATGGAAGATGTGTCTAATAGAAGCTTACGTTTTCACACCCATCCTAGACATAAATGCCTTCAGCGCTGTCAGGCTCCTCTCCATACCCGTGGCCCTTCTGTTAACTAGCCATGACCATGGTTTTTGTTTGTTAAAAGGTACCCCAAGGTAGGGAAAGGATTCAACCACCTTAATTTTCCCTGTTTCCATATGAAGATATGGGGCCATATGTAGGAAGCCTAATTGCGTTCGCAAATGCTCAAATTCACAGAATTTCAGCACTTGCAATCGCAATTAGGGCAATGTGCTATGTAGCACACAAAAAGCCACGTGCAAAATAAGGAATTGCAAAATTTGCGATTCCTTATTTTGCGATTGCATTTAAGGAATTGCAAATTGCGATTCCTTAAATACAATGTAGGAAGTACCCAAGTTGTGCAAATTGTAGCTTAAGGAATCGCAAAATACCACCAACTTCAGGTTGGTGGTAAATTGCGATTTCTTTGAAAAATGCACTTTTTGGCATTTTTCAAAGTGCCATGTGGGTCACATACATGCCCTTAGGGCATGTATGTGGGCCACATGTGCACACATGTTAATTTCAGGGGTGGAACAAGGTGTCCTATTGACACTCTTGCAACCCTGAAATTGCATTCTCAATTTGCGATTCTCTAATTGAGAATCGCAAATTGAGAATGTCTTCCAATTCATTCCTATGGGCCTCATAGCCCATAGGAATGAATGAGAAGGTATTCCTTATTTGCGAATCTCAATTTGCTATTTGCAAATAAGGAATAATTGGGATTAAAAATTGCTAAACCTACCTACATTTCGTTTTGTGATTCTCTAATTGCAATTCCCAAAAAATCACAATTTGAGAATCGCAAAACACAAATTACCTACATATGGCCCATGGTGTTTTATCTCAGACGCCACCCCCTGCTATAGTTACGAATGATTTTGTCCGGTTATCCTTCAGGTTCAGGGAGTCCATAAAGGCCGCATAGGCAGTAATGAGACGTTGAAGTCCTATCCCCGTTCTGGTGATCAGGACTGCATCATATGCGTAAGCCAAAATTGGAAGCTGGATGGAGTCAGACACATGAAGGTCAGGGGTTGCACCCAGGAGAGCTTTCTCCACGATGTTCGTATAGATGGAAAAGAGGAACGTCGCGAGGACACAACCCTGCCTTACCCCCCTTGAGTTCTTAAATGGACGTGTGCATTTCCAATTTTTCCCATATCTGTAGCTGCTGGATAAAATCGATTATTGGGAGATCGATTACCATTAGTCTTCTCCCTAGGATTCAGGGTTAATACACAGGTTAAAATGGCATGATCACTAAAACTAGTAAATTGGCAGTGTGTGTCTAAAACTACAATTAATGGAGTTAGAAACCATTATGAAATTATTCGTTGATTCCTGAGCTTCACGACGAAAGGTTTTTCGAGGGGAAGTCCTCTAGGTAATTCCAAATGTTAACTATGGCCATATTCCTAGTAAACAAAGTCACGTTGAGAGTATTTCCATAGTTACTGTGAGAAAATAAAAGAGTGGGATTCCCACCAAGTCAACCAGGCCTTAAACCTTATCTTGATTATACTTACATGGGTAGGCATTAAAATCTCCCATCCAGATTATGGTTGGTGCGTCAACTCTCTTTTTGAATTTTAGTGCTTCATCAATTGCCATACTTACCTCATCTACAACCACGTGCATTTTCGGGTCCAAAATTGTTATTATAATAATTTATTAGAACCCAGATGCCTTCGTTGGGGAGCTCAAGGATAAGGAGAAGAAAAAAAAGGGGCTCCTGCCATCAAACTTCCTTTCAATGCCAATGTGTTTGGGCTTAACGCTAGAAGACCCCCCCTTAGGTCTCCCTGCAGCAGATGCCTTTGTCTGAAATGATCGGAAACTGTTAATAAAAACAGGTTCCGTAGCCCATGTTAACTGGAAGCACGTGATGTCATTATACTGCCAACATTTTAGCCAGTGTGCATTACCCAGTTTACTCCTGATACCTGCCACATTCCAAGAGGCTATTTTAAATATGCTATTTTGTCCTTTCTTAATCTCATTGGATTTAGGAGTCACTGGGATGGCAGGGGGTACAAAGTTCTCTAAAACAAACCCCTTAGTTGTAGAAAAGCGTTGACAATCACAGTGATCTAGGTCAGAAAGTGGCACAAATCTATTCGCGATAGGCACACCCACCCCTGCAGCATCCATACTACTCTCAAATGTGACCCTCAGCGGATCAGGTATTAAATTCACTCTTGGATCCAGGGGAAGGGGTTGAAGGGGTCTATAAAAATAGTCTAAAGGGAGTCCCACAATCTGTGTGCCCTTCGAGGGGTATCTATGCAGTTGGTCTAAAATAGATCTCAGTGATCAGTGATAATTAAAATGTATTACTACACAGCCACCCTCCGTTGTTTTCCTGGATAGACCCAACCAGTCTACCCTTCTGGCCATGATGATTTGTCTGGCCAATGAAGGACCCCCTTTGTCCATAGTGAGTGTATGATGGGATAAACAATGCAGAGATTTGTCAATCAGTTGGATCGTAGTTTCAAGCTGGCCCACCCTCAGAGTCGGAACTTTACCCAGGACTAGCACAAGAGGGGGGATGCCGTAGGGAGGTGGAGTAACTGATAAGTAGAGACAGGCACGCCCAGATTGGTCCCCAAAGTAGAACTTTGCTGCATTGCGTTTTCATCTTTCCCTCTATCCCCTAATGAATTTACCTATAAATTGGTCGCAGACCTAGTCGGTATATTCTTAGGAAGTGGTTGTGAAGTCATGTCTACCCCTGAAATAGTGGGATGGACATTCGGAGGTGGATTTGTTGGGGGATAACATCAGAAAAACCTGCATTAATACTTGAATGACATGAATGGTTCTCTATGTTGGTGAGATCTTGAGAAGCCCCCTCCCTTGCCCCTGGGTCTGTCAATGTGACAACGCCCCGGCCAACCCCTGAAGAATGGGTACAGGAGGAATTACTTGTGCCCCGGCCCTCAATGTTTTTGAGTCTCTCTTCAATGTGTGTTAGGTTGAGTAATAGTGGTTTCAGGAGCTCGATGACGAGAGTCCCTAGTCTTTTCAATGTATCGTCATCATACATTGTGAGAAGTTAGCCTGGCATATGATATCCACTATTCTAGTGGGCACCTTGCACCAGTCTAATCGACCCTTATTCAGGGGCGTAACACAGTCCCCCGCAGCCTCTGCGGTGCGGGAAGCCTCTAGCTCACGTTTCGTTATGCCAGTGCCCTTATTGATGGTGGTTGTAAAGTCAACCTTATAGACAAGCTATCCTAGTGGTAGCATGGACCAGCAGTCATAGGCTAAGACTTCAGAGAGCATGTGAAGCAAGCTGTTTTAACAATTATAATCCCTTGAATACCAAATGAAAGGACACCACACAAGGTATATATCAAATATATATGTATTTATTTCTAACACAACCCCTCTGCACTTTTTATGAGGTCAGAGGTAAAAGTACATCACAAGTTATTCAATTAGCATACGATAAGTTGCACATATACGGTTATGCCCTAGGGGCCTCACGAACCATATACTAAGAAAGTGGTATAAGAACCACGTGAGAGTTAGACAGCAGGCCTAGGGCCTGTAGAATCGCTGGGACTACACTAAACAACCAAAGGTTAGGAGAAGTAGGAGGCCCACGGGAGACGTGTGTAGTGTCTAAACACAGTCGCAAGTTACTATTGACTTATAATGGGAAACGAAGAAGTTACTGCTTAAGGACACTTCCGGATGAACCATGATGGAACCCTTTTAAACTATAGTACATCGCGGTTATGCAAATGAGAAATTTAACTTTGCAGTAAGAATAAACGAAGTGATGGAATAGTTAGAAAAACATTTTTATTTTCCTAGATTTCACATCCCGTAACAAAGTTGTTTAAGGTGCCTCACTCTACGTACGCTACTGAGAAGACTTAAAAAGAAACCTCCCCAAAAAAAGCCTCGCCAGGTAAAAAATGATTCCAAAGCAATAAATGAAACTAAGGATCAGGAGATCAATAAGTGAAAATAATTGAGAATAATGGTGAATAAACAGATAGTAACCAAGGGCTTGTTTTTGTTTTTACATTATCACATTATCACATTTCAGGTTTGATTAATTTTCGACTGATTAATTTTCGACTGATGGTTTACCTGAAAGCACAGGAGTCACAGAAATACTAGTGATTTTGAGTTAATCCTATATTGATTGGTGAGTTCTCTCTTCTTCAGGATTCTGAATCAAATGTAGAGAGTAGCTACAGGAAGCAAATATTAAATAGGCACTTTAACTAATAAAATCTATATATGCAGAACTATTTGATAAAAGACATTAAGGAATATGTAATTTTATGAGCAGTTTAGCCTTACGAGATACACCGACCATGAGAGAAAAAAAGTATGCTTCTATATCTTTAATATTCTCATGTTCTTTTGTTTTCTTCTTCATTCTTCCTTTCTAATTAAGTAAAATGTGAATTTGAAGAGAAGACTATTGCGACTCAAATATGTTGGAAAACACAAATGTAACTACGTGTCATTTATCGCTTAAATGTATGATCAACAGCTTCTATCAAATGTATTGAAAAAATTCTGAAGAAAAATACATTCTTTTACTGATGCCATAAATTCACTATAGGAATTGTGTTCTTAGACCATGTCAGGACCGCTCTCTCTTTTTGTAGGCACCCTCAGTGGAGAAATTATTGAATAAATCGAATACCTGGCTATATTGTTTCAAAAAAGAATATCTGAAATTAAAGTAAAAGTTTCCCTTTTATAAGAAAATAGAATAAAAGTATGCACTATAACACTGTTTTATCATGCGTTCAGAAGAACTAAAAATGTTTTGTTCTTTTTAGAAAATTTGGCTGCAAAACATATTGTCCTGATGAAGACACCACGACGTGTCAAAACGCGTTGACAGATTACAGCCGCGCCAATAATAGATAGGACAACAATACTGTCCCTTGAGTGTTTTTTAGAACAAATGTTTTATCTTTGGATATCAACCCAAAAAAACTTTTTACTGTATCAATTTATCGTGTATACAAGATATATGTGTTTAATCTTTTTTTATCAAAATAATTAAAAAACTTTTTTATATAAGTATAACTGTTTGTGTTATAGTTTATGCATAATTTGATTTTCTAAAATAGCCAGTGTTTGTTCTTTGAAAATTGGCCTGGGTTGATACCTTCGCATTGGACCCTTTTAAACTAGGACACTTCGAGAGTCAAGACCCACAGGAGCACTGGAGTACTCGAGTTACCTCACCCAGGGAAGCCGGGTGCATAGGTGTCTTTTCGTGTCGGGTTTCGTCGTCGTTTTCTATGGAGATCTGCAAAGAAGTGCTGCAGGCGACCAGAGGAAAAGTGTCCAGGTGAATCCAAGGGTGGATTGGTGCTGTGAAAAACCTGAAAGCAGAGGGGACAGAGTCTGGGTCACTAGCCAGTGACCAGGAAGGAACCAGGATGGAACCAGGCGATGTTGCGTGCTTGAAGGTGAAGAAGGTGAGTTTGTCTCTTCAGCCACCAGGTCCAGGAGGCATCGACGATAACCAGGCACTGGATTCGAGCTGTCCCATAAAGGATCAAGTTGACTGTAGTGTCGGTATTCAGATTGGACCCAACAAACCTTGGCAAATGCAACCCATCCAGGATGTCTAGATTGACTCTGTTGCAGATCAGCAAGATCTGTGGTGCTTCTCCTTTGAAGGAAAGCTGGAACAAGCCTGGAGCAACCAGGAAAGCAGTTTAGTTTAAAAGAAAGGTCTTCAGGAGGCTCACTAGCCAACGGGCAAGGAACCGGGAAAACGCATCAAGCTGAAATGCAAGAGCGGGCCACATGCGGCACTCGTGGAATGTGGAGGGCTGAGCTTTGGTGCAAATGGTGCTTGGGTCTGGGGCTTCTTGTACCCCAATGCACAACAGTGAGGGTATTGTGGTAGTTGAGCAGTTAGCAAAATGCAGGATGCCCAGGGTGTCTGGTTCCACGTCTCTCGTGTCTTCCACAGGTCTCAGCTTTACTGTGAATGTGGGTCAGAGTTAGAGAAGTCTGAGAGTTTAGTTCCTGTGTTGCTGGGTCTTCGGGTTCCGGCGGGAGCATCAACAAAGCAGACAGGCAAATGATAAGTAGTGCCTGTTTGCACAGGGTGGTCACTCCTTGGCCACAAGGGGGATGTCTTCCATCTTCCAGTCAGAATAGAATGTCGAAAGTCCAAGAGTTCTGTATCAAAGTTTCTTTCCAGGATAATCTAAAGTCCTGGGGACACAGCTCCTATACTCATACTAAGCTAAGGGGCTGGATTACCTGCCTAGGTCCCTCCTATGGGTGGACCTGAAAAGGGGGTGGTTGCACCCCTTTCCCTTTGTCCATTTTCACACCAGAGCTGGGGCTGGAGTGCCCCAGCAACTGGTTTGAACCGGGCTATGCATGGAGCACATTGTGTGCCCCAGGCAGTGTCTCAAAAAGCATCTGCTGATGCAGCCCTCCCAGTTCCAATACACATCTGCCTGTCTGGCACCTCCCTGGACAGGAAACCTATTGTCCAGGCCTCCCCTGCCAGAGTTTTGCCCAGCAGCAGGAGGCCAGACATGTGTCTGTGGCAGCAGCATCCATTTTGTGATGCTGGGGCTCTGTTTTACTTTAACCAGGTAAAGCAGTAACATACATGTCTTTTCCCTCTAGAAGGGTGGAATGCTATTCCCGCCGCCAGAATTGGCGGCAGGGGTAGTATTCCAAAGTGTTTGACACCATACACGACATGTTTTGATCAAGCCAAACCAAAGTTAGCATTAACTGCGAGGATTGTAATGCACTTAAGAGTATATGGTATGGCTATATCATAGAACAGCTATAAGGAGATGGTTCCGAAAGCTGCAGAGGGGCTCAGCTCATGCTAGGGCACCCTCTCACATAAAATAAAGCATTCTGCCTCCAGGATTGTCGAGGCCTACCATAGGAGTGACTTATAGGTGCATATATGTCTATATATATAGGTAGATATAGGGATACTATATCTAAGTACGGGCTGATTACACCACCTTACCCAAGCTGAGTGATCAGCCTGTGGTGTCAGTTTGGAGAGCCAGCCAGGGGTGGCATAATACATGCTGCAGCCCCTGGTAGGCCTTGGATGCACCTATGCCTTGGGTACCTATGGTACACTATACAGGAGCTCACAAAGGTGATCCAATACCCAATCTGGTATGTACCTAAAGAACATGGTATCAATTTAGAGAGAGAATAGCTGGGCTGTGGGTCTGATTAGCAGGCCCACAGCCACACTAAAGTAAAAAAAACAGAAAATCACACCAAAAAGTGGGGGTGACCATAGGAAGCAGACCCTACTCTCCTACAGACATTCTGAGCACCAATGTCAGAGTTGGTATAGTATTCTCAGTAGAGGTTTGTCTGGACCTAGTTTCTCCATTCCCTCTTGACTTGCTTGCTCGAGCGGATTTCGAGGATTTTTGTTTTTGGAGTCCACCGTTTTTTTCCTCCTTTTGACTGGTGGCTCACTATTATTAATACACTGGGGGGTAGCAGCCTGGCCCCTGGTGACAATGTTGGGGCAAGATGTTAGTTCCAGTGGATGAGAGAGGGGGGCTTCAGGTGCAGATAGCAGATGAACTGTGGGCAAAGTTTGGGAGGTGTTTAGAATAATACCATCCATAGGGATACTACCAAGGGAAGAGCACTTCTGGGAAATCAAAGATCCCAGGGAGAGCCGCCGCTCTGCTAGCTCCATCTCATGTGTGAGAACAGACTCAGTCCTTTTAAAAAAAACATCCAGTGCCCCTACTGTCCCTCTCCCAGGTTGCTCGCTGAGACCCTTATGTTTGGCCATTGATGATACCAAGTTAAGGTTAGAAAGTTAATAGAAGGAAACAAGGGCATAGTACCTTGAGGTGGGGAGCACAGCAAGACCCAAAGTCCAGATGTTAGGGGGGCCCAGCCCAGCTTCCTCCGGGCTTGGACGGGCTCACCCTTAGCCCGGGTGCGCCCTTGCTCGCTTTCCATGCTGCTGGCTGGCGTTGTCCTCTTGTGCACGTCTGTGCACCATGCAAGTCGGAAAGTGTAGTCCCCCAATGGGATTGGCGGCGTGTGATCAGGGACCGGAATGGACCAGCAGGGAAGCGGCTATACCTCACTGCGGGTTGGCGTTGTCCTCTTGTGCTTGTCTGTGCGCTGTGCAAGGCGGGAAGGGTAATCCCCAAACGGGATTGGCGCGTGTGCTCAGGGATCGGCAGGGAAGTGGCTACACTGTGCTGTGGGCTGGCATTGTCCTCTTGTGTGCCTTCGTGCGCTGTGCAAGTCGGGAAGTATAGTCCCCAGCAGGATTGGTTGCGTGTGCTCAGGGACCAGCAGGGACAAGCAGGGAAGCAGCTAAATTACTTGGATTATAATTCCTTGGGCCTAAAAAGTAATTTTTGTCTGTTGATTGTTGTTTCTAGACAACCCTTTGCTAGTGACCCTTTGACATCCATAAAGTTATGTTGTGTTTTTCCAAGCTGTAATTTTCATAAGATGCGTAAATTGATATACATTTTTTGAATACCCCTTGGCATGGTGTTTGTAATGAATTTTAAGGTATGTCGTTTATGGTTTTTCTAAAATGAATAAAGATTTCTTGATTCTGGTGCAGAGCCTTCCTAAAACCAAAAGACATTGTCTGCAAACCATTTAATCATGTCAGTCAATATATAGCACTTTACAGTAACTGCTTCAGGTTTGTGAACAAATATTACTGACAAGAACCTCTATGGGCTCCAACACAGCACCAATCTATGAAAAACACCTATAAACACACTTGCATGTTCCATCAGGAATCCAAACAATTTTAACTGATACATTTAAACCGAAGCAATAAAGTGGTGACGGTATTGGGGCAAATTCTACAGCATGGCTTTTTAAAAACTGTTACATCAAAAAAGGGGGTTGCTGTACTGTTCCTCGATAAGGTAAAGTTAGGAGAGTTCTGACTGGCGTGACAGGGAGAGGGAGAGGGGATGTTATTGATACCCTGGGGAATCCATTATGTTGGATTGATTTGCCTCACACACCCCGAAGAGTGTCATGCTTCATCATCGGCGGTTGCTCCTCGTCGGGGAGGCGGTGCAACCCCCGACGGGCTCACCTCAAAGAGGGGCTCTTTGGCGGAGATCTTTTTTCCAACGCGCCTGTAGGTGAAGTGAAAGAGTGAAAATAACATCATGCTTGTATCATATGTTATTAAAATTACCTTGGTGGGTCCTCCTATGTCTATGTCTGGAGGAAGGATAAGGAAAACAGGTTAAATTGCCAATTTAACCTGTTTTCCTTATCCTTCCTCCAGACATAGACATAGGAGGACCCAATTTTAATAACATATGATACAAGCATGATGTTATTTTCACTCTTTTTTGGTCCTGAAGAATCGCGGAGCAACCGCCGATGATGAAGCATGACACTCTTCGGGGTGTGTGAGGCAAATCAATCCAACATAATGGATTCCCCAGGGTATCAATAACATCCCCTCTCCCTCTCCCTGTCACGCCAGTCAGAACTCTCCTAACTTTACCTTATCGAGGAACAGTACAGCAACCCCCTTTTTTGATGTAACGCTCTAGTACTTTGTACAGGACACTAAGCTGTTACTGGACCTTCCACCAATTTTGTGTGGTAAAGAGTGTCCTTCTACCTCCCTCTTTTTTGAAATCTTTTTAAAAACTGTGCCACTCTGCCCTATGCATTTTTTTGACCGACACATCCTTTCTCACCACTGAACTTGAAAATCTGCTAGCTCATTATAGGTGCCCCAAATTTCAATGAGAAAAGTAAGACAGACATGCTTAGCTGTCCTGAAAGACATTGTGGCCAAAGATTATCCACCCACACCCGCACGGCAATTGTCTAGTGACTGCTTCGGCATCTCTCCAGGCTGTAATGGTACTGCTGGTGTTCTGAGCATAGTATTGTTCAGGAGCACATGCCTTTTTACATGCATGCCTACTGGGAAGGTTCCATACTGACCCTTCCATGTAATCATCTGTTCAGTCTCATATAGCCAATCTAGCCCTTGGCTATCCTCAAATGTAAAATGTGTGTGAGTTTCACTGTGCTGTACCTGTATGCCTGGTCTGTCTTGGGGATGCTGTTTGGGTGGTTGTCGAAGATGGTGGTCTCTGTGGGGCAGATTTACTAAAATATATCACAATCCAGTGCCGCAACCCAAGTTGCTGGACGGCGTTGGTTGAGAGGGAGAGAAGAGGACTGCTTCATATCTACTAAGAAGTGATGTGTCTGCTCTATTGCAAGTGTCATGCACACCCCTTTGCAACATAGTGTGTGGTGCAAAGGGATGTGTGTGATGTCTAGCCTACGATTTGTACTTAGACACAGTTTCAAACTTTTCCCACTTTGTATGTGTGGTGTACAGGGCAGCACACTTGCAAAGTGTGAAAAGTTTGGGAACAAAAATATTTTCTCATTGTTTGCGCCTGCCTCAAGGAGATGCATTTTTATGGGAGCAAATCCCTATCTACAAATGTTAATAGATGCAGATTTGCATCGGAAACCTTGAGTGGTAGCATGAGAACACACATGAAATGCCCCCTTTACTCAAAGTAACGAGAAGTAGCACAAAGTGCTATTTGCATTTCTTTTTGACAACTTTTCAGCACAAATAACGTTTTGCACTGAAAAGTAGATAAAAAAATCAACATTGTGCAACATTTTGCCTAACTTTTGCAAAGCGTTAATAAATCTGGCCTGTGGCGTGAAGGGAGGGGACAGCTTTTGCTGGCTGGTTATGTCATGATGGTGTTGCGAGATGGATTTGTGGTGTTTCTGATGGCAGATGTTCTGAACAACACTATCTTAAATTTCGTAAAGACTTAAAGACCTGGCTTTTCAATCAGTAATCCCCCTACCCCTTTGTGCCCAGCCTTTCATCCGTCTGTGTTCTCTAGCGCTGGGAAATCTTTGGGTAGCTGCGCGGTGTACAAATGTAAAAAAAAAAAATAATAATAATAATAAGTGAATTGGAAATGACTGATTATTCTGTGATAATGCAGAGAGGCTTATATTTTGATTGGCTGGTTTATTGATGGTTGTGTCGGGAATGGTTTGCTCCTGAATTGGGGCTGGTAGGAGCGATGAGCTAATGAGCGGCTAGTTATGTGGTAATACTGCTGTGGTAGATAAACTGCCTGGCCATTTATTTGGTGATGGTGCTGCCAGTGATGGATGAGAGATGGCTGGTTTGTGGTTTTGGTGCTGACACAGGTGAACCATATATGTCTGGCAGGGCTGGGATAAGTTATGTGGTGAGGCCCCCAGTAGAGTGGATTGAATAGGTGTCACGGTGTGTTCCGCCACTGCTGTAAACACCTCATTGAGTGGTTGGTATTGGGCCGGTTGTGGCTCTGATGTTCTTAGAACTTACCCTCCAGATGTTTGAGGCTCCAACACTGAGGGACCAGCCATTCGGGAGAGTCACCCAAGGAGTAAACGGAGAGTAGGTGTTCACTACCTCTTAACACCTACCCACCATATACTCTAGCACCTATTTGGTGTAAAAGCTGTAATGCAACATGCTGTCAGCATGGTGATAGTGATGATTTGTGTGTTGGTCTATGTTAGCACCAATGCTTGTGGAATATGGCCATATGCTATTGTCACTTGTTCCCTTCTGAGTCAGCAGTAATGCACCCTAAACTATTGTCTGTAGGTGCACAGGGATGCCTCCTATGTTTTAATCTTTAACTTAGAATGCATGGCCTAGTGCTGGTGGTTCCAGTTTTCCAGTGATGTTATTTTTGAAGTTGCCTCTGTAGGGCGGCAGGGCTGCCCTTGGGCTGGTGTCTTTAGGGTGGCAGTGATGACTTATGTCCCAGTGTCTTTAAGATGACAGAGTTCATCTCTGCATTGTTACCGGTTCTTGCACCTGTCTCTTGATTGGCAGTGACTCCCATTTGTGTCTGTAGATGTGTCAGTGGTGCTTCTTGTGCTGGTGTCTGTGAGTGGTTTTCTAAACATGCTTGACCAGAGACCACAGCTTACACTGTTCCTGCTGCTCCACTAATACATTGAAAAAATTACAAAAAACAATTTGATGGACAGAATGTAGATCAATGTCTTACATTCACCCCAGTACAAGGATCTGGGCCTAAATCCATCGTTTTTTGCACTCCACACCACCCTGGGCCAGAGTGTACTGGGGTAGCTCAGACATGGGTCCCAGAGCCTCCACACCACTGGAGTCAAGCTAGCCGGGCTGATGAGAGGTGTTACCTCGAAACCGGTCCGGTCCTCGGATGCTTGATTCCGGTCTGGGAAAGATATGGCTGTTGTAGTTCGGACTGGACTGTTCCCATGGGGCACAGGGTCAGAGCTGATTTGCATAAAGCCATTATCTGACCCAGGGTGGTGTGGAGTGCAAAAAACGATGGATTTAGGCCCAGATCCTTGTACTGGGGTGAATGTAAGACATTGATCTACATTCTGTCCATCAAATTGTTTTTTGTAATTTTCTCCCTGAGTGTACTGGGGTAGCTCAGATGTGGGTCCCAGAGCCTCCACACCACTGGAGTCAAGCTAGCCGGGCTGATGAGAGGTGTTACCTCGAAACCGGTCCGGTCCTCGGATGCTTGATTCCGGTCTGGGAAAGATATGGCTGTTGTAGTTCGGACTGGACTGTTCCCATGGGGCACAGGGTCAGAGCTGATTTGCCTAAAGCCATTATCTGACCCAGGGTGGTGTGGAGTGCAAAAAACGATGGATTTAGGCCCAGATCCTTGTACTGGGGTGAATGTAAGACATTGATCTACATTCTGTCCATCAAATTGTTTTTTGTAATTTTCTCCCTGAGTGTACTGGGGTAGCTCAGACGTGGGTCCCAGAGCCTCCACACCACTGGAGTCAAGCTAGCCGGGCTGATGAGAGGTGTTACCTCGAAACCGGTCCGGTCCTCGGATGCTTGATTCCGGTCTGGGAAAGATATGGCTGTTGTAGTTTGGACTGGACTGTTCCCATGGGGCACAGGGTCAGAGCTGATTTGCATAAAGCCATTATCTGACCCAGGGTGGTGTGGAGTGCCAAAAACAATGGATTTAGGCCCAGATCCTTGTACTGGGGTGAATGTAAGACATTGATCTACATTCTGTCCATCAAATTGTTTTTTGTAATTTTCCAACTAATACATTTGGCCAGAAGCCATGGAAAATCCCTGGTGACCTATGCGAAAATACCCTTTCCTGTAGGAACCCCTATTCGCCCATCAATTGTGAACAAAAATTAAGAGGGGTAGTCGCTTTTCAAGCCCACCCAACTTCTCTTTCACCAATCATTTCTTATTTATTTGTACCACACAACATCACATCCCTTTTCCCTTTAACTGCATATTTTTACCTACAAAACTGATTACAGTTGCACATGTTTCTAACAGACACAATGCTGATTTTGCATGTAACAAACAAGAAACATGGGAGATGTATATTGGTGGAAGGATGCATGTATAAAAAGAGATACTTTTCAATAAGTCAGGGCTTGTTCACAGAGGGTCAACCCCAATGCACTCTTGCTGTGCTCTCTTGAGGACCTTGGACTTATGATGCCGTAGTTTTGGCTCTGGGCGTGGTGTCAAACATCATGTAATTTGTTTTCGCATAAATACATGAAATTACAATTAAAAAATGCAATATTGCATACAATTACTTGAACTGCAACTCAGTCATTTCATGCTGTATTTTAGAGTGAAAATCATTTAAACAAAGCACAGGCAACACCAGCCACTCATGTTCTGTTGTTCGTGTGTGTTTGCTTTTATCACGAATGGTCCATTCCACAGTAAATCTATACTGTGAATGGCGCGTATTTATGCGAAGTGCCTGCCACCTGGAGCAGGGAAATGTATGGGGGTATCGAGATATCATCGGTACTCACCCAGTGCACAGCCACCTTCCCCCAACACAAGGGGGGCCTGCTACGGGCCCCCAAATGGAATCCCCGCCAGCCTGTGAATGGCGGTATCCCCACCATACACCGGCTGGAGAGGAGGCAGCATCATAATATGGCAGACGGTGCCTGCTAGGCACCGCCACCATATTGTTGATGTAGGGTGGGTCCGCCGGGCAATCGTAAATCATAATGATCGCCTGTGGCGGACTCGTGGCGGACGGACTTTGTGTCCGCCAGCACACTGCCCGCCATTGTAATTTGGCGGGCAGAGAATTGCCTTAGGATAGCGGTGAAATCGCCACCTGCAAGCTGCCGGTGGTGGTTTCGCCGTCATCGTAATGACCCCCTGAGTGTACCTAACACGTATGTAGGTGCATAGACAAGAGTAGGAAAGAGTCATCCCCATTAACTGATGAGTGAGAATGAAGGACCCCGTCTTGGTCTCGAGTTGGACACCCCACAAGGGATGTCAGACCACTACGCGCTGGAGTGTCTGCGTGCGTGCAGGGACTTCAGCGTCTCGTGTCAGCATGGAAGCTTCTCCTCTGGTTTGCCCAGCAAAGATGTGGTATATACATACCCAAAATGTACCCTCAGGGGCTCTATCCAGATGTGGCGATGTGGCATGGTAGTTTGGGCTTGTCGGCCAAGGATGACGATAGTGGTGGCTTTTGTACAGAGTCATTATGCATAAGATGGTAATCCTGCTGGGATACTAAGAATCCTCATGCATAATAAATTAGGCTGGTTTTCAAAGAAAACCACACAAAATTTATTCGGTACCTAACTATGTAAAAGGTCAGCACCAGAACCGTTATGTAGAGCAAGGTAAGACAAATGTAGGTAAATGTTTGTGCAGCTACCTAAGCCCATATTGGGGTACATTGGGGCTCATAACAAGAGTTTTGGTGGAAACAGCACATGAGAGAGAAAGTGAGCATAAACAAGGGAGAAAGTAACTCAGGAGCTAGAGGGAGAGGCGATAAAGAGAGAGAAGAACACAGAGAGTGGGGGAAAGAGGCGTTCATGGGCAGAGGTACATGAGGAAAAGAGAGTGAGCAGCACACAAGGGAGAGAGCAAAACAGAACACTGTGCAGGGGAAGAAGCACAGGAGTGATAGAGCTGTAAAACAAATGCACTGTCCTGAAGTGCTTCACCAAAAAGTAACAATCATTGTCAAAGCCAATAGGTGTTGGCTTCGAAAGCTATTGGCTTTGCCAGTGTCTTTTGGTGATGCCGAACAGAATCAACAAGATGCTGTGCAACGTCACAACATTTTAAAAAAGTTGTGATGATGTGGGAGTCATTTTGTTTTTATTTACTCATCTGAGTGAGCTTGCAAAACAAGGCTGACAACATGGATCACTAGAGGGCAAATATATGGGGGGAGGCAGTAAGCACAGGAGGTAGGCAGCTGGAAACCCCAAGCACTCTCATGGAGTGCTTAAGCAAAACCAAAACAGTAGTGAGCCAAAGGATAGTAAGGAGGCTGTGCTCTTTGGGAGAAACAAGCACAAGATGGAAAAGGAAAGTCGCCAAATAGGAAGCAATTAAATAAGAGTGGCAATAAAGCCAGCCAGTGGTAAGCAGTAGGCGGGCTATAAGCCCCCTGTAGGATCATGGTAAGACACAATAGTGCTTCACAACGAGACAGCTTGTGTTGTCTGGTAAGTGAGACCTAAAAGAAAAATGTAGCAAGAGAGGCGAAGTAGAGGCAGAAGGGAGATAGAGAAAAGTAAAAACATAGAAGAGATAGAGAAAGTCATAGTGTGAAGGAAGAAAGACAGGGGGCATTGTCAGAAAGAAAGCAGCAGGGAGATAGAAAGAGGAAAAGGTAAATAAAGCGGGGAGGTAAAGATGGCTTAGCCCAAGAGATAGAAGGGTAGGTGCATAGAGATGTGATGATCGATAGAAAGACACAGAGAGAGCGGCGAGAAAGAAGATATGAGGTGAAGTGAAATGAGTGACAAGAAACAACAACTCTTTATTTAAAGCCATCAAGTACTTGGATACTCGAGGATTAAACCTGGTCGTGACAGTAGTACACATTACCGGGCATATGTACAAGAAATTATCGCCACAGGAACGTCACTTTTTGTGAAGTTCCTGTGGTGATAATACCTTTGCCTTATTTACAATGCAGAGTTAAGCCACTAATCGTGGCTTAACGCCACCTTGTAAATAAGGCCACTTTAAAGCTACACTTGGGGGCAATGGGGTTGAGGTGGGTGTTCCTCTGGAACACCCATTGATTTTGACGCTGCCCACTATTTAAAAGGGTAGCGTAAATATGGGGCAAGCCAAAAGTCACCAGGGAAAACATGGTCTTAGCATGACGAAATGAGGAGAAATGTTCAATTTCTCCTTGTTTTTGCTTTATCCATGTGTGCTACATTGTGCAGCACACATAGCACCAGCAAATCGCCATGAATTATTGTTTAGGTGCAATCATTAAAAAAATTATGGTTTGCAACTTCTATGTGTGCTACACAATGCAGCCCACGTAGGAGTTACAAATCACCATTAGTGATTTCTTATCTTCAAGAAGGGACACCTTCTTATACATAAACAATCATTCCCTCAATGCAGGCCCCCTTGCATTATGGTGCAAGGGTCTCTGCGTTGGCGCTATGCAGCTGAATTGAGCGCCAGCGCCAGGGAAAATGCGAGGATGTGCCGTACAATTGTAAATACAGCGACTGGCCAACATACCCAAATACAGAAAGACACGGACTGGAGGCCGACGTTTTTCCGTTAAGGCATCTGCCGGGTGGAACTCCCTCCCCCGCACCCTTAGACTGGAACCCAGCTATCTGACCTTCAGAAAAAAATTGAAAACACTCTTATTCCCAAAATAAAGTCCCTTCTCTTTCTCCCCTCTCCTTGGATAATACAATCAATATAGCGCAGGGATGCCCTCGGGTCACCAGGCGCGCTACAAATCGTTAAATAAATAAATAAATAAAATCCCTGTGTTTTCAGAATGGCGGAGAGTGGCATTAGCAATTTATGCTTAAAGCCACGCTTCGGCATTCTCTTGTAAATATGCCCCAAAGTAACTAAGAAGCACGTGTGTTGAGCAGTCCAATCACCGTATTTACAGCGGGCCTTCCCCACTGTGCCCATGCCTTGACATTTCCCAGGTTTAATAAAGTGTTCACAAAAGAGCTGAAATGCACTGCACATTCTAAGGAAAATAATTTAATTTGATAAATGTCTGTCATTCTAGTCTTTCTTTCTATTTTGTCATGTATGCTGTGCAGGCGGGCTCACATTTCAGTCTGTCCTCTATGTCTAGACCGTTTCTAGCACCGATTAGTACTAAACGTTTTGGATAAGGGATGCCAAATTATGCTTTGATTTGGCTCTGTCAGTTCAGATATCTTAAAAATAATTTCAAAACTTTCTCTTGCCATCCCTAAACCACTCACTTATCTGCCGATGTCATTAATCAGGTGGGCAGTTAACCCCGTCTGACCTTTGTACCAATATCAAGTTGCACTGACTCCTGCAAACCTTCTCACTTTTACACACATATTTAATCAACTTTCCAGGAACATTAATCACAGCTGTGCTGATCAGTTTCACTTTTATAACAATTCTTTACGGAACAATGTGCTGCACAAAACTGATATTTTATTTTACAAGACTATTTATGTTTTGAAATGTTTATGATCAGAAGTAAATAATGCGTGGCATTTATCCTTGGCTGGTGAAATGCAACAGACTCTTACTTTTTCAAAGAAACATAGATTAATAAGCTCCAGTTCCAGTAACTACACCCACCCTATGAGCTCAGAGGAGTTTGATCCTGTTTCATAGTCAGCAAAACGTATGACAACTTAGTGTTGTTATGGTAAATTTATGGTCAATTGAATTCTGAAAACCTTAAGGCCTACATGATGTGCTCCGTCTAAGTAAAAAAAAATAGACTTGATGAAGTCCAATGCACAAGAAGCAATGGACAATCATGCGTAAGCCCTGAGGGCCACTGTGATATGGAATGTGACACAGAGCTGGGCTCAGTGGTCTGGAGAGGCACACTATGGGGCATAGTTACAATAAAATGTCGTATGCGGAACTGCGCCAAATTTGGCAACGCTGTGTTCTAACATTTTGTAAATGCAGTTATGCATCATATTCACAAGAATACGGTGCACCCTTGTGTTTCCCCTTGCATTGGTCCAAATAAGCTGCCTAGTTCCAGCACAGCCACCCTGCCGCCATGTTGAAGAGACGATTGTTTGCACCTAAACAATTTATTATGCCGATTTGCTTTTTCTATGTGTGAATTCATAATTTCTCCTCGTATCACCATTCTACCACCTGGTATTCCATTGCATCAGTTTTTGGTGTTGCCTCAGCATTGTAAATCTGGGGCAGTGACACCATTTGTGAGCGGGAAAAAGCCTTTTGGGATGTATCATCCCAAAAGGCCATCGCAAAATAAGGAATCCCAAAATTAGCAAATCCCTATTTAGCGAACACATTTAGGGAATGGCAAATTTTGATTCCTTAAATGCAACTTTGCTAGCACCCAGAATTTGCGATCTGGCCGTAAGGAATTGCAAATTGCCACCAACTTCAAGTTGGTGGTAATTTGCGATTTCCTAGAAAAATTCACTTTTTTACATTTTTCTAAGTGCCACTTAGGGCATGTATGTGCGCCACATGTGCACACATGCATATTTCAGGAGGGCTACAGGGTGTCCTTTTGGCACCCTTGCACCCTTGAAATTGCTTGCATAATTTGTGAGTATCTAATGGGTACTCGCAAATTGTAAATGCAAGTCCCATTAATTTCTATGGGCCTCTTGGCCCAAAGAAATGATTGGGAAGCCATTCCTTATTTACGACTCGCAATTTGCGAGTCGCAAATAAGGAATGAGTAGGAATTGCAATTTTATTTTTTTCTCTTTTTTCTATTTTATAAATATATATGCAGTACAAAGGATCAAAAATCTGGATAATTCATTACGTCACCCCCAACCCCCCCCAAAATCCCAGCGACAAATACCGTACATTTTACAAGCAGTGGGAATTCAAAAACACAGATTTACACTACTTTTGTATTCTCCCACACAAGTGTCTATCCATCTAAGCAATCATTAGCTTTTGATGACATTGAATAGAAAGTGAAAAAAATAGGGACAATCAAAAACTCAACATGAGAAATACATTAGGCGAGCCCTAAGAAGTGATTTGTCTAAGCCACCTGGTTAAAGGCTCCCATATCTCTAAGCCTTTTTTTTAGCCCGTATGCTTTTTTGGCATAGATGGTGCTCTCCAGTTTACAAGTTGCTATCAGTCAAGCCAGCCATTGCGAAAACATTGAGGGATTTGGATCTATCCAGTGGGAAGCTATACAGATCCTAAGAATGGTAATAGCTACAAATGATAAAGCTCCCCCATTCCTTCTGTTCAATGTTTCTTAAACCCAACATAATAATTACTGGAGTTAGTTGAATGTCCCGCAATAAAACGCTGCCCAGGAACTGCTGTACTTTATTCACTAGAGGTTCTAACTTCACGCGGGTGGCGAACATATGTACCAAGTCTGCACTTAACTTAGAACATCTAGGACATAATGTTCCACTACTGGTTCCCTATTTAGCAATTCTGCTGGGAGTTATATATGAGAAGAATCCTATCTTATAAAATTGAGCCAGTAGTTTGGCTGACAACAGATTGCTCTGAGCAGAGCTCAGTGCGAGACAAAAGGTGTTACGGGGGGACATTCAGTTTCTGCTGCCATTTTTCATCTACCTTTCCCAGGTCATCGGGCATTTGACTATTTAATATTGAGTAAATATACCCAATCTGTGGTGGAACTAAACCCTGCAATTTGTCAATAAGATGTAGCTTTGCAAAACCTGCCAACCCTCCCGACTTACGGGACAAGAAGTCTTTTATGGCGTGATATAAGAAAGTCTGTTTATCATTCAGGTTGTAATGAGTTCTAAGGTCATTAAAAGGCTGAACTCCTTCAGAAGTCAATAAGTCCCCCACCTTTAAAATACCTGTTTTATACCATTTTTGGAGATACGTCTTCCCGAAAATGATTGGTCTGTTAATATTATTATACTAGCAGCCCGTCCCTACCTTGTCCGGGAGCATTCAGGCTTCTCCTACCCCTGCCTCCCCCGACATTGCCCAGCAGCCCGTGCCACTGCCCGCCCCGTCCCCCGCCTGGCTCGACACCCGACTGCCCCGACATTGTCCCCGGAGCCTTACCTCAGCCGCCGCTCTTCAGTTCACCGCTCTGTGCCGTACTGCTCCTTACCGCCTGTCCGCCGCCGCTCCTCCCCCGCGCCATGTCTGCCTCTCCGCTGCTCGCACCGCCGCTGGCCTGTCCACTGCTCCTCACGTCACCGCTCCTCCCCCGCGCCATGTCCGCCGCTCCTCCCCGTGCTCCTGACGTGAGCACGCACGTCGCGGCCGGCGCTACTTTGGAGGGACTACTTTTTTTTTAATATAAAGTTTATAAATAACGTTTATTTTTTATATCTATATAGCCTATAACCATCTACACACCCTGACGATTTCAACGGTGTATCGGGTGTGTACATTGGTGCTGTGGTTCCCGAGTTTACCTGCCTCAAAGCCTGAAAGTTCTTACTTTATTATAGTAGTATAGATATAGGTGTATAGTAGTTTAGTCTGCCCAGTCCAAAAAGTCTACGTACTTGGCAAAGACCCTGGCCCGCTTATAGTAGCCGAACTCTAGTTGCCTCCAAAAACAGCCTTGCGCCTCCTCCCCGAGTAGGGATATATAGGGAGATGGAAGTCCTGAAGTACTCGTATCAGAATGTTCATGCAATAGTTAAGTCCAATATTGTAATACTGCGTCCCAGTATTATAATCTTAAATTGGGAAGTGCCCACCCTCCTCTATCCCTAGGAAGAGAGAGCAGTTTAAAAGCCCTCCTCAGCTGAGATTAAGCCCAGAAAAATTGGAAAAAAATTGCTCGAACTTTTGAAGCATGCTTTTTTTAAATTGTAAGGGAATTGCCCTAAAAAAAGAAAGTAGTTTAGGAAAGAAAATCATTTTTAAAACATTGCACCACCCCACTATGGTCAGATGCAGATTGTTGATTCTATTAAGTGCTCTCTTAGTATCAACCGCTGGTGTAGTCAGATTTTCCCTTACTATTGAATCTATATCGGCAATGATATTGACCCCTAAATATTTCGCTTTATGGACTACTCTGCTATCTACCATGTTTATTCCATAAAATAATCTGTGTTTTTGTTTATTGAACACATATCCAGACAGCTTCCCAAACTCTTGAGCCTCTTATTCCAAGGCACTGATGACCAATTCAGGTTCTGGGGTCACCAGTGCTAGATCGTCAGCATAGGCCATAAGTATCCATACCAAACCTATTCACCACCTGAACTTCTGGATTATCTTCGAATTTTTTTAATGTGGGGATCAATATACATGGCAAAGAGCAGCGGGGAACAAGGGCACCCCTGTCTCGTCCCACGTGAGATCTCTATTTGCTCAGTCCTTTTTCCCTTGATTGAGATTCTGGATATAGGATTTTGGTATACGGCTTGAAGAGCTTGAATTATCCTAGGTCCAAAACATATCCGTCTCATGACGCCCCACAAATATTGCCAGGAGAACCGAGCAAAAGCTTTTTCAGCATTATGTAAGATTAATGAGATTGGGTCTCCTGTCACATTAGCAGCGTCAAATAGAGTGATAGTCCGACGGATGTGTTCTGTGGTGCCCTTTTTGAGGATGAACCTATGCTGCCAGTTAGAAACAGGAGACTCAATGCTGGTAGATAGTCTATATGCGGTAATCTTAGAAAATATTTTGGATTCGGTATTTATAAGAGTTATTGGCCTATAAGAAGACATCTCTGTGAGAAAGTGGCTATATATATATACTGGACCAAAGTAAGGTACAGGGTGTATAGAGGCCACCAACCTCAGAGGTATAACAGAGGTTAAAGTCAGGGATGACCTTACTCTCAAAAGTGGTAGCTTGGTCGAGCAGTAAGGCAGTACCAGAGGACAGTGTAAAACATTTGTTGTACACACTCAGTCAGCAAAAGGTTTCACACACTAAAAGACTGA
Organism: Lissotriton vulgaris; assembly: GCF_964263255.1. Classification (NCBI taxonomy): domain Eukaryota; kingdom Metazoa; phylum Chordata; class Amphibia; order Caudata; family Salamandridae; genus Lissotriton; species Lissotriton vulgaris. The sequence continues at coordinate 1,702,988,832 of NC_141695.1, forward strand.
ACTCCAGGCCAATGGCTTTTATATCAAAAGATATAGTTGTTTTATTTTTAGAACCAACAGGTATCTAAATATACTTTTCTCAATTCTGAGTGATCACAGGTAAGTACTTTGCAGAATGGTAATAACTTTGTAAACACAATAGGTACAGGGGTTGCAGTAGGCAACACAATTCTAAACACAATTTAACATTGAGCTCAAAGGGTGGTTTTTCTACATAAATGCAGCTGATTACTTTATAGATTACTTTTGTAATTCCAGGACTGGATCCTAGATTCATTCCTGGGGTCTAAGCTGAAAACAGTTTAGTACAACGTTTTAGTTATTGCAATGATTTGTAAAGAATATAAAGGTATTTCAAAAGTTCACACTCAGAAACTTTTCTGTGAAAATCTAGCAATGTTATCCAACGGGAGAAAATTCAGGTTATAGGTAAAGTACTTTCTTGTTACTTTTGTAATCCAGTACTGGGCTCCTAGGTCCAGGACTGGGATCTCTACTTAAGACGGGTAAGTCATTACGTTTCAGTAGTAGGTGCGATTTTTAAGGAATATTTCAAGTTTTCAAAAGTAGACACATAAGAAATGTAATAGAAAATCAGTCAATGTATTCCTATGGAGAAAATTCAGGTTACTTGTAAACGCGGTTAGGATTACTTTTGCGGTTCAGTACTAAGCTACAAGGTACAGAACTGGCTTCTCTCCTGATCACATGTGAGTACTTCGGAATTCGGTATTCGGCTGATTTTTTAGAAATATTTTAGAGTTTCAAAACTTCACACAGAAGATTTTTCGAGTCAAACCAGTCAATGTTATCCTATGGCAGGTAAGTGAGTTATCGGTTTCCAAGTGAGTACTCGACCAGTGAAGTTAAGGTTCTGGGCATAGACTCAGGGGTGCCCCAGGGTCAGGTAGGTACAGTTGGTACACCCCCAGCGGCACAGGGGCAGCTGGGTGCAGAGGTAGTTAGGCCCAATGTTATCCAATGAGAGGCAGGGGGCCTTCGGTTGGTGGCTGCTGGCTAGCAGGCCACGCAGCTGTGGGAGCTGGGCTCCTGGTCACTTGCTCAGGGCAAATGGAGAAGTAGGTTAGGACACAGGGTGCATTACCAGGGGCACTCGGGCGGCTGGGTGCAGGGTGGTTTTGAGGCGTTGGACGCTCAATGTTATTCAATGGGAAAGGTAAAAAGGGAACAAAGGCTGTAGACTTGGGGACGGTGATTCTTCAGGTGCGACCACCACTTTGAGAGGTAAGTTGGGATCTTAGAGAAGAGGTAGGTCCCCAAAGGGAGGCACAAGGGGCTGCAGGGTGCTGGGTGCAGGGGTTTCTTTGGGCGTCGGGAAATCTTACCTCAGCTGGTCGCGGTTGGAGGGGTCCCTGGTTCTGAGGCTGCAGGCGTCGTCCAGTTCATCAAGGATGGTCTTTGGGCACTGGACTTTGGGTCCCAGTCACTGGGGGGACGTCCTAGTGGTCTTGGATCACTCGGGCACGGGCCGAGCTCGGCGGGTGCAGAGTGGGTTGGTCTGGTGCTTCTTGGCTGGCACCAGGAAAATGGTTGTTGAAGCAGAGCCTCTGCTTATGGGTGTCCCAGTCTTCAAGGCAGGCAGGTCCTCTGGGGGTCCCAAGGTTGCTGTCTGCAGGAGTCTCCGGGATTAAGCAGGAGCAGGTTCCAGGGTTGACAGGCCGGTAGGGCTGGGGCCAAGTCTGTGGGTGCCATCCTGTTGTTATTAGCTGCACGGCGGGTCTTCTTCTTCTTGATCTTCTTTATTCTTTTCTTATCGGGATCTGAGGAAGGAAGGTTCAGGGAGCCCCTAAATGCTGAATTTAGGGGCGTTAAGGGAGGGCAAGGGCAGGGACCAATAGGTCCCTGTCCTGGGATGGGTACACCCCCTAGTCTGCTCCTCTCCTGTGGGAGGGGGGCAGGAGCCTAGCTGTGATTGGACAGGGCTCCCCATCTTCAAGATGGCCGGAGCCCGGGGTCGTGCTTCACCTTGCCTTTCCCACCTGAGGGGTGTGGTTGGCACAGATTGGCACACCCAGGCACACAGGATGGAAGTTATCTGCATAGGTGGGAGGCCTATACATATTGCATCACTGGCTTTTATAACTTTTTTCCCCTTTTAGCATGAACATTGTTGCAGTGGGGATGCTAAATGAGCCAAAGTGATGCATGCAAAATGTTTGCTTTTTTGTTGTTTATGATTGATTGACCATTTTTTCCAGTGAGCCTGATCTTTTATGGTTATATAAAGCACTGACACTTCGATAAGGAACAGTCATATTTTTCCTCCTATTGTTCACATGATTGGATGAAAATTCACTAAAGCAAAAGACAGACACTAAAAGGCTGACATGCCATTAAGATATTCAGGACTTTCCTTCATCAGTTTTAGATATAGTTGCACACATAAAATATTGAAAATGTATTGTTATTCTGAACATTTAAATATCCTCCCTCCACTTATAACTTTTGAGCAATTTGTCCGATATATACCAAATTGCTCACATCCCTAGAAAGACCACTGGGGGGCATTGATGGGACAGTTACCATGGCCCAGTCCAGCTCCTAATGATGGCAGCTCCCAATTCGGGGGTCTACTTTCGTATAGGAGGAGGGCCTGCGATTCAACAGGGCACCAGTGCAAGGTCCACCGACCAAACTGTATTGAAACCATGGTTTTTCATTTTGAGATTACCACTCAGGGCATATGTATTATATCCAACAAAATATAAAAACAATATCATCACAGTCTTACAACAGAACCATATTCTTGTGTGCATGGCATATTTTACAATGCAATCCAGACAATACCAGTCTTCATCAGGATCACCATTAGAATTAAAACGTATTGTTGCGTCATGATCTAGCACTTTGACCAAAACCAGTGCTCCTTCAAAAATTAAAGAAACACTCAGGTCTCCAAATGGGAGGCAGGCCCACCTCTGACATGGGCCTGATGCCATGCAGGATGCCTCCATATGGACACTCCTCTAACCCACTTCACCAGCCCCCTATCACCATTAGAGCTCCGCGCGGAAAGACATCAAGTGTGTAAGAAATTTGTGATGCAGGATGCCAGAGGTATGTGCCCTTATCTTTCACAAAGCATGAACCTACCCCGCCAGAGGTTAACTATGGTCCCCATACCATTCAGCCTTCTCCAATGCCTACGTTTGGGTCTAGGTAGGTACTGAGGAGAAAAACAAATTAGAGTCCGGGAACAACTCATTGAACTGCTGGGATAAGTGAATGGCATTGATATGGAAATCTGCTCCACTCCAGTCTACATTTGGTGTGGATTGCAAATATCCTGTATTAGGAAGCCTGGCCATGTATCGATTCAATTGCTTGGAAGAATTATTTCAGCCTATCAGAGGACCTTTGCTTCCACACTCTCCTTGAAATAATACAGGTCCATGCAATCACTGATTCAACAATTTTCCTAGCCAGCCAAGAAATGTCGGTCCTCGGAAGCCCAATGCGATCCCTTCTACCATGATGAACCAAATCATTCCCTACAATGTGCAATTTTCTACAAGCAGGAAGCTTCAACAAGGCAATGACATTGTCTATGGATGCATATTTAACTGAAAATGACCTGGAACTAGGGAATTGTGCACAAATGTACCCTTAGGCGAATACAAAATAAGTATCAATGTAAAGTGGCCCAGTTCACTGTAAGTCATGATCTCCAAAGGGGGACACACAAAATCCTGAAATGGTTCTGGCTCAAAAGGACTGACCTCCCTGTCTGTGCACCTTTCCCCCTCAATCTTTTGCATAGCCACTTCTTTATTTGCTGTTTAAAAAAGCTCATTCTTGTAAGATCTTTCCACCATGACCCCTCGTGCCGGAATTTCCAAACCGTGGTGAATACCATAGTACATTTACTGGACTACTTCTGTGTTAGGGTATAGATATAAACTAATGAATCATTTCTTACAAGACAACTGGTGAGGTGACCCTAAGGAGAAACAGGGTCTGTGCTCTCTTTGGCTTCTTTTTAAAGAACTTGAACTGCGAGTGACCTGGTAGACCATAGAAGGAGCCCTGTGGTATGCATAGAATAGACAGAATGCACTGATGTTTAGGTTCTTAGAGTGTTTTGATTAGAATGAAGCTGAATTTAAGGAAGGGTGCAGTTGGGTGTTGGTGAGTGAGGTTGCTTCCATTATACTTTAATAAATATGCATTGAATTTAATAGACAGCACAACCAGTAAAATGTTATTTGAATCTGGAGCTCAGATCACCTTAATTACCAAGGATTTCTTTGACGCTAAATTGGAAGGGAGGGTGAAATAATACCCGCCCGTCATAAAACCGAAAGGGTATAACAGTGATCTAATTAAATTGCTGGGTTATTTCAATGGATGCAGAGTTTGGTGGTAGATTGACTCCAGGAAAGATATATCCCAAAAATATTCCGAAAAAGGTGATTCCATCATTCGCTCGTTCTATCAAAGGAGTTGATTCTAAATCTAGATTCCAATGAATCACTGTCAGTAAGGCTGAAATAAAGTGTGATTGTAATTCATGACTCTACTACAACTTCAGATTATGAAAAGGCCTTTCCAGGTGTTTTTAAAATTGTTTTAGATTGCCTCAAAAACGTTCTTATTATTATTATACTTAAACCTGGACCTTTACACAAAGTAAGGTAAGAAATGACTCGTTAGAATAAACAATTACAGCAAATTGACATCATAGGGGAAGTGGTAGCTACTGAGTGGTTGTCTCCAGTTGTTATGGCACTCAAAGCCAATGGTGAAGCAAGGTTGTGCATAGATCTAAGAGTGTTAAATAAATGTGTGGTTGTGAATCATAATCCCCTTTCAAACATAATGGAAATGTTTAGCTCTTTGCATCATACCAAGCATATTTCTTCCCTTGGTTTAACATCTGCATGTCACCAAATCAAGCTACGCCCTCAATCACAAGACTTGCCATCTTTTTTTACTCCTTTTTGTACTTTTAAGTACATGAAGATGTCCTTTGGGTTAATAGCAGCCTTCTCTGTCTTCCAGAGAGCAATGGACAACATGTTGAAGGGTGTTGAAGGGGTCAAGATTTAGGATGATGCTTCAGTGTACTGTAGGAATATAGAGGACATGATATGAGACAGTGTGAGGCCTCCAATGATTGAAATCTCGTACACTTACTCTTAAGTTAGAAAAATGCTAATTTAATGTGTCTTAGATTGAACATGTGGGTCATAATACCACTGCTGGGAGAATTCAGCCCAAGAGGGATCTGATGAATACCATAAAGCAATAGCTCTTAACTTTTTGGCTTCTGTGGACCCCGCTTAATCATTCCTGGAACCCAGGGACCCCCACTAAATCTTTATTGGACTTCAGGACCACCCAAAGAGTCCGCGCTATATAAAACTTTATAAATAAATAAATAAATTACTGGAAACCGAAGAGCCTAGCCTTAGCATTTTTGATGTTTTGAACAACAAAACAATGCACAAAAAATACTGAAAAAAAGCATTCATCTAACAAATACACAAATGATCACTTATTTATTTTAATTCACAAACAAATATTTGAAAAATCAACGTTTTCTTATTTCAATTGAGGCCACTCATCATCCATACTATATTCTGTTTGATGCACTTGCCTTGCTCCCAGGAATCAATCTGAGGATAGTAACTTAATTTTTAGCTTCCAATTTTAAATTCCTTCACAATCATAGAATGGTTTTCATTTTTTGATTGTACATTTTATTTCTTTATTTATAGAAAATGTATGGGAAATGCATCTAAATCTCACCCAATGGTGAGTAAAAGGCTTTAAGAAGGGAGAAAGCCTTCTTACTTGAAAAGTTATGTACGATTCATAAGAGTGTGCATGGATGAAGATTGGGTATGAACCAAATGTATCATTCAGTACTATGAATTACTTTGATAATTTGTGTTCTTATTTTTCACATCATGTGTAAAGTTTGCATTGTCTCTTATTGTTTTATTTTGTGCTATGGGGTGAAGGTGTGTGGTATGCATGGAATGTACAAAATGCCCTGATGTTAAGGTTCTTAGAATCTTATGATTAGACTGAAGTAGGAGTTAAGGAAGGATGCAGTTGAATGTTGCTGGCTGAGGTTTTTCCATATGCTTTAATACATCTACATTAAATCTCCTTAGATGTTTTGGTCTCTCTTTTTCACCGCTATTAGTTATGCTTAAACTTGCAGGTACTGCTGGTCATGTAAAAATAAAATTATATACATCAAGCTTTTTTCACCCTCTTTTCACACCTTCTACCTATCATGGCCAAAAGGACTGCTGCACTCCAAGGTCACCCGTTTTCTTCATCACACACTTAAGCAAACCATTCATTTCCACCTGGTCCCAAAACATAGAGCACTAAACCCCTTTTTAAAACTAAAACACCTTGTCACACTATTTCCCTAAATTTCCAACAAACTCATTGTTGCCACTGTCAAACCTATTTTGATAACAGGAAACTGAAAGCCCACAAAAGCCACAGATGGGTCAGTTGTTGAAAAGCCCTTCGCCCAATTTGTTAATGTTTTCTTAACCTTTGGTTTATGCTGCCTTTTGATTCTTCAGAATTCTTCCTCTCCAAACTTACCGACTTTCTAAACAAACAGAATACAGCCACAATTGGTAGACAAGAAGACATAAGCTGCTAACGAGACCGGTGTGGCCTTATTTTCGCCTTGCTGTGAGATGTCCTTATCTGCTAGCTTCCCCTGCTCAGTAGGTGCGTGCAGTGTAGGCAGCTGTTGTTAAGAGCCTCCTGGACCACTTGCATCAGGACATTGTGCCTGGCTCCCTACCCCAACCCAGTCATACCCTGCATTACAGGCATGGTGGAACAGGCCACAGACCTTAGCGTATGCTCAAACAATAGTGTAACTAACTTCCTCACAGTAGTGAGATTCTTTGATCCCCCACATCAAGTTGAGCTGGAAGAATCAACATCTGAAGCCAAAACCCCCAATTTAGACTACCAAGAGAGCGCATGCTCCATTCTGGAAATCAAACTGCTATCTTCTGGCTGTTGCGAAGCGGATTCCCGTGGCTGTCCCTTAGATAGAGGGATTGGGGTTAGGGTTGGGGTGATTGCAAGTGGAACAGATGGTGGGCGGGACCACTGCTGGAGCTGGCTCCTTAACCACCCTCTTTGGGCAACAGTAATTACATTTTTCCAGGGCTTCTTATCTAGGACCACTGGCCCAGTAGGGCAGTTACCCTCAGAGGATGCTCATTGTTGGCTTCCCGTGGTGGAGCCAGAGTGTTACCTTGTTTAGATTGAGGGGACCTTAACAGCGCTAGTAACTCAAAAAGCAAGATATATCCTGAGCTAAGCACAAGAGTCAATAAAGTTCTTCAAATGAGTCTCAAAAAAGAGATGGTCTTCATGTCTTCCTTTGTTACGATGTTGTTCTTCTTAAAACAATCTAGCCGCCAACACGTGTTTCGTCTTGGTAATATAGACCATAGACTTCTTCAGGGCTAGAACATCATAATACACATAATCAAAACCAATCACATTGCACAATTGAAGTACATCAACATTGTTCAAAACATATATCACTACTGTGATAAAATAAGTCAAAAGCAAAAACCTACCAGTAAGTGGCTAGATAAAAACAATTAAAAGGTATTTGACCCTTAAGTCAAAAATCCAAGTGAGACAATAAAACGACACTTGAAAAAACACCAAGTGACAATTAAGTGTCTTAATACGTGGCAAAAACGTGATAAGAAAAGGATTTCAGAATACTACAGCAAATCCAGTATTGCCTACACCAATCACCAATCAGAAACGTGATACCCAAGAGGAAGAAGGAGAATCAGGAAAACCCAGAGATAATCAGCCCTGTATCAAAAGAGATATTGTAATAAATGTGTTATGAGAGCTGAGAGTCTAATCATGGGCGCAAAGGAAAAGGAAAAAAGAGTAAAGAATACAGTTCCAGTAAGACAAGCAACTCCCCTATTGCTAGACCAACAAGTCGATATTAATAGGTAAGTAATAGAATTCTACCCCAACAGTACGTTTATTGCTATTTCATACCACAAGATGCTTTATTGCACCCTTTGTGGATGCGATGGGGGCTTTTTACGATACAAAAATAACACTAAATGCTGGGGGGTAAATTGGGAGAAAATCCTACCCCAAGAGCACACTTGCTATTCATGTTCTGTTGCATTTAGCACTGTTTCTTAGACCAAAATGCATTCTTGCGCCCATTTATGGGCACGAGGAGGCATGTTTGTATAAGACATAGCACTAAAAGTAGAATTACTCTTCTTGTGTCATTATGCATAATCTCGATGATTTTGGGGGGGTAATTTCACGTGATTATGCTACACTGAATTATGCAAGTTACGCCCACCCCTAGTTGGTTTGTCCGTCATAGACGTGTGAATCTCTCGCCCAATAGCATTACAGGAAACATGTGATTAACTGACTCGTCACTTTGTCGGCGCGGAAGGGAGATACCAGACAAGGGCAGGATTACTGCGATCTTTATATGGTTTACCATTTCCCTCCCTTGCTAACATTCAGAGCCAAGGACCGTACCAGGCAACACTGGCTGCTGCTTCTTTGGTTGAAGTAAGTGAGAAGAATCCATCTACGTTTCACCTGTTATATGTCTTTACCCATCCATGTTCACTAACAGCTTATTTTTTACCCTGTAGAGTTTGACTATAAGGACACCTTGTCCTGGGCCACTATGGGGCTTTAATTCAGCTTATTTAGAGGTACGTTTTGGAAATACTTCAGACTTATCTGTCGGTTTTTTTTGCATCTTCTTTCACACTGAACAGCCTTCTGTTGCACTTTATATACAACACCTATTATGGTTTGCAGTGATATCAACATTGCATGGGTTTTTACAATATAAGAACTGTATGTATGTAGGCTTGGCTGTGTGTATGCTACTGTATTTGTGAGATATTTATTTTGTTCCACAGGAACCATGGCTGGGTTCGCATCAGGAATCGCTAGGGAACTTTTTGGTCCTGAGAAAGATATTGTGACATTAGTGTACTAAGTACCTCATCGCGTCCAGGGGAAATGGACCATTCATCATTCAACATATTGTTTTTAAACCTACCTGAGGTACCTACAAATAAAGGCATTTCCTTTAGGTGTACCCTGGAGTATTTTTAGAATTACCTGTATCCCCTCATTATCCTGTGACAGGAATTATTAAGAACTCCATCTCAAGTAAAGTTGGGTCTAACCTGGTGGTATCGTCTTAAAAGGGTGGGATAAGGTGGCGATGATGAAGCATGCCGCAACATGTGGGTGTGGCTTCCTCATCCAATAAGATTGGCTTATTAGCAGGTCAAAGAGTTCAGATGGAGTCATGAATGAGATAATTTTTCTTATTTTCGTCGCACCATTCGTGTTTCTGCATCTCAACTCGTCAACCTGTACCTTTTGTATATTTTAAGCTTACCAGTGGTACCAATTAATAAAATGTGCAGTATAGGACACCCAACCAGTTCATTTGAACTTTTTTCTATATAAGGTCCTCAGATAAGAATGCCAGGAGCTCCCTCTGAACAGGATGAGCCAATCCAGTGATATCACCCTGCCGGACGTGGGACTCTATGATGAAGCTGCCACAGCCACTCTGGGCCCGATTCACAGAACTAACTTAAGAATAAATCCTAGACTTACTACCATTTGGGTATTCACAGAAGGCACTTACTCATTTCGGTATTCACAGAAGTTAGGAGTCCTAACTTTAGGACTCCTAAATGCCTTCTGTGAATACCTAAAGTCGTAAAGTTAGGATTTTTCCCAGTTTAGGAGTAGTAAAGTTAGGAGTCCTAACTTTACTACTCCTAAACTGAGAAAAATCCTAATTTTAAGACTTATGGTATTCACAGAAGGCATTTAGGAGTCCTAAAATTAGGACTCCTAACTTCTGTGAATACCGAAATGAGTAAGTGCCTTCTATGAATAGCAAAATGGTAGTAAGTTTAGGATTTAATCTTAAATTAATTCTGTGAATCGGGCCCTCTGTGGGTGAGAGTCCTTTTAACAACTCGTTGTGGTCCAGTAGTAAGGAAAGAGAGAAGTTAAACCAGGATCCGAAGAGATTCCTTGATATATGGTCCAGAAGAACGAGGCCTTATCTCTGTTGGTTAGGTTTACTCCATATGTTGAAAGAGGATCTGGCCCTCCTAAATTCTACTGTTTCAAAAGATAAATAGTGCCCACCAGAGGCGTGCCACACAAGGCCCAAACTTAAACTGGCCTGTCCACCACCACCTCACCCCACCAGCGGAACTGCAAGGTCCCAGCATTTAAGGACGCGGGAATGGGCCTTAAAAGCGTTGCACTAACCCACCGTAACTTCAAAGGTAACTTCGAGGCGTCTGGAGCCAATACCATGGACCACAGAACCAACAAGCCGAGAAGAAGGGGCCCAGAGCGGCAGCAGGGGTAAAACAAGAAAATAGGGGCAAAAGCAAGTAATCCAGGTGGGGGTTTTCTTGGACAGGAGATGACTTGGGGGCAAAAGGTTTTCTAGGTCATGACCTACAAATTCAAACCAATTGCTTGGCCTATCAACTAGCCACCACCAACCATAACTTCCTCCATACAAATATGTCTGGCAGAAGCCAGTTTATGCACCCCCACCTTCAGAAGACTGCGGAAACTGTTGATGGAGCTGTCACCACCGCGCACACTCCTAATGATGCAGCCTTCGAAATGGGGGTCTAATTTTTTTTTTAAAGGCCTGAATTTCGGGGGCATTTATTATAGCTAGATGCTACCTGGTCCAGAGTGGGCAAATTCATTGCGGCAGCTAAAATGTGGTTTCCACTGTTTCAAGGAGCCTAACTCCCGCTCATGGATGTATACATAAACATGTATAATGTCCCAGTGTGTCTCCAGTTCACATGCCTCCTGGGAGCTCGGCACGGGTCGGCAGCATACATACCTCATCACACGCACTAGGGGCCCGATTCACAGAATGAATTTAAGACTCAATCCTAAACTTACTACTATTTTGGTATTCACAGAATGCACTTACTACGTTTGGCATTCACAGAAGTTAGGATTTTGTCTTAAGTTCGTTTTAAGACAAATTTAAGACACACTTAAGACAAACTTAAGATAAAATCCTAACTTCTGTGAATACCAAAAGTAGTAAGTGCATTCTGTGAATACCAAAATAGTAGTAAGTTTAGGATTGAGTCTTAAATTCATTCTGTGAATCGGGCCCCAGGAGCATCAACGTTTCCAAAACGAGAAAGAGAATAAATCTCATCAACCAAATAAAAATAAAAGCAGTCACCTTGATTCTTTGATTTTTCTCCCCCCTCTAGTGTTCCCTGTCCCTCTGTATTGCACACCTGCACCGTGACAGTAATTTGCAACTAGAACGCTGTCCGTTTCCATCCTGGTGCACTTGGGGACCAGGCAGGCAGTATAAAGCGAGTGAGCCGATGCCAAGAAAACACGGGGCGCTTCTCTTCCAACCCCCTCGGTAGAGTTCTACTGGGATTATCAATTTGTCAAACAGTGCGTTGGTGGGAGGGGCCGGGAGGCTGGAGCCAGGGGCGGGCGACCCCCCTGTCTGGGCACCGGGGCTGGAGACAGAGACAGGCAGGCTGGTGATTCACCCGGGCGGGCGGCAGATCTTCCAGGGATCTGCTTTTCCTCCGCTCGCACCCAATCCTGAGCGCGCAGCAGGTTCGCTCCAGCCCCGGGTCACGTGACTCAGGTCCCGGCAGTGAAGAGCCTGTGCGGGAGCCCAGGGCGGGCACTCCTGGCCCCGGATCACAGGAGGAGGAGGTGGGAGCACAGCGTGGACTCAGATCACAAGAGGGCACTGCAGCCCAGGCACCTGAGGAGGAGAGACTGGCAGAGGGGGCACTCCAGACCAGCAGGCAAGGAAGAGAGACAGGCACTGCAGCCCAGGCACCTGAGGAGGAGAGACTGGCAGAGGGGGCACTCCAGACCAGCAGGCAAGGAAGAGAGACAGGCACTGCAGCCCAGGCACCTGAGGAGGAGAGACTGGCCGAGAGGGCACTCCAGACCAGCATCAGTGGAGGAGGAGAGACAGGCACTGCAGCCCAGGCACCTGAGGAGGAGGAGAGACAAGCACGGCGGTCACTCCAACCCAGCAGGCAAGGAAGAGTGACAGGCACCACAGCCCAGGGTCAGAGGAGGAGTGACACAAGCACAGCAGGCACTCCAGAACAGCAGGCAAGGAAGAGTGACAGGCACCACAGCCCAGGATCAGAGGAGGAGTGACACAAGCACAGCAGGCTCTCCAGACCAGCAGGCAAGGAAGAGGGACAGGCACTACAGCCCAGGATCAGAGGAGGAGTGACACAAGCACAGCAGGCTCTCCAGACCAGCAGGCAAGGAAGAGGGACAGGCACTACAGCCCAGGCATCAGAGGAGGAGAGAGAAAAGCACAGCAGGCACTGCAGCCCAGGCATCAAGGAGGAGAGAGACAAGCACAGGGGACACTCCAGCCCAGGGGTCAGAGGAGGAGAGAGACAAGCACGGCGGGCACTCCAGCCCCGAGAAGGCTAGAGGGCAGTCACGTCCGCCTTGAGATCCGAGAAGTGCGAAGCGAGGCTGAGACTCCAAGCTGAGATCAGGTGAGATGGGAAGAGAGGCAGGCAGCCCCCCGGCTTCAAGATAAGGGTGGGAGTACTCCTGTCCCGGGGACGGACAAGTGAGTACAGTCACGACCCGGGCCGACCCGGGCAGGGCTGACTCTCCCCTCGGGAGGCAAGAGCCCCCCGGCGGCTGGAGCTGGACCTCGGTGCCCGGGAGCTGGCCGGCCACGTGCGGGCTAACACTGCGCCCCCCGATGACGTAGCTGCTCCCAGTCTGGTGGTGAGTACTTCTCTCCCTCCTCCATATGCAGTCACTGAGCGCTTCTCTGTCTCCTGCAGGGGGCGCTTCTGCGTTCTGCACTTACCCATCGTGCACGGCGAGTACCTCTCGCCTCTGCTTGTTCCATATGCGGTGAGTACTTTTCTGCATCGTGCACACTTAATCTGTAGAAGGCACTTACCTTTCAGGAACTTCACGCGTGTGGTGAGTCCTTCTGTCCTCTGCATCCTCCATATGCGGCGAGTACTTCGCTATATAGTGCACTCTTATTATTCAAAGGGTACTTACCTAATAGGCACTTCACGCGTGTGCTGAGTACTTTGTCTCCTTCCATGCTCCATAAGTTATGAGTGCGTTTCTGTGTCATCTACACAGAGAGTAGTTATTGATCAAGTACTAACCCACTAATGAATCCTGCGCGCCCTCGCCGCGCGTGGTGAGTACTTCGCTCTCATTGACGCACCATGTACTTCCCTCCTCCGCGCGCTCCCTAGGATGTGTGGTGAGTACCTCCCTCCTCTGCACGCTTCCTAGGTTATGAGGTGAGTACTTCCCTCCTCTGCACGCTTCCTAGGTTATGAGGTGAGTAATCCCTTCTCTGCGCGCTTCCTAGGTTATGAGGTGAGTACTTCCCTCCCCTGCACGCTTCCTAGGTTATGAGGTGAGTAATTCCATCCTCTGCGCGCTTCCTAGGTTATATGTGTGGTGAGTACCTCTCTCCTCTTCTCGTCCTGTGTGTGGTAAGTTCGACTCCCACGTGTGGTAGGTCCTTCCCATGTTTGGTGTGTATGTCTCTCCTCTCCACTTGTATGGAGAGTACTTCGCTCCTCTCCACGTGTGTGGTAATACTCCTCTCACCCATGTTGTGTCATCAGTACTTATCTCCTTATATGTGGTGAGCACTTCTCTCCTTTCCGGGTGTGTGGTGAGCACTCAATTCATTTTCTCACTCCATAAGTGCGTCTTTCAAGTGCAGGGGGTACTTCCCTTGTGTGGTGAGCACTTTTCTCCCCTTAACTTGTGTGGTGAGTACTTCTCTGCTCTCTAGGTGTCTGGCGAGTACTTCTCTTCTCACTCCATAAACGTGTCTTCCAAGCACGATGGGTACTTCTCTTGTGTGTGACGAGTACTTTTCTCCTCTTCACTTGTGTGGCGAGTACTTCTCTCCTTACATGTGGTGAGTACTTCTCTGTTGTCCACATATGTGGTGAGCACCTCTATGCATTTCACTTGTGTGGTGAGTACTTCTCTCCTTACATGTGGTGAGTACTTCTCTGCTGTCCACATATGTGGTGAGCACCTCTATGCATTTCACTTGTGTGGTGAGTACTTCTCTCCTTACATGTGGTGAGTACTTCTCTGCTCTCCACATATGTGGTGAGCACATCTATGCATTTCACGTTTCTGGCGAGTACTTTTCTTGTCACTCCAAAAGCGCGTCTTACAAGTGCGGTGAGTACTTCTCTCCTTATATGTGGTGAGTACTTATCTGCTCTCCACATATGTGGCGAGTACTTCTCGCCTCTTCTCACTCCATAAGTACGTCTCTCAAGTGCAGTGGGCACTTCTCTTGTGTGTGGTGAGTACTTTTCTCCTCTACACTTGTGTGGTGAGTACTTCTCTCCTTATATGTGGTGAGTACTTCTCTCCTTATATGTGGCGAGTACTTCTCTCGTCCTATGTGGTGAGCACTTCTCTGCTCTCCTCGTGTCTGGCGAGTACTTCTCCTGTCACTCCATGAGCGCGTCTTTCAAGTACGGTGGGTACTTCTCTTGTGTGTGGCGAGTTCTTCTCTCAATATATGTGGCGAGTACTTCTCTGCTCCCCACATGTGTGGTGAGTACTGCTTTCATTTTCTCGCCCACAAGTACGTCTCCCATGTGCGATGGATAGGTACTTCCTTGTGTGCGGTGAGTACTCTTACCTCCTCTCGCCGCGTGTGCGGTGAGTACTCTTACCTCCTCTCGCCGCGTGTGCGGTGAGTACTCTTACCTCCTCTCGCCGCTTGTGCGTCGAATACTTTTCTCACACCCTCCGTCAGCCGTCCTTATCCCATTGATAATGGCGCCGCCTGTTTCACTGAAATGCTGTCAATTACAGGGTGTTGGGTAATAACAGGGGTCAACTTTGGAGTCCCGGGGAGGATTCAGAAAAACTGCGACCAACTTTCCCTTTTGGTGAAAAACGGCGAATCCGCTTGCACCATATGGATGCAGGTGCAGCGCCGCACAATGCCGCATATAGAGGTCGCTCCAGTTTGTCACAGAAAGTTGTGTGCACCAGTGCAAGCATTGGGAGATTCATTGTGAAACAATTGTTAAAGTTATACAACGTAAGTATTGCATATAAATCAATTAAAATGCGTTGCAGCTGAGTTCTGTCCATGCATAACCCTTTTGCGACGCCCAACTAACGTTTTTAACTACAAGTAAGAAAAAAACGTAACTGAGTGAGTTTGCATCAGACTAAATTTAATGTTTCACAGCTGAAAAGTATTGAAAGATATATTTATCTAATTCCGTGTTACATAAATTAAGCAAAAAAACAAAATAAAACAAAAACCTAAATTCAAGGTGCTGGAAATTTTCTCTGGTCCAAATGTTAAATCTAGAGAACATATAGATTGGTCCAGTCCATGCTGGACACACACCGAAGTGGTGGACCTGGGTCCGCTCGGCTTCCGTTTGCATCGACGCTGCTTCAGGATGCGATTGGTGGGAGCTCTGGGAACAGGCAGCTCGACAGGGCATTGATCTGGAATATCACAATTTTTATCGAACACTTTTTAAAATTATGATCATGTATTCACTTCCTCCTCGGCCTCTTTTCTTCTTTCTTTCTCTCGTTTTTTTTTTAACTTTGAGTTCCTTTCTTCGACATTGTACTTTATTTCAACATTACTCGTTTTCCATTTTCGCTTCAGTCACAACTTTTCCACCCTCTAATGTTCCCTGTACTTTTTCTGCGACAATTCCACATGATACACCAAAGACTAGACCATACACACAAGGGCAACAATTAAACTGCCTTGGAAACTCTCCACTTAGAAACGAGTTCGACTTTATTTTTAATTAGGTTCCGCGGAAAAAACCGAGTGTCAGCTTATCAAAAGACCGTAAAAAACAAGCGTATTAAAACAATAATGTCTAATTTAAAAAAAAGTTAAACGTCTACAGGAATTGGACGTTTTGACCCGAAATATATATGGATTTTAAAAAAGCTGTTTTCTTTCACATCAAAATCTGATTATTTCGAGGCTGCAAAATATAAAGTAGCATGATCAATAGATAGTTTGATAGTTTTTTTTTAAATGTACATTTTTCTCAAGTGTATTTGTACGAATATTAATGAATCTTCTCGTTGGAGGGAGGGGTTAAAATAGTAATACTTGTTAGTTTTCGCGTGAATTTGAAATATGACCGGCATCAATTAATAAAAAGCACGGTTCAGCTTCTTCGTGGATTATTTGAAAAATATCTTATAGACCGAGTACGTGTTTTAGTTTATGTCATATTCCAAAGTTGTGAACCTGGCTGCACCGAATATTACATTTCTATTTCATTTAGTTTTGTATACCATAATTGACATATGGATGTTGTTACCCGCAATATATCGATAAATAGGTAAAAGTCGTTATTCGCACTGTCCTCGGCTCCTGGTTCGTAAATGAGAACATATGCAGGTGATACGATGTGCCACGGATCACACAGTGAGCTCTGGTGGGGAATCTCAGATTGGAACATAGGGCTCCCGAATAACGGCTGTTGTTAAGAGGGGATTGTAAACTGTAAGCTGTCCGTCCTTCCTTCCAGGACTCCGGGGAGTTCACTCAGATCCTGGCTCGACCGGTGGTTGGAAGGGACGCCGTTCTGTTCCGGAAGGAGGGCGGTGAACGCGGTCCGCGGATGTCGTAGGGGTTTGATTCGGTCCGGTCTCGTCCCATCCATGGTTCGGGTACTTCTATTGAGCGAATAGGGACGTGGTGGGAGCTTACAGTCAGTCTGAGCATCAAAGGACGCCTTTTTCACTGGTGCATAAAACAGGGCAACGGGGTTCGCCCGATTTTGCCGGGCAAGCAATAGCGGCAAATATATTTTTCCCTGCTCCATATTCTATAAATATTTATATAAAAGGAACAAAATGGTTTTAACAACCTCGAAAAATACGTGTAACCATTACATTGCATTTTATTTTAAAAGAGTGACAGATACATTCAAATGGACGTCCCAGTCTTCGAATAACCCAAATAGATCAGACCCTCTTTCACTCCGGGGCACTCAGTGGTGAATGACGGGGGGCTGGGTGAACACATAGTGGAATTTCACGTTTGGATGGGAAACGCGTATTTTCCCACTTCGTATCACGTAAACACAGCTTTTGTAGAACTAATCAATGTTAATTATATTTATATCGCTGCTGCCACCGTTTGTTCGGCGAGACGTCCCCTTTGCACAAGCAGCAAGCGTGGTGCAAATCCATCCAGTCGATTTCTGGACCGGTGCAAAGTTTCATCTATAGTACACCCCCTTCCTTTCCTATGCCTCTCTGAAGATGGGCGCTCTGACGTTTTCTGTCTCTGGAGTGGGTTCGGTTCCAGGCTGGGTTGAGAGCGGCCTTTGCTCCTCGCGCTTCTGTTTTTGCTGCTGAATTTTGATTGGCGGCCTTATGTTGGTATTTTATGCAAGGGCGGATGCTTGTATGATACCTAGTGGGGTCCCATTTCGGAGGGACTCCTGAATTTCGGTACGAGAAGGCCTTATGCGGAGCGCATGACGCTGTGTAAAGCGCCACGTGCCACAAAGGAAGCACTTCAGGGCTCTCTACTGTCACCCTTGGGCAGTGAGTTCAGGATTTTATAAAACAATAACCCTTTCTATAGCGCCTCTTACTTCCGTTTGTGAGGTCTGCAAGTGTCGTAGAAACCTAGATTTATAACACGCCATTTACCGACCTCGGAAAGATGAAAGGCTGGGTTGTGAACTTGTGATGTGCTGATCTCGCCAGATGTCAGCAGCGAGCGCTTAACTGGCTGAGCCTCCAGTTGGAGCTGTGGGTCGGGGTAATGGGGCAGTCGAAGTCCTGTATGTTTGTGACTAATAGTAAGCGCCGACATGTTTTTGTATTACAAGCACTATTGGCAAGTACATATGCCAAGGGTAACGTGCCATTCCTTCACCTCTTGGCGCTTTGCTGTGTGATGTGTTCATTCTTGCACCTGTGCTTCTGTGCCTGTCGCTAATTTGCTGTTAAGGCGCTGTCTGCAGGTAGCTCTGAGGTGGTCACAGTAGGCAGGGTTTCGCCGAACGGACTCGTTTTACTCTCTTGATGCCTTGTTTTCGCAGCGTGGCGGTTTGTGTTCGCTGTGCACGGATTTGGCTTTTAAAACTTTGTGTTTTTGAAATTATGAAAATTATAAAACCTCGGCAGAAATGTAAGAGGCGTGAAGTGAAGGCCTCTCGCCAGTAACACAGGATTAAATATTGTAATGCATAAAAAACGCACGAGGCTCACTCAGGCCCCAGGCACCCAGTGACTAGATCCGCGCCAGAGCTCACTCACCTCGGCGACCCATAGTGACATGTGTCGGGACTGAAGGCCTTGTCTTTAACGGGCTCACTCCCAACAACGAAGTGCACCACGGGTCCGAAATATATATGATCTTCAACAGAACTCACGCCACACGGGATTGAGACAGGCAGGTAAAAAAATATTCTGCTCTTAAGTACTAGGGCTTTATTTTGTAATTTGTCAACTCTTAATTTTGCACAGATGACGAAGATAAAAAAATATTGTGAGTAAAAATTGGTACTGAGTTTTAAAATTAGAAAAAAAAACCGAAAACGTACTATTTTTGTAGTAAAAACTTCTGCCAAAAGCGAAAAGAAAAAATCTTTTTGCTGGAAAATTTAGCAGGAAATTTCACTCTTAGGCGAAGTTGGTCTCCTTCACTCAAGTTTGTTAACGGAATTATAATTTAACACAAAAAACACTGACACAATCTGTGACATATGTATCACCAATGCTTATTTATGTAAGACACAGCTTCTTAGACCTGCTCACCTGTTTATTTCAAAGTACCAGACAATCTTTACGTCAGGATTAGCACACGTGGGACTTGTGTTTGCTTCTCATATGAAATCGTGAATATGAAAGGCTGAGAGCTGTGCTCCTGTTGCTGCTGGAACAACACCCGCTTAGTCACACTATCCAAAATTATTGCATAACGGTGTACATGAATGTGTGTAAGTAAGTAAGTAATATTTATTTGTATACGATTAATTAAAATCTTGACAAAAATATAAAACACCAATAGAGACATTAAAACCAATTTGTAGTTCGGATTAAAAAGAACAAAGTTTGCAGTGGTCAGACCAAGGTTATCCTCAGGTACTAATGAAGAACTTCAAGCGATATCAAGTCTTTTTCTTAATGAGTCAAAGAATTTCACGACCTGGCAGTTACATTTTGTATTACTAGAGGTAAAGCATAATTCGACTGCCTGCCTGCAGGTCCGAACAGCATATGACTTAAAAGATGGAAGCAGAAGATTGCGCCTCAAGTCCCTCAATGTAGGGCATATAGAAATCACGTGGACAATGTCCTCTTTGCCGGACTTACACAGGCGACACTGTTGCGAGGCGGGTGTTCTCTCCCAAGGGGGCAGGTGCGGCAGTATCGGGATCACGCCAAGGCGTAAATTTAGAAACTTTTCTTTGACTTGTATTTTCATCCCGATGTTAAGGTATGAATGTGTGGAACTCTGTCTATACCTACGTGCACCATATAGCACTTATGCCCTCGGAGGATGAAATGCTTACCTTACACAATAGTGCAACAGATCACCACCATTTACCGCACATTTCAACACTTGATTTATTTACTGTTCTAACCACATCTAGAATGTTTGGTGTAAGAGCTGGAAATGGTGAGGTTGACTGGTGCAGATGAAACTCTGGTAATAAGACATTTATTCAAGGTCGAGAGGTCGGTGGGCCTTGTCCTGCAGCCTCTGCTGGTGCAGTCTGTTTTCACATGGTACCATGAGCCTAGATAGGAACAGACCCTCAAAAATGAAAGATTTACTTTAGAAATAGTGATGGACCGGGCAAGCCAGGTGACCCCTAAGCAAGTTGACTCCCAGAAGCTTAAAAAATTGCATCCGTGATAGTTATTGAGAAGGCGTTTCTGAGGTAGCCCTGCAGCACAGTGGGTGATGTTCCTGCGCCCTTAGCAAACTCTGAACTTCATTGTACATCACTTATTGCGAGTGCCATCTTTAGGATTTTGGCGGACGATGGACAAGACATATTTTGAGGGACCCTGTGCAAACTAATTTGAAATGTATTACCCATTTCCTGCAAATTCAAGCACACACGATGCCAAACAATGCTAAATTATATGTTAAACTTTAAAAAGGTCAGACAAAACGTCTGAAATGTCCTGCGTGGGACCCCAAAGTCAGAGAGGGAGAGAGTTTAACTAGAGAAATAGAGTATACAGAGGTCAAACAGAGATAAAGTTCACTTTGCCAGGGGACCCTTTGGAAGTTGGGGGTCCTGGAAATGTGCCCGTGCTTAAAGTGTCTCTGCTTAACACCTCAGTATTTAAGTCTGGTGAAATTGTGTTTTTTCTATGTGTAATGCACCAGGTAAACTCTCGCGAGAACTGAGAGTATTACGTGGCGTTCTGTGGGGCAGTTGTCCATGTGTAAAATGATACCAAAGACTGCCCTTGGGTACAAAAGGCACACAGGCTGCCTGCTCCATGTTTTGGCCGCACAGCTTCCATGTTGCCAGCTCAGGACAGGGTGCCACGGCACACATCCAGTGTCAAAGTTCCCACCAGATGTTTTCTGCTCAAACCAGTCTCTTGCTAGAGAAAATCACAGCAAGAAATGTTATTAATTTTGCTAAATATGTGGAACCCAATAATCAGGATTTCCCTGAAATTATTCTTGTGTAATACATATTTTGAACCTCCCTTACAATCTTTCGACGCACACAGCAGTGCAGCGAGCCTTCCTGCCGCGCGCCCATGCGTAAAAAAAAAAGGTCAGGAATGCGCCGTATCTACAAGAAACCGAGCATTTCTATTCTTCTCCCCTGCACCAGCGCACAAACAGTAGCCGTGCACCTGCACAGACACACGTGCGTCATATTGCAAGGGTGCGTCATATTGCAGAATACAGCACGCATAGAAAAAGGAAAAAACACCTGATTATACCTCCCCTGAGTCGGCGTAGGCATAGGATTCTGATGCATTCCCATATTTACAAAATGTTGTACATCTGGGAATGTGTCACCCACAGCAACACCCCTGGAACGCCCCTGTCACGCAGAGGAGTGCATGAAAGGGCCCTATGTGTAGAAGGCCATGAAAAGTCACCCAGGCTGACTTTATGCAGCCTTCTAAATATGGGCAGGCCAATTGCGCTGCTGGTGTGTCAAAAAAAGTGACGCACAGGCAGCACAATGGGCTTGTAAAAAAGCTTCTCCATGCAGCCCTGGGGAATAGACTGCATAACCGTTTATGCCCATTGTGCCACTAATGAGTCACTTTTTATATGGGAAAAAGTGACGCACCTGCGGCACAAGGGGCTTGAAAAATAAGCCTCAGGGAATCTTAAAGTCCCATTGATACGTCATTGATCTCACAAGTGACTTCGTTTTCTGGTGGTGTGGAAGCTGAGAGCACCACTTTCCACTCTTGTGTTTTCTCTCCTATACACCAGGTTCACTCCGCCTGCTTTCGAGCAGTGACAATGTACCGATACGGGCTTGCCAAAGTCTTTAACCCGTTGTGAGCTCATGACGAGCTGAGCTCGTCATGAGGCACGGTTGAGCTGCACTCTTGACGAGTTGAGCTCGTCATGACCGTTGGAACATTCACACGCGGGGATAATTTCCCCGCTGTGCTGAACGTTCCAAAACGGGTGTGGTAGTGACGAGCTCTGCTCGTCATGAGTGCAGCTCCACTGTGCCTCATGACGAGCGGAGCTCGTCACAAGCACAACAGCGCTGCGCGCGGCCCCCCTACCCCCGCACAGCAGGTGAAAACGCCCCGTAGAGAAGGGGTTAATGGACTCATGATTTCATATTGTTTTGGGCAAAAAGATGAGACAGATCTTTTCTGAGCTGGTCTGTGCTTTACAAAAGTGGTTAGTAAATAAATTCATTTTATGTGGTCGGTGGAGTTGTAAAGTTAAGGGAGTCTGTGACTTAAGCTCTAAAGTGGTGTAATGCCAGTGTCCTAGGATGGTACCGAGGCTGGCAGCAGCTTTTTGTGTGGACCAGGGTCTCTCTGAGAGTGGGGTACAGCGAGGAGACCCCAGAGGGAGGTTTGAGAGGCTTGGAGGGAGTGGGGTCTTCATTCTCGTCTGTATTTCAGTGGTCCGAAAGCCAGGTCAGTGACTTTTCTAAGCGGAGGTGGAAAGTAGGGCGATGAAGAAGTCGCCAGGGCCCCTGCAAGTGAGCGAATTTGTGGGGTGTGGGAGGTCAGTTGGCGAGGGGTAACCAGTGCGTGGAGAGTTCCTCCTAGGAACACATCAGATCAAACTGTGTTTTTGTGCTATTCAGGCAGAATCATGATGGACATAAGCTGTTAGTTGGTGTCTAGGCAGAGCCAGGAGGCACCTTCACTGATGGTGTGTGGGCAGAGCTACAGGGCACCCAACCTGGCGGTGTGTGAGCACAGCAAAGTGGTGTCTTCATTGGTGGTATGTGGGCAGAGTCAAGTGGCATCTTCACTGGTACTGTGTGCGCAGAGCCAGGCGGCACCTTCACTGGTGGTGTGTGGACAGAGCAAGATGGCACTTTCCTTGCTGGTTTGTGCGCAGAACCAGGTGGCACATTCGCTGGTGGTGTTTGGCCAGAGGCAGGTGGCCCCTTTATTGCTGGTGTGTGGACAGAGCCAGGTGGCACCTTCACTGATGGTGTGCGGGTAGAGCCACAGGGCGCCATCACTGGTGGCGTGTGAGCAGAGCAAGGTGGCGTCTTTACTGGTGGTATGTGGGCAGAGCCAGGTGGCACCTTCACTGGTGGTGTCTAGCAGAGGAAGATGGGACCTTCATTTTTGGTGTCTGGCAGAGCCATGGAGCACCATCACTGGTGGTGTGTGGGCAGAGCCAGGGTGGCACCTTCCCTGGTGGTGTGTGGGCGAGCTAGGTGGCACCTTCATTGTTGGGGTGTGCACAGAGGCACGGGGGTCCCTTCGCTGGTGGTGTTTGGCCCGAGCCGGTTGGAAGATTTACTATAATTTGGTGTTTGCAAGCAGCAGATGGAAACATTCTCTGTTGGATTGTCTTTGGGCAGCACCGGTCCCAACACCCACTAAGCGTTTACTAAAGTTCATCAGCGTTGGTTGCTGCATTTGCTGTTTGTTGGTGTTTCGGCAAAGCCAGGTGGAGGATTCTCTGCTTGTTAATATGTGAGCAGACACCATTGGGACACTCACTGCTAGATGGCGTTTGAGGGGAGTCTATTGAAAAACATTCTGGTAGTTGCTGTTTGAGTTGAGTTAGCTGAACATTTGCTGTGTGGGGAGACTGAACAGTCTGGGACATTCACTGACAGTTGGTGTTTGAGCCAGCTTGAACGTTGACTGTTACATGGTGTTTGAGCAGAGCCAGTTGGAACATTCACTGTCAGTTGGTGTTTGAGCAAAGCCTAATAGATCATTTCTTGCTCGTTGCTATTTGGTAAGAGCCTATTCTCAGTTGGTATATGAGCGGAGTTATTGGCCATTCGCTGTTAGTTGGTCTTTGGATGGAGCGGCTATAGAGCATTCCTCACTGGTTCGTTTTCGGACGTTGTATGGCCGTCGTACGTCATATTTCCCATAGTCTGTTCGAAAGTATTGAAGTTATTGGTTAAATGGCTAGTGTATTGTTTTGTATTTGTACTGTTTTATAATTAAGATTCCCGGTTTTATGGTATTTATTTTTGCAACATTTCCGTCTGTATTTATCCATATTTATTTTTGGGTCGTTTTATCTATATTTATCCATATTTATTTTGTGTTTCGCGGATAAATGAAGTTGTAAAACTGTACATTTCCATATTTAACTGATAGACGGGCAGTCATACTTTGATACCTCTCATGTTTTAGCCATTTAAGCTGCCAAATATTACACAACAATAGATCCATTGGTAAATATAGCATTAAAACACAAATGTATGTTGACATATGCCGTAAGTTAAAAAAAATCATACTGTTTTTTAATTTCCTGTGCTCTCCATCTGCTCAGTTGTTGGGTTACAATTCATGAAAGACAGCACAGAGAATCACTAAAAGAAGCCCCATTTTCTGTATTTATACACATAAAACACATTGTTTCCTGTCTGTATTTATTTGCAAAACATCAGTAAAAACTGAAAACTGAGAGCCTTATTTGTAATGTGTTACCTGTGAGTTAAACTAGCTGGTGTGCTTGGGAGGAGTTTTACTGAGTGTTAGTCATAAGTGTCATTAGGCTGGTATTACCTAGAGGGTAATCTGTCGGTTTTTGCTCTTTCAGGTGCCATTGGTGAACCCTTGGAGGGGAGCGTACTGCCCAGCTGCAGCTGGTGCCCCTGTAGAGCCCAGGATTACAGGAGCCAAACCCGGAAGAGATGTACCAGAGCCTGGCACTCGCGCCTTCACATGGGCAGTCCTACCCACACGACGCCAGCGCCTTCCTGCACGGGCCCACCAGCTCCCCAGTGTACGTGCCCAGCAGCAGGGTGCCCTCCATGCTGCCAACCTTGCCCTACCTGCAGAGCTGCGAAAGTGCTCACCAGGGACACCACCTGGGGACACACCCAAGCTGGGGCCCAGCAGGGGGAGACAGTTTCAGCACCAGCAGTGCCCACACTTCGCCAGGCTTCCCATACTCCCATAGCCCACCGATGGGCAGCGGAGGCAGGGAGAGCACCTACCAGAGCCCCCTGGTGTTAAGCAACAGCGGGGGCCGGGAGCAGTATGGCAGTGCCCTAATGCGGACCAGCAGCTCATACGGCAGCCCCTACACGGCCTACGGCAACCCAGAGATGCCCCCCAGCTGGGCCAGCGGGCACTGGGACAGCAGCATGATGCACAGGCAGGCTCTGCAGGGCCGAAGATCAAGTCTAGGTAGGTACCCGAGCACCCGATGGGGAAGCAACGCTTTTATCAAATCTTCTAAGAACGTTTGCATGTCCAGGAAAAGCCAAAAATAGCCTGAAAAATACGAGCCGTGAAGGCATAGATGCTAATAGATTGTATTGTTTAATGCATGCCTTCCAACTTTAGAACCTCTGATGTACACTTATTTGTTTGACCCCCACCCATTCCCTCTCCTTTGTTTGGGACTCTCAACATATCCAAAAAAGGCAAAATCCAACCCTGATGTTTAATATGTCCACATTAGAAACATTTGCATTCAATGCATTAAAATTACACTGATTCACATAGTGGACAACCTGAGAATCTGGCTCGGATCTGACCTGCCTGGACCTAAGATGGCCGCCGAGGTCTCCTTAAGTGAAATTTGATTTAATTTCCTTGTTACCCAGAGCGCACCTTGTCCTACATGTGTTGGTTCAGATTTATAACTTTTGTGTATCAGAGATGGCTTCGGAGCTCTGTCCCACCAACAGCTAGAGGCAGGGAGCTGAGCAGCAGGCTCAGGTGAAGAGTGTGTACACAGGCTTGTGTTGCTTATCACTTCATTCTGCAATGCTCAGAGTGGTGAACACATCCCACAACAACCCTTGTTTGCTCCAAAATTCTCTTCTGTTTTTGGGGGAAATTGCTGTATTGTGTCAAAAGTCTCTTTAACTAGTTTAGTAGTGACCCTCACTGCTCACATTAACTTGCGCTGTAGAACCAAACCTATTTCTTTCGATCTTTTAAAGTCAAAAGTTTCACATTATTTACTTAAAATTAAAATTGCATGCAAAAGAGCGTTGCCAGCTTTATTCACCCCTTGTACAGGAGCCATCAATATGGCCCACCAAAAACTGAACACAAAAATGACCCTTCGAAAACATTTCTGGCAGGGTTGGAGCCGCAAGCGAACACTTGTTTCTGGAAGATTCTGGGCAAACACCTGAGCATAGGCACTTTTCCAGGATAAAGGCCCGACTTTCCAATCATGTGCACAGCTAAAAGTTGAGCCATAGAGGAGTCGTTGGCAAGAAACGCTCGCGCAGTGGAAAAAAAGTCCTAGCCCCCAGTTGGCACCCAAAACAGGTGCAATCATACTGGTTGATTCTCACTTTCATGAACTGCAACCATCAACTTCTTAAAATTGTTCAAAAGTGAAATCGGACCCCTTGCACTCGCCAAGGGGTTCATTAACAACGTAAAAAGATAAAACACTACAGAAAAACTCTAACACAGGGTAATCAAGGTAAAATACACCTGACATCCCCAAAATATTGAAAAGAGGTGGGGTGGGGGGAGAAAAAGGAAAAAAACGGCGGCCTTGAGAGCAAAGGTCATGCAGAGGTCGAGACAGGAGAGGAATCGAAGTTTAGAATTTACACAATCAATCGCTGAGCCGGAGATGACTTCACCAGACCCGGAAGTGGTTCCTGGTGGGCAGAAGTCACCTAAACGTCTGCAATCAGAGCCCTGTGCTTTGTAGCACCACACATGTGGCTGGTGGCATTGGGGTGAAATCACCGCCACTGCCAGTCTAAGTGGACTTCAACCAGTTTAAGGGGGTTTGGCATTAGTACGACTTCCGGCATGTTGAAAATTCGAAGATGTCCTCTCAGGCTGATGCACTTGAAACTCGAGCAAGGCTGGGAATCCAAAAAGAACTGAAAACAGACTTTGAGGATGGTTAAAGAAAAATAATATTCAAACATAGATTTCTGATTTTGCAGTTCTATCTATCTATCTATCTATCTATCTATCTATCTATCTATCTATCTGTCTGTCCGTCCGCCCATCTGCCTGCCTGTCTGCCTCTTGAGATGTGTCACTCGCTGCAGTGAATTATGGATGTCAATCAGTATTTTGAACTTTAGGAATGAGTTATTTGGACAGAAACGAATGTATTTCTCAACAATCATTCATTCTAACCATGCATATATCTTTGATTCAGCAAACCATACTCTCAAATGAATCACCCTATTAGTTCAATCAACATCCTATAAATACAGAATATCCACAATCTGCTTTTATATTACTTTTTTATTTTTGCTCAGTCACCATAAAAAAAGCATTTATTTTCAAAAATCTGTTTTGCAGAAACAGTATGTTAAAATCAGTTCTATACTGTTAGATTAGCAGTAGTAAAACAACAGAGAAACATTCCATAGGGTTGTGAAGAAGAAGCCCTTGCTTCTACAGAAGTGAGAAGCGTCAGAGCTGCACCCTCGAGTGCCCAGCTAACAATGGGCCCTGACTGCAAATGGAATCCCCAAGCTTTATTAAACTTTCATTTTGAGGATATGTATTAAACAAAGGTTAATGATGTATCTGGGCAGAGAGTAGTTGATGCTTTTATAACCTAAAAGCATTGTCATGTTTAGAGGAGTATTTTTGGGGTGAGAAGAAATGTCATTGACGCTGTATCTCCAATGGACGGAATGTTTCATGGTAATGTCTAATTTCTACATATTATGGGAAGTAATTATTTGGTATTGTGGCTGGAATTATGGACTTTTGGACAGCATTTTAGCCTGCACCAACGTTGGTAGACACTTAACATATGTCGTTTGCTTGCCCTCTCTACTTTTGGGTCAGACTGGGTACAAATGATAATATGCTTTAAGTGTTTTTATTCATGTTCAGGAAATCCCATTGTTATTTTTACTTTCATTTGTAGCAACAGTGGGGGGTGGATTAACCCTAAACTTGGCATGGAGACAGATTTCATTCAAAATTGATCCTTTTTGTGACTCGGTGTAAATTTCTTTCGTTTTCGGTTATTCAAAACAATTTAGAATGTGGATCCAGCTGGTTTAAGTAAATGTGAGATTAGAAACGTCACCAGGCAGCTTTTTAAAGTAAAAATGAACTCTGGTGGACTACCACCTCTGGACCTTCCGTGTCAAATACCATTATGTGGTAAACAAATAGGCTGGAAATACTGCTGGAAAAATAGGCTGTTGCTGTGTTTAATCTACAATTGTAAATATATGCCCCAGTGTGAATATGGTACATTCCAAAGTGGAATATTATGCCCAATCCCCCAGCAAAAAAACACAGCAAAACATAGGCCACCTCTGTGAATCCACAAAGGCAGTTTTAATGCACATCAGAGGAAAATAGGATTCTTACTGGGGCAAAGAAAGCTGAAGGCGATATTTAAACTCATAAGATTGACAATGAAAATAGCAAACGCTGATGATATAGAATGGATGGCAAAAAGCATTGGTAAAGTAAAATATATGTCCGTCAGCTTTTGTACTACAGTGCACATTCACTAAAGTAGTGGTCAGTAACCACCAAAACCTCCTCATAACGCCCAGGACCAATAAAGTCCGGTCTGGGGATCGCCTCTTCTCCCGAAACGCGGCGAAACTTTGGAACGCCATACCACTATCACTTCGCCTGGAACCCAGCCTTCTTGTGTTCCGAAAACAACTAAAAACACTTCTGTTTCCTAGGCCATAATCTGTCTTTCCCCTCCTAAACTCCGTATTTCCATCATTCTTCCATTCCATTCCAGCAAAATGCTGTCACTCAGGTGCAGAAGAAAGATGCAACACCATGCCCTGTTGAAAGGTGTTAGTTAATTTGCTTGTTTATTTATTTATGTATGTAGGCATGCATGTTTGTCTTTATTTATTTATTTATTTATTTATTTGTGTGTATAGATAGATAGATAGATAGATAGATAGATAGATAGATAGATAGATAGATAGATAGATAGATAGATAGATAGATAGATAGATAGATAGATAGATAGAGTGAGGGCGATAGATAGAGTGAGGGCGATAGATAGAGTGAGGGCGATAGATAGAGTGAGGGCGATAGATAGATAGATAGATAGACAGATAGATAGATAGATAGATAGATAGATAGATAGATAGATAGATAGATAGATAGATAGATAGATAGATAGATAGAGTGAGGGCGATAGATAGAGTGAGGGCGATAGATAGAGTGAGGGCGATAGATAGATAGATAGATAGATAGATAGATAGATAGATAGATAGATAGATAGATAGATAGATAGATAGATAGATAGCGATAGATAGAGTGAGGGCGATAGATAGATAGATGATATATAGATAGATAGACAGATAGATAGATAGATAGATAGCAATAGATAGATGATAGATAGATAGATAGATAGATAGATAGATAGATAGATAGATAGATAGATAGATAGATGATATATAGTTAGATAGATAGATAGATAGCTAGATAGCTAGATAGATAGATAGATGATATATAGATAGATAGATAGATAGGTAGATAGATAGATAGATAGATAGATAGATAGATAGATAGATAGATAGATAGATAGATAGATAGATAGATAGATAGATAGATAGATAGAGGGCGATAGATAGAGTGAGGGCGATAGATAGATAGATGATATATAGATAGATAGATAGATAGATAGATGATATATAGATAGATAGATAGATAGATAGACAGACAGACAGACAGACAGACAGACAGATAGATAGATAGATAGATAGATAGATAGATAGATAGATAGATAGATAGATAGATAGATAGACAGATAGATAGATCAGCTATTAGACATACTGACAACTCCTACCTTATTTTTATTTTGTGTCTTAACTATTTAAAGAATACCTCAAATAATGTACATTGAAATATCTTCAGGTCCAAGTCCGTGGTATTTATGGAGGGGCTGCCGCTGCCCACAGAAATGGAATGTGCTATTTTTGTATTTTTTGTATTTTGTTATGCCACAAAAGCAGGCGCTCAGATTCCCGTTGCACGTTTCTGTTCTTTTAAATTATTTCAAATCGATAAGATGCTTTTGTCCTTCCTTTGAAAGGGGCCTCCCTGGTAGCGCCCAGGGCCGCGTTTAAGGCCACTGATGTCTGCGTAAAATGAATGATTGTGTTTTTTTCATACAAGGAAACATTACGCGTAAAGACTACTCGCAGCTCCGAGTGAGTAAATATGTTTAGACCTCTGCGATGACCGTGGATCTGTGGGAATCCCTCAGCATGCTTCTGTAGGGACGTTTAACCCCCTGTAAACAGGGCCGGACTGGCATTTGCGGGCACCGGGCATTTCCCCGGTGGGCTGGAGGGGTGGGGGCCGGTTTTGTGGACGCAGGGGGCCGTTTTTCTTACAGAGTGCCGGTTTTGTAAAATCGGCCCTCTGTAAGAAAAGCGGTAGCAGTGCTTTGCGGTTAACAACCCCCTCCCCTCCCGTTACCAGGGCCGGTGGAGAAGCAACCTGCCAGGGCTGGTTGCCGGTCTCAGTCCGGCCCTGCCTGTAAACTGCCTCTGTTCGGCGCTTAGTTCCTTGACGCCCAGTCTAGGGAGATTTCCCGCTAGACTCGAGACACGGCAGAAACTGCAGTCACGTGGAAGGCCCCCACTCTTCTTGAAATGAAAGCGGATGTATTTCCATCCTAACACTGCAATGATTGCGATAATATTTACTTAGGGAAGTCTTTCGCGGACAGGGCCCAGGCTTATTTTAAAGTCCGTAAAAAAAAATATTTCCTTCAGTATAATTTCGTAGTGTTTTATAAATAATGGCCACGTTTGCAAACACCCCCGTCCCTGGCTCCGGCAGCCCAGAACTATTCATATGAAAGAAAACATGAAAACAGAGAGATGAAAAGCCGTCATCTGTCTCTGCACCCCTGGCTCACCCCACTCATGGATTTGGGGGTGCATTTGACCCCACTAACTGACCTTGCTTTGTTCCCGGCCCGTGTTTACACCCCCGGGGCAGATTTATTGCCCGGGCTCCTTTTAACTCATTTATTGTGGCAAATGAGTTTATGTTTCAACAGACTCGCCGTCTCCTAATTCGACTTAATCTAAACACACTCCCAAAACCATCACCGGAGCGCTTTAGAGGGGCAATGGGGTCGGCCATGCGTGGGGCAATAAAAGCCCTTCTCTGGCCGCCGCCCTTTCAAATAGAACTTTAAATGTACTTTAAATC
This sequence comes from Lissotriton vulgaris, assembly GCF_964263255.1. Taxonomy (NCBI): domain Eukaryota; kingdom Metazoa; phylum Chordata; class Amphibia; order Caudata; family Salamandridae; genus Lissotriton; species Lissotriton vulgaris. The sequence goes on from NC_141695.1 coordinate 1,703,019,774, forward strand.
GTGCCTCGGAAAACCATCCACCCACCCTCATTTGTAAGACAATTTTTAATTTCCTTTCATGCCAGAATGCTCCACCTGTCGTCCGTTCCACACAAATGACTTTATTAACCGTGTTATTGTTTTAACCGCAGGAATATATTTTTGTATCTGTAATAGAGCGTCATTAGTAAACCTGTTAACCTAAATGTCCATAAACCAGTTTTATTAAACAGAAAAACCCACTCATTAACCCCTTGTCCTGCTGGCAAAGCGAACAGAAGCTGAAAGATACGCGATTTCTTAACCATCTTAGCTTTGTCCTTGACATATTTCATAAAACTCACTTGCATTTGCTGTTTTTATTGCACTCTTTTTCAGTAGCGCACACTGCATTACATTTGGTGATGCAGTGTGCGCAACGAAATTCGTTTTATGTATTTAAATGTTTACTTACCTGTAAAACTCCGTAATCCATACATTATTTCCCCCCACCCTGCCCCTCCTCCTGCCCACGTCACCGCCCTATAGAAACACCTACTGCCGACCGCTACTGCTCTTTTTAAACAAACCCGTAACACGACTATGTTAAAGAGAGTCTCTCCAATGAGTAATGCCCATTTCCAAAAATGTAAACACCCCACAAATAATCACTTGTAGTTACTTTGGTATGGACACGCTTTGGAAAACACATTCTCTCTTTTCTATATTTGGGCGCTTTATAGAGCCTACCAGTGAAAGGTGAATCGCCTCTAGGCGTTTCTTGGCATCAAGTACATATCGATTGCAGGTAAACCCATGTGCCCAAAGGAATCTGTACCTATGTCTTTCTTTCGTTCCCATTATCAGCTACAAACGGTGACATCACATTGGTGAGTGGCGCTCAGGAACACAAAAGTATTTCTTGGCGCTCAGGAGGCGGAGTCAGACCAGGGTCGGGCAATGACAGGTGTGTGTTATATAGAAACACCACAGTGAAGTGAAGTAGCCCACAGTTGATGTCAGGAAAGGCCATTATATTTCATTTCAGCCCCCCCCCCCCACCCCTTTATTTATTGAGGGTTTTTGTATAGAGCTATACGGCTACTTTGTGTTATCTTTGCATTGTGTTGCACTATACTCAAGTGCATGAACGATGTGTGCACAGAGGTGCCAATGCACCTGCCCTGTTTGTCCTATGACCCAGAATGCATCTTGACCCACCAACCACCACATATTTTAAAATCCACATTTTTACATTTTCAATTTTTCTTTCAACTCAGTGACTTCGAAACATAACATTCCTCAATTTACAACTTCTATTTTATTTCATGTACAAATTAATGTACTACTGACTCTCATAGCTTTATAAGTGGGTGCATACATGTGTGCTGGCACACGTGCAGGTTGTGTTTATGCCATGTCACTTAAAAGTAACATGAAACTTCAAGCAAGTACACCAGTAAACGTACATCCATTATTAAGGAGCAAAGTTCACATTCCATGTTATTTCCACAGTTCAGTGGCATCAAAATGAGAAAACACAGTTTCTTGATGCCCAGATGGCATGTAATAATTGCATCACACAGAAAAAAAGAACCTTGTAGCTGGTCTCAAGGAGCCTCAATGTGATTTTATCTCACGGTACAGATTTAAGCCCTTGTAAGCTAATATTGTTTAAATATCTTTTGTATAGATAGAGACGATTTATAATGCTAACATTGCAATGTGCTCCTATATTGCCATCAGGAGACATCTTAAACTACATGCCTTGTATATGTTAACAAAAGTCAGTGGTGACAATATAGGACCATTTTGCACTTTACCCGTTAAAAATTTTGCTATAACAGGTTTATTGTTGGGCAGTTAGCTTTGCAAAAGGCAGTGCTTAATTCAGTAGCGGTCGGTGGTGGGAGTAGCTGCCGGGCGGTGATGTGGGGAGGGGGAGGGGCAGGGTGGGTGTAGTAATCTATGGATTATGGAGGATTACAGGAAAGTAAACATATAAATAAATAAAAATAATTTCGTTGCGTGCACTGCATCCCCAAATGCGATGAAGTGCACGCAACGAAATTTGTTTTATTTATTTATATGTTTACTTTCCTGTAATCCTCCGTAATCCATTGATTACTACCCCCCATCCTGCCCCTCCCCCTACCCACATCACCACCTGGCAGCTACTCCCACCACCGACAGCTACTGGCTTAATTTGTGCCTGTGGTTTTTCGTGCTTGGCTCTGGCACTTAATTGTCAACTCTGGGACTTATAACAGTCTGCCACATGGTGGCGCTGCCTGTCTAATTTGGGGATGAGGACAACAACAGTAGATTATTAATTAACTATCCATTAAAAATTACTAATACCTGCAGTCCAAGTCATTCTTATTGCTTTGGTGGCCTTCAATAGTGTGAATTGTCACACTTGTAGAAGTGTGATGGTTAGTAGTTGTGTTGATACTGTGATTGGGGGCGCTGGCAGGGACAATGTTGCCTCCTTGACGAGGGCCCTGGCACATGTTTTTTTTTACAAATTGAGCACTGGCAAATGGAATGCATTTTTTCAAACATAGCTATTTATTGAAAATATTAAAACATTGCACTATGTTGGCGAATTGTCTTTAGTAAAGGTGAAAGAAAAACAATTAATGATGTAGATAAAAAATGCAAAATTGTAAAAAAAAAACAAAAAAACCACCCTTTACTTTGTTCCACATCTGTAGATGGACGAGATTGTTGTAGTTGTTCTGTGCAAGGTGCAACTGATGATGGGAACTGACTGCAATTTTGTTTTAAACAATTATTAATTTAAAAAAATAGATAATGGTTGCACTCTGCAGATTGTTATGAGGCTGACATCATAATGAGAACATAGCGACCCATCACACATTTATTTTTATTTGACATGAATTAGTGAAACATTTTCCATATATATATATATATATATATATATATATATATATATATATATATATATATATCAGCGACGGCTCGTGGAGGGAGTTACGGTGGGGCAGGAGGGTGGGGAGGGGGAGGGGCAGGGCGGAGGTTGCTAAAAACCGGCATATGGATAATTGCAGGTAAGTAAACAATTTAATTAATAAAACGAATTTCGTAGTGCGCCTTGCATCGCAAAATGCAATGCAGTGCGAGCTACGAAATTCGTTTTATTAATTAAATTGTTTACTTACCTGCAATTATCCATATGCCGGTTTTTAGCAACCTCCGCCCTGCCCCTCCCCCTCCCCACCCTCCTGCCCCACCGTAACTCCCTCCACGAGCCGTCGCTGATATATATATATATATATATATATATATATATATATATTATTATTTTTCACTGCAAAAAACAAAGGTTAAAGTAACCTTATAGTTAGGTGAATATGACAGCGACAACATTAACGTTTTTAACTAAAAAACTCAGAAATTCACCAGTTATTGTTAGCAGAGCTAACTATAACTTCTGTCCCCGCCATGCACTGCTTATGACCTCAAATATTAAATCACTCATGACATGTTCTATGGCATCATTTATGAAATCACTCATGACATCTCACAATGATGATGAAGACATTTGAGAATTGATACAAAATGTGTCCTTATTTTAGCTTTCTAGAGCATTAACTATAATTTCTTTGGCAAAATGAACCTTACCATTTGATAATTTCTGAAGGAGATGCTTTTAGTTTTACAGCTTTGATTCCATCAAGATGGCGTTCAGGTGTGCACACTTCTGTTATAAATATGGAAAGTTAGTACTCCAGTTGTTCAATAGAACTTGGTGGGAAGCTACAGTCGAGAACTGGGGATTCAACTGTGAGAGGCTGCTGCTGTTAAAAGCACACGTTTTATCAGATTTCATTCCAACATAGCTGACAACGGTAGTGGGCAGATCTACAAGAAACTAACGCAGCGCGGTGCAGCAAGTCATTATGCTGCGCCGTGCTGTGTTAGTTTCAAAGCACAGGGAACTGACATATTTACAACAATATGTTGCATCTCTGTGCTTCCCCCTGCGCTGGCGCACAAACTGCTGCCATGCCCAGGGCAGGCTCCCTTGCACCAAGGCGCAAGGAGGCCTGCATCGTGGGGAGATTGTTTTTGTGTAGGAAGGGGCAGCTTCCTGCACAAAAACAATCAATTGAGGTGATTTCCTCTTCCAATTTGTGCCGTAAAATGCAGCGCGCATTGAAAGATGAAAAAAGGAGAAATAAAATAATTTCTCCTCGTTGCACCTCGCTATGCCACCCCTATGGTGGCGTAGCATTTTGATGCATTTCCAGATTTGCGATTTCTCGTAAATCTGGAAATGCATCAGAGGACATGGGTGTTCCGTGGGAACACCCACAGCAACACCCATGTCACGCCCCTAACAATCAAAGTGTTGCGTGAACAGGGACGATATTTATAAGCATAGGTTAAGTCACGCAGGGTGACTTTACCTGTGCTTGTAAATTTCACTCAGCAGGCTGCGCCACCGGTTCATCACGCAACGTGATGCACCGTTGGCGCATGGGGCTTGTAAATTTGCCCCAGTATGAACTTACAGAAAATGTGCTCTCATTATATATTCTGGCGCAAATTTCATAACCTTTATGAGAAAAACATGAAAGAAAACAGTTTTCACTCGAACATGGTTCATAAAATCCCAGAAAAGGGTCAGTATTTTTTAAAGGGTAAAATCACCTGAGAACTCACCAGAATCCCGAAAAAATGTATGTAATGCCAGCAGCAAATAATTTATATTGTGACAAATATCTGTTATCAACCTTTATAACTGCTCCTTTTTGAGACTTTCAAAACCCTAAATTCACTACACTGCATTCCAATAAGGACCACACCCCCAAGTCTCTTAATGGCTGCCACAACATGTTGTACGTGTTGTGGCCAGACAATCAAGCAGGTGTCGCTTTGGGCACCCCCTGTGACATGCTCCTTGGTGTCTGATTGTGCTCACCCTGCCCCCTAAATTACTTGTAATTCATTTTCAGGTTGCAAGGACATGTCCCTGAACCCTGTAATGGCTGCTGCAACATATTCATGTTGGATCCAGCCAATAAGATGGCTTGTCCCCTTTAAATTAGCCATTCAGAGCATATCTGGACGACAATTTTTCTGAAATACCTGACTTTCTAAATTCTTCATGTCCTGCCCGATTTCCTCTTTAAATGCTCATTTCTTGAATGCAGCTAAATGTATTAGCACCAAATCCCAAAAGGTAGGCTTTCTGGGTAAAGTTCTATGTTTTTGCCAGATTTGGTGAAATTACATTCAGATATTTTTCTGCATTGGAAACCAAAGTTTTCCAGGGGAATTAACATGCAAAATATATATCACTTTTGGGACACCACCTTGTTTTTGGCCCTTGTCTGATAGATCAATCTGAAACCTTTCATGAAAGAGCAGAGGTGGACAAACTTTTTATTTAGGAAGTTTTGGGCAGTCCCTAAACTAGTCTGCTGAATTTTATCATTGTCAAGACTACTGAGATCATGGAGCTTTGAGGACTAAATTATGTACAAGGATATCTAAAGTATGCATTTTATTATGCATCACATTTTTCTGGCAGTATAATTTTCATCCATTTGAGATTGAAACAGCATTTTTTATGAAATCTGCAAATTTTGCAAATTATGTGGCAAATTATGTAGTATTTTATGTGACAGATGCAGAATTCAATAATTATGTATTAAACGCTGCAGCATCATAATATCCCAAAATCCACTTACCATTACGATTGCCCATTATTTTTTTATTAACAATTTATTCAAGAAAGATAAAATCTAAACAATTCAATTCCTATCAGAGCCCACCTTTAGCTGCACTTTAAAGAAAACAATCTTGTTATTCTAACTACTCAAGAATAAGCATGCAATATACAAATGACCATGTGCAGGTTGTTCTATTTTGCCATTTCAGGGTTCTGGTGACATTTACACACACCACTTGGCCTTCAACTTCGTGGTTTATCATGTAACCAAAAGCCTTCACAAATTGTAACTCACACAAGTGCATACAAACGTTATCTTGTAATGATTATATGAATAAGTAAACACACCTAAAAGCACCATATATTCAAATACCAGCTCATAGTCAACCCACTAAATAATACTTCATACATAGCTGACTCTTTCATATTCTAATGTTGAGGGTTGTGATATGCAGTTTCATCTGTAACATTATATTTGACATTTGGAACTGTGTCTGTCACATTAAGGGTGAGGCTACCAGTTATGTTTCCTGTTTAAAAGCCTGTCCATCATTTTCCTATTACAGTCTAGCTGTTGAATCACTACTCACCTATAACAAGAATATGGCATAGCTGTAATAGTGAAGTTAAGTTTCGTTGTGACAAAACAATGCCTGCTCCCTGAACCACTAGACAGGGTGAAATGAAGGTCACTAAGCAGAATTACAACTGCTGTTTAAACAAGCCAAGGAAAAGGAGGGTTAGCTTTGAAGCTTTTTTGGTTGAGCTATTTTTCTCTGAAAATGTTACCTAATTAGCTGATAAGGTGACATTTATGACTGTATGTTTATTTATTGCACTGTTAGAGTTCATTACAAGAAACTAGGAGACTCACCAGCATGCCAACAAAAGTTTGAATTGCAACTTCATTAAATTGCTTACTAATTATATTCACACTGTAGAATTTATATTTATTCTCTGCATCTGCAAGCATAGTATCTCTTTTATAAGATTTAGCAAGAGACAAGGATTTAAATTCAGGGTGTTGAATTGTGTAACAACGTAATGATGTAATTTATTTAAGAAATCAATCACCCTATACAGTACATTCTAAAGAGTTTGAACTTTTACACACACACACACATACACACACGCACACACACACACACACACACACACACACATGTATGTCGGCGATAGCTACACTGTTGTTATGGTTAGATCAGAGTTTCTATTGCAAAGTTATTTTTTGTTTTACTAATAACTTAGGCACTTTTAGAGTAATCTGCACAAAACTTTTTCCACATTTTTTGTCAGGTTTAGTTTTGGCATGTTATGTTTGGTGCAGATCTGTTGAATAGGAAAGTAGCCCTTTAACTAGGAAAGTACTTTTGCTTGGTTTGATGTAAATCCATTTAGTAGTTTTCTAGAAATTAGTGGTAGAAAATGGGTTTTGTGGACTTGAAAGTGTTACTAGAGATATCAGGACCGTAATCCAATCCATGGACAGTGGTTGAACCTTGATTTGTGCCTTGTTCTTGGGCAGGAGAGATTTTTTGCTCCCCTCATGCATTTTGTGTTCATGAATCCAGATTGGTGTCCTTGGTCCTAAAGGCCCTGATTGGATGGCAACGGCAAACATCTATTATTGCTGCCATCACAGGATGCTGGTTTGGTCATTGTGTCTTATGAAAAAATTGGGAGTGTGTTAGGGTCATGCTGTTCGCTGTGATTTTGAGCGCTGGGTGTTTGTCCCGTGCTGTAAAAAGATCGCAAACAGAACCATGCGCAGGGCAAGAGGGCGCCAATTCCTTTCTGCTGCTCAAGTAGATTTTCTACTCGAGCGGCATCTTTCTCAACATGAAAGGAAGGTTTCTCAAAGCGAGGGGTCGTGACCTCCTGCCACCACTCTCATTGAGAAATCCGACCGCCCGTGTTGAAAAAATCTCGCCAGGAGGTGGATTTCCTTGCTCACCAACTTGATGATGACGAGCGCGAGCGAGGAAAAAACTCCGCTCTGCGGAGCGCAGTTTTTGTGAACTCTGCGTGCTCCGCGGAGTGCAGAAAATTCCGCAGACTCGGAGTTCACCGCCCAAGGTTGGTCTGCAGACCCTGGTAAGTTTTCTTGGCCCCATGACCAGGTTTGTGAACACTGGAGGAACATGGGAGGCCCAACAAGGGTTCTTAAGTCATAAAGTGTTCATACACTTATTGAAATAGTATATAAAAAATAAAAAATATGAAAATAACAAAAACATTATAAAAAAAGGAAAGAAATAAAATGGGTCAATCCTACGTACCCCTCTTTAACAAACCACTGCAGTGCATTACTAAAGGACATGTGTGGTAACTGTGGGATTCCAAGGGTACCTGACTGAAGTCTGTGCAGTGGTGTAGGCCATCAATGGGAGTTGGGGATCAACACGTAGCCAACTACCACAGAAGATGGCCAAAGGCCATGTGCCACATGACGGCTGGCCTCCCACAGGATGTGGGCAGAGGAGCTGGTTTTAGACCAGGGCCCTGCAGCGTATGGCCAAAGGCTGTGGACAGCAGGGTTAGGCCAGCCACTAAGGATGGGCAGAGAGCCCAGTCAAAGGCTAGGTCCTACAACCAACCCCTGCAGTTAAGAATGTCATACTGCACATCTTAAAAAAAAACTAAAGTACACATTGATAAGTTTATAATTAAGGCTGCAATTTTCAGTTTTTACTGATTTTCACAGATAAATACACACAGAAAGTAATGTGTTTCCTGTCTGTATTTATTGTTAAAAGTGGAAAAATGCTAAAAATGCTGCCTGTTGTGAGAGACTCTCCATGCTGTCTTTCATGAATTCTAGGAAACAGCTGAGCAGATTGACAGCATGGAGAGTTAAAAAAACAGGATGGGATTTCCTTAAATAGGCATATGTTAACATATATTTGTAGTATAACGCTAATGTGTACCTGTGAGTGTAGTGTTTTGTTATACATGGCTGCTTAATTTGCCAAATCGTGACCGGCTTCCATGTATGAGTGCATGTTCAAGAGTTAAATAAACGTGGAAACATATCATTTATGGTTCCATTTATTCCCAAAACACAAAATAAATATAGATAAATACCAATAACATGTCCAAAAAATAAATATGGATTAATACAGACAAGGAAAAAAAAATGCCATATAACCAGGAGCCCTCTTTATAATGCAAGTGCATCCCGAGCGAACTAAGGGCCTTATTATGAGTTTGGCGTACAGGGTCACTCCATCACAAACGTGACCGGTATCCTGTCTGCCAAATTACAATATCATTATATCCTATGGAACTTGTAATACGGCGGACAGGATATCCCTCACATTTGTGACAAGTATCCCATTCGCCAAGATCCAATTCAAGGCCGGAATCTTTTTGCCACTCTGTGGAAGATATGACATGTGCAGTTCTTACAAGGCCATTGTGAGTGCACGTCAGTAAATTATCCAAACACAATGCAATTTTGAAAATGAATGTACATTTATTACAAAGAATGTACATTAATCTAGGTTCATTCACAACAGAAGCACTTTGTTTTTCTGTATACTGTTTCTTCAGGAGTGAATGTGTCTGGGCTCAGTTCCATGTGCCCTAAGATTTAACCAGGAGCAGTTCTCCACACACTCAGGTCCTGAATCACAAAGGTAAGCTTCCACATTTGTATAAGTTTAAGCTTTTTCATTATTCACAAAGCTGCATTTTAATAGCAAGATTACAAGTGAAGAGACTCACATTCGAGGCGGAGAACTCTCAACATATAAAACATGTGACAGGCCTATTTTTCATTTGTGCAGAGTTTTCTGCCCCACTGCGGAGTCTCTGCACTCGTAAACTTACTATCAAAATGCACTTTTGTGAATACTGGAAAAGCATAAACTTACACAAACGTACATGTTTACCTTTGATATAACGCCTTCTTCGTGGTAACCTAGGTTTTATAAAGTGCTATGATACTTTTGGTATCACAATTTACCTCATGTTTGAACAACATTTGAAACTGTAAATTTTGTAAGTTTGCAATTGTAACCTCATTCCCTAATGAAAAAACACATAGCTTTTTTTCACTTAGTACATATGTATGTACAGACATATAAAACCACACATTATAAAATTACCTATAACCCCCACTTTAAACTAATGGCGGCCCAGATGTAACTCTCAGAACGGAAGGTGCACAGTACAGCAAAGCTTTAGATCCGTATTCGGAGATCTGAACATCTGTGAAGGGCTATTAGGGCCTCACCGATGAGCAAGAGAAAGCGTGGACATCAATTTACCAAAGCGCCAGGGGCAGTGGAAATGACATGATGAACTCTTAGTCCCTGATGACATCACAGGATTGATCCCTTGTCAGACACTTAGCCCCTCAAAAGCTTTATTTGCTCTTGAGTGGCTAGGGAAAGGTCTATGAGTGGAAACAGGAAGAGTAAACAGGGTTCTCAGAGCCATGCTTGCTTTTTAGGTCTCACCTATAGGTAGGTTTTTTCTGTTGCCGAAAGACCTCTTGTGGACCACACCCAATCAGTGGCTTAGCTAGGGGGGTGGGGGTCAGTGGGGGCGGAGTGCCCCCGGTCACGTGATTTGGGGCCGGCGGCTGGCCCCCCTCCCCTTGCTCTTTCCTGCGACTGTAAGAATTGGGATCCCCCGCTCTTACCTGCAGCCATCACAGCTGTATGAAGCGTCAGCCCCCCCTCTCCGATTAGGCCTCCGGAGGCGGCTGATGCAGTGGCCGCCATGAGCGGCCGAAGGCCTAGCTACGCCACTGCACCCAAACACATACAGTGGGCTTATGGCCAGCCCTTTGCTTACCATTGGTTGGCTCTCTTGTCACTCTCATTTGCTTGCTTCTTATTTGATGGCTTCCTTTCTATTCTTATCTTTGTCCCTCCGTTGGAGCATTGCTTCTCCAAAAGCCTTTTGGTAAGATGGATCCTTTCACTCCTTGGATTCAGGGAACTACTTCTTTCTTTTCATTCCAGCATGTGTTTTCTTGCCCCCTCTCATATGCTGTTTCTGCCATCAAATTTCCATCCCCTCCCTGTAATGTTCGTATGGCTTGCACCCACCAGCTCATCTATTGCATCTCAAATCCTGCCTTTCTGATTCGTTATTGTTCTAACGCCTTGCCCTCAATCTTATTATTCCATCTCGCTACCCATTGCTCCCCTCAGTGAGTGTACCTCTCCACTCCTTACCCTCACCCTGGTGGCTGTCACTCAGAAGCATTCATCTTTTGTAACTTGTTGCCCCGTCAGCTCCACTGTTGTGTTGCCCCCCTTCTCTGCTGCTCTAACAATCATCCGCTAATCCTCCATGTCGCATTCATTTTCTTTTAAATTTACTTTTTCATTTGGAGAGGTCCTGGTAGCTACAAACTGCTGCTGGGCCACTCCCTTTTCATAAAGAACTTTCGCACACATATAAACTTTTTTGTATTTCTCACTCTGAAACTGATGTCTATCATCTTTAAACAGTAATTTAACATATGACTACTGTGTCATGATGTATATATGTCAATCCAACCTTTTCTCTTTCTTTTGCCGATGTTTAACAGCTTCACCAAAAAGCATTTTTTCTCTATTTGCCGATGCTGAAGAGGATTGTCAAAAAGCATTGGCAAATCTATTGGTTAATATGTGCAGCCTAAAGATTAGATCTGTTGGTTTTGCCAATGCTTTTTGTTTCTGCCACTGACTTCAAACTCCAGGGATCACAGACAGCAAGATCGGCACCCGGGGTACCGTAGGACAAGGCGGAAGTAGCAGCTGCTACCCAAGGCAAACCCTAAATGAGTTTCATGGTGCCGATCATCAGCATTGCAAGCCCTAATTTACAAAGGGTCCTGCTTGCAAGAGGAAGGCCAGGTTGGCAGCGCCATGCAATACTCCCAGCTTCAGCACAACTGTCCGTGAACACTAAGGGCTTTATTGATAAGCCCCTTGCACCGGCGGCATAAATAATGCACCACGTTGTGCCATATTTACAAAGTGACGCATCTAGGCAGATGCGTCACATTGTTAAACCCCTGCAATACATTGTACCTGCATCAGGTATAATATATGCAGGAACTGCGTTCCCCGCAAGAAAGTCTCATAGAAGTGGTGCAGTGAAACATATCAGACTTCACGGCGCCACTTCTAGGACACCGCTGCGTCAAAACCTTACGCCTGCCTCACAGCATTCTTATGTCACAACTCCAGCAATGCATGGGTTTTGCGCTGACAGATACGTCAGGATTCCTGACGTATCTGTCAATCCTTGCAACATGGAGCGCTGTACAGTAAATACGGCGCATCTGTGTTGTCACAAGGAGGGCGCAGTGAAAAGTTTTGCATCGCTGTTTTCACGCAGCGATACAACACTTTTCATAATTGAGGCCCTAAATCAGTGGGCGCTCACCTTCTACTTTAGTATTCGGTGATTCTGATGAGACTTGTTGGAGGAGGTGCAGGGGGTCTTCTGATGCTAGCAAGTCGTGGTACTCTCCATCCATCCAATCCAGTCGAAGATGTACGTAGCGCTGAAAACTCCTACCATGGAGTCACTAGTCACTAGCTCTAATTCGAGCCTAGGAAAATGTTTGCAAATAAATATGCCTTTAAAGCCTTTCTGAAGTATGTAGTGTGTGGGATGTTCCGGAGATCTTCTGGTGAGCATTTCCACTGGAACTGCCTAATGCGAAAAAAAGACTTTGCTCCTGCGTTTTCCTTAAATTCTGGAGAAGCACCAGCAGATGCCACCAGCAGATCAGGGATTAGGTTTAAAGACATAGACTTCAATTAGGAGTAGTAGCATCAGGAAGACAAAGTAAATAGGACTTGTAGAGGCCTGTTTATGTGCTACAGTTAACACTGCTTGCCCTTCTTCTAGCTCTTTGGCGGTAGGAATATGATGGTGAAGCAATGTAGAGTAGGCAAGAGGGGGTGATGGTGAGGTCACTGGGAATCAAAGCATGCCTGAACTCACTTCCACTACTATTAGCATTTTGAGACTCAACATCCATGCTTAAGGGTCAACCGAGAAAAATGGGTGTGATATAGTACCTAATTCAGAGTGGGATTGAAAGTCTGTTCACCAGGGCTCATGCCCTTCATGAGCTTAGGTGTACAGGGGGCAACAAGGCAGGGTGGATCCATTTCTACCCACTATACATAACCTTTCCCAGGCAGGAGTCTTGGTCCAAAACAAGTCTTATGATGGGGAAGATGGGTAACAGTGTAGTGCCCCGTGCCTGGCGCATCCGTCTGTGATTGAGGCACTCCCCAGACCCCGCCTCACACATGTCCTATGCTCAGATATCTTATCAGCGCCACCACATGTTTGTAAAATGAAATATGAAGCATGCACAGCAGCGAATGGGCTCCTTAACTTTTTCGCTGCGGCGGCTATTCCGCCGCAGCGCTAACGGTCGCGGGGGGGCGCGCGGGTGAGCTCCGCGGGTGACAGAACCATTCTGTCACGGCTCGCGGGTGAGCTGTGCTCATGACGGAACGGTTCCGTCACGGCCCCGCCCGCTCAATTAAACGCGCCGCGCAGGTGAAAAATCAACGACGCGCAGGCGCGGCGGCCGGGCCGTGACGGAACCGTTCCGTCATGAGCACAGCTCACCCGCGAGCCGTGATGGAACGGTTCCGTCAATAGCCTGGAAGGGGTTAAGGCCTGTTTTCAGCACTAAACCATTAGCATCTACCTGTACCCATTCTATTGCCTGCAGAATTTAGAATCTCAAATGCCTCCCACCTGTTCTGACCTACCAAAGCATGCCACAGCTTCAGGGCCGGACTGGCGGCAGCGGGCCCCGGGCATTTCCCCAGCGGGCTACCAGGGTGGGGTCTGGTTTTAGACCCCTGGGGCAGTTTTTTTGTTACAGGGTGACGGTTTTGCAGCATATCAACAATATCTGCCCCCAGCAAGAAAAGCGGCACACAGCTTTCCACTAGCACACACCCCCCTGGGGCCGGCCGAGCGCTTTGCCAGGGCCGGTTCCGGATCCCAGTCCGGTCTGCACAGCTTTGCCCACTATGTTGCTGTTTCAGTGTAGACTTGTGGGGCTTCATTCACAAAGGTATTTGTGTATGTTTAGCCTACACACACAGGTAGCCTTTTTTAATAAGTATAAACCCCTTAAGAATGTACAAAAGTATTTTTTTTCAATTTTAAAATATTTATTCCTACATAGATTTGTTTGTGAATAGATCAACTCCCAGGGCCTAGAAGTAGACTTTTCAGTACAAAAGTGGTCTGAAAGTTTGTGAACACCAACAAACATATTAACCAGATTTTCACAACTCTTTCCCACCCTGGAAATGGTCAGCGATTTACTCCTGCCAAGAGCAGTCATGGAAATGGAATCTCTTTCCATTGTGGGAGTGGGCAAGAGATAAGGCTGTGAATACACTTGGTGGTGGTGTGAGTGAAATGGTTTCCACAAGGGGAAAATATTTTATGTGAGGAGGAAAAGGAGCAAAGAAAAAAACTAGCGATATGGGAAGACAAGTCGCCGAGCAATCTGATCATATGGGCATTTGTTTTCTTTTGCGTAGTTAATTAAAACCACTGCAATATAAATAACCCTCAGTACAGTAAAATTCATCAAATACAGCGGTAAAACTTCTATAATCTAGCATTTACCCATTGTTGGTTAAAAACATACATGAATAAAACAGTGTGCAAATCTCCTGATAAGAATTTAAATTATTATAGAACAAAGTAACCCCAGTCTCTGCACAGAGTAAGAGCTGGGTAAAACCACCAGTTAGTCTTAAATTACTTCCTGACACTTCACCTAAAACTGGAGTGCAGAGTAAGTGGCGAGTGGCTACTAGGACTGTGCAGATTAAGGGGCAGATTTACAAGCCCTTTGCGCCACTTTTGCGTCACTTTTCCCATGCTAAAACTGACGCAAAAGTGGCGCAAGGGGCTTGTAAATCTGCCCCAAAATATTTAAAGTGGTGGTAAAAAGTTGCTCGCACCCTCTACCAGTGAAGGAGGCATGCTGTGCAGAGGAGGTTTATTTAAAGGGCCTTCGTGACAGTCTGCCAGAGGAGTTTTCGTTTCTGTACAACATGTTTTATCCAACTCCTAACTAATGACTTGTCAATTAGGGATCACAGTATGGAAGTATAGAAGTGCAGATGTGTCTAAACTTTGTGAAGCTCCTGCAGGTCACCCCTTTACTTATGTCAGTAGTGCTACAATAGCTGAGCCGCACTAACCTACTTGCTGGGCCCCTCTGCTTCTATACATTCTATGGCCTATACATTTAGCAACAGCAGCCTCTCCGCGTGATCGTATCCCTCTATTGATGAAGTCTTTTTGTAGGATTTTCCGACGATCATTCAGAGTGGCATAGCAGAGACACAGCACATGCATGATGTCCCGTGGTACTTGCCTGTAGAGCTGTAGAGTTCCCTGCTTTCCTTTCTTCTCCAAGGCAGATAATGCTTTGATACAGGCAGTATCCCCAGTCTGAACTTTGTAATCTGCTCCTTGGTGAAATTGCTATGAGGTATTGCTAAATATCCTTGAGTGTTAACTAGGCCTGGGTGTAGGACTACACTACTCTCACGTAGTTTGCGCAACTATGCGCTACGTGAATTGCACGTAGCACAGTGCAAAAACGCGTAGCGGGCATTTTTTACTTGCTCGTGATCCTCAACCTCAAGTTGGCAACCGCGAGCGAGCAAAATAACATCCCGGCGAGACTTTTTCCTCATTTGCGATCAGCAACATCAAGTTGCCGATTGCGACCGTTGAAAATAAACTTCCCGGCGACATTCTCAGGGAGGTCAGGTTTCTCATTGCGAGTGGTCGCGTATGCTAGCGACCACTCGCGATGAGAAACTACCAGTTCGCATTGAGAAAGCTGCCGCTCGAGTACAAATCTCCTCGAGCTGCAGAAAATGACCGCTTGCACTGTGCAAGATGCCGTTTGCACTGATTGCACAGTCCGGAGAAGCATCCGGCACTGTGCAATCAGTGCAAACAGCATTTTGCACAGTGCACTACGCAGTTCGCGTAGCTATGCGTAGCTATGCGTAGCTTGCGTAGTGCAAAGTGCTCTTTGGGTAGATACTTGTGGCGCTACAACGCGAACTATGCCCAGAGTTAATGTTAACCTTCGTATCATTGCTGAGTGTTAGCCATCCATGGCTCCTCCTTGCTCATCTCCCAGAAGAGAATGTGCTTGGGTGTTTAGTTTTGTTATTCTTTTCAGCTCGCTAGGGCTCAGGTTTAAGGCCCATGTGGGAGAGAGAGGCTAAGGGTGATCAGTGACTTTTATAGGGAAGCTCTCATAGGTGAGCAATCCCTCCACTGTATTCCACCCAGAGGTGGTCGCCTTCCTTTGTGAGTTTAAGCTTTGGCAGCAGTTCACAAAAGCTGTCTGTCTGCCCAAAGTTTGTTTTACCAGGCCGAAGTCCAACCAAAATAACCCACATTAAGTGCTAATTCAATTGTTGTGTCAGCAAAGAAAATACATCATACAGTACACACTAGCTCCAGTCTGGTGATATCCCAACACCAAAACTGAACTGGAACACCATGGGGAAACGTAAACATCCATACAGGACCATGGTCTTGATGGACAGCCCATCAAAGGAATATCTTTTGGTTGAAGGGAGATGACCCAGTGGCAATTCTCTTTCTTTCTCTCTGGACTTCTTATTGTACGTTTTTGAAGATTTGATGCCGCAAGGGCACAGACAGCTAAAACTGAGTGTAACCAGACCTAAAAAGGGGCATTTATTTCCTAATGAATCTGAAATAGCTGTACATGTGTATTTGTTGGCATTACAATGTTTACGTGCATTTTTTCGATGACACTTATGGCTGCAGATATCATTTAAAGCTGAGAGGCATCCAAGTGTGAATGCACTTTTATCACCGAAATAAGTATGAACATATAGTAGTTTCAAATTCATGTTTTCACCCAACAGACAATAAATATGGATAAATACCCGGCTGATGAGCAAAACATGAACATGAATAAGTACAGACAGAAATGTCAAAAGAATAAATACCAAAGAACTGGGGCCATTATATTATATGTAATGAAGGTCTGGTCTGTCTATTCCTATGTCTGTTTGTTGGAGTTTTCTTTGTATGTCTGTGTTTTGTATGTCATTTCTTTGTTAAATTAAATCAAAAAATTATATAAACAATGATCAACAATCAAGTAACATCATATAAACAAACATTGCCAAGGGTACATGAGATATGAAGAAAACGAGAAAAACAAAAACAAAAAAACAAAAGAGAAGTACAAGTACCTCAGTTCCATACAAAGACAATTGTTGTATATAACAATATAAAGTGGCAAATAATATTACAAGAGAACAAAGTAATGTATGTAAACGAATTGTAGAAAATAAGGGTAAACCCAGTAGCAGCAAATGTGCAATGTATAAACAAAGTCATCATGATCCTACAAAGAACCTCATATGCGATTACATTGAACCAAGTTCTCATTTGATTTATAAGTCATTCTTTCAAAGTTAGCCACATTGAACTTGTCCCCAAGCCATACATCGAGTGTGTCTGTGTCTTGAATGTGCAGCAGATATGCTTTGCTGTTGCTTTTGCGCCTTCATCTTTGCTTGTAGAATGGCACCCGTTTTGCCTCTACAGCTGCTACTCTCACTACGATGTGCCAAAGGCAACAGTATGTAGTTGACTGTGACATTTGGACCATTTTGATGATGCCATTGCTGCAAGCAGGTGATGATGTTGAAACTAATGAGCATCATTCCATCATGGCTGTCATCCAGTGTAAGAAATCTTCACAGTTGAGAAACATTTGCACAAAAATATGTTATGTTATAGGTTGGACACACATCCTGCCATAGGTGGGGCCCCCAGCACTCATCAGGTCCAGCCCTTGCCCAGTTTTCAAGGATTCTAGCACAGCCTGTCTGATGTTTGTGAGATGTAGTAGACAGTGGGATGTGGGAGAATATGTCATATTATCTCATTATTTATTAGATGAGTTTTAAGGTAGTTATTGTGACGGCGGAATCTAACATGCGGCAAAGGAGTGTACATGGTAACTGGGATCATGACAATGAACATTTCCTAGCATGTTTGTGTGTTTGTGTGTTAACTGGAGATATTTATGTTGCTGCAGAGCCCGGGTACCCACCTGCTGGCACAAATGAGCTGTGTTGAATGAGTGTTCCGAGTTTTGTGTTGATGTTTACTCTTGTATGGTGATGTGTGTAATGGTATTTGAATGCAGTTGTGGGTACCCTGATGCCCTCCTGTGTGGCATATGTACCGTGTGGATTTGTGTAAGGTGCTCTATTTAACGTGCAGGGCATATGTGTCTGTTGTTATATAGTACAAGGGCTGCTGTGAGCATTTTCACACCAACTGCATGGCGTGCCTGCACTGTGTTGTTTGCATGCAAACAGTTGTGTGTCGTGTATTGTAGGGGGTAGTGCTAGTGTTAGGTGTGTGCCATGTTGTGTTCTAAGCCAACTGTTAGACTAACCTTTAGTGCAATGGGAGGAAAGCTGCTGACAGCCTTAACTACCAAAGGTAAACATAATAATTAGCAGTGGTCTCTATCACAAACTGGCTTTGAAGTGTAGATTGAAGGAGAGAACCTATGAATGACAGATTTCAAAGACTGAAAAAGTAAGGGAACAGAACATGTGGAATCAACATGCTACACAGGAACGCCTGAGACTCCTGAAGTGCATCTGTTTATTTTTGGTTTTTTTTTGTCCTCATTCGCCATCAGATATACACAGAGGGATTTGAAAATTCTCCGCCCCTATTGATTGGCGCCGGCTAGAGAGCTCTGTATCCAGGTGGATGCAATATACACAGATCCTCTCTTTCCCATGTTTGGTGTGTTCTGACCTTCTCGCTGGGTATCCCCCGAGAACAACCAGAGGGGTAGAGTATTACAGTGTAGGGGCATAATCATTGGACAATATGTGTACCGTTATCAAGGGTATCTAGCCAGCCTACACATGGTAACCAATAATCCCCTTTCTTGTTCCCCTTATTTCTCAAGACTCTATCCAGCTTCATCGTAGACTTAATGGAATTTACCCAAATCAGGAAGCGTTGGAGAAATACTTTTAATCCAATATTTACAGATTTCATCTCCGTGCAAGTAAAACTAGATAAAATATAAAATAATTTTCCTCTGGAGACATAGATTGCAAATTTGGTAGGAACCCAAAAATACCAGCCTTATGCTCACCTATATCCGTGCCAAACATGGCTTTAATAGCTTTACTGACCCAAAAATGATGTAACATTGGGCTGTTTAAAAACATATGCACGTCGTATGACTTTTCCTGGAGGCATTTTGGACATTTCAGGGTGGCTCCTTTCGCAAACTTGGAGAGCCTTAAGGGGGGCCAATACACCCGGTGGAGACAAAAGATGTGGTTTCTCCTTAGGTTTGCAGCTTGAACAGTGGAATACAAGATGTTATAAGATACTTGCCATAATTCTTCTGGATGTAGACCGGGCAAGCACCCTCCCATAGATTCGATGGAAGTTTGAAATCGCCCTCTGCCAGTTTTACTACCAGCCAGTATAGGTTCGCTACCTCCTTCTTTTTCCCGTTTTTGCTTTCGAGGGCATTCTCTAGTTCATTGGAAATACCGACCGTTGTTCCAACAGCTTGATGCTTGTAGATATTTAAACTTTGATAATTCATTATCTGTGATGTTCCTCAGATTTTCCCACGAAAGCATCATGCCCTCTGGTACAAGTTGGGCCCAACATGATATCCCAGCTGTTTTCAAGGGAGTTATTAAGGAATCTTTGGCCCATTCCGGCGAGCCTGGAGCGTCCCAAATAGGGGCCAGTGCATTGTAATTGCTAATATTCAATGCTTTTCTGATTTTGGACCTGGAAGAGGCTAGCCCATTTAGACTCTTTAGACGTACCCTTTTGAAAAATCTTGGATCGCCAAATTTATATATAAACCCTCGATCTCCTCCCTTTAAGTCTGTCAGCATTTCCTTAAACATACTCCTGATATCCGGGCTATCTGGTTCAGTCAGAAGCATTTTTCCTGCCCTCATTAGGATTGCCCATGGAGACTAGGTCTGGTAGGCATAGTACTCCCTTGTTCTTTTTTCTCCATAGTTTTTTCCACGAGATCCTTGTACTTTTTGAGGCCCATATAAAGCTATTTATTTTTGCCTGAGGTTTTTTCAGACCCTCTTCTTTGAAAGCTAGGGGGATATTTTGGAATAGGAAAGTAAGTTTCGGTAAGACCATCATTTTTATTAGGTTAACTCTACCAATTATTGTTAGACGTAAATACGCCCAACTCATCAGAGAGTTGCAAATCTCTTTGTTTATTTTATGGAGATTTGTATCTATAAATCTCTCAATAGCTTGTGTGATCATAATGCCCAGGTATCAAATTTAATTAGGTGTGTACGATTATCCATATAACATGCCATAAATTCTGTTTTGGAAGCATTTATCTCGTACCCAGATACCTGACCGAACTGGGATGCCAAGTTGTATATTATTGGGCTTGCCGTGTTCAAGTCAGACGTGTAAACCATCAAATCATCGGCGTATAATGCCAACTTTTTTTCCAACTTTTATATTTGAAGGGTGATATTCTGGCATGATGCTTGATCTTATCAGCAAATGGCTGAATGTACTAGTTGAACAGCAGATGTGATTACGGGCACCCCTGCCTTGTCCCCCTCTGAATTTTAACCCCTTCCATGCTGATGACGGCCCCCATCCGTCATGCATTACAGTGCTCGTGTGCTCATGACGGCTGGGGGCCGTCATAAAGCCATTGATTCTTCAATAAGCCTAGCACACGAGAAAAATCGGCCCAGCATGGAAGGGGTTAACAGGAGCTGATATGTTCCCGTTCACTAAACACTAGCTGTAGGATATTGATAGATCAGATTTACTGTTCTACAGAAATGTTCTCCCAGATTGCATAATCTCAATATCTGCATTAGATAGGGCCAATTGACTTGGTCGAACGCCTTTGTTGCATCCAGAGTGATGACGGACATCAGTACATTGTGAAGCTTTGCTAGATCGATTGCGCCAATCAAGTTGTAGGTGAGGTCTTGAATTCCTCTCACTTGGACAAAGCCTTTCTGATCCTTATGTAACAAGCCATCTATCACTCCTTTTAACATCTCAGCCAAGATCTTGGCAAAGATTTATAGTCAAGATTGAGCAGAGAGATAGGTCTGTATGAATCACAGGAGCTGGGTGATTTTGGTGGTTTGAGGATTAGAGCCACTGTGGCTTCATTCCATGATTGCGGCATATTCTCTCCCTCTTCAAATATATGAGAAAATAGCTTCTCCATTGCTGGGATAAGAGTCTCCATCAAACACTATACTGTTCTGCCGGTAACCGATCCGGTCCCGCAGCTTAACCAGTTTTTCCTGCTGCTATTGCTTTTCTAATCTCACTCGTTATTATTGGGCTGTTCAAGTTATTAGCATCATCCTCATTAATTTTGTTTTTGAGCATCTGCTATTTAGTGTTTTGATTCCATTTATGGTGAAGCATCATTGAGTGCCCAAGGAGGCAGCTATTTAATCCCTTAGCTGCGGCGGCTATTCCACCGCAGCGCTAAGGGGGAGGCGGGGCCGCGCGGCGCTCCCGTACTCATGACGGAGCCGGTCCGTCACGGCCCTCGGGTGGGCTGTGCTTGTGACGGAACGGTTCCGTCACGGCCCCGCCCACTCTTAGAACATCAGCGCAGGCGCGGAATTCGCGCCACGCAGGCGCGGAATTCGTGCCGCGTAGGCGCGGCGAGCAGGCTGTGACGGAACCGTTCAGTCACCAGCACAGCCCACCCAAGGCTCGTGACGGAACTGTTCCGTCACGAGCACGGAAAGGGTTAAAGAGCCAGCATGAAGCGCACCGCCTCAGATGAGTCCCCTCTCTAGTGCATTAATTCTCCAACTTTTTCTAGGACTCTCTTGTAGATTATCACAGATCAAACGAGAAGGGGCCTCCAAAAAGGTGCTGCCAAACCCAAAGTAAGGGTATGCGGCTTTTGATGTGAGTGTAGTGCAGGCAGGGACTAAAGAGTGGGTGGGTGGGGTAATAATAGGGTCATGAGAACTTTTTTAAAGAAGTATAGGAATGAGATAGTGTGTTTGGAGATGAGGCAATTTGTCTCTTGGTTATGGTCGAGGTTCGTATTTGCTGATAGGGAATATCGAGAGGGTGTAAGGAAAAAAGATTAGAGTAAAGTTAAAGTGCTCTGGAGTTAAGAGGTGAGCATGTAGGGCTATATATTTGGCAACAAGTGGCTAGATTCAGCCTTTTATGTATTTTACACCCTGGATGCCATGATGCATCAAGACATGCCATTATTATGCCAAGACGAGCAATACCAATGATAAGCACCTTCATGCCATGGATACCCACAACATGCCACAAACTGCTACAGTTAAGCCAGGGCCAGCATGATACAAACTGTGATGCCATCATGTCATGGATGTCCAGAATGTACCAAGGACAGCATTAACCAGGGCGGGCACAATCATCACACCGATGCCTAAATTATTCTATGAATTACCAATATTTGCCGCAGTCAGCATTAAACCAGCGGTGGACGCCATCTTGAAAGAGGCCCAAAATAGTCCAAGAATGCCCACAAATGTGCCTGTTCCAAATTACAACACATGTGTGTACAACACAATCAGACCACCTCTATGACACACTTCTTTTTTTAATATTTAGCTTACAAAGCTGAAATGTATTCCTCGCTGTCTGCCACGCCTCACTCTCATGCGCCTCCACCTGACTCCCGCTGCATGGGAGGTCATGGGGACCACCAATGTTGGGACTGACAGTGCCAGACCTGCAAAACAGCCTGCAAAACATCTGACCCCATGGGACTCATTTGGCTGTATCACAATGCCTGACTCGCCAGTGTGAAGCAGGGCGAGTCACCAGTATTGGGCTGCTGGTGTACATCACCTTGCATGTGCAAAATAGTTCACTTTTCTGAAATATATACACATTCACATACATTTACAAGTAGCAATATAATATATATCGATATGCTGTGGAACTGCTTTGGAAATGTAGTGGTAGGGCTGGGGAGGAGCGGCACGATTTAAACAAAAAAAATAATAAAATGTCACTTACCTGAAGGGCCTTTGCCTCTCCCCCATCCTCTTCTCTTCTCCCAGCAGCACGGAAGCACACAGGCTTCCAGACTCCCCTAGCCAATCACGACGTGGCTGTCATGCGGCAGCAGCGTCATGATTGGTCTGAGCGCCGTGGTTCAGCGCTCAGACAGGGACTGGGAGTCTGTGCATGTTCCCCACCCAGGCTGTGCAATGCAGTCAGGTGGAAAATATGTTTAGTGTGCATGATGGTTTGGCCGGCGCAAGACGGCCAGCCAAACTGTCATGCCTTAAGTGCACATTATACCACTCCTCTCCCCCCTCTCCCTGTGACACAGCCCAGCCCTGACCTGCCATAACCTGGCTCGGGCTACTTCCAGAAGAATAACATGATAATATTGTAAGGTTATTAAAGTTGCATTATTATAATTCTAATTTTCCTTTTACATTCAGTGGGGTCACACTCCTCAGCTTTAGTGGAGGAGCCGTCGCTGTCTATATGTGCATATTGAAACTGGAGATATGAAATATACTCATACAGAAATTATAAATTTCCGAAATTGTACATATATTTAAATGTACAAGCTGCTCAGCAGGCTTGTTGCACTTAATTGTTCATCTACAACTGCAAGCAACAATAGTACAATACAGTTTCTTTTCATGTTATGGTATGTGCATTTATACAGCATGTTACCACAGGTTGTATGGTCCCATAGTGCCCTGGACTGGAAGTTCAAAATCTTGCATTTGGTGACTGAATTCATTTATTTTAAGAAATGAGAAGCATGGGCCCCTGGGACAAAATTGGTTTGCTTGCTAAAACCAAAACCTAGCCTTTGGGGAAGAATGGTTGTTTCCAAAGAAAATTACAAGTTGACAATCTGGAATGTTTTGATATTCCAGTAACAGTTTGAGTGGATTTTAGGACTTTTTGCTGATTTTACCTCCTTTCAGGATAGTTTCTTGCTGTTGTGGTGGTATTTCAAGAGGCCTGTGGGGGCAGTATTCTGACTGGGCTAACACCATGTAAAACTATTATACAGCCAGGGCTTCCAAGAGTTTGATATCCGAAGGCTCCGCTGCCAGCCAAAGTCTAACATGAGTTTAGCACCGCAATCCAATACCTATGATTGGGAAATCTGTGTATTTTATTATTTTTTCTCATCCTCTTCCACTTAACTTCTTAGTCGTAATGTTAAAAATTAACTTGAAGTAAAACTGAAGTGAGATAGGTTATAATTATTTAAAAGAAAATGTTTTAAATTAAGGTTCAAATGTGACAGCTGGGTTCGCGGGGCTCTCGTGGGAGACCCACGATCACGAAGCTTCAAATAATAGAGCGATCTGATTGGCCAAGGGGGCTTCCTTTTCCATCAGCTTTCTTACTCCAGCGTGAGAGAGAAGCTTCAGTGAGCTTGTGCTCTGATTGGCTGGCTGCAACATGAGGAGAAATGCTGTGGCTGCCATCTTAGGACACAGGGACTTGGTCTCTGTGTCCTGAATATTAAAAAACAATAAGGTATAACGGGGCACGATATAGGTACCATGACCCCCTGGAACTTGGGGGTTGCAGTGATCCCACGGGACTCTCACAGGAGCCCTCTGGAGGCAAGGTCCACCACTGGCTGCTGCAAGAATGCAGCATGATTCGAAACAACAGACACACACACAGCCTGGTATACATTGCCCATGGGGTTTGTGCCAACCCCACACCTCATATGGCCAAACGCTATTCATGATGGGGTCGGCTGCCTGAGGGGGATTGGGCACAGTGCCTGTCCTCCAGCCGCGGCAGGTAGTAGGTGTAACTGCAGGGCGGTGACGTGGGGAGGGGGAGGGGCAGGGTGGGGGGTAGTAATCTATGGATGACAGACTTTAACAGGTAAGTAAACATATAAATAAATAAAACGAATTTTGTTGCACACACTGCGTCGCATTTAGTGATGCAGTGTGTGCAACGAAATTCGTTTTTTTATTTATATGTTTACTTACCTGTTAAAGTCCGTCATCCACTACCCCCCACCCTGCCCCTTCCCCTCCCCACGCCACCGCCCTGCAGTTACACCTACTACCGGCCGTGACTGCTGTCCTCAGGGGGACATTAGCCGCTCATAGGGGGTGGGGCGCAGGGCCTGCCCTCAGGCCATGCTGGGTGTGGGGTGGCTTGACATGGTTACAAATGGTAATAAAATATTGCTTTACTTTGACAAAACCCCTAGAAATTTGCTGAAGAAAACAAAGGTTAAAGTGACGCTAGATTTAGGTATGTTAATAATATCCTTCTTTGCATTAAAAAAACTCTTAAATTCACTGAAAAAAACAAAGGTTAAAGAAACATTATAGTTAGTTGAAAATGCCAGTTTACATGTAACATTTTAAATTTAAAGAAACACTGAAATTCACTACTTATTTCATGTAACTATAACTCATGCCCTCGCCATGCACTGCTTATGGCCTCACATATTAATTCACCCATGACATGTTCTATGACATCATTATTAATATCACTGATGACATCTGAAATGACGACATTGATGATAACACTGTGCATGGCGGGGTGATGTCGATGGGACTTTTTTTGGGAACGTTTTAAGAAGATCCATCAAACGGCGCTAAAGTTATTAGCAAATCAAAAAATCTATTTCCATATATAAATTATTAAAGGTAGCCTTGAGAATTTGATAATTCTGCTTCACAGAAAAATAATTGTGCATAAGGGGACAGAGTAAGCATCCCCTGTCTTCATATATTATGGGGCTTATTAAATTTGTTTTAATTCCAACCGGCTGATTATGTAAATGTAATGTATGTATACTTGTAAAGCGCACTATCACCTGACAGGCACCTTGGCGCTGTATACCGCTGTGGAACCCGTCCTGGCTTTCCCTGTGAGATGCTCCCTACTGGGCACCCCCAAGGTGAAACCAGGCATCCCAGCGCTTTAGGGCCATTGTGGAGATTAAGCAAGCTATTGCCCAGAGTTGCGACCCGGGATTAGAGTAGGCACCGAGGCGAGAATTATCCAGTCCGTGGACATTGAGACCAAGACCCTGCCGCGTCGGGAATTGAACCCTGGTCCCGGCCAGACCTCTGCGTCAGGGTCTGCCGCTCTAACCATTGAGCCACACTTCTCCATTATGAATTAGCCGGTCGGAATTGAAACCGTCCGGTCATTCCATCTGGCTTATGACGGGTTCAAGGAGGCGAGTCGGAGGCCGGCCCATAATCCCAAAGGGCGGCCTTTCCCCCCTAGGGATTACGATGCACTATTTACGGCAGAGTTTCCATGCTGGCCTTTCCGACATGGAAAAACCCTGTTGGAAAGCGTGTTTGGGGCCCCTAGCATGATCCCCTTGTGTGCGTGGCCTCCTGTTGGGGCCAAGATGCCCCCTGTTAATCCCTGCACCCCATGGTAGCCTGCACCCCGTGGCAGTCACCTTGAGGTGCCTGCCACGGGTTGCAGGGTTTAACACCACCTCCCATTTCCCTATGGGAGCATGCACTATGACCGGTTTATGGCCGCAACACATGCTACGATAGGAAAATTTCAGAATGCGACTGAATAGTGTTCGGTCGCATCCAAACCAGGTGGTCGGTCCAGTTTCCGAGACGGTGTCGGTCAGACACAAGTCCGCCTGACATCGTAATCAGGCCCTAAGTGTGAGGTTTGATTATAGAGGGACTGAAACTGGTCTAGCAAATGCAAACGTATTCTGATTTTCACTGGGGGGTGCACAGATACGTGTGTAAGACCATATGATGCATAGACTATGGTTCAGAAGGCAATCATAAGTTCTGCGTCCTGAACTCAAAGCACCATGGGCTCAGCAAAAGACCATTTCCTGTCATCCCTGGCGCTAAGACTGTAGACCACAGCGCCTTGCCTTAGGCCTACAGCGGGCTGGCCACTCAGAATCAACGTGAAGTCTCTGGCAGGCCCAGACTCTGCAGCCACGGTGCACTCTCCATGAGCCACCTTTGGTGATAGAGGTGCTGAGCGGGGTCCCTGCACATACAGCTGATTGGTTACAGTCAACGTGGGCCCCGGTATTAGCAGTAATTCATGTTAGCAAGCATGCCCACTCAATGTGATGTTATGCAGGGCTTAAAGTTATATGAAAAAACTGGGGGGGGGGGTCTCTCAAAGGGGCGTGGCTTAAAAACACGAAGCTAAAAATCTGTCCATAACATAACGTGCCGCCCAACTGGTATTTTGCTGCTTTCTGTCATTGCACCCGGATATATAATACAACAAGGAACATTACACCTACAACAAGCCAGGACTATTGGCTT
Organism: Lissotriton vulgaris; assembly: GCF_964263255.1. Classification (NCBI taxonomy): domain Eukaryota; kingdom Metazoa; phylum Chordata; class Amphibia; order Caudata; family Salamandridae; genus Lissotriton; species Lissotriton vulgaris. The sequence continues at coordinate 1,703,046,828 of NC_141695.1, forward strand.
TGTCAGTGGTTGTTAGTTGCATAAGCTTGATAAGCAACAACTATGTGTTTGTTGTATATAATATTGAAAAAGCCTCAGTTCTGTAATGATGCGACTGTGAAAGAACTAAAACGAGTCTCTTTGAACTTACCTCAAAGGCTTTAAGCGGGGGCACTGCTGCAGAGGTAAGATTTTCTTTTCACCCTGAGGGTGAGGACAAATATGGAGAGCCCGATAGGGACCCATCTCAGCATCTGCTTTTTAGAACTGCTGGTGCTGAGCACCGGCAGGACCCAGCCCACTTAAAGCCCTGATGTTATGAGAAGTGCATTTGGGGAGTTGTGGTGTTTTACGTTCTCGTCATAGAAAACAGCATATATAACCAGTTGGGAGGGTTAGTGTTTGAAAGGGTGTAAACTAATATATTGCAGCTGAGTATTTCATGCTACAGCAACAGCTACAGTTACATGGGCTTTCATTCTAAGCCACAGCGTACTCCAGGCAAACCATGGGGACGTTTATACATTTTACTCCTTCCATAACAAACAATAGACCATCAGACTAATGTTTCCTTCAACTAATGGCCAAATAGTTCCTAGTGTTGAGTGTCTACTGACGAGATCTTTGTATATACGAAGGCCACAAGCTCGAATCTTGGCAGGACAGATTCAGCTTTTCATCTTTCCAAGGTCGATTTGAGTAATGTTCAGTTGGGCAATACAAGCTCCATTATTCAAGTGCTGACAGAACTTGAGCTTAGTGCAGCGCTTCACAAATATTAGTTATTGATACATGCATGTCGTTTTCAATTCCTGCATGCCCCTGTGATTCTAGAATGGGGACATAAACTGGGGGTTTGGCTGAAAGAGCGTTGACTGGGTCCTGGGGGACCGATAGTGCGGAATGGCCTGGGACATGGAATGATGTCATGGCGTGGGACGTGAACCTCCAGCTACCCGGAAAGAGTCCTTCTGTCTGGGGTGAGGGGGTGCTCTAGAGGACAGGGGGCGGGACTTGGGACGGCTGACCCTTTCCCCTGACAGCCTGTCAGTGCGGGCCCGTGATTGATGGAGTGTGGGACCACTCCTCTCTCCCCGCTCCAAGCCCGGTATCAACCATAGACATTCCACGGCGAGCGCCCCAGCCTGCCTGTCGCCAGCAGTCAGGGCCAGCGGCCTGTGATGGAGATGGGGGTCTCCTCCGGAGCCAGCCCCCGCTCTCTTATCATCTTATAATAACACTGGCCCATGTCTTATTTTTACAGCCCTGACTGAGGAGGAGGGCAGAGCGAGAGGGGGCGGGGGACAGTATGCAACACAAACTATCCGCGCAGAGGAAATGACATCACATCCATCATCAGCCGCACCGGGGAAGTCACGAAAAACACACACTGCAAGGTTAATTCAAAAAGAAAACACAGCCAGAGCGCTTTCCGAAATGTATATTTTTGTTGATCGTCCCTGTATAAACGATGACCCTTAAAATAAGAGGGAGGACAAGGATTTATTCTCTTGAACAGTTTCGAAACAAGAATATATATATATGGACAATGAAAGACAGTTTAAAGAGCGAGGCTGTAGAAAATGACAAATATATACATATATATATATATATATATATATATATATATATATATATATATATATATATATATATATATATATATATATATATATATATATTCTTTCCAAAAGCACTTCCCAGTAAGGATGATACTCGGACACCCGGGTTGCCTTGCAAGTGAAATTATTTTGGGCAGATAGAAAAACGAGGCGTTTCGCCAGTACGGCTTGTTCACGCGTGAAGCATATAAATAAATAAAACAAATTTTGTTGCATGCGCTGCATCACCAAATGCGATGCAGTGCACGCAACAAAATTCGTTTTATGTATTTATATGTTTCCTTACCTGTTAAAGTCCGTAATCCATACATTACTACCCCCCACCCTGCCCCTCCCCACGTCATTGCCCAGCCGGTACTCCCACTACCAGCCGCGGCTGGTTCTTGCTAATATGCCTTCATATTCTTTCTAATGAAAAGCCATGTTGAAAACAAAGGCTTCCAAGTGGCCAGGACAGTCCCAACACACTGTCCACCAATGCCCATCAGTCAATCTATGGGGGATACCAATCAGAGAGAATGGCCCTCTTAAAAACCTAATGCAGTTTAGCTCTTTGAGGAGTGAATTGGCCTTATCACCTTAAGTGAGCACTGGAAGTGCTAATTTAAGCCCACTCTGCCACAGTTTTGGGCTGACGGGTGTTTTGAATAGTTGAAGAGCTGCAGCAACGCTATTTTACCACTGCAGACATTGGTAAGTGGTTGCTTGTCGCTATAGCTTTAAAGGCATGTACTGTGTTTGGCTGCACTGTAGAAGCGTTTGTTGACAAAGATAAATTAAACAAGAGCCAATGAGCACAGCGAAATAACACAACTAAAACATAATAGTGCACAACACAAGAAAACAACCTAAATGTGAACACAACAGCCACAGTACAACACATTGTAATAATTCAACACAAAACAACACATCATAACCACAACAAAATGCCCCCTATGTACACAAACATTCTTGTCACAGATTCACGCTTTCAGATAGATGCTTTGACAATACAGTGGTAAAAGGTGTTTGCATCAAGCACCGCCTTATTTACCTCCAAAGATATGAATTAGCGCTAGTTAAACAGGTTTTGTGATTAATCCAAGTTTGTCAGCGGCCTTGACCAGGGGCCTTGAGAAGCTTGACAAGCCAATGGCAGAGTGAACAGATGCCCCAAAAATCCCCGGACTGTACCGGTTTTCAGAGGATTGTCCTGGTGTCCCGATGCTTTCCTTAATTTAAAATACGTGCCCTGGTTTTTGGGACGAAGGTCAAGTTATCCTGCAAAGGAGAATTGAAAGGTTTACTAAGGTCTGCTGCATGGATGTTGGAGCTCAGGGACACAGTGATAAGGAGAGCAGAGGGTCTCTCGGTAACGGTCCTGCCATAGCTAATGTTATGTTTGCGTTGCTTGTAAATGTGTGGCTATATATAATGTACATGTGTTAATATATATATATATATATATATACATATGTATATATATATATACATATATATATATATATATATACATATATATATATATATATATATATATATATAAAGATTATTTTTAGGCCCTTCTTCACATTTACAGTTTTTTGTTGACATGCCCATCCAGGGCGTAATTTTGTTCATTTATCAGTACTGTGAGTGGTTTGCCCATTCAGGGCACAATTATGTCAGTAAGCGAGTATTTTAGTGGTCTTCAAGTGGCAATAATGAATATTCATCTACGTTGACTACAGGTATTTACCTCTGCCACAAGCCGCCACTTCTAGCACTGACTGTCCTGATATGATGATCTCATAATAATACGTAATTTTTCTAATCATGTTTAAATTGCGGATCTTCTAATAATGAAATGTGTATATAATTGTATATATTTCCTCTTTTTAAACCACATGTAAATAGTTGTATATATGGATATATAACTTTTGAGTACTGATTTGTTGTGAACCTACATTAACGCTGGAACAGGTTCTAAGATGGCCGCCATATATTCTGCATTATGCGGTGACTAAACAGGGCCATTTTCTATTTCTATGTTTCTTTTTACTCACGCAATTCACATTTAACACTTTGAAAATGTGTCATACACTTGAAGAAACTGACATCAAGAAAGGCAGATTGCCGAAACGTGTCTGTCAGTGCGGGGGTTTGTGCACGAATAAATAATTTTAATAAGGACTTGCTAGTGCTGTTCTGTTTGCGTCACTGGAACTGCTGTGCGTGTGGATGAATATATATATATATATAGTGGTCCGTGTCCGTTTTGTTTTGGGCAGCGGAGAACGAGGAGTGGAGAATTTGGAGAAATATATATATATATATATATATATATATATATATATATATATATATATATATTTCTCTTATATATATATATATATATATATTTCTCCAAATTCTCCACTCCTCGTTCTCCGCTGCCCGAAAGAAAATGGACACGGACCACAATTACTGGTGCAATTATGATTTGCTGATGACAGTCCGCCATTACGCGTTTCGGCCTGAAACAGCCTTGATCACATATATATATATATATAGACACACACACAAACACACACACATCTGGCTTGTCCAGTTTTTTTGCTTGAAAAGCATTTATTTCTAAACAAATTGGGTGAAACCTAATATTAAAATTTACTAGGATCTATAGTTAAAACGCTTTGCTCAAACACAATTAGTTTGAAAATGTCACAGTCTTAAATACGAACAGAAAATATATTACGAAACCCCACATTGCTTTTTCTTTTAGCAATTTCAATGTTTAAAAACCCTGCAGTAACTTGACTTTGCCATTTAATACCCCTTAATATTAATTTAAAATGGATGAAATACGTTTCTCCCGCCAATCCTATCCAGTTTATATAGACATAGACCTGCATTTTTTGATCCAAAATTCACAATGTATACCATTACCGAAAGTGTTCGAATGAAACACCCGGGTACTAAAATGATAAACACGGGCTTTGAAAATTTGCCGATGCTTTTAAAATAAGGCCAACAAAAATGTCCAAAATTAATCAAATTCATTAGTTGAAGCAGATAATGTCAAATGTAATGCGTAAAATATCAAATGTAAATTTCTTTAAATAAGATACTAACTTTCACCTTAAATCTCTTGGAATAGGACATAGTGATTTTACATTTCTTTGTAATCCTCCACGATAAATTGTTAAATTTATCACAAACCATCTCACTTTGCAGCTAGTGCATCTCTTCACCCCCTGTCCATCCCACGGAGAGCATGTAGATCCCATAGCTCAGAGAGGGATGCTTCCTCTTCTGCAGAGCCTTGCCTCTAACCACCGGTTTTTGTCCCCTGCAGAGTACCTGGAGGAGTTTCCCGGGGAAGGCCGGGAGTGCGTGAACTGCGGGGCGATGTCAACTCCACTGTGGCGGCGAGATGGCACTGGGCACTACCTGTGTAACGCCTGCGGTCTCTACCACAAGATGAATGGTATCAACCGGCCCCTGATCAAGCCTCAGAAGAGACTGGTAAGACCACCCCCCTTTCCACTTGAATTTGTCAATTTACACTCAGACCCCACCACCTCCACCATCCCTCCATGGCTGCAGATTTTACTCCACATCTTGTGCCCTTCACTTAAAAGTCAGCAGTATTTTCCGAATTTCTTTCAGGTTTGTTACATCAGAGACGTTGTAAGGCATGGGCAAAGTGGGCTCTAGGCCGGGGCCCCAGCCTTTCAGGGGGGCCCCCTGATAGAGTCAGCTCTGTTCTACAGAATCTTGCCCTGATGAACTTGAATAATTCTTAATCAGATTGTTTCAAATATTGCTTCTCTTTAATTTAATTTGGATGTGTGTCATGTGTGAAAGTCTATTGCAACATCCATACATAAAGTTTCCTTTAGATACAAACAGGACCTCATATTTGAGAAATAAAAGGGTGCCACAGATAATATTTGCAGTAATATTAATGAGCTGCTGATGAGTTACTATATTCAAAACACACATCAATATCCAAGAATATTTGATGTAACAGCTTTAGAATTTGGACGAGTGTGCTTGTGCACTGTCAGTGCCCAGGCCAAAGAGGACATGTAAAAGGTGAAACTGAATCATAAATTCAAAACTGTTCTGAACAGGGGCCCCCAAAATACAATAGGCCCGGGTCCCCAAAATCCTTAAGATGTCCCTGTGTTACATGCCAACAGAATGGCCAAACAATCATAAATATAAACCACAACACCCAAAAGCATTATACATTTTATAAAATAATACACCAGTTTTTCCTCATACATATTACTATATGCCGTCCCAAACGCTATTTGAACAACAATTTATCCAAACAAACAGAACCTGCAAATTTTCCACCTTCTCTGACATAAAATGAACTCTTCATACTTCATTATATACATCAACATATTATTAAATGTTGGAATTTGGGTTTTCTTTAACTTTGGGGGCAGTCACTATGCATGCTCCTGAATCAAGGAGCTACACAAATTAATCTAAATAAGAGCTTGTACAGCTGGGAAACAGAGAGTATTTGGCCTTTCCTGTTCATAAATGTTTAATCAAACCCCTGTAACTTCTGCTAGATGAGCTGCCCCATCCTCATTAGCATCTATCGCCTAACCTCCAGCCATTAAAGAGATAGTAGATATTTCAGTAACATGCAGTTCCACATACATGATCTATCACACAAGCCCAAATCTGCTTTAAAATTTGCATTTCGTGTTAGCAATTTAATATGGGGCTTCCAGCCTCACAATCCTCAAACAATTCACCAACAATTGATCATTGTTATCCCCCAACAGAAAATGAATCCAGAATTCAGACCCCTGTTAACACCAATAAAAATAGTACTTCTTCACGCAACTTTTTTTGTATGCCATATCCTAATGTGCATTCATTAGCCAAGGCAACTTGATGTAAGTATGTTAGACAATTCTGAAAGAAGTTATAGGTAAAATGTGTTATTTCTAACTTTAACCTTAACTTAAGGGTTTAAATTCTAGCACAGTGAGAGAGCCAGTTTTTCCAAATTGTTGTTTATGTATTGCAGTAGTATTCAGGTATCTTTAAAACATAATCTCCGGGCCACAAAGAAATTGGCTTACAAGCTTTGCTTCATATGTATGTTTCTAAGGTTTCTGCAAAGGTTCTCCTAATTGGAATATCCCCTTTACAGAGAGCTCCAGCTACCATCTTCACATGAGGAACCACCCCTTTACCTTTGTCCTTCAAAGACAGATTACTTGCAAATGTAACCAATAAATAAGTATACATAATACATGAAATTCCTAATCCCTCCCAGGTGGCCTCCATAAATATTTTTCTACAGTTTACGGTCTACAGTTTACAGCTTCTGCCTCTATCTTCACCATACACTGACTGTCCGTTTGCCTAAAGTTCAGTCTGTATAACAAATGTCACCTACTCCCTTCCAGCAGCAACCACTGAAGCAACCCTGGAGATCCCCTTTCAAGATTCCATCGCACAATATGAGCTCGTCCTACCACATGTGGACCCAATTTACACAAGGAGACTCTTCAGGTGTAGGACAATTGTTCACCGGTAATTCCGCACCTCTTCACAATATTGTAAACAACTTCCCTCCCTTATCCCACATTATTGCAACTGTCCCTTTGAGAATGGTCTGAACACTGACTGCCCCATCTCTAGATATTACTGTGCACCAATGTCCACCTCATATCCCACCACACACTGACTTTCACCTCTAATTCCCCATTGACCATTAAATTCCTGTTTACACCTAACCATGACTTGGTTAGGCACCTGCCGACGCCACTGTACATAAGCTCCGACAACAACTTCAATTATACACTTCACCCAAGGGTTGTCTTTCTTCTGACATCACCGTGCAAGGTTCACCTCCATCCAAACTCCCCATTGCACCAGCTAACCAAACTCCCCATTGCACCAGCTAACCAAACTCCCCATTGCACCAGCTAACCAAACTCCCCATTACACCAGCTAACCAAGTCCTCACTGTCCATCAGCTGCACCATTCCGGACCACACTGTACACAAGCATCCTTCTTACCTAACCCGTGGTACCCCAGTCACCCCATTCATAGTAAATTTCACTCTGGCTGACCTCCTCCCTACTTAACAGCACATGCCCCGCCAGCCTCCACATCACCACGGCATGCTAGCCAGCCTCTGCCGGGTACATGCTCCTCCCTTCATTGCAATTACCTCTTCAACCATTATCTTGTTGCTTATACCTCATCTACCATTACCTCACTAGTCTATAAATGGCAATAAACAATTGCATTACCTCATTACAATCTTGATCTCAATCTTATTATGTTAACGTAACTTTGCCCTTAACCTTACCAACGGTAACCGTAAATATTTCAATATTAAGTACATTAAATTCAATGTAAAAAATTTGGAACACTTACTCTAACCCTAACACAGTCAATATTAAATATAACATTTTATTACATACATTAAATTAAGCTAGCTTGAATAAAACGCTTACCTCAACCAAACGCTAACCATAGCTCTAACCAATATTATCTATTTAATTATATGAATTACATCAAACTCAATTAAACATAATTATATTGAAAGATAAGGATCAGGTACGCTACCTCAAATGCAGACACTAGCCAATGTTGGATATTTAAATATATTATTGAAATTGAATTTAAGAAATATAGAAACTTTAAACTAACTGTAATGCTGACCCTAATATTAAATATTTATTATATATTATAAATGCAAGTAAAATAAATTAATTGAAAAAATATGGAACTTTTATCCTAACCTTTTTGGTAACCCAAATTAAATGTAAATATATAAATATTTAGCGATATTAATTGAACAAAATTAAATTAAATTCACCATTAGACGAGGTAATACTAACAATAAAGGTATTGTAATGGCAAGCGAGATCATTGTAATCATGAGGTAAATATGGCAGGTAAATGTTTGCTAAATGTAATGTGGATGAGGTAATGGCATGCCCACCCCGCTACTGATTCCCCGCTACTGATTCCATTGTAAGTGAAAGTTTGGAGAACTAATGTGAAATTTGGTGTAATTAAGCAAACATCTAAGCCAGCTTTTGGCACTACTTTTTAGCATAAAATACATTCTCACATCTATTTTTGGAAAACAAGGACACATCCTGTGCTTAGAAAACAGTGCAGGAAAACGCAAGCACAGTAAACAGCAACAAAACCATTCTGACATTGGCATTGTTCCTGTGTAATTGCGTTAAATGTTTTTGCAAATGGCGAATATTTACACAATGTGGTGCAATAACATCATTTTGGGGATATCTCGCAAAAAAAGTAATGCAAAATTAGTGAAATTAGGCAAGATTACCCCAACGTAACGTAAATTTCCCTTGAGCATTTTGTACACCTAATTCAACTACAGCACTCTGAGGTGCATCCTTACGCATTCAACTAAGTCGTTCCAAAAAGTGAAAGATATGGAAAATTACTAGCAGTTAAAGAGTTGTATTCAGATAAAAATTACTTTGATGCAAAATGTTCAGTTTAAAAAATAAATTCAGACTGTGCAAGTAATTAGTTTTTTTCTGGGTCTGTTTCTTTATTTGTATATTTGAGTTTTTTTCTTTAGCACCATTGCTGTCATACTGCGGTCGCTTCTGTAGGCTGTATGTACACTAATCAGGAAGAGTGAACACTTGGACCTTTAGGGAAGGTCATGGTAAGCATCTGCGGCTTACAGTAAAGAATATTGGGCCCAATTACAACTTTGGCGGTGTGGCAGCGGGGCTTTCACGCTGCTGCCCCGCTCCCACATTGCCAAAGCGGTATGAGCACTGCCTGCCAGATTACGGTTTTTCACATGTCTAGCGGGCGCTTCTTTTGGAGAGTCAAAGACAGTTCCTGCACGGAATGGACTCTGCAGGCCACGCCGTGCAGGAACTGGGGTGCATTCACAAAGGGGGGCACATCATGTGCCTGCCCCCCTGCATGCACACCATGGCCTGGAGGCAACAGGGGGCCCTGTAGGGCCCCCTTTGTTTCCTCTCTGCCACAGTTTTCATGGTGGGCTCACCACCATGAGAACTGTGCCGGAGAGGAAACTCGTAATATGCTTGACAGTGCCGCAGCTACACCGCCAAGCATATTGCCGCCTTAAGACCGCCAAAACGGCGCCAGGGATCTCTGATCCCTGGCGGTAGCGCAGGTCCAATGGCAGTCCTTCTTCCCAACTTGTAATAGAGCGGTCGGATTGCCGGTGTGGCGATGCCTGCACCGCCACTGTGGCTACGGTTGTCCACTGTTCTGCGGTGCTCTGCCATCCAGCATTAGTTGTCCCTATATTTACTCACCAGTTTTCTTGTACAGATGGTTTGACTCTGCTCCAATGACTGGCTGAGCTTCTCTCAGAGCCAGGTTCTTCCTTGAAATGTTCGCTGTTTCTGATAGATGCTCTGTGTGTTGGTGAGCTGTGAATCCACGTTAGAATATAGTACGGGCAAGCTTTTGTACCTACTCTACTCTACTTCGTCAGTCCTTTATACATGATCAAAATACTTTGAAATTAATCCTGGGTTCCAATGCCACAAAGAGAAGTGGGTTGATAGGCCCCTTTTGTTCCACCTGAGAGCCAGTAGGGTGGTTTGGTTCTTTAATCTATGAAATATGTTGATGAGTTGCTAAGCTTGTATTTAAAAATTCCAGCCATATCACAAGTCCTCTAGACAGTTCCACTCAATGTTTCTTCTGAAGCTGTGGCGAGAAGCAGCATGGGTGTGTAACATACACAGCTACATTTATTTAAAACTGATTTGTTAGGGACAAATGATGCATAAAAATGGAATTAGTCTGTTGTGCGGATGATTGTAAAATATAAACACCCCCAATTCATGAGCGGTGGTGGGACTGTTTATTGTTAGATGATGGAAGGGAACGGGTGTTGTTGTTTGAGTATTGGGACATACTCCAACTTCTTTATGGTAATTCCCAAAAGTTTTATAACATGCATGTTCACTTTAGCCAGTACTAAGCTAAAAGTACAAATTAGTGGAGTAAGAGAGGGTGACTGTGTGTGTGAAGGAACTGAAAGCATCCCATTTTCAGAGGATAGGTGGTAGAACAATAAGGTGTTTTGTGGAACAATTTTGTGATCAGACAAAAATGTTTGCTTATCTTCACCTTTTTGAATTTCATAACTGTTATTTATGCCACTGCCATAAATTAGCCATGACATAAATTCAACCATATTTTCATCCACTATCAAAAGTAACTCTTTATGTCAATGTGATCTATCTAAATTTCAAACTGAACACATTCTTAACTTAAGCCTTGCCCAGTTTTGTGAATTGCACAGTGAGGGATAATTTAAGAACTGGCATATATTTAACTTAATATTGTTGTTAGTTACACTACTTTTGTAATTCACTCTAACCTCTTTTATGCTTCAAGAGGTAAATATTGCTGATCACAGGGTTCTCTGTTTTCAGAATAACTTGGATGTAACAAACAAACCACCTGCTTTACAGCGTCAAATCTCTAATATCAAAACCTGTCTGTCAGCGTGTCATGACGAACAATGCACCCTCTCAAAGACAGCAGTGCTTAGATTAAAATGATCGGAAAAAATACACTTCAAAGTGCTCTTCCAAATGAAACATAAAGTATTAAATGATACACCTGTCACATATGATTAGATTTGAAGGAGATCTTTCAAGAACAATTTTCATATGTATTTTAAAATATCAGCATTTGAAAAACAGATAAATTCACTTTTGTTGCATCGATAAAGCAAACTTAAGAGAGCCTGCTCATGCACAAATTAGGTAAAATGATCTTCCAAACCCTTTGTTAATGTTATCACAAATACCATTTACTTTCTTAATTTGATTTAAAATTTAATATTGGACTATATTAAAATATATCTTAATATATATTCATTGTTACCAATGTTTTTTGCATTATATCTATGGTTAAGTTGCAGTCTTGTCCTAGTAAGATTAAAACAACTTATCTAAACTTCCATTAGTAGTGGGGTTTGCTTTTATAATATTAATTTCTTGTTAACATTGTTCTACCCAACACTTGCAAATCAGGTACTTGCTGGAGGAGGATGATGGTTAGGTATTTAAATGGAAGATTTTTCTAATTAAATGTTCAGCTTTTCTTGTCTGTGACCATACTGCTCATTATAAATTGTCAAATGCCCTTTCCACCAACAAAAAAGGAGATGGCTACATTTACTAAAATAGGTTTAATTTATGACTCCTGAACGTTATGTCTGTTTCTGTACATAAGGTGCACCTTTTGAGGGTATTTACTAACTTACCCTATTTTCTGTAGCAGTCACACCTGGTCCTTATTGGTTGTCAATAAATATGTTGATAATGTATTCATGTATTTCGCTATATTTATATACCACCAACCAGACTAGGAGTGGCTAGCTGATCATTTTGCATCTGATGTGGAGGTGAAAAACAGTAAAAAATGTTACAAGAGGAACACAAGGGATATCCAATACAAATACAGTGTCAGATCGACAGAGTGTAATTATATGAGCAGTGGCGGCTCCTCCACTTACGCGGAGGAGCGTCGCCCCACTGCTTTTCAGCAGTGTAAATAAGGAAAACTAAAATGATAATAACATGATGTTATTATTATCATGTTATGTTTCCCTGCTAAAGCAGGTTTGCAGGGCGGGCCGCACTGCTCACAGAGGAGCAGGGTGAGGAGTGATGGACACGCTGTAAGTGCACATGACAGTTTGGCCGGCCGTCTTGGGTCAGCCAAACAGTCATGCGCACTTTGCATATTCTCCACCCAGGCTGTATTATAGCCTGGGTGGAGAACATCCACAGGCTCCCACTGCCTGACTGAGCGCTGAACCACAGTGCTCAGTCCAATCATAACGCTGTATTGCAGCGTTGTGATTGGCTTAGGGGAGCCTGTGTGCTTCCTGCTTCCATTCTGGCCCGGAGAGACATGGAGAGAAGACGGAGAAGGGACGCAGTTAGGTAAGTGTATTTTTTTTCTTTCTCCCCACTCCCTGCTACCCCTGATCCGTTCCAGCCACCGCTGTGTATGAGAATAGAATACAAGCGTATTATTAGTGGAATTGCAAATGAGTCAACAAGGTACTGACATCTGGGGGGGTGCGGGATTTGACAATAGTAGCACCTGGTTTGTGACGGTAGCTAAAGCCCCTGAAAAAGGTTAAATACCTTTTTAAGTAAATCACAAGTAGTATTGCTTCTAATCATTAAAGATGGAGCTACATACTTTCACAGTGCTTCCTGGAAAGGCCTGCTTGAGTGTTCTTTATCCTGGAAGAACAAATCGCAAATTGTCGAAGCGTGACAGGGATTAGGATCCTCCTGATTGGACAAGTTTGTGGTTCTGATAATACAGAGGTCTGGTATGCAAAGGTTTCACTTAATTATTATGTGGACCAGGTGGAGAGTCAATTGAGGGTGATCAGAACCTGTGTGATGTATTCAAACCTTACAGCTCCAGAAACAGATCTTGCAGCTGCACCAAATCGAGGGATACCAACTAGCAGAGAGCAGGGTCGGACTGCGACAGAAAATAGGCCCGGGCACCAAAATAAAAATGGCCCCCATTAGCGCATCAAAAAGCTAAAAGTCTTTTATATTTGCAAATCTGGGCAGTTTTGAATTTATGTGGTGTTTTGGAATTTATGGGGAATTCCAAGCATTTGTGCTTGCTACAGGCAACGCTTGTGACAATATCAGGGAAATCAACAGTAAAAGGTGGCTTACTAAACCATAAAATAGGCCCGCAAACAGCCAAAAAACCAGTGCCCAAACTGACCGCCAGGCCAGCCCATCTGGCACTGTCTGGGTGCCCTATGGACCAGTCCAACACTGGGAGAGAGCACGTTCATTTATCCTAGATAGCACTTGTGTTACAGTTTTTAATTCAGAATCTTGAATGAAGTTTTAAATTGCCCAAAGGAGTTTGATCTGGTATTGCTCCAATGTATGAGTTTTTCAAGCACAAATCCGAGAAATTTGGCAACAAAATTGTAATAAATACTGATTTGCAAATTTTCATGACATGTTGTACTCCTGAGAATTCCAACAAGTGACACTTAAGTTAAAATTCAAAAGCGTGTAAATTATGCAGGAGTATTCAAGTTAGCTACTCTCATTCCCTTCGCTTACACTGCCTTTTTACGTTTTTGTAAGTACATTTTTAACTTGTGCAAACGTAAATTACTCCTATTTACATGTGCAAAGAGTCCTTTTTTATATTTAAATTATTTATTATATTTTTAACAATATTAGCAAACAGTGATCAATAATCACTTATCTGCACACAAATATAAAATGGCAAAGACATAATATGAAATATAGGCATGAATAACACAATAAAAGAATGTAAGACAGCATAAGGAAAAACAATACAATTCCCACAGAAACATACAAAGTTAAGTTGAGTCTTATGTCAGAAAATTTCCTTGACAAAAAAAGCGAAGAGTTTATAGGATAAGGAGCTACATGTAGATTAGTATATTCAATTATTACGAATATTGAGCATCAGATAATGAAATGGTTCAGAAAAGCTTAGAGTGGACCACTGGAAAATACCACTTCTGGAGCGTAAACCGAGTGTCAGCTTGTTACAGCGCGGCTGTCGCGCGTCATCTGAAAAAAATATTAATAAGAAATAAAAATGCTCTCTGTCAAAACCCTGCTCTCCAGAGAAGGGTATTCAAAGCACACATGCCTTTCATCTCCACATTTGTATACACTAGAAATAGCCCAGCTTTTCGTCTTTCTTCCCAAACATGCTGCTAGATTGTGATGAAAAAACTTTATTGCATAATCTGGTGCCTGTTACAAGTTCTCTTTCAGCCAAAACCGAGGTCACGGTTGCCAAGTTGTCTGATCCAGGAGTCCTCTGAAGAAACCCTCATTTACAAAAAAAAGTTTATTTCTTATTATTGGCAACAGCAATGATTTTGTAAATGATAATGTAAATATTTACTTTAAAATTTAATATTTGCAGCCGTAATAGTCGCCATTTTAGCCCCAAACTATTATGCTTGTGGTCCATGTTGTTAAAGAATTAAATAATGAATGTCCTCATTGTGGATTAAAAAGAGAGAGAGGATACATAACTGGTGGCCGTGTACTAAGCCCAATATTGCCATTGAGGGGTTCTGAAGACAACATCAAGTACAAGGCCCAAGGCTGAATGGTTTGTAAATATCACAAGAACTTTAACATATATTGGACTATATTACATGCTAGCTATTATGGTTTTTTAACTTATTTGTTTGGTATGTTAGCTTGAAAATTTGTTTTTTTTCCAAAAAGGAAATATTTACACAAAATAATAAGTGAAGTACCAGGCCTAACTTTAGTTGTCTGCAAAAAAATAATAGAACAATATTTAATTATGTAGTTACAAATGTAGAATATTAGAACACAACGCATTCTTTTAAAAATCACATTCTTTTCTGTGGAAGGGAGAGGTGAGTATAGCTGATTTCTACAAAGTTCAGCTAACAATTAGCACTAATTTGAATCCGAATGTTCAGGTTTTATCTTTATTTAGCATAATGTTGAATAAACAATTTTAATTGTTAGAGCAAATGCAATTGTGTGATTCTGTGACTGCGCCATTTACTTCAAATATGGATTTACTGCACTTGCCGCGTACTTACTTTATATTCAGTGTCGTAGCAAGGGGAGGTGGTCCACCCACGCGCGGCATGAGTTTTAGGGGCGGCGGCCTCCTCCCCATTCTTACCAGCAGTCGTTGCGGAGTGGCCGCTGCAGGAATCGCCAGCCCCCCCTTTAGACGGCAGCAGCGGGGCGGCAAACTCAGGGGCTGCCACTGTCGGCCCCAGGTCTAGCTACGCCACTGTTTATAATGCTGCTTCTTTCTCAAGTGGATGAGAATAATACTAACAGAGAAGGTGCAACATAATGCTGTACAATTTGCCTTTTCTTTTCCATAAGTAATCTCACCTGCCTTATAAATTGGCCTCCACTGCTACCTAATGCTTCTGACCCTTCCAATGGTAATAGTTTGCTGAGTGGTTTGTCCACTGCCTTTAGGATGTTGAAACCTACATTTCAAAGGGATCCATGACATATTTTTTTATATTTCACGCGTCCCAGTGAACTATGACACCATTTTGGTATTTGTGCGCTTTATAAATAGCATTATCATGATCATTATCATTATGGGTTTTTTATATCACTCCTTTTTTTAGCATAAAAAGCCCACCCCTTCTATGCATGAAAGCTGTGCTCAGAAGGGACTAGCCGTCCATGCTGGCTTGGATATGGAACCTGGTCATAGGCAGGTTCCTGAGGTCAACCTCCGCTGCCCTTGCCAGAGGGTGTGCCCAGCAGGGGTTGGTCGCCAGTAGGGTGATGCGTGCAGCGCGTGACCAAAGTCCAACTCCTGCAGCCAATCACCACTGTCTGCTTCCAAAGTCCTTGAGTAGCACTGGTTGCTGTCATAGAAGTTGTAAGAAGTATATCATCAAACCACTCCAGAAATTCGGTGTCAAGGGAACGTTATGATATATTCTGCTAAAAAGACAATTTTGTATGTATGTTTTGAAAAAGAATCTAAAATTCCATTGAAAACAGAGTTAAAGTGCAGCTATGGTCTCAAATAAACAGAGTTACAGAACAGTAAAGCTATATTTAAAATTCTTTCTCACACACAAGCACGTACTCATGATCACACATACACATTTTTCCCCTCTGTAAAACAAACGTTAAAGTGAAGCTATAGTTAGGTGTTGGACTAAGATAACAAGCATTGGCATAGCTAATAGGTCTCACCTTTCGACCGTATACGTGTTTAGCCAGAGCTATTGGCTATGTCAGTGTCTTTGAGGTATGTTGTAGAGCAGTGTGGCTGATATGCAGCATGTTGAAAAATTATAAGAAAAAAGTGTTATAAGCATTTTTCTTACCATATTATACATAACAAGAAAACATTATGTTCAACTGAAGGACCCGATTAAAAAAAGAATGAATATAAAAAATGTCTTCTAGTTTTTGGTCCTTGCAATGCTGACAACTTTTTCCTGCCTGTTCTAAAGCTTGTTTGTTATAACTTTTTTTTGTTATGGGGGACATAAACAATGAGAGAGTGGAGGCTGGGAAAGAGTACCTAAATTACAACACAAGCAGTGGACGGACACTAGGGGAGAATCAACAGATGTCAGATTCCGAGGGCAGACTGAGGTGGTGTTGTGCTGGTGCAGAGGCAGTCCTCATGTGATGCTGAGGGATACTGAGGTAGTGCTGAGTGATGCTGAGTGATTCTGTGGTGCTGAGTCATGCTGAGGTGGTGGTGCACTGATGAGGTGGTGGTGCACTGATGAGGAGGTGGTGCACTGATGAGGAGGTGGTCCTGTGCTGATGCTGAGATGGGGCTGTGCTGATGCTGAGATGGGGCTGTGCTGATGCTAAGGCGGTGCTGTAGTGGCGCTCAGGTGGGGCTGTGCTGATGCCGAAGTGGTGTTCGCTGGTGCTGAGGTGGTGCTGCACTGATGCTGTGGTGGGGGTGCACTGGTACTGAGGTAGTGCAGAGTGATGCGCTGGTTGTGCTGAGTGATGCTCTTCTGGTGCTGAGTGATGCTGTGGTGGTGCTGAGTGATGCTGAGGTGATGGTCCTGAGGTGGTCCTGTGATCATGCTGAGGTGATGTCATGCTTTGCTGAGCTGGTGCTGAGTGATGCTGAAGTTGTAGTGTTCTTGTGCTGAGGTGGTGCTCAGGTGGTGCTAAGTGATGCTGAGGTGGTGCTGAGTGCTGCTTTGGTGTTACTCAGGTGGTGCTGAGTGATGATGAGTTGTTGCTTTGCTGGTGCTAAGGTGTTGCTGAACTGGTACAGAGGTGGTGCTGCACTAATACTGAAGTGATGCTGTGTTGGTGCTGAGGAGTTGCTGCTGAGGTGCTGCTGCGCTGGTGCTGTGGTGTGCTCCTGAGGTGATGCTGCGCTGGTATATAGATGGTGCTGTGTTAATGTTGAAGTGATGCTGCGTTGGTGCTGAGTTGCTGCTGAGGTGATACTAAGTGATACTGAGGTAGTGCTGAGGGATGCTGATGTGGTAGTGAGTGATGCTGAGGTGGTGCTGAGTCATGCTGAAGTAATGATGCTGCGCTGGTGCTCAGGTGGTGCTGGGTGATGCTGAGATGCTGCTGCATTGATATTGAGGTGGTGCTGTGCTGATACTGAAGTGGTGGTGCGTTGGTGCTGAATTGCTGCTGAAGTGGTGGTGCGGTGGTGCCAAGGTGGGGCTGCGCTTGTAGTGGTGCACTGATTCAGAGGTGGTACTGTGCTGATGCTGAGATGGTGCTGTGCTGATGTTGAGGTGATGCTGTGCTGATGTTGAGGTGATGCTGTGCTGTGCTGGTGCTGAGGTGGTACTGGTGCTGAGGTGGTGCTGCACAGCTGATGCTGAGATGGTGCTGTGCTAATGCTGAGATGGCGCTGTGCTGATGTTGAGGTGATGGTGTGCTTGAGCTGAGGTGGTGCTGCATTGGCAGTGAGGTGGTGCTGCACTGATGCGGTGCTGTGCTTTTTGCTGAGGTGGTGCTGAGCTGGTGCTGAGTGATGCTGAAGTTGTGGTGTGCTTGTGTGGAGCTGGTGCTGAGTGATGCTGAAGTGGTGCTGAGTGATGCTTTGGTGTTATTCAGGTGGTGCGGACTGATGCTGAACTGGTGCTAAGGTGATGCTGCACTGGTACGGAGGTTGTGCTGCACTAATGCTGAAGTGATGCTGCATTGGTGTTGAGTTGCTGCTGAGGAGTTGCTGCTGAGGTGGTGCTGAGGCAGTGATGTGCTGATGATGAGGCGGTGCTGCAGTGGTGTTGAGTGATGCTGTGGTGGTGCTCAGGTGGTGCTGTGCTGATGTGGTGGTGCTCAGGTGCTGCTAAGTGACACTGACTGGTGCTGAAGTGGTGCTGTGCTGATGCTGAGGTTGTGCTGCAGTGGTGCTGTTAAGGTGAGGTGGTGTTGCACTGTCTACTTGCAGAATACATTATTAAGTAACCTCACATTACATGCCACGTTTGGAGGGCACAAGGAGGCATCTCTTGATATTGTTTTTTTTTACCAACAATTGAAACCCAAAAGAAAGCATCAAAAGTTGAAAGTGCGCAACTTAAAGCTGCTTCCCTTTTCATAAACTGGAGCAATAACAGCATGTTTACCTCTTTTATCATATCCAAATAATCATGCTGTCAAAAGTGCTATGCAAATAGGTTGATCCTACTGTCGGCCATCTTCTTAAACTACATTTCCATTAAGTAAGTATATTATTTTAGGTTTGGACATTTGAGCTAATGAAATCACAAAAGGATGAAAAATAACATTGGCACCTGCTGAAAAAAGCGCTCGTGAAACGAAAGACAGTGGAAAACAAGATAAGTACAGGATTTGCAGCCCTTGGCTGAGCGCATTTGGAATACCAAAACAAGCCCAAGCCCAGGCAAAAGAAAAAGTAGTGTGCCGAAACTAACTTTTATGACTGTTAGTGAAGTTATCCATGTAACAGGGCCAGTATCCATGACCAAAACAGCAAAAGGGGGGACAAATGTACTCTATTCACCAACAAAAACAAAGGAATTTCGAAAGGCATCTGAAGGAACGAATCAAAATGGATGGGTGCGCTAAAAGGCCATGCAGTAGATACAGCGTGTCTCTAGAAGCAGTGCATGCGCTGCCTAGGTGAGACCTAAAAACTAATGCTTTAACTGAACTTACTATAATGTACATTGCCATGGAATGCTTATGACCTCACATATTACATCACTCCTGATGTATTAAATAACATTATTGATGACTTGACATATTAGATCTCAATAGTCAAGTGCCACATGCGGGGTTTGGGTGTAAGGGACGAGATTCGATTTGCGCTTAGCTGCAGTCCCCCCGTAAATGGCACAACACCATGCACGGCAGTAGTTGGCTTCTACTGCATGGTGGATTGTGGGGCGCAGGTTGTGAAGGCAAGGTTCTGTGCGCAAATCCGGTGCACATGACCTTCAGCCTTGCACTGTGGGTGTTGGTTGTCGCAGAGGGTTAGGCACGGGGGCCAGCAAAAGCTGTGCTTAACTGTGGTTGTAACCTATGGCAACTCTGGATGTTGTATGGATTTTATATATCGTCAAAAATAAATAGCTGGTAAAAAAAAGTAAATGTATGCTAAGGGTTGGTAATAACAACTCAATATATGGATTTAAGGAAACTTGAGAAGTTCGCAGAAAAAGCACATTTAAAGTGCAGTAAAAGTTACAAATTAAAATTTAAAGAAAATGTTGACAAGTTATGGTTAGAACTACAATCCATAACTCGCACAACAGCCATGCAAAGCATAAATTGCACACCAACTGCAATGCTTATAACCTTCAATATTTATACCAATGAAGAGCAACACCTAAAAACTAAATGTAATTAAACAACAAAACATAATCAAATGAATTAAAGACAATACATTCTCTCAATGTGGTAAGGGGTAATGTGATATGTAATGTCATCTGTAAGGTAATTTGTAACATTTGTAAAAGCATCTCTTTCATTATGGATGAGGTAGTGATTAGGCCCAGGTGAAATTTAAATTACACTAGCATAATTGCCAATTTTTGGGAATTTTGTGTTACATGAAATTCCTAGAACTACGCTAGTACACCATATTAAGTAACCCTGGGCGAAGTACTACGCTACGCTTGCGTGGTGTGCGAAGTTCGCGCTTTTTTGCACGACGCAAATTGCACGTAGCACAGTGAAAACACGCATAGTGGTAATTTTTTGCTTGCTCGCGGTCCTCAACATCAAATTGGCGACCGCGAACGAGCAAAATGACATCCCGGCGAGACTTTTTCCTCTTTCGCGATCAGCAACATCAAGTTGCCGATCGCGAGTGTGGAAAATAACCTCCCGGCGAGATTCTCAATGCAGGGAGGTCAGGTTTCTCATTGCAAGTGGTTGCGTATGCTCGCGATGAGAAAGTACCAGTCCGCGTTGAGAAAGCTGCTGCTCGAGTACAAAATACCTCAAGCGGCAGAAAACTACCACTTGCACTCTGCAAAATGTGGTTTGCACTGATTGCACAGCGCGGACAAGGATCCGGCCCTGTGCAATCAGTGCAAACAGCATTTTGCCCAGTGCACTATGCAGTTCGCGTAGCTAGGCGTAGCTCGCGTAGTGCGAAGTGCACTTCGCGTAACGCTACTACGCGAACTACGCCCAGGGTTAATATTAAGTAATTACACATTGATTTCTTCAAACCTTTCTAGTAAGTGAACAGGAATAACATAGATGGGCAGAACGTGAGGGCCTGTTCCTTGTACTACATGTTTTCGTTCTTTTTGTATGCCACGAAATGCACCCTCATGTAAAAAATTGACTCAGGGACGAATTTCAAGCTAAAATATCGCTCTAAATGAAGGAATTATTTTCAAATTTCTCATACCCCTAGTCTTTTGCATTGAATGTGGTGTGCAAGTTACAGTTTGTATGACTGCTGTGAAAGTTATTGATTGTACTCCTAACTATTAATTAGGAATTAGCAAATTTAGGACAGATAAAAGCAACATGTAAAGTGTCACGTGCAGCAACCAAATCACATGCAAATAGCAGGTTCGGATGACTTATGTCAGCCCACTGAAAGCTCTGTAAACAAGTATAGATGGAAATAGGATAACAAACGTCTGTGCAAGATAGGCATATCCAAGTTAAATACAATTCCATTTGATCTGGGTTTCTTATCCATGACATAATGCCTGCTAAGGCTTTCAAGTCTGAAACGGTCCTCTCTGGTTTTTTTGCACAGATTTGCTAAATGCCATTGTGACATCCTCTTTGCAAATATATATATATATATATATTCTGTCCGATCTCCTGCACAAGCCGTGCGATGCGAAGGAATCACGAGCCACTCCAGCCGGGTAGGGTTCAAGGTATTTTTAATGGGCAAAAAACAGACGCGTTTCGAGCGCACAGGCTCTTGGTCACATGACCATAGCAGACATGTTGTTGCATTAAGTAACATAGGTTTAACGAAAATTAAAGAAAGACTCAATGTTTCCGTCACATTGAGTTCACTGATGTGCTTTAAAAAGGGTACATTGCATCATGTAAAGACATGTAAATGGGTAATTTACAAAAAGCACATTTTTATACATCTTTGATTTTATGCAAGACATTGTGCAAAGTGAGTTCAACTGGTACAAAATTGCGGGTGTAGTACCCAATTCATTTTATAGCTCCAGTTTGTATAAATTGGAGGGGGGGAGGCGGGAGAATCATACTCATGTTTATCAGAATGGAAGAAAAAGGACTGTAAGTGAAAATGGCCTAATAAGGGTTGTGACACCAACTATGGTAGATGATATTGCATAAGTTGAGCATAGGGTGACTGGAGTTTTAGACAATACAGGGTGTAGTACCCATGGTGAGAGTGATAGAAGAGTATGGTTGCTGTTACTTAGAGTGATGATTATGTCAAGGGGTTTCCTATGTTGTAATGGTGATGACTATTTTCCAACAGTCTAAACCCAATATCTATTATACTGAGTAACAATGGTGTACATTATATCCTCTATTTATTCATGCAATACCGTGCTCTTATTAATTATCACTATCGGATGGTGAACGTAGTCGTGCTCATATCGATATCACATATCCGTGAGGTATTTTGGTTTCAGTGGTGTATCCTTGGCCTGTATATTAAAGATAAGACAAAGACAAAGATATGTCAGTCATAACATTATTCATACATAATTATTCATACAGTCAATTACTTGATTCCTGATTCATAGTTCCCATTCTTCTGCCCTACACACAATGATTTGCTAAACAAAACATATATCAACAAAACAAAACTTGAATAAATGTTTAAAAAAAAAAGTATGGTCAAAAGAATCAGAGTCCTTAAAGGTCGACAGAAGAAGTTCACAGAAGGAGAAATTTTACAGATGAACATACATCTCTTCATCAACGTTCATCCCTATTGGAACGATACTACCTGCCTGGAGAATAAATCTTGATTCTGCTCTGTGTAATGCTGTTACTCTATCACCACCTCTCACATGTTTTGGTATAGAGTCAAGGACGAAAAATTTGGCCTTAGTCCAGTCCCCATCATGATGGCTATGGAAGTGTTTGGCTGTGCTGTAAGTGAAATCTTTGTTGGTAATGGCCCGCCAATGCTCCAGAATTCTCTTCTTGGCTGGGAATGTAGTTGACCCTATATACCATTTCCCACAAGGGCATGTAACAACATAAATGACAAATTCAGTGTTACAGGTGATTTTCTTGTTTATCTTCCACCTTTTGTTCACTCTACTGAGTATCACCTCCTGGTGCTATACCTACAGGCTTTACATTTCCCGCATGTTGAGAATCCACCCTTAGGTTCAAGCCATGTCTTTTTCTTCTCCATGTGGCTATGTACGATCAAATCTTTAATCGATTTGTCTCTCCTGTAGGTTATTGATGGGTGTTTGCCTAGTTTGTTTTTTAGTGTTTTATCCTGTAAAAGGATATCCCATCTTTTCCTTATTATCTTACTGAAATCTGGTGATTGGGTGTTGTAGGTGGTTATCAACCTAATTGGTTCAGTAGAGGAAACCTGCCTGCGTTTTGGTGCTTGGAACAGGGTGTCTTTCCGGTCAATTAGAGCTACTCTGGCCTCACCTTTCTGGAGCATATTCTGGTGGTACCCCCTCGTTACAAACCTCCCATGCATTTCTTTTTTATGTTTTTCGAACGAAGTGGGGGAGCTGCAATTTCTTTTTGCTCGTAGGAACTCGCCAAATGGTATGGCCCATCTGAAGCTAGGGGGGTGACAGCTAGTGGAGTGTAGCAGTGAGTTACCTGCTGTCTCTTTTCTGTAAATTTCAGTTTCAATCTTATTTTCAACAACATTCATTCTAATGTCCAGGAAGTCTAGGGTTGTTTGACTGTACTTCATAGTAAATTTCAAGTTCAGGTTATTAGAATTTAAGATGTTTACAAACGTAGCAAGATCATTCTCATTACCCTCCCAGACAAAGAAAATGTCGTCAATGAACCTGACCCAAACATTTACATTTTTTGTCCATTCTTCATGGGCATCGTCCCTGAGCACCTGTTCCTCCCACCAGCCTACCAAAAGATTGGCGTAGCTGGGGGCAAAACAGGTGCCCATCGACGTGCCCTGTATTTGTTTATACAAGGATCCATCAAACAGAAATACATTTTCTTCTAAGCATAATTCAATCATTTGTAACAACATGTTGGAGTGTGCTTTCAAATGGTTACTTCTGGTCTGTAGAAAGTACTTGCATGCTTTGAGGCCATCTCTATGTCTTATGGACGTATAGAGGCTCTCTACGTCCAATGATACCAACCAGAAGTGTTGCTCCCAATTGATATTCTCCACTTTTTGGAGGAAATCCTTGGTGTCCTGTATGTGGGAGGTTAAACCCTTTACATAATCTTTCAAAAAATAATCCACATAGTGAGATATATTCTCCATGAGACTGTTAATAGAGGACACGATAGGTCTCCCTGGTGGTGTAGTGGGGTTCTTGTGTACCTTGGGTAGCAAATAGAGTGTGGGTGTAGTAGGATTTTTATTGATGAGAAATTTGGTCTCATCCCAGTTTAACAGACCCTTATTGTTCCATTCGTGTATGTACTGATGGACTCTACTCTGTAGTTTGGTCAGGTAAGTGTGGTTAACTTTCACATAGCATGTCTCGTCTGACAATTGTCTCATTGCCTCTGTGATGTATAGCTTCCTGTCCCATAGGACAATGTTCCCTCCCTTGTCTGATGGCTTAATAATTACTGAGTCGTCATTTTTTAGAGATTTTAGAGCCTCCCTCATCTCTGGTGAGAGGTTTTGTTTCTCAGGGGGTTTGTGTAGGAGTTTGAGCATATCATTGGTGACTAAGTCATGGAAGAGATCAATATTGTCTCTAGGGAGCTGTGGTCTAAATCTGGATCTAGGTTTGAAGGGAGTTGCAATTGTATTGGGTGGATTATCACTCTCTGTGGGTGTTATATCTGGTGTTTGGCTTTCCATTTGTGTTGGATCTATTGCGCCCTCTTCATAAAGATCATCCAGAATAGTCTGGAGTTCTGTGCCAGACGCTGTTGGATTACTTTCTAACATTGGGGTTTGACTAGGAGATCTCTTGCTAGCATGGATCTTATGTAACTTCAGTTTCCTAGTAAGCATATACATATCAATACGTGCTTGTGTGTAATCAAAACGGGAATCAGGGCAAAATGTTAGTCCTAATTGAAGCACCTGTTCCTCATGTATAGTTAATTGTCTGTTAGAAAGGTTTATTACCGTTAGTTCTTTGCTTTGTGCATCCATCATTTGGCTTTTGGCATCTGGCTTTTGCTTCCCACTCTGCTGTTGGTTTTTCCTTCTCCGGTCTCGTCGCCTTTTGCTCTTCTCCTTCCTCCTCGGCCTTGATATCTTGTCCTCCCTCTGATGGACTGTTCGGTGTCCTCCAGTAGGATGTATATATATTTAAATATATATATTTATATATATAGGCATATAAACATTTTATTTTTTTAATGATTACTGTGACATCATAGGATTTAAGTTGAGTTGTACTGGGATATCACTAAGTTTACCTTGTGCTGCTGTTGAATTTAAATGGAAAAACAACAGTTGATGGACAGAATGCAGAACAATGTCATACATTCACCCCAGTACAGAGATCTGGGCCTAAATCCATCGTTTTTTTGCACTCCATACCACCCCAGTTCAGACATCACCATATGCAAATCAGCCTTGACCCTGTGCTTCATGGGAACAGTCCAGCCCGAACTGCCAAGCCATGTCTTTCCTGGACCGGAATCAAGCATTCTAGGACCGTTTTCTGGCTATCAGCCGCCTTCAGCCAGGATAGCTTGACTCCAGTGGTGTGGAGAGCATGGGACTCACGTCTGAGCATACCCATCCCACTCGGGGTGACAAATGCAAAAACAACAGTTGATGGACAGATTGCAGAACAATGTCATATTGAATTTAAATGCGGCAGTATTACATTATCAGTGAGTTTCGTAATATTGTTGATTGTAAATCTCAATAATAGTCGTTTCTCACGAGCACTAGTGACTTATATGTGTTTCTCTCATCTTGAACTTAATATTTCCTGCTCTACTTTCACTTCTCTCCTCTATCTGCCCTTTAAGTGTTTTTTTACTCTCTTATCTGAGCTCTGGTGCACTCTTTGCTGACATGTGTAAGAACAATGGCCAGATGTTGAAGGCAGTGTTGTTGTGCCTCTGAAACTGAGTTGAGTGACGTCTGCCCTATTTAAGACAATAAGTAAATAAGATAAATAAATATAGTGGGTTTCCCACAATCTTCTTCTAAAGTACCCAAGTCCTGAGGGTTTATTTAGAAACCATGTAGAGTATCTGAGAAACTGCTCCCATAATGCCAAGGTCCAGTCTGATACATGCTTTGTCCTTTCTTTCTTTTTACAGTCCTCCTCTCGACGCGCTGGTCTTTGTTGCACCAACTGCCACACGACCACCACCACTCTGTGGAGACGCAACACGGAAGGGGAGCCGGTGTGCAATGCTTGCGGCTTGTATATGAAGTTACATGGGGTAGGTGACTACCTCTGTATTCTTAAAAGACGTTGCATGGGATAGATGCGCGCTGCATGGAACCCCCACATGTAGCCAATTGAGGAAGGCAGGTGCCATCTGTGACAAATAAAAATGTACATGGAGTTTACTGCATTCAGTCAAAAGTTTGAAATTGAAATTTAGAAAAAACCTTCATTAGAAAGCAATTTGCGTCTAAATAAAAAAAGTGGATTCTGTTAAAAATTTAAAAGATTCACATATGTTCATCTTAACACATTTCAGAATGTATAGTTTTTGTTAGGGAGACGGTAGGGGTTAGGAATAAGGTGTTGTTTAGGATTGGGGATAGGGTTAGTGTTACGGTTAGATGTTAGATGTGGAGCTAGGGTACTTGTTAGCTTTATGATTGGGTTACATTTAAAAGGGTAGGTTTAATGATAGGCTGTGCGATACGGTTCATGTGAGGCATAGGTTTCGGGTTCAAAGTGGCAATGGGGCAAGGAGTAGGGGGTGTGGACTAGTTTAGGACACATTACAGAGTGTGGAATTAAAGGAATTAATGTGAGGAGGTTGCTGAAAGGTTTAGGGCAGTGATCCTTAACCTTTTTCCATTTTGTCGACCCCCAGTTGGAGAAAGGGTAAGTGCGCATGATGGTTTGGCCGGCCCTCTGAGATCAGCCAAACCGTCATGTCCACTAAGCTGTGCCCACCACTCTCCCCTCCTCCCTGGTGCTTTATGCCAGTCACTGTGGCTGTCCCTGCAGCTTGCTCGGCTGGCAGGTAGCCTGCAGGATGCAAAATAAAATGTTTTATTATCATTTTATTTTTGTGCTTTGCCTCTGCTGGCTTTCATCAGCGGGGGCAACTCCCCTCCGCCATAACGGAGGAGCCGCCACTGGTGAGCCTGAGGTGTGTACAGTACATTTGACATAATAGCATGGAGCCTGTGCCCACCATCTGCCAAGGGTGTGTGTCATTTAATAGGGAAGGTCGAGCTCTTCCATCACTATTACAACACTCAAGGGAAGTGATGTCAGACTGGGTTATCCATGCAGACAGTAACCTGGCTTAGGGACCAGAGGCCATATTGTAACATCATTCACAAAACTTTGCTCCGGCCACCCACTTAGCTAACTCTCTCGTGTGAGCCCTCATAAATACAGCACGTTGTAATTTTCAGAACACCTAAAGAGAAGAGGGATGTACTATTCGCTTTTCTCTAAGTCAACAATCTGGCAAAGGAAAGCAGGAAGTAGGCCAGGTGACTTCTGAACGTGGGCGTAGTGACCAATAGTGCAGAAGGTGCAGTTGCACCTGGGCTCAGAGGTGTGAGGGTCATATTGGGCTCCAAACAAAACTGTGTTTTCCAATCAGACCATGGATTGGAGGGACCATGTTACTTACTTACATTCGGGCACATGGCGCCTTCGCTAGACTACTGCTTGTGAAGGACTTGCCCAACTTATGCCAAGGTCTGGTGGGGTCTACTGTAGCAGGAAGGCCTCCTCCCAGATCTGCCAAGTCATGCTGAAGCGTAGTGTGATGGAAATTCCTCCTCTGAGAATTTCAAGGCCCATTGGGGTCTGTTAGGGTGGGATGGTCTCCTTCAAGCTCCGCAAAGCCCTGATGTGGTAGAAATGCCGGCCCCACCCACTGAGCCCGCCAAGGCCCGCAAGGCCTAGTTTGATTGGAAGGCCTCCACTAGGCCATACCAAGGTCTGCCAGAGATGTAAATAGCCCATAGTGAAGGACAAGAACCTTGAAACCACGCGGTCTGGGTAAACAGCAAGCAATACATGAGGCACACACTGAAAGGAAGGAAATGGTACTCAAAGGGAGTAGTTAAAAACATGCAACCAGTACAACGTGACTCACACACATGTCACTTAAAAGCCCATGCTAACGCCTCTTCCTTTTTTGTCAAGGTGCCGCGACCACTGGCCATGAAAAAGGAAAGTATCCAGACCAGGAAACGGAAACCAAAGAGTAATGTCAAGAGCTCCTCAGGTAAGCTTACCTTTTACTTATCAAAGATCGGAGGTGACTCAACTTAGCAGTCCACTGTCCCTGAAAGATGAAGCGGCAACAGCCACATCATCAGTAGGGACCAGTGTGTAGATAGAGTGGTGGGAGGAGGGAGGTGGACGACCACAAAAAAAAAAAAAAATAATCCCTTACCTGCCGCATCGCACCCCTCTTCACTGAAATGTACTCCTCCGCGTGGCGAAATCCACGCCTGTGCGGGCGTTCTATTGGAGTGAGCGGAGTCATGACGAGTCCAGCTCGTCATGAGCCCAGCTCCACTGGGCAGCATGACGAGCTGGACTCCTCATGAGCACCGCGGCGCCGCGCGCAGTCCTTCCTCTTCCGCACTGCTTGGGAATTACCCCCGCAGCGAAGGGGTTAAACAAGGGTTTATTACTGTTTTATTTTTTTGGCTGCTGGCAGGTGAGGCAGCTCTCCTCTGCCATAGCTGAGGAGCCGCTGCTGCACATCATGCCAGGCTTCTGAAACAATGCCATGGTTAAGGCAGATTCAGTCACATATCATGATAACTAAAAATCTAGTAGGGCTGGTAGAGTCAGTCAACTGCAGGCTGGTGCAGATGAGGCGGAGTCAGAGTTGCTCGGTCTCTAAAAGACCTGAAAGGGCTGTTGCAAATCAGGTATTTATATGTGGCTGATTCTAACTCAGCTCTACCGGCCTTCCAGTACCACTCTCGTCCTTGGTAACTTTTTTATTTGTTGGTGTAATTTTACGCACCGTCGGGCTCAAGAAGCAATTATTTCATTTTTCAGCGGAACTCGGGAATGCTCCAAAAATTATGATTTTCTTGGAGCAGATGTGGAAAGACAAAATGATCACGAAATGACACTCTGGAAAATGTAAAGACATTATCTTAAGGTGAAACATTCCTGAAAAGTGCACACTGGTTAGTAAATGGCTCAATTACAGTAACTCAGAAAGAGTTATGGATACTTAGGAGTGGATACATTTAGCAGCACAGTATCTTCTTGGGCTGATGCGCGTTGCACCACTTGCTGGTGCAGGAGTACACACAGAATAATAAAATGGTCGTTACCATTTTATTATTCTGTGTGCCGCCGACCTGCGCTGCTCGAATGTGAGCGGGGCAGATTCCTGCGGATTGCATGATGTCTCCCGGGGCTCAGTGTGTATGTCAGATTATTGAGCTGTCTACAGCCGACCTATCCGACTTGTGCATTGCGGACCCAGCAATCCCAGGGCTGAGAAACAGCCAGGGGATTGCTGACACAGGCCTCTAAATGAGTGCTGGGTTAGCCTGCTCCAACCAATCCTGGAGCTGCTCTCATGCTGAGGGAAGCCCCAGTATTTGTTGGATCCGGGCTGCACTTTGAATGAAGTCCTTCTCTTTCCTTCCTGCTCCTCATCACCCCCAGGATCGGTGTGGGGAGAGGAGCACTGGATGGAGGGCCCCGTGGTGGATGTACGTCAGTACAACGTGATCATTTTGATCGCGGTACTTTACAATGTGGTTTTCACAATGCAAGTCGTTACAACGGCTTGCGCTGGAGGGCGCTGGATTGAGGATTAATTTAATTTTCTATTCCGACTCCAGCCCACGTAACAGTAGGGAAGGTGTTGGAATAGAAAATCAAACTATTCCTAAACCAAGAGCGCCATCCAGCACAAGTCGTAGTAATGACTTGCGTTGTAATGGCCGCGTCAAAAAGGTCGCACGGTGTAAACACTGCGTTGTAAAGAATGTTTCCCCCCCTGGCCAGCACCATTTATTGATTTTGCCAGCCGCCACTGGATGATTTACAGTATGGACAGGGGCGTACACAGAGAAGTTGATGCCACAACCTCTCTGTGTAAACACTTGTCCAAAACATATGGGCTGGTGCCCTATTTCAGGTATGCACACAGAAGGTACACATCTGTAATATTTTAGGTAGGTGGAAAATAGAACACAAAGGGTATCAAAGCTTTTCTAAGCTACTATTTATTCTATTTGCAGGACCAACAACATCAGCCACAAACTCCCCCGCCTCCATCACGCACTCCGACACCAACACAGTGGTGAAGACAGAGCCCATTGGCACATCGCAATACACTGGGCATAGCATGGTACCATCATCACAGGTAAGGCAAACAGTAATGATCCTATGTGTCCTGCCTTTTAGTTAACTCACTGGAGTACTCTACGGGAAAGCATTGGTTCCCTCTCTCAGGCAAGGATCCACAGTGGCCCTTTGTGGTGCCCTCACGTGCACAGTATTCTGCATAATGCCATCACAGGATTGTGCTCTTCTCAAAGGCAAGGTAACTTCACTCTACAACTTTGCTGTACCTCAAACAAAGATACATACAACCACATGCCACGATTTAAGATAAAAAAATACTAAGCACAAAAACATGCACCCACATACAAACACACACGCACACAAACAAATATATCACAGGATTAATAATCAAACCCATGAGTCATTATTTTCCCATTATCCTCTATTCGGAGATTCAGTGGCATAATAAAACTTGAGGGGGCCCCCCTGCTAGGCACATGGGTGCCCTCCCCCCCCCCCCCTCCGGACTTAATCAGGAACTCTCAAGTCAAGATACTGTGCTGAGGGGACCCTGGAGCCTGCCCCCTACCCCTCCCCCGCCCTGCCAATTAATCAAAAGTCTCTGCTGAGCTTCAACGTATCCCCTCGTTTGAGAAGCATCCTCATGAAAGGTAAACAAAACCACAACATTCTAATTGCAATCAGGGCCCATTGCTAGCTAAGCCTTGCAGGCAGCAGCTTACCTTTATAGACATACATGTATTCTTAACATGACAAAACATCCTATTGCACATCAAAGCCATATTTCTGGGGCCAACATCTTAGCATCCAATACACTGTTAATTCCTGCTCCATTATCACCTCTGCCAAACTACCACTGAATGTATTCATTTGAATGTGCTTACTAGCTCTAGCAGAAGGCCTAGCACAAACAGAACTGTTACCAGAAGTGCAAACCAGTACAGCATTGTTACACGACTGTGCAGGGTGGTTTACAATCGAGGTCTGACAAACCTTCACTAAACTCCAAAAATGTCTCTAGTGAGATCTTTTTTAGTATATGCCTTACAACCAGGGCCCTTATTTATGAGGCCTTGCGTCAGTTTTGCGCCGCCGGTGCGTCACTTTTTGTGACGCACCAGCGGCGTAAAATATGCGCCTTGTTGCGCCATATTTAAAAAGTGACGCATCTAGGTAGATGCGTCACTTTTTAAACCCCTGCGCCACATTATACCTGCGTCAGGTATAATGTATGCAGAGGGGGCGTTCCCCCGCAAAAAGCCTCGTAATAGTGACGCAGTGAAATCTATGAGATTTCACTGCGTCACTTTTAGGATGCTGTTGCGTCAAAATCTTGCGCCTGCCTCACAGCAGGCGTAAGACTGACGCAAGCCCTTTCACATGGGGCTTTCCCCATGTGAAAGGACGCATTGCTGGAGTTGCGTCACTTTTGTGACACATTCCAGCAATGCGTCACTTTTGCGCTTACAGATACGTCAGAAATACTGACGTATCTGTAAGTCCTTGCGACATGATGCGTCATACATTAAATATGACGCATCATTGGTGTCGCAAGGAGTGCGCAGTGAAAAGTGACGCATCGCTGTTTTCACGCAGCGATGCATCACTTTTCATAAATGAGGCCCCTGGAGCTTATGCATCACCCAGGTAAGGTCCTGAAGAATGTCACTGAAGAACTTATAAGTACCCATTAAAGGAGAGAATGTTTAAATCTGTTATTAATCAACAGTTCAACAAAGATCTTGCTTTTCTACAAAGGTATGAAAGAGCCTTAGACGCCTTAGAAGTGGTAACCTTATTTAACACAAACAAAATATTGTGCAAACTTCACTTAAAGGGCAAGCAGCCGGTAATGGAGGAAGGATTCATATTTATATGTATGTCTATTTTTCGTTTATGTATCACATCCCAATGGCTTGATCCTGAGCTACCAACCTTCACTAGTTGGCAATCTAGATTATTAACAACATATTATCTTGAGATGGCGGCCTATAAAACGAAGGGTATGAGGAGGAAAGCTCAGGGGTTACAACTGTGGTCCCCGATTATTAACTGGCTATGAATTTAAGACTCGATTGTATAATGATATAATGTCTCAACCTTGTTTTGATATCTTGAAATATTCATTTTGCCTTTTTTTTTTTAGTTTACTGTGTCTTACCTGGTTGCTGAAATGAAATTCAATAAAAATAATATAAAAAAAAAATAAAGGGCAAGCAGCGGCCAGACAAGACAGAGCCTTCTCCAACCAACGGCTGACAAGGCAAACAATAAAACCTGAAAATTACCCACAAATTTAAAAGATATCACAATACCTAGACAAGCAAAGAACACAATTATCCCATCAGAAAAACTGGTTGCTGACCTACCGTGTTTCTTTGCTTATAAATTGGGGTAAATCAAGGGAACAAATGACATCCAACTACAGCACACCATGCATATGAGACCTTGACCAGCTAGTTACATGAAACAACAAATTGCCACCACAATCTGTTTCTAACTCACAATGTTAACTCATGACTTCATCATGATATGTTTCTCTTACAAGTTGAATTTGGACGCAAATTATCTGTTCATCTAATGTTTCATCTCAAATCTACCAACTGAGGAAAAAACTATGAAGGGCCCTGAAGAGATAGCGGTAACAACCAAATGAGGATTTAGACCAACAAGAGCCTTTGGAGCCCTTGATGATACACATCTTGCAGATTTTTGTTTTATCTCAATTCGTTTTTATTGAATTTTCAAAAAAGTAAAAGAACAATAAATAATAAGCACAATGCTAAAATGATAATGAACACAAGAATACTGACAAATAATAAAAATCATGAGAAATACAAAAAGAAGTAAAAACAGCAAGTTCTCATCGACTACCTTCATACCTTTATAGGTCCTAAGGATCTCACCCTTTAAATTGTATGCTTGTCAATTACCCTCCCCTC
This sequence comes from Lissotriton vulgaris, assembly GCF_964263255.1. Lineage (NCBI taxonomy): Eukaryota > Metazoa > Chordata > Amphibia > Caudata > Salamandridae > Lissotriton > Lissotriton vulgaris. The sequence goes on from NC_141695.1 coordinate 1,703,079,969, forward strand.
CAAATTTAGCATTGGCTAATACAGGATTTGTTTTTTTCAATCTCCTATAATGCATTGCTTATAGAATGCTATGTCCTCTGCGGTACACCTGTATTATATTGTATTTTTTCTTATGACATTTGTGTAAATTGTGTTCGATAGACCACCTGTATTTCTCTCAAGCTTCACTGCGACTTTCACGTAAATGCACATCTTGCAGATTTAATATTGACAGACCCCTCAGCATCTTATGACATTTTTCATCGTAGCTTCCAGCTCCATTGCATTAAAGACTGCACGGGTGGTAGAGGGCTGCCCTAGATAGTCTGTGGTTCAGTTTACTTGGGTAACCCAAGGAATAACATGTGGCATTCCCAAGGGGTAGCTAGATTCAAATGACCACGTTTTCAGTTTTTTTCTAAAAGTCCTAGCGGAAGGGGCCAGCCAGAGTACCAACGGTTTTGAGTTCTAGATTTTAAGGACCAAATAACTGAACGCTCAACCACCAATTCTTGTTTTTTAAAAAGCTTGGAACCCTGGCCAGTTTAGCAGCAGCCAACCTCAGATTACGCGTTTGAGCATAAGGGGTAACCATTGCCTGCAAATTGGCTGGGCCTTGACCGGGCAGCGCCTTAAAACAGTAACAGAGTGCCTTGCAAGTGACTCTCTGATTCACAGGAGCCAGTGTAACTTCTTTAGTGCAGTTCTGATAGACGCTCGTCTTGGAAGATCAAGCAGTGTCCTCGCAGCCGCATTCTGCATCCGTTGGAGCCTGTTCAATTGAGTTTGGGTGACCCCCAAATAAAGAGCATTGCAGTAATCCAAATGGGATATAACCAGAGCCTGAATGACTGCTTTCTGAACAGACCTTGGGAGAAAATGTTGTAGAAAAAGACGGGTTTTAATATACAGGAAGTAATGGCGCTCTTGCACTATAAACGTATATGATTGGTAATTAGTATTCAGTATTAACAATGGTGCTAGCAGGGAGGGGAGACCCTCAAACCCCTCAATTTGTGTGGAGCAAGCCACACAATCACCAAAAGACTAACAACCTGCGCACTCAAAACAGAAAAACAACAATGTGTGAGTAAAAGTTCTGGAGATGAAGAAAATAACAATCCAACGTTGATTCTGGAGCTTTTGTTCTCCCTTTTTTAATAGGTCATCAAGTAGAGGTTATACACAGCCAGCCGACACGTGTTTTGTTGTAGACCAAGCAATTTTCTACAACTTCTCAGGGATAAAAGGCTGGATCCAAAGTCTGGTAGGCTGGTTCCGGTGATAATTCCAACTCGGAAGGGTCAACAAGTTCTATCCGATCAAGGGTAGTAGATCAAGGATAAGAAGAGGTCGGGTAAAAGGCCTGATTGCCGAGCAAAATACAGTGCAACAGGGGGGACGCCAGAGCACGAGAGTACATCAATGGAAAAGCGACCGTATCAGAACTGCAACTATATTCCAGGGTGGCGAAGTATTAGACAGAAAAACCGGCTGAGTATCCGGGTAGGCACGGGTACGTGCATGTCTCAGTTAGCATTCAATCCCCGCTCTCCGCTATCTGGTGTCCTAATCCGGAATGAAGAACTTCAGTCAGAAATCTCCACATCCCAAAGTACTTGCCTTCAAGGGTGGTGATTTGGGCATCAAAGGAGAGATTCTCATCAAACCAGATGCTCAAATTCTTGACATTGGGAGCTGATAAAGGACCAAAAGTGTCCGGCCACCAAGCATTGGACAGATATTAAGGTGTTTGCGTAATACCAGAACCTCGGTTTTTCCAGTTTTAAGTTGTAAGCAATTGTAGTCCATCCACAGAGCAGTGCCTGCCAGACATGTGTGAAGGGAGGAGGCCGCGTGTTCATTGCTCCACAATAATTTCAACCAAGGGAATGAAATAAATATTCAAAAGCATTGGGCTCACTGATGATCCCTGAGGCACTGTAGGGAATGAATCGATGACTGAAAGGATGTCACCTGAAACGTGCATTCCTCCAAAAGGGAAGACAGCCAGAGCAGTATCTTGTCACTAATGTCATTGCTCCAAAGTTGCTTCATTAAACTATTATTAAACTATTAGGAGATACAGTGCCAAATGCGGCACTGAGGTCCAGCATGAGAATGGCTGCCGTATCCATAATTCATAATCTGCCTAGCACATTCAGAGGCAGGCAATAGAGCAGACTCTGTGCTGTAAGATGGAAAAAACCGGATTGAGTTTTGTGCCGGATCATATTATCTTCCAAAAACCTGGAAAGCTGCCTATTCACTTGCTTTTCTGCCAATTTGCGAAGCAATGATATTGGGCCATATGTATCAAGATACCAATTAGCGATTCTGTAATGGCAATTTTAAAGAAATCGCTATTTCAGAATCGCTAATTGGTATGTATCAAAAAATCGCAATTGTTTTGCGATTTTTTGATATTCCTTAATTGCGAATTCGCAATTAAGGAATACTTTCCCATTCATTTCTATGGGCCTCCTGGCCCATAGGAAGGAATGGGAATTTATTCTCAATTTGCGATTCGCAATTTGCTAATCGCAAATTAAGAATAATTTCAAGGGTGCAGGGGTGTCCAAAAGACACCCTGTTGCACCCCTGAAATACGTATGGGTGCAAATATGGTGCACATACATGCCCTAAGGGCATGTATGTGCGTCACATGGCACTTAGTAAAATGCAAAAATGGGCATTTTTCAAGAAATTCGCAAATTACCACCAACTTGAAGTTGGTGGTAATTTGCGATTCCATAGGGACAATTAGCAATTTTTTTTTGCTTCATACATTGCATTTAAGGAATCGCAAAATTTGCGATTCCTTAAATGCAATTGCAAAATAAGGAATCGCAAATTTTGCGATTCCTTATTTTGCACCAGATTTTCATTCATACATCCCATTTAGCAAATTTGCATTCGCAAAGGCCGAAATTCTGCGAATTTCGGCCTTTGCGAATGCGAATTTGTATGATACATATGGCCCATAGGTCGATAAATATCAGGCTTAGACAGGTTCAATAATGTTTTTTTGAACAGAGGAACCACCATGGTGCGTTTCCATTGTTGAGGAACATAGTCAGAGGACAGGGAGAGATTAATCACTTCACGAACAGCAGACTGAATAATTTTCAACCCTGCTCCAAAATGGTGGGGAAGATGACTTTCACCGGTGGACCAGATTTAACAATAGAGCAGAGAGAAGTCAGTTCTGCAGAGGATAAGGGACAACATTGTTCTACCTTAATGCTATTGACTGGTGAATCAGCCCACATCTTCAGCTGTGGGTGACATCTGGATTCTATAGGAAAGGAGAGGTAGATTTTCTCAACTTTATCAGCAAAAAAGGAAACAAATACATTGCAACCTCTTCAAAGGGCAGAGAAGAGGGTGCCACAGAAGATAATGACATAAGAGTTTTTAAAGTCTGGAAGACTTCCCGTGATGAGTTATTAGAAGCTGAGATCTTCTGCAAATAATATATCCGCCATGTCTGAGCAATAAGCTGATGGTTTGTTTTTAGAGCCAGTTTGTAGTTCGCCCTAATGCAGGGGTCATAGTTTTTGTGCCAAAGGCGCTCAAGCCTCTTGCAGTTTTTATTTTGCCAAAAAGAGTTCATTATTAAACCACCCTGAGGATGGCTTTTATCTTCGGTCAGCTTGTTTGACCAGGGGGGCAATCTGGCTGAGAGCCTCTCATAACCAGCTATGCAGCTGGATACAAGCTTTATGTAAATTATGATCCAGAATTAAGCTATTAAGTTCCAATACCTGCTTGAGCCTTTCTAGAGTAACTTTAGACCATTCACAGACCCATATGGGGGCAGGGGTAACGATCGCTAGTGTCCTGGCGCCAAATACATTTTTAGGGATGGCGAAATGATTTGACCACACTAATGGATTCAAAAGACACACAGATGATGGGTTAGGTGTACAAACTTCCATTGCGGCAATATTGGTAATTAGGGGTTCAAGAATATGACCTAATTTATGTGTGGGAGGAGATACTTGCTGATAAAGCTGTAAACTTTCCAAATCACCCAGTAGAGTATTGGCAACGTGGCAGCTGGGGTGATCAAAATAATTATGAAAATCACCAAATACCATCTGGTTGGAGTACTGTATTACCTGCTAATGAGGTAGCAAAGCTAGATGGGCAATAGACAAGAACTCCTGACGTAGAAACATTTTGTGAGTCAATGAGAAAAAGGAGGCTTTACAACCCTCAATAGCAAGGTCAGAAAGAGAACATTTAAGATCATTTTTATAAATTATTGCAGTTCCTCCCCCTCTCCGTTGTAGCCTATCTTGCCCAACAATCGTGTAACCTTGCGGAATGGCTTGGAGTATATCGGGGAAGGAATCCTCATTTAGCCATGTTTCGGTTAAAAAAACTGCATCTGGACTATGTTCCTCCACAAAACCATGTATATCGATCTTATGCTTAGCTAGCGACCTACAGTTCAAGGAGGGAAATGTAAACGGATCCTCTTCCGAAAGCACTCTGTTCTGATTTAAAGTAGTTGCTATGGGAAAGAGGGGTGAAGGTGCAAAGCCGCAGTGCTCACACCTAATGTCCAGATTCCCCAGATTTAAGGACCCATTGCAGGCTCTGACAGGGTCAGGGCATAGGGACATTAGATTGCGTTTGGTATAACATATTGATGTTAGCCTGTGAGTGCCAGGGGTCCTTCCCCCTGGCGCGATTCATGCATGGTTGGCACAGGCGGGTTTACCTTTGGCGTGCCTTCAAGTACAAGAATGGATGAGGAAAAGCAGTCTCTGCCTCAGTGGTTCAAAATAAACATGTACTATTTAATAAACTAAACCAGTTACTTTTCCAGTGGATCCCTATGCTGGGTGACACTCCACCGCAGCTTTCAAGGTCCATAATATAGGAGTTATCTTCAAACCTCACTGTTGTTTACTCCTCAAGTGAATGTTGCTTTCATCACAAAGTGCCAGCAGAACCATAATATTCTAATTGCATTTAGGACCTCGTGCCAGCTCCCTCTGCTACAGTTTTCCTGTCCCTGCTTGACTGCAGTCTGCTACCCTCTGCTGCCTGTCTACCTGCTGCCCTCTGTTTGAGCCTCCCTTGCTTGTTTCTTGCTCTGTTTTGTCTTTTCTACTTGTATTTCAGCCCTCTATTTTGCCTTTTCTGCTCGTTTCCTGCCCTCTGTTTTGCCTTTTCTGCTCGTTTTTCTGCCCTCCATTTTGCCTTTTTCTGCTCACTTTTCTGTCCTCTGTTTTGCACTCTTCTGCTCTGTTTTCTGCCATTTTTTTCTGCCCTCTGTTTTGCCTTTTTCTGCTCGTTTCTTCTTCTTCTCACTGTTTCCTCAAGATCTGGCTTTTCAACAGAGACCTCGCACCTCATTGCTCAGATACCCCAAGGCTGACAGTTCCATGCTTTTACAAATGCTGATTGATTAATTGATTGATTGATTGATTGATTGATTGATCGATTGAACCATTGTTAGCTAAACCTTACAGGCAGCAGCTTTAAAAACTATCACCGTTGTAAAGGGAATTACATTTTTAACATAGCAAAATGCCTTATTGTATTAAGAGAGGTCAGTGGTCACAGCTAGTACATTCCTTTGGGGTTTACTCGTGTGCAAGGAAAGGGAGAGCATCCTTTGCCTCAGTGGTTCAACCCATAACACATACTCACTCTTTACTACACTACACCAGTTACCTTTCCAGTGAAACCCTAAGTCACGTGACCCTCCACCGCAGCTCTGAAGGTAAAATATTAAGGAGTCTTTGGTGACCAACGACTCTTGTTTACTCCATAAGTGAACGCTGCAGTCCTCACAAAGTGAATCTTGTCTGCTCATTAGTACTGTCACACAAGATTACTGTATAAACATGTGTGTAGGTCTCTAGAAAAGAGATTACCCCAACTTCATCTGGTACAAAACCAAGAAGCAAGAGTAGTTCTAGATGTAAACCAACATGAAACACGTCACTCCTGCCAACTGAGCCTTACATTGGCTGCCTCCAAAATAAAAAGTTACCTTCATAATCTTAGCATTACAGACAGGACATACTAACATGTCTAAATTATTCCACAACTTCAAGCCATCTCACAACCTGAGATCAGTCTCAGATTGAACGATTACTAGGTAGCTTTCAACAAGAATGATGTCAATTTGAAAGCCCTATTAAGACGAGGTCCAAAATTCAGTAGCATCATGACTTTATCCCTTGGACAACAGCATGTCCATTCCAGGTTCAGAATGGAATTTAAAAATTTCTGTTCCATCAGGATTTCCATAAGTGTTTACTTGCTTATCAAAAGGCTGTCTGAAGATAACTTTTTTGGTTCTGCAGTAGTGTGCTACTCGCCTAAAAGCGCTACAACACCTCTTCAGGGATAGCAAGCCATATAAAAATGCAAACCTTTCCCCCCTTCTATCCCTCCACTATCCTTCTCAATCCAAATAACAGACCACCGTTCAAATTAATTTCTTATTTCACTATACTAATCCGCCACTAATCCTTTACGGGTTCCAAAGTAGCGTGCTACTCACCAAAAAACACTTTGACGCCTCATCAGTGGTAGTAAGAGCTATATAAATGCAATTACAATACAAGAACTGTAACTTTGATCACTGTGGAAAAACAAGTTATGCTGAGGTGCCGAAACTTTCTAGTTACACCATGGGAATGAAGTCTGTCTAAGTATTAGGCTGGTCAGAGGAACTATGCTCTTCCTCTGGATAACAAAACTAGAATGTGGCTCCCATGTCTCAGTTTCCTTTGCTACCTTCCACTAACCTCTTTTTAGGTCGAGCCTAGATAGCGTGCATGCGCTGCCTTCAAGACCTGTTGTTATCTCCTCTATTGACTTGTGGCTTACCCATGAATTGCCATTTGTTCGTTGTTGTGCTATTTTAAAATACAGGGTTTTTATTGGTTCATTGGGTCTGATTCTCCTGCCTTTGCATGCTTGGGTCACTCCCAGGCCATTTCACTCATTGTTTGCTTGAGTTGGCCATCCAAATTCGTACACAGCTCCTTCTGGTCATCCTGATCTGCCTTTTTATTTTGTATGCTAATCACATCGATTTAGGCTTTCAGGCCGTTTCACAGAGCAATGCTCTGTGCGGCACCTGCAAAGCGGCAATTTCTGTCCATTAGCTGTTGAGCTATGCTAATAGCTCTAACTCAAAAAATGAGAGACCTATTGCATTTCTAATGCTTGTTTTCTGAGAAACTGTGAAGTGGTTTGTAAGAGACAGGCGGTGCATAATGACCAACGAAAAAACAAACAAATGGACAAAATTAAATCAATGATCAGAAATGTATTAAAAATAAATGATCTAAAATAAAGAATCTTTAGCAATAATAATCTTACTGAAGGAATTCTTTTTTAGAGCAGTTGAAGTGATAAATAAATAATGTGTGATCTTCTGTAAATCTGTTCTCTTAAACGCTCCTTTACTCTGCCCCAAAGAGTTGTTGCTTCCAGTCTGTGAGATTGCTTTAGCATGGGTTAACTGTTTGCATATGTTACAATCCAACTTCTCAGATCTCTGAGAGACTTTCAGAAACAACCATTCCTTTGCTGTTCCCAAATACCCTTAGAAGTGTGATATTGTTACTGTTCGCCACCTTAGGTCGTTTGGGGGCTCCAATTCCTCTGCCTGTCAGGGGTCTCTCCAGCCAGAGGGAAGCTAACAAAAGCTGCCTGAATTGAATCTCCATAGCATTAAATCAAACTACTCATTGTCCTTGCATGTGCACACAGGAGCAAAAATGCATTGAAGCTGATTTTAAAGATTATTAAACTAAAGAAGTGAAATGGGTGAGCCATGAATGACGTCCTTGGGAACTGAGCTATATAGAAAATACTAGTCCTCTTCTTGAACGGTAAACACTGTTTGACACAGCGGCACAGGACATCCATTAATTTTGCCATACTCTTCTATGCACACACAGTTGAACACTGATTCAATGCACAAGCACCCTCAGCTATATAACTCTGTTTCTTACCTCCATCCAAGTGCTCTCTGGACATGGCCTACTAACATTCGCTAGCCTACACTCATTTGGATAGCTATTGGATAGCACTGGGCGGCCCTCGTGGGTAGTCATTCGCTTTTATAAATCCGAGAATAGAATAGAATTTATTGTAGGATACAAATTACACCTTACAGTCAAACAGTCATACCATCTTCACATATTTGGCTATATATAAAAATAATGGAAATTCAGACTGGTACTAAGGTTCCCCTACAAGCCCCGAGGGATACTGCTTACAGTTCAATCTCCAAAGTATTTTACATGGTTTTTGCTGTCTTTGTCATTGATGTAGATTGTTATCTGTCTAGTTGCTGTATCCCTCTGCGCTGAGTCTAAACCCTGTCTCTTTGTGCTTTTCTCCCTTAGGGTCAGACCCATGCAGACGACCTTGCTAATGGCCCCCCAGAGTTGAAGTTCATTCCTGATGAATATATCTTCACCTCCACGCCAATGAATCATCAGTCTGGATTTAGCGTTCCTTTGCGTCAGGAGTCCTGGTGTGCACTGGCTTTAGCGTAAGACATTGCCTTTACAAGACTGTTTGTCACAAGCACTGCCTTTCCTGTGAAAGAGCTAGCACAAGTCAAGAGCTGCTGGGACTGCTGAATGAATAGCCATGGGGTTTTAGATTCAACAGCGATTGGGACTCATCGGTGGTCGAGAACTTCAACGCAAGAGCTGCTTGGATCGTCAACTCGACAGCCACTGGGCTATGACTCAACAGCTGCTAGGACTGTCGGGGGACAAAGTGAAATTTGATGCTTTGAAACAGATGAATCTGGGACATGGTTTGACAGCTTGGCCAGGGTTTGCAGCCACCAGGGAAGTTATATTTTCACAACTCTTTGGGTCTCGGCTTCCTTGAAAGAGACAAGTGGGATACCTCTTTTCTCAGAGGGATTTCTCAAAGGGTTCTTTTATCGCCATAGAAAAATGTGTTCACATCATCGTAATAAAATGGAAAAAGTGTAGCAAACCTCACACTAGCCAGAGTGTATCTTCACCCTGAGCTTTGCCAACTCTGCTTGCGTAATCCAGCCTTCGAGGCCTCTGAGAACTTTCCAGAGTCTACAGCTCACCAATGACCTCATGCAAATTTCCAGTGGCAATGTACATATTAATGGAATCAAATGGTGTGTGGGTGAAAGCATACTTTTTGATGAATAGGAAAGTGATGCCACTTGGGTGGCTTTCTTTGTTGATCACTATGCAATGTAGTATTATAGTTTATTTAAATAAATGTCATCAGGATCCGGCCACTAACTCTCAGAACAAAAACAAGCCTCTCACTCGAGAGCCGACAACAGGTGTATTCTGGGCCTGTACAGTAAACCCAATGGAGACCCACTGAGACCCCTAATCCCCTGGCAACCTCCACCAAACTCCTACGCTCCAGCGACCCTATCCAAGACTCCCTGGTTCCTGTGGCCCAAACCCACCCATAACCTCCTCCCCACACACCCATACTTTTGGACCACCATCCGCCTGAGACTCCACCCTCCTGAGCCGCACATACTTTAGAGATCCCTGCCACTCCTGGCTCCCACTCCTTGACCCCAACCACCTGAGACCACCACTGTAAACCCAACATTCGTGAGAACCCAACATTAAGGAAACAAAATCCTAATACCCACAAGCCTCCTCAGCTTCTAAACGCCTGAAGCCCCCACACTCCTGAGACTCCCACACTGCTTAATCCCCAGTCACCTGGATCCCAAACCTCCTGGTAAAGTCTGAGTCTGAGAGTTTAGTTTCAAATCTGCACCCACTTCTACTCCCCACCATGAATTTCCCCCACCAATTTTGTAATGATTTCATTCTATGACTACTTTTTATAAGTGCAATTTATTTCACTTTCCAATAAAGACCAATAATATGTCATGAAGTAATTTAATTTTATTAGGAATGTTAACAGATTTGCCTTTTGATATTTTTATTGGTTTGGGCATAAATAAATATTCTTTTAAATAATTTCTGGAATTTTTCTTTATTTGTGCATGTATGTAACAACACTGAACATAATAAATAAGTGAAAAGGACAATGGGTCCTGAATGAACTCATGAATATAAATTGCCTGAGGAGTTAAAATTCACCTTTGGTATTCAAAAGGGTGAATTTATACTCCCGGGACTTATTGCACAATATGTTACAAAATTACTTGGGAGTAAATCTGCTTCCTTGGGCAAGGATTGGGTGTTCCCTGGTGGGATGCCTTCAGAGATTTATTTATTTATCACACATCAAATTTGCAAGAGGGTTGGATCTTTTCTGATGTCAATCAGATCCTGTGTGCAAAAATATGGAAGACCTGCATAATGTTTTTTTGCCTTCTTATACCTTTTGTCTGTAGTCTATAGAGATGCCATGTCTCCTGATGTGGCTGTATCAGAAAGCGGTGCTTCGTTTGTTGGTCAAAAATGTCGTGGTGCCATTTCTGATGGCTTGGTAGGTGATACAATTGATCTTGAAGAGTGGTTTGTGCTCGGAAAAGCGTGTTGCTTACGAAGAAATATGGCTCTATGTGTTGAACAAGAATCTTCAGAAATAAAGTAAAGTGCCTATTTAGTAATAAAGAACCACAAAACGTTTGGGATCTAAGTTGGAGAATAAGAAATTACATCAAAGAGCTGTGCCAGGTACACATACAAAGCTAAGCATGGAAATTGCACATATGAATGTTAACCAAGTATTAAGAAGATATTAATCATCAATCAATCAGCATTTGTATAGTGCAGCCCTACCACCGCTAGGGGTATCTGGGCACTGTGGATGCGACGTCAGGATAAAGGTCAAAATCGGGCAGGAAGAGGCAAAATAAAGGACAGAAACAAGCAGAAAGAGTGAGAATAAAGGCAGAAATGGGCAGAAAGAGGCAAAGGTTGTCTAGTTCAACTCTAAGCAGGTTCATCTTCATCACAACAAAACCTCCTCTCATTTGCTCCTTTACTCTGCTCTTTTGGATTGTGTAACAGATGTTGAACTCTGCCTGTGGTCATCATCTGCGGAACGCATTTACCATTCAATGAATCTGAAAATAGAAAACTAACTAAAGGAATGAACCTTATATACAGGTCACCCAACTATTGACTTTTACTTAACCTCATTTATCATCATCAAATGTCCAACTGAGATGATCCAATGCCACAGACTTTGCTTTAGATGCCATCTAGGAGCACTTCCAACTTAGGTGATTTTTGTTTCAGACTTAAAGTAAATTTAATCGGTGGAACGAATCTCTAACCCATGGCCAACTTATTAAATTTAGTGGATATTTACCTAAAAGGAGGAAGATCTAATACGAGAGAATTGTGTAAGTTGCAATGTTTTATTCTTCGAGTGGTAAATAATCTAGGATCAATATAAATCGTGGGGAATATATGTAAGCATGAATAAACACTGGGGATTCTTGGTTCTGCGATAAAGTACAATTTTGAGTTGCAAAGAATTAATAGAACAGCACAGGGTCAACGGAGCTAAAATGGCCCTCATGTGGAATGATGCAGACAGCAAGCTAAAGCACAATATAAAGCACTTTCGTTTTCTGAAATCAATGGTCTTCAAAGAAGACTTCAAAACGTATCCCTCTGCACAGACTTCCTTAAAAGGGACACCCTTCCTTAAAAGGGTCGACCCTAAGATGCGGTCTGCTTAATGTTAGGTCCCTCTGTAAGCACCACACGGAGACACAGTTGTTGCTAGAATCACATAATTTGGATGCCTTGGTTCTGACTGAGACTTGGACCCATCCTGGATCCGATTTGGAGCTGGGTCTGGCGTGTACTCAGGGCCATAAAGTCTTCCACAAGCCATGTCCTACCGGTAGAGGTGGTGGGGTCGGAATTATATTTAAAGAGTTATGGGACTTCTCCCCTGTTGATATTGATGAGGTTAATGGGATTGAACTACTGGGATTTGCTCTTAAAGACCATGGGAGCCAGGTGCTGACTGGCATTACCTGTTATAGACCCCAGGGGTGGCTAGTCACCTTCAACAGAAAAATATGATGGATGTCTTCAGCAATATGGCTCTCTCCCACGCTAGACTCCATATTTTGGGGGATTTTAATCTGTGGGCAAACGGGAGCTTGGACTCTGGGTATGATAATCGTCTACAATCTTGTAGGGATCTGCATCTTTTACAATGGATAACAGAGCCTACACATACGGGGGGCATGTATTGGATCTGCTGGGAAGACTCGATGGAAGTGGTGAATATTCTGCTGGTAGGGTGGTCTGACCACCACCTGATTAAATTTGAGGTGTTCAAAACTAAACAGATCAGCCCTATTTTTAGGGAAAAATGAGTTTTCTAGGTAGGGACTGGAAAGGTCTCTTGCGAAAAGCCAGTATTTCCCAGTATTCCACCTTGAAGGATCTTTTGACCCTGGAAAACAGGCTGTGGATAACTATGCTACCCTCTGTCTACATATTAACGATCAACTCCACCGGGTTGCTCCCCAAAAACTAGTAAAAAAGGGAGGCAATCCCTCTGCCCCTTGGCACAATGCTGAATTGCAAAAATTTAAACTTGGCTGCAGACAGGCAGAACGGCGGGGGAGGAAGGGGTATCTTGATACAGATAAGGTTGCCTGGAAGGAGAATATCCTCAACTATAAGAAAAATATTGCCTCTGCCTAAAGCTGGATATTGTGCAGATGTAATCTTGAAGGCACCTAATAGCTCCAAGAGTGTGTTTAAAATCATGAATACTATCACCAGCCCCGCCTGCACAAAAAAGAAGATCTCCTCCACGCAGGAACTGTGTGATAGCTTGGCTGTCTTTATTTAAGACAAAATGTATGTGTGCCTTGGTGGACGTCATTAAATCTTATGATATAGGCTTGGTGAACTATGCTGATGATACCCAGCTCATCCTTCCCCTGGAGGGTGATCAGTCAATCACTCTACATCATTTCCATGCCTGTATGCTGGATGTGGTGCACTGGCTGAGAAACAATTCTCTGCAATTTAATGCAGATAAAACATAGATTTTATGTACTGGGGGTGGGAGAGTGCCACATTCTCTCCGAGCTGACTTTTGGCCCATTCCTGCTGATCCTCCTTTGGCACCATCTAAGAAGGTTTGCAATTTAGGAATCTGTTTTAATGATAAGTTGACCTTGGAAACATAAGTCAACTAAGCCGTTGGGAGTTACTTCTCCTTTATTAGGGCCCTTAGTAAAATTCTTCCCATGCTTCCTATTCAGACACGTGCACTGGTAGTAAGGAGCATCATTATGAGCAGACTGGATTACTGCAATGCTTTGCTGCTGAAGTCCCCAAAGTATTTAATTGGGAGACTACAGAGAATCCAGAATACGGCGGCAAAGCTGGCCTTGATGAGACCCCGCCAGTCCTCTGTCTCCCAGGCCCTTGCGGAACTTCATTGGCTCCCAGTCTTGCAGAGGGTTCATTTTAAATCCCTCTGTGTTGTGTTTAAGGCACTGCATGGTCTGGGGCCCTTACCGCTGCAGAACAAATTCAGCTGGTATGCTCCTACTCGCTGTCTTCAGTCATCCTCGGCTAACTGGGTGAAGGTACCCTCAGTCAGAAGAGTTAGACTGGGGGGGCGAGCCTTCAGTGTCGCTGCAGCAAGGCTTTGGAACAGCTTACCCACGGAGTTGCGACAGATGAAAGATCTACTGCCGTTTAGAGGAAAAATTAAGACCTGGCTCGACCCTAGAGCGTAATGCTAATTTTTCCCTTGTCACAGGCCCATCATCTCACAGAGCAAGGATACCCGCTGGGTCACAATGCGCTATATAAGCATTGGTTACATTACATTAAATTACACTGAATATCTCTAGATGAATTAATAGGAGAAAACTAAAATGGTGAAACGTGCGCAAATTATATATAACAAAATACATGCATATAATATATATAAAAAAGTAAACTTACTGTACAGGAACACAATGTCTGCTACTTCTTCTTTGGAACTGGAACCGGAAGCAGCAACTCCCTTGGCCAGTCCTAGGGCTGCTCTTACCAGTATGACAGCAGCCCTAGGATTGGTGGGAGCGGCCTTACTCGGCACTCTACAGTGCTCTGGAGGCTTTGGTTTGCTCTAACCCAGTTGTCTTAGGACAGCTGACTTAGAGCATCGCAAGTGTGGCCGGCCATCGCAAAACGGCCGGCCAAAAAGACATGCCCACTTTAAACAGTGCTTTGCCAGCCCATCATCCTCCCTGCTGAGTGACAGGCTGCTGTCACTAAGCAGTGGCACGCCCCCTCCCTGACGCTCAGTTCGGGACGGGTCATGAAAAATAAAATGGGAATAAATTACAATTTTAGTTATTTTCATCTCTGGGGCTTTGAGGGGTGGGGTTTAAGTGGAGCGATATTCCTCCGTTCTAACAGAGGTGCCGCCCCTGTGTAAATTGCATTTTTTATTTATTTGCAAGGTGTACATTACCCAAAGAACATAAATACCAGAGATATGATCAGTGCTGGAACTGTTTTTTTCTATGTAATATCATAGGCAGAATATCGACGGGACAGAGTACAATATCATGACAAGAATATCGAGGGACAAAATATCGAAGAGGTAGTGTACAAAGGGAGGTATGGATTTACTATGTACTTTGAAGATATACAGGTCACCAAGGTACCTATATATGGAGTTACATATAGAAGCTCTATACAAACGTACTTTTAAATATTTTGGCTATTCACGATGTACACTATAGGGCTTAACCACTTTCTGGCCAGCCTAAAAGGGTAAATGTCCCACCTTTTTGGATGTGATCCACAATATTCGCTTAATTTTGATAGGAATCTCCCTATTGTAACCTATTCTGTCTGGCAGTAGCTATTGGTGTCAATGCTATAAAAATGTATGACTATGCACTTAATGGCCAAATTACACCTTATCCAGAAAATGGCAACTAAGCTGATCTTTGGGGGGAAATGATTTTTCTAATACCTCTCCGCTGCATGTATTGCTCATGTATCCATCCTCAAACCCCTTGCTCTGCTCAAATGCAATGGCATAGTCAGGGGATTTTGCCTTTTTCTTCCAAATGGGTTCTATTTTCAGATTTCAAAATATAGGAGATATTAAATTGTGGTCCGGTTATTACATCCTGGGGGGGGGGGGGGGAGGAGCGGGTTCTTCATTATATAATACATTTTTTTAATCCATACATGGCACATGATCACCTTAACTGTAGCTCTGTAGTCTTTACTCAGTACCCATCATAAATAGTTTTTTGCAGCAGAGCTACAGTCCACAGTACATGACCAACCTTGCCAAAATGGACATAGGTGAGCCCCATAAACAGCTGACCCTCCCACCATCAGTCACATTGACTTACACAAAGTTGTGGCCACAAGACTATGTCCCCCCTCCCCCAGCTTCCCATCCCAGACGACTGGTTCCACTGGACTAGGAATGTGGAAAGGGTGGAAGGTGAATACACAGATAGGGGTATGAATAGGAAAGAGGGACTGATAACAGTGGTCGTAGCTCAGCACGGGGAGGCATGTAGGGAAGTCACAAGCATGAAGTTGAAAGTAGGTGGTGCAGAATTAAAGAGAGACCATAAATTCAAAGCCTGAAGGGGGAACAGACCCAAGAGCTGAATCCTAAAACCACCTTACCTCCCGTAACCACTACCCGGCTCAGAACCTTAAAACACGATTTACTACCCCATACCACTACCCAGCCCTGAACTTAAACCCCCCACCAACCTTTACCATTACCAAATTCTGAACCCTAAAAATCCCTTCTAATACCCTTTACCACTTCCCGCCCCCAAACCTTAAAACCCCCCTTACCTTCGTTTACTACTACCGGCCACTGAAAACTAAAAAACCCTAATAACACTTTACCACAACCCACCTCGAAGCATAAAACCCCCTTAACTTCCTTTAGCACTGCCTGCCTGGGCTTCTAAATACCATTTTCCTTAACTGTTAAACTTCCCTTTTTAAGTGACATAAAAATGATGTTATTTAAAAAAAATAACTCTTACCTGCATGATAAGGTTCCAAGTTTTAAAGTGCCTGAAAAAGGCCTTCGCGGTTCTTACCTGTGTGGTAAAGGCTCATTTTTTTAACATTCTGCTTCGCAAAGATCCCATAGTGAAGGTTGCATACCCTCCACACATTTCCTCTACAAATATACATCAGCATACACACATCATCCATGTCCCATATGGATGGGAGAAGGTCCTGGTTGCAGACCAATTTTCAAAGGTGGGAGAGACCAGCAGGAGACTCCCCCTGGCATGGACATGTAAAAAAGGTCTGACTTGCCTCTATAGACAGCAGTGCTACCATCACTACCAGTCTGTAGAGAGGACAGTAGTCACACTTGGTAGGGAGTGTGCTCATGGTGTACTCTTCCAGACCACAGAGCCCTGCTCTGGGTCTCTTTCTATATCACATACGCCTCCAGTGCACGTGCATGATGGTCCTATGTGCTGAGATGGGGGTCACAAATCTGCAGCTTGCTACGATGACCTCAATGTCGGGGCGCATGCTCTTTAGAGCCATTTCAAAATCTTCCAGAAAGATGTGCAAATATTTTCAATTTTGGAGGAGACGAAAAGTGAGAGATCTTTTCAGTCTCAGATGAAGGAATGAAGGTCAAAATAGAATTGACTAAATCCTTAACAAATTTAAGATTTTCCTTAAATGAGCTAGTGGCATTATCAATCTTTTTTTGAAGGTAAGAAGAACAGGCCTATTCAAGGACTATTCGAGAATTTCCTAGCCTAAATGAAAAAATCTTACAAAATCCACTGAAGGCACAATGGGATGTAACCATCAAAAAGTTGTTATCAAGTGGAGAAACCTGAATGTTGGCTGGGAGGAGCCATTTAGAAAAGGAAGAGGCTGCAATGGGGGAGCGGTGGCAGAGGATCACAGGTCAATTCCAATAAAATATTAGATACCTTCAGGGATGATAGACCTTGGATAATGTAATAGTAGTAGCAGGCCAGGCAATTCAATCTATAATGAAAGAGACAGTGATCAGATGCGGGACAAAGCACCAAGGCTTAAAATAGACAATCAGATAAGCTAAAAATATCCTCCACTCTATGGTCAGCACAGTAAGTTGTGCTAATACCTTTCTGCAGAAGACCAAGAGTCTGACAGGTGTCAAGAAAATTAAAAGGTTTAGCATGCTTGTTGTATTCTGTGCTTATGTTGTAAACCCGTAATGAAACAAATCTAGAAGAATGAATAACAAAGAGTGCAATAAGGTTAGTCTGAGCAGTCTTGAAGGGAGAATGGGTCTGATACATTAAGCATGCAAAGTACATAGGGGGAATCTTTGCAGCCTGGTTTGTCTATGTCACTCCACTGGAGCACCTCCGGTTCAGCCTTTGAGTGTGTCCCCTTCACAGCCACGCCTACATCAGACTTTGATAGCATTTGACCGTTGTCTTGGCAGTGTTTAGACAAAGCATGCAGTTAAAAATATCATGTGGACACAGTATTGTGTCACAAATATCGAGGACAAAAATAATGTGAAGGCAAGTTTCTATGGGTAAACAAAGTTTTACCTTACTCAGCTCCACATATCTGTATATGTTTCGTCCTCAAATCAGCATACAGCCAAATCGTGGGAAAGACGAGACGAGACCCAATTCTTGGTGTTCAAAGTTTTATTTTGCCCAACACCAGTCTGCCATGATGCGTTTCGGCTACCAAAAGCCTTGATCACATGACGCAGTCATGGGGCCTGGCCACCCTTTTTAAAGTGCAAGGTGCCTGATGCGTGATGAGCATAGAAGACATACTACATGCCTAAATGCATTAGAGATTTCAAAGTTCATTAAACCAATAAAATACACTACAAGTAAAATACAAGTTGAGTTCAGTTTGACTGTATAAATATGCAATAACGAACTGTGTTGCACTGATCTTAAGATTGCAGCATATAATCGGGCACAAGATGTAGACATTTGGTTGTGGGTTGGCTATTCAGAATTAAATATATTTAAAACACATAAATAGAAACAATGCATTAAAAATTATATAAATATTCATAATCTGCCCCAAACTCACTTTTGCAATCAGATTTTGTAAATGCTGCAATTGTGAACATGTCTAATTGTCAACTGTATGTTTTTGTAAAACAACAATAAAATCTATTAAAAGACATGCAAATATAGGAGATAATTCTAAAAATAAGTTCACAATGGTTAAAATTCATGTTAACCATGATGCCCATGTGGGCAATACAATTTCTTGTGCAAAATTGCAAAAAGTTCAGTGCATATTGGTTAAATGTGCAACATCACGCAATATTGAAATCATACAGTGCTACCAGTGATAAAACAAAAGATGTGCCCAATGAAGAAAAGAATGATTAAAATATCTAATGATTCAAAGATAATGAGTGTGAAGGATAAGGGAATTACATAAGATGTTATTGCTGATAGAATTGATAGTTACATAAACAGAATCGGTGCAAATTTAGTTCTTCAGTAAAGTGATAATGTTACAGGTAGGTGTGGCAATCTTGACTGTTATTGAGCCCATTAGGCATCTTGCTATCCAGCAAGATGATGTATCGGGTCTCAAGTTTGCGCAAAAGCCCTTCTCTGTCGCCACCTCTTCGTTGAGGGGGGACCATGTCAATTACAAAATAAGTGAGGCCTTGAGGATTTTTGTTGTGTGCAGTTTCGAAATGTCTGGCCACAGGGTATGTGGGGTCTGCATTGGCAATAGCCCTCAGATGTTGCAGAATTCTTTTGTGTACTTGGGGCCTTGTGCTCCCCACATACCTGAGCCCGCAAGGGCATTTTAAGACATAAACAGCAAATTCTGTTTTGCAGTTTAATTTCTCTCTTATTTTGATAGGGACAGGAGAGAAAGGTATCTTGTATTCAGATTTACTAATACCATTTTTACAGGCCTTACAAGTGGCGCATTTCAAAAATCCTTTGCTCCCTTCCAGCCACGAGCCCATGACTAGTTCAGGGCTGCTAGAAACCAAACTAGTTTGCATGGATCTTGCTTTTCTGTAAGTGATATTGGGCGTTATGGTTACCAGATTGCCTATGACCGGGTCACTTCTGATAAGGAACCAATTGTTCTTCACAATATTTCGAATAGATTTATGTTGGCTGCTGAAAGTCATAATAAGTCTCATTTCATTATTGGCATCAATTCGGGACGTTTTAAAATTTGCATCATTTGGGCATAACAATTGCTGTCTATCTAATGAGTTTGCTCTCCTCTGCGCACTGTCAATAGTATGCAAATCATAGCCTCTAGCCAGAAATCTAGATCTTGGATATTTGACAAGTAATCCTCCCCCCTTCCTAAGCGCCTTGAAACCCTCTGGGTATGTAGTGCGCTATACAAATTCTCTGACTTGACTTGACTTGACATCTACACTCTTCTTGTGCATTACGGTAATCTGTGTCATTGCTGCAAATACGCCTGATACGGAGCATCTCCCCGTAGGGGATGCTCTTTATCAGGTGTGCTGGGTGGTGGCTGTATGCGTGCAACACCGTGTTGCCTGCCGTCGGTTTTCTCTGGAGCTTGGTTTGTAACTTGCCTTGATCTATATATATCTCCACATCTAGAAACACAATTGATTTAGGACTCACAGTGCTGGTAAAATGCAAATTAAGATTGTTGAGATTCAATAGGTCAATGAATGAGGCGACATCATCAGAGGAACCATCCCATATCATAAAAAGGTCATCTATATACCTCCACCAGCATTTGACCTTGGTGTTCATGGTGGCTGCATGGTCGATCATGATAACCTGCTCCTCCCAGTAGCCCATATGGAGACAGGCGTAACTGGGAGAGAAGCAGGCCCCCATGGCCACGCCTCTAGTTTGCAAAAAGAGTTGGTTTGAAAATAAAAAAAACATTGTTTTCCAAGCAAGCCAGAATCATGTCTACCACCATAATGGAATGTTCTACACAATCAAAAGTTCTTTTGTTAAGATAGTGTTTTACCGCCTTTATCCCATCCCTGTGGTGGATACTTGTGTAGAGCAATGTGACATCCAGAGACACTAGAAGAAAATTAGGTTGCCATACAAAGTTGGAAAGTTTGTTCAAAAGGTCCCCTGTATCTAATATGAATGATGGTAAGTTCTTGACAAAGTCTTGTAGAAAAAAGTCAATATATTTACTGGCATTTTCCAGGAGGCTATTTCTGCCCGAGATTATCGGTCTCCCCGGCGGTTGCTGTTGGTTTTTATGAATTTTGGGGATAAAATAGATGACAGGGGTTACAGGATGATCACTTTTTAGAAATTTGAATTCGTCCAGTGTGAGCAAGCCCTTGCTCCTCCAGGCCATCAATTTTGAGTAGAAATCGTTTTTGGCTGCTTGTACTTCCTGAACATTGGTTCTCCTATAACATTCCTTGTCGTTCAGTTGTTTAAGGGCCTCCTCCAAGTACATCTTTCTGGGCCAGAGCACAACATTCCCGCCCTTGTCGGACTGTCTAATTATCAATTGCTTGTGTCCTCTCAATTTTTTTATACGTTTGTGATATTGTATATCACGATAGTTGTATTTTTTCTTTTTTTTGGTTTTTGAATTTTTGATCTGTAATTCTTTCAGTCCCAATGAAACCCTGTCGTGAAAAATATCTAAATTGTCTTTCAGCAGACTAGGGCAAAATTTGGATCTCGGTTAAAATAGAGTCATTGGAGTGGTGAGCACAGGTTCTCCACCTAAAGATTGTTGCGGGGTTATTTCTTCCTCATGTTGTAATTCAAACAGCTCCTGAGTAAGTGATACCCCCGATTGTGGTGGATTGTTAGGGGGTGAAGTCAATGTACTCGTAGTGGTGGCAACATTTGATCTACGCGTACTATGATATTTTTTAAGTTTGAGCTTACGGACATATTTGAAAAGGTCAATGTGTGTACTGGAGTAGTCAAAGTCACTTTTTGGACTAAAAGATAACCCCAATGACAGAATGGCCGTTTCGCTGTCAGTTAACATTGTGTCGCTCAAGTTTACCACTGTTTTGGCATTGCTTAGTTGGTTGGTTGATTGCGTTGCCATTTGGACCTCTGCCTCCTCTGTCGCCCTCCTGTGCTCTCTCCTTTTTGAGCATTTCCTCCTCTCTGCGCGTTTGACATTGGCTTGTTTGCGCCTGCTCCTTGTGTAACAGAGCTGAGGGTTTGCTTTCGGTCTTGTTGGACCACTGCCATTTCCTGAGTAGGAGTGAATTTGCGAAACCCCAATCTCTTATTGCGTGTGGCTTCATTTTCTGATTCACTTTCCACCTGTGAACTATTGCCTGATGCAAATGAAACTTCCAGTATGCTGTTACTGTTCGACTGGGTAGGTATGTCCACTGTGGTACTGTCGTTGTAATTTCTTTGGTGGTGTTGTTTCAAATTGTCGTATTTACGAGCGAAGGTGAAAATTTGCCCGTGCTCGTAATCGAGCCTGTCTCGTTGAAATTTGTATGCCTTGCGCCGCTTGATGATTTCTTCCTCGTGTTTTAAGCGTGCTTGCATCTCCTCCCGATATTTGACAGTGGTAGGTGTGCTGGGAATCTTTGCTATTCCTGCCTCCAGCCGTTCTATTTCTGCCAATAATTTCACTCTGTCGCTTTCCGCATATTGTACTAATATCTGCATGAGGCGTTTAGAAGAGTCGAGGTTGCATTGTGCCCAATCCGTTAGCATTTGAGGGTCAGGCTTCTCATAGGACGGCGCTAACAATATCCTCAGTCCTCGAGGCACCCTTCCTACCTCCAAATAGCCAGACAGGGAGCTATGCTCCCACCACTTCGCCTGCTCACTTTTACAGCATTTTTCTAATGCCCTGTATAAATCCTTAATGTTGTTGCTCGGTTCCGACACCGAGACTGCAGTTGCAACTGTAGCGGACCCCCCAGCCGGGGAGTCCGTAAACATTCCCTTTGAAGCCTCCACACAGCCCCGTACTGCGTCGGCAGACATGGCGTATCAAACTCGGGGCAAAGTTTTAACACAGGGAAAAGCCGTTTGTGTGCAAATCCTACCCGACAAAGCTGGGCAGTCGACCCCCTGCTCCACTCCACACAGGATTTTCTGCGGGGCTCCGGCGGCGACGATAGTACTCCCGGTGCAGTCCTAGCTTGCAGTCGACCAACGCCGACCTCCGACCCAGAACAGCTCACGTTCTTCCCCTCGTCGTCACCAAAGTCTCCGCCTCTCCTGGGGTTCCGGCAGCGTCTCCTTCGCGGAGTTGTAGAGGTGCTCCAGAACCTGGAGCCGTAGATTCAAGCCGCTCTAGCCCAAACGTGGAGGGGTCTCGTCGAATCCAGGTAAGCAATCCTGGGAATACTTGCGGTATGTTTCGTCCTCAAATCAGCACACAGCCAAATAGTGGGAAAGACGAGACGAGACCCAATTCTTGGTGTTCAAAGTTTTATTTTGCCCAACACCAGTCTACCATGACGCTTTTCGGCTACCAAAAGCCTTGATCACATGACGCATAATAAATATATATTCAAGATACGTTGATGTGGAGTTATGAATAGTAAATTAATACTTACCTATTTGCACTTCCTTCTCAATATTTTGGTTCTCGATATTTTTGACACGATATTCTGTCCACACAATATTTTTGTCAAGGATATTCTAGCAGACAACCGTCTTGGCGCTGGGTGTGGCATCTCCAGGAGGAAGGGCTTGCCAGTGGCCAAGTAAAGATACAAATAAATATAAAACTTTTTCTAAAGAAATATAATAGAAGTCCAGGACTCCCCTGGCCAATCAAACAACAAATTGTTGAAGGAACAATATAATTGTTATTCAAACGTGAACAACAATGGAGAAAAACAAGCTAAAGTAAATAGTTCCACCCTTCACCAGACCCGTACACTCTACCCAAATCGCGACCTTAAAAGAAGGAGGATAATTTAAGACAGAGAGCTTATGGAAACAGCATCCAAAGGAGATGTCAGCCCATAATTTACCCCACAACCCCCACTCAGCAGAGTCCTCAAAATTCACAGGGGCAGGAAAAGACAGAACTGATAATTGTGTGTGTGGAATGTCCCCATAATGGATTTTCCTTTTCCCACCAATCGTTGGCCACAACCACTCCCCTGCAGTGGTGTTGCTGAAATCTCAATGGGAGTAGTAGCTGAAACAAATCCTGCATCCCCTGCAATTCTCTAGACAGAATGCACTTTGACACAGAGAAATCACCAGAAAAAGGAAATCACCATAATACCATTCCAGGAAGCCACCGCTCCGTGGACCATCAGACCTTGACACCAAGACACCAAGACAGCAAAGCATTGGCAAGGACAGCATAGCCTGCCGTTCAGGAAAAATATATATCTTGATATGTATGCACTTAATACACATCTGGCCTTTGTTGGACAAGCTTTAACAGCTGTTCAGAATCAACCTAGGGGTCACTTTAGTTTTTAGGTCTCAGCCTGCGAAAGACTGCGCACATGTGTAGTCGAGCTGGCGAACTTAATTACTAGAGGGATTTTCACTAGAGAGGTTAAGCCCCGCCCCTCTTTTCCATTGGCTGGCGTCACCGTTCATGCAAAACGGTGGCCAGCCATTAGAGAAGAGGTCCTAGTGATGGTCTTCTTTCTCTGTAAGCCCCATCCTTTTCAGACTGGCTTACTTGACAGATGGCCCCATAAAGAAGATAAGGAACCTTTTATGCCAGCAGGAAGTCTCCAGGACGCACACCACCACGTCATCAAGATGCAGAGGAAAGGAAGTCCCATCTCCGTTTACCCCGAGCTGCGCCGGAGGACAGGAGAGATCTACGGAGAGAAAAGCTTCCCCCTATGAGTCACCAACACCGGACTCCAATGCCAGCCTCGTGACCCAGGTAACAGTCCGATCAAGTGATCAGAATTGGCGCCTGAGACAATTGTGGAGGGGAGCGCTGCCGGCAGGCCGTGTCCTGCTGATTTGGGAGCTGGGTTGGCCAGCTCACATGCACACCATTACAGGCGTCTGGTACCAGGGCCGGCTTACAGCGGCCACTATAGTCCAGATTCATGTAGACCGAGCGGGGCGAAGTGCCCCCAGCTGGCGAACAACGCTCCACAAAGTCAATATTGATGTACTCGCCTCCGGGGCTGTGGGGCTCGGGCCCCGTAGGGTGCTTGGTCATACTCGGTAGGGTCCGCACACTGTCCAGCGGCAGGTGCGTGGGCAGCACTGCCCGGCAGCGCTGGTGGAGGATGCTCTCTGGACTGGGCAGGCTCAGGTACCGGGCGTGTGCTGGCTCCTCCGGCTGCAGGTGACCCGGGGAGTGCATCAGCACGTACTGGTCACTGTCACCGTTAATCTGCGGGTGGAATAAGTAGTCCGGGGGTGTGGCTGAGGGCTGACTGCCAGGGGACATGTTCAAGTAATCGCTGGCGCCTTTGAGCTGACTCTCGGGGCCACACAGCATCCTCATGTAGACACTGTCCTCGGGTGAGCTCTTGCAAGTCTTGTAGCCGTTCAGCTGTGGGGGGCTGTCATTGCGGGCCGCGGGATATCCTTGAAAGCAGACACAGTGCAGCTGATCTTGGGCATGTAGTCTTTAGTTACAAGAGCCGCTCCAGGCACCATGGGCATGTAGCCATCGTCGCCAAGGTGTCCAGTAGAGCCAATCTCCACATCTCCATAGTCCTCGGGGTATCTTTGGAGAGGCGGTGCGAGAGTGGTGGCCATGACAGGCAGCGCGCAGCAGGGTGGCGTCCAGGGAGGCGGGTGAGACCTGCGGTGTGCTCCCCTGGCGGGCCGGGATGGTCAGCGAATAAGTACGTTTCCTGTGTGCCGGATCAAGCAACTCCTCTCTGGAAAGGCGGCAGTGGTGGAGGGGGCCGAGGCTGGCCCCACTGGGCGGTCACCCCATGCACATGTAGCCGTTCATCTCCCGGACGTGGGTGGGTGGCGTCTCAGCCACAGACTCCTGGGTGCTGCTGCGGTGGTGGTGGTGCAGGACCCCAGCGCACAGACAAGGTGGCCCAGAGTCTAGAGGGCTTGAGCTGTACTCGTCCAAGGACATGAAGCCGGCGTCGCTGAGCGAACAGAAGGTGGAGGCAACGCAGCTGGATGGTCGAGATGCGGCACTGCTCTCCGACCCGTACCTGCTGCTGCTGGAACAAAGGCTGATCAGGCAGCAGAGGGTGGCAGGCGGGGAACTGGCATTGACATGGAGCGGCTGTGCTGCAGGGCTCCGGGAGGGGCGGCAGACGGGACTGTGGGTAGAACAGCGGACGAGGTCCCGCCATGTTGTTGGAGCGGCTCAGATGTGTCTTCAGGACCCCAGGGCTCAGTATGAACACCGTTCCCCCTCGCTGGCCTTGCGAACACCCGTGCTCAGGGAGCACTGGCGGGTAGCGTGGCAGAGGATGAAGAGTCGCTGCGTGTCCGGCGAGCCGGCAGCCCAGTCTGGCTGGGCGGTGGGTGGCTGTGGGTGTGTCGCTGGGGAGCAGGCACGCTGAAGGGGGTCGACTGGCTCAGGCTGTGCAGGCGCAACTCTGGTCCCAGCAGAAAAAAACATTGGCAAAGCCAGTAGGCCTCACCGACATAAGAGCTATTGGCTTTGTCAATATGATTGTTTTAGCCCTGTTGTACAGTGTGGCTCTGTGTGTGTGAGGCTCTGTGTGTGGGGCTCTGTGTGTGTGTGGCTCTGTGTGTGTGTGGCTCTGTGTGTGTGGCTCTGTGTGTGTGGCTCTGTGTGTGTGGCTGTGTGTGTGTGGCTCTATGTGTGTGTGTGGCTCTGTGTGTGTGTGTGTGTGTGTGTGTGGCTCTGTGTGTGGCTCTGTGTGTGCGGGTGGCTCTGTGTGTGCGTGGCTCTGTATGTGTGTGGCTCGGCTCTGTGTGTGTGTGTGTGGCTCTGTGTGTGTGTGTGTGGCTCAGTGTGCGTGTGTGGCTCTGTGTGTGTGTGGCTTTGTGTGTTTGGCTCTGTGTGTGTGGCTGTGTGTGTGTGTGGCTCTGTGTTTGTGGGGCTCTATGTGTGTGTGTGGCTATGTGTGTGTGGCTCTGTGTGTGGCCTGTGTGTGGCTCTGTGTGTGTGTGTGTGGCTCTGTGTGTGTGTGTGTCTGTGTGTGTGTGGCTCTGCATGTGTGTGTGTGGCTCTTTGTGTGTGTGTTGCTCACTGTGTGTGTGGCTCTGTGTGTCGTGTGTGGCTCTCTGTGTGTGTGGCTCTGTGTGTGTGTGTGTGGCTCTGTGTGGCTCTGTGTGCCTCTGTGTGTGTGGCTCTGTGTGTGTGTGTGTGTGTCTGTGTATGTGTGTGTGTCTCTGTGTGTGTGTGTGGCTGTGTGTGTGTGTGTGTGTCTCTGTGTGTGTGTGGCTCTGTGTGTGTGTGACTCTGTGTGTGTGTGTGTGTGTGTGTGTGTGGCTCTGTGCGTGTGGCTCTGTGTGTGGCTCTGTGTGTGGCTCTGTGTGTGTGGCTCTGTGTGTGGCTATGTGTGTGTGTGGCTCTGTGTGTGGGTGTGTGGCTGTGTGTGTGTGTGTGTGTGTGGCTCTGTGTGTGGCTCTGTGTGTGTGTGTGGCTCTGTGTGTATGTGTGGCTCTGTGTGTGTGCTATGTGGGTGCAAATGCAATAGGTCTTGCATTTGCGAGAGATTAAGCTATTGGCATTGTAAATGAAAATGCCATTTATTTATCTGTTTTCAAAACCAACACATAAATAAAAATGTTTTCATTTACAATGCCAATAGCTCTAACTTTTGCAAAGACGTGACCGTTGCATTGTAAATGCTTGTTTGACTACCATGGTAACTTGCCCATCAGGTTGTTCATTTTTGCTTACATTGTATGTCTGTATTATAATTGGCACAGTGTCCATTTTGCATGTCTCTGTTGTCCCTTTGTAGTTCTCCTAAAGTGGCATTACTGCATGTATATAGGGCCCAGAGACCAGCCACGTGGAAAAGAAGCAGGCTGAGAGCACGAGTGTGTGCACTGACCTTTTCCTTGCTGGCCAGCAAGCATGCATGAATACAGACAAATACATTTAATTTGTTCCCGAACAAACTGCAATGCTGTGTGCTTCTTTCGTTGTTCTGGGAGGGTGCAAACCTGTTTATTTTTCTAATACCTACAACTCTCCATCCATCCAGGGGGGGCCTCGACCTCCAGGGGGCCCCTCGGGCCCCCCACTTCATAAAGAAGAAGATTTAAAACACGCCCGGCCTCACCTCTTAATAAATTAATTGGTGCACTGCACACTGGCACTGCACACGACCTGGGGCATAACACAGGCCCCCACAGCCACTACGGTGCGGGAGGGGGGGGGGGGCGCGCTCTTGCCTGAAGCGGGGGCCCCTGGCCTCCAGGGGGCCCCTCAGCGAGCCAGCAAACAAGCCTCTCCAAGTCTGCTTGGGGCCGGGCCCCAGCCGGGCCTCTTCATAATGAAATAGTGAGCGGTGGCGCAGTTGTCTCTGCAGGCACGTCTGCATTTTCTTCAGGGTGGTCCGGGCATTCTGGTGGGGGCCTGTCTCCACCTCAGACATTAGTTTTCTGCCACTGGGCATGGGAGGTGCATATCAGTTCTCATTGAAGAAACTAGATACCAGAAATCATGCTAGGAAGAATACACTACAAGTGCAAATGCAGAGCATTCAGTGGTATTAAACAAGGCATAGATGCCAAGATTTCAAGGTCTATTCTTAACTGGGGTTAAATTGGATGAACAGGCCCCAAGATACAAAAAAAACAAACTAGACTGTAGCAGCTGTCAGGCATAGATCGGAGAAACTTGGCGGGTTGGCTAAAGGCTGTACCAACAAATTCCCACAAGAGCTCCACATAGAGCTGGTCAGTTGGCACACCCCAACGGGAGTCAACCTTCAGTACCAAGATCAGTACATGAACAAGAGAGGCTGTTGAGGGATGCTGGATATTTGCTTATATATTTCGTTTTGAAAATAGTCAGCCTGAAAAAAAGGACATAGTGAAATGTTCCCAATAGCAACCATTGCACAATTGCATTACACCGAATACCGGGAAAGGGTGAGAAGTTTTCTACAAAAACGTTTGCATTAAAATAAAATCAAGAGAACTTGGCAAATTATAGCCGTTAAAAAAAAAAAAGATTTGTGTTTTGTTTTAGTGTTTGAACAGATAGTTTAAACAGATAATTGCAGTCTCTTAGCATGTCAGGGCGGGGCCTGGGGTCTGAGGGATGAGGGTCTGAGTCCAGTGAGGGTCAGGGTGGGGCTAGGCCTGGGGTCTGAGGGATGAGAGGTCTGAGTCCAGTGAGGGTCATGATGGGGTTTGGGGTCAGGCTGAGGGATGAGGGTATGAGTCCAGTGAGGGTCAGGGCAGGGCCTGAGGTCTGAGGGATGAGGGTCTGAGTCCAGTGAGGGTCAGGGTGGGGCCTGAGGGATGAGGGTCTGAGTCCAGTGAGGGTCAGCGTGGGGCTAGGCCGGGGTCTTGCTGAGAGATGAGAGGTCTGAGTCCAGTGAGGGTCAGGGTGGGGCCTGGGATCTGAGGGATGAGAGGTCTGAGTCCAGTGAGGGTCAGGGCGAGGCTTGGGGTCTGGCTGAGGGATGAGGGTCTGAGTCCAGTGAGGGTCAGGGTGGGGCTAGGCCGGGGGTCTGGCTGAGGGATGAGAGGTCTGAGTCCAGTGAGGGTCAGGGTGGGGCCTGAGGTCTGAGGGATGAGAGGTCTGAGTCCAGTGAGGGTCAGGGCGGGGCCTGGGGTCTGAGGGATGAGGGTCTGAGTCCAGTGAGGGTCAGGGTGGGGCCTGAGGGATGAGGGTCTGAGTCCAGTGAGGTTCAGGGTGGGGCTAGGCCGGGGTCTTGCTGAGAGATGAGAGGTCTGAGTCCAGTGAGGTTCAGGGCGGGGCTTGGGGTCTAGGCTGAGGGATGAGGGTCTGAGTCCAGTGAGGGTCAGGGCGGGGCTAGGCCAGGGGTCTGAGGGATGAGAGGTTCCGAGTCCAGTGAGGTTCAGGGTTGGGCTAGGCCTGGGGTCTGGCTGAGGGATGAGGGTCTGAGTCCAGTGAGGTTCAGGGTGGGGCTAGGCCGGGGTCTTGCTGAGGGATGAGGGTCTGAGTCCAGTGAGGGTCAGGGTGAGGCTAGGCCTGGGGTCTGGCTGAGGGATGAGAGATCTGAGTCCAGTGAGGGTCAGGGCGGGGCTAGGGCTGGGGTCTGAGGGATGAGAGGTCTGAGTCCATTGAGGGTCAGGGTGGGGCTAGGCCGGGGGTCTGGCTGAGGGATGAGGGCCTGAGTCCAGTGAGGGTCAGGGCGGGGCTAGGCCTGGGGTCTGAGGGATGAGGGGTCCGAGTCCAGTGAGGGTCAGGGCAGGGCTAGGCCTGGGGTCTGGCTGAGGGATGAGGGTCTGAGTTAAGCATGGGCGAATTTTGCGAATCTCGCGTTCGCGAATTTTGCGGATTTGCGAACTCGCAATCCGCAAAATCCGCGAATTCTCGCGAATTTGCGGATTTTTTTTTTTGTGTTTGCGCGGGTTTCTGCCAGTTCGCGAGGGTTTTGTACAATTTCGCAAATTGCGAACTTACCTGTCGGGTCGCAAGTTTCGCGAACTTGTTGTTTCTACGTGTCCAGCCTGTTTGGGACACTCTTCTTCATCACTGCCACTCTCTGTCACCACTGCCACTCTCTGACTACTCATGCCACCCTCTGGCCCACCCATGCCACCCTCTGTTTCATCACAGCACCCTCTGGTTGTCCAGTCAGTGTACATTATTGTGGCAACGCAAGCACACCTTCCCTGCCTCAAGTGACCTGAATTAATTTGGGGCTGATTAATGTGTCACAGAATATTTTTTTAGCTGGCACCTGCTTCCTTAGTGCTTCCTGATTAGTAATCTTTTGCACTTGCTAAGTGCTTTCATTGTTGCAAAATTAGTTACAACACCTGCCCTGCCCCAACTGACAATAATAAATTAGGGGCTGATTAATGGATTTGAACTTCCAGCCTGGCTCCTGCTTGTCTCCCTTAGCTGTAATTCAGGACCTTTGTGGCATATGTGTAACTATTCTGAGGTTCAGAGCAGGGTCACATAATAGTTGCAACTGGCAACTGAACTCTGGAGGGGCCCCTCAGGAAGCACTACAGGAAATGGCTACTAATGATGAGCCTGAACTTTTGAACCTGGTAAGTAGTTTCAGTTTTGCTAAGATCGTATTTCTGCAATTTTGCACTTATTCGCGGGGCGCGAAGTTGTACTGGGTAGCCGCGAACTCACGCGAACAGTGCGAGCAGTGCGAGCAAAATCCGCTGCTCGCGGATTTGCGGATTTTGCGGGAGATTCGCGAATCTCGCGGATTGCGAATTTACAGAAAATCCGCAAAATCCGCGAGCGAAACGGATTTTCCGCCCATGCTTAGTCTGAGTTCAGTGAGGGTCAGGGCGGGACTTGGGGTCAGGCTGAGGGATGAGGGTCTGAGTCCAGTGAGGGTCAGGGCGGGGCTAGGCCTGGGGTCTGAGGGATGAGAGGTCTGAGTCCAGTGAGGGTCAGGGTGGGGCTAGGCCGGGCGTCTGACTGAGGGATGAGAGGTCTGAGTCCAGTGAGGGTCAGGGCGGGGCTAGGCCTGGGGTCTGAGGGATGAGGGGTCTGAGTCCAGTGAGGGTCAGGGCAGGGCTAGGCCTGGGGTCTAGCTGAGGGATAAGGGTCTGAGTCCAGTGAGGGTCAGGGCGGGGCTAGGCCTGGGGTCTGAGGGATGAGGGGTCTGAGTCCAGTGAGGGTCAGGGCAGGGCTAGGCCTGGGGTCTAGCTGAGGGATAAGGGTCTGAGTCCAGTGAGGGTCAGGGCGGGGCTTGGGGTCTGGCTGAGGGATGAGGGCTCTGAGTCCAGTGAGGGTCAGGGTGGGACTAGGCCGGGGGTCTTGCTGAGGGATGAGGGTCTGAGTCCAGTGAGGGTCAGGGTGAGGCTAGGCCTGGGGTCTGAGGGATGAGAGGTCTGAGTACAGTGAGGGTCAGGGTGGGGCTAGGCCGGGGGTCTGGCTGAGGGATGAGATGTCGGAGTCCAGTGAGGGTCAGGGCGGGGCTTGGGGTCATGCTGAGGGATGAAGGTCTGAGTCCAGTGAGGGTCAGGGCGGGCCTAGGCCTGGGGTCTGGTTGGGGGATGAGGGTCTGAGTCCAGTGAGGGTCAGGGCGGGGCTAGGCCTGGGGTCTGAGGGATGAGAGGTCTGAGTCCAGTGAGGGTCAGGGCGGGGCTAGGCCTGGGGTCTGAGGGATGAGGGGTCTGAGTCCAGTGAGGGTCAGGGCAGGGCTAGGCCTGGGGTCTAAGGGATGAGAGGTCTGAGTCCAGTGAGGGTCAGGGCGGGGCTAGGCCTGGGGTCTGAGGGATGAGAGGTCTGAGTCCAGTGAGGGTCAGGGCGGGGCTAGGCCTGGGGTCTGAGGGATGAGGGGTCTGAGTCCAGTGAGGGTCAGGGCAGGGCTAGGCCTGGGGTCTGAGGGATGAAGGTCAGAGTCTAGTGAGGGTCAGGGTGGTCTAGGCCTGGGGTCTGGCTGACGGATGAGGGTCTGGGTCCGGAGTGTGGGGGCCCCCCTCCATGTACATTGCAGGGGGGCCCCCTCAAGTATCGTTACGCCACTGCATCCATCGGTGGCCTTGTTCCCCAACCACTGACTCACAGATACCGAAAAGAAAACCTTTGCATCAGATGAAGAATACACTTCAGTTAGCCAGGTTTCCCCAGCATCGGTCCTCAGTGACCAGGTCTTTTTAACCCTGGATCCCAGCTCCTAGCCTACAGCACCACCAACCCCTTACAGAACAGCTGAGACACCAGTCAGTCACAAAACCCTCTCCAGACAGCCCACATCCATCGCTGGCGAATCCACGAAAACGCCTGTTGCCAGCATCCACCGACATTGAGTCCACAGTTGTGACATATTGTGTTGCACTTCTTGGTTTGTGGTGTCCAATTCCATCATGCTGGGTTCAACAAAAGCAGTGCATAAATACATATCGAAACAATTGAGTTAAAACAAAATATGCACTTATTCACAAATTGGATTTTTTGTGCTCATGCCATGTGTATTCAAATGCAGAATTGGGGGACACTTCTGCTACATTTCAAAGGGCTCTTTCTAGATTTACAACCTACAGTTTTTAATGGCTAGAAACTCCACAAATGGTAATTATGGAAGTATCATATATTCCGCGACTGTTATTGAACTGGAATCTGATGCGTTCAGGCAACAAGTAGAAGTGAACCTTCTGTGTTTCTTGGGGTAGCTATTCAATATAGAATTGGAGTTTGTGTACCATAAAATTGTTTCTTCCAAATCAGTGTATACTGTTGAGTTCACTGAACTGGAGAATGAATACAGAATAGGAATCTACTGTGTTCGAAATATAGATGCTCAGTTTAGAATTAGAGCCAGCTGTTTTTTACACAAATGGTGCCTGTTATGTATTTTTAGGGTGTTGTGCACTGAGAAATAGTCACTCAATACCGAATGGGAGTCAGATATCTTCAATGAAGAGGCACTAAATATTGGCTTGGAATGTTATGGTCAATTTATTAGATACTCCATGTTCAAATATAACCTCTTTGACTCAGGTAACCTGTGAAGCCTTAGGCCTTAGGTAACAGCTTCTACCAGATGGCCGTGGGGTTACTTAATGGCTCTGACTTCGGCTTAAACCTAGAAAACAGAAAGTACACAATCCTTCCAGTGGCTGTTGCCACCAGGTGTCACGTTGGGGTGGGGTGGTGGATAGGATTTTTTTTTAATGCTCCCGTACTCATCTCTTTTAATTTTATCCACAAAATATGCTCAAAATATAGTGGGGCGACGGTCTTCCACCTTAGCGGAGGAGCCACCGCTGAGTCCTTCAAAGCAGAGAAAAATAGAAGGAGAGAAAGGGTCGGTCTACCCAGAGACTATGCCGACATGAGTTCAGAGAATTTTGGACTTTGGCGCTTAAATTATCATAATTGATAATTTTTTTAGAATTATTTTTAGAATTATGCTTTTGTTGTTGGCACAATCTCTTCAGAATGGTATGATATGATAGTCCCAAATGTCCATCCATCTGTCTGTCCGTCCACATGTCCAGTCAATTGCCCTTTTGCCCATCCATCCGCTCATCTGTTCATCTATCCATCAATCCATCCACTTGACCATCCGTCATTCAGCCTATGCCAGTATCTATTATAACATCATTCCATTGACTTCCAGTTCACCAAAAGCGTCAATTAAAGGCCCTGTAGTCTTTGTTCTAGCCTCTCTCTGAAAATGGACCCGTCTTTATCTGCAAAAGGTGTCCTCCAGCCCATGAAAACTCTGAACCCCGAGCATGCAGCTGGAATGCGCCAATAGAAGTCCAGGCAGATGAGACGTAGAGGAAGAACCCTCAGGGTCTTGAGACACTACATATGGAACATATGGAACAGCCCCAACCTTGAGATGCCATCTCAACTACCTGTGCAGGAAAGATCAGGCAACCATCCTCTGTGAGGAAAGTTTTAGGGTTTCAAAGCAAGACTGGGACGAGCCCCACATTTTAGGGAGTTAGTTTCTGCCCTTGAGGGCAAGAGGAGTTGGTTCCACTACATACTTTGAATGCCTAGAATGAGCACCATAGCTTCTCGAAAAAATGATGCTTATCTAAAAACACCACCCAATTTCAATTCAATTCAATTTCAAAAGCTTTTATTCGATTTGTACATACAAATCATACAAGCAAAAAGAAGTACATAGTTAAAATATTTAAAATCACCATATGAACTCTAATAGGAAAAGATGGTAAGACAATGTACAAAAGGTTAAAGTGCAACAATTAATAAGTGATCTTGTCTCTATAAGTCAACATACCATCATAAAATACAAGACATTCATAAATGACAAACAGGAGATCAGTAGGAATTATTCAATAGGCCTTGCCTGGCAGCTGTACATCAAAATTTTTAAATAATCATAATATACTGTGGACATCTACAAATATGGATAATACCTTAATTATAAAATTGATATAAAATTTGAAGGTGTAAATATACAGACAGGAATGTAAACAGTAATAGCAACATAAATCAATTCCTGGCAGCTGTATAACATTGGTACAGACAGGTAAGTATAAAATATATTATAGTACAATACTTTTCCTGGCAGCTGTACATTTCAAAATAAAAGTAGCCAGAAAAAAGCAAATCTCCTCGTTCTCTAGTGAGGATAAAAATATCAGTGCTGTTTCTGTAGTACGAATATTATATTTAATAAAAATTGGCTTAAGGTATTTTAACCTGAGAAAATGAAAAAATTTACAGAAAAGTAAGAAGTGGCAACTACTCTGCCGCGAAATACTGTCACACGGACAGGGTATGTCTGAACTGGTTCTTGTGTTTGGAAAAGCAACCAGATGGTGAACAATGCCCAATCTGACACGTGTTAAAACATACTGATGAGAGGGACGAGTCACAAACACAAGATAGGATTGGAATCCCGAAGTTAGATTTAAATCTTTATAAAATTTCACAGTAACAAGATTGCCAGAAATTTTATCTCGTTCTGCCTTTCGGAAGTTTAGGAACGTTGTCTTGATTTCTTTTTTTGAGATAGAAACAACCTCTTCAGGCTCACGGAACACATCAATATTAAAAAGAAGGAGATACCAGCGGTGAATGTATCTCAACCACAATATACGTGAAGAGTGGTCCAAACCTATACAATCAAGAATAATATCCTGAGTGAATCGAGTCTCTGGCTTAGCCCAAATAGAACGCCACAATAAAAGTGGCCGGACTGCTGCTAAGTCAGAAATGAACTCGATCCCGACTTCTACATGGATCAACTGGATGGAGGCAGAAGGGGGAACACATAACAACCTCCTTAAAAACTTATTTTCCTCCTTCTGCAAGGATATACCCTCGCTATGTCCCCACACCCCTGCCCCATACAGAGCAGAGGAGACACAGCATACATTGTATATATTCATCATGTCTACAATGCTTCGTGAGCCAAGTTTAGAGGCAAAACGAAAAATACTGCTAGTAGACCGCAGCATTTTTAGTCTGATAGAATCAAATTCCGAGAACCAAGACCCACTATTGTTGTATGTAATTCCTAGATAACAAAAGGACTTGACAGCAGTCAGCTTTTCCTTATCCAGAAAAAAGGTATGTTTTACCTGTTTAGCTGCCTGACCACATGTCATTACATACGTCTTGGTTTTGTTCACGCGAAGCCGCCTAACTTGAATAAACTGCATAAAATTATCGATTAGGCGCTGAAGGCCCATCTGTGTTCGGGATAAAAGAACAGCGTCATCCGCGTAAAGTAGCAGCGGAACAGGTTTACCACCAATCATGGGGGCATCTGCTGGGATGTCAACCAAAGAACGGTCGACGTCATTAATAAAGAGGGAAAATAAAAGCGGGGCCAAAACACATCCCTGACGTATGCCCCGAGCCACTTTAAAAAACGGGGTACATTCACCAAGGGTGCCATAGCGGACTTTACAGGAGAGTTTTTCGTAGAGTCTAGCCAAAAAATGAACTATTTCCCTTGGGGCCCCTGCATCAAGCAAAACCTCCGAAAGAATGTTATGGTTAACCAAATCAAAAGCGCTGCTCAAATCAGCAAAACATAAAAAGAGGTTGCCATTTTTTGCCACAGTATATTTATTGATTAAGAGATCCAGATTTACACACTGGTCCAATGTGCCCAGGCCTTTCCGAAAGCCATATTGGACTCTAGTTAAGATGTTAAAATCAGTTGCCCAGTCTTCCAGCCTCTTGAGCAAAATCCTACTCATCACCTTTACAGAGGCGTCCAATAATGAAATTGGACGGTAGTTAGAGGCCTCTGATTTATCCCCTTTCTTATGTAAAGGAATAATGACCGATTGGCCCCAAGTGGGTGGAAAATTAGTTTCTGCCGCGCAATTAAAAATCCTCACCAAGATGGGAGCCCATAAAGCCGCTTCATCTTTGTATAGATCCAGCGGGACCCCATCGGGACCAGGGGCCTTGCCTCCTTTGCTTAAAGAAATTGCTTCGTGGCTTTCTTCTAATGTTATTCCCAACGGGAGGGGTAGCCATGGAGTAGGCTCAGGTAGTAGTGACTCAGAGGATAACCCTTCTGGGTTAAATATTTTGGAAAAATAACTAACCCATTCACTGCAAGCCACATAAGAAGATAATTCGGGAACATTTTCTTTATTGAGAAACGGGCTGTTAATTGTTTCCCAATACAGTTTGCAGTTTTTAGTCTCGGCTGCTTCCTTCAACTTATCCCACGCCTCATTCTGTAATACCCTTTTCCTAGTGTTAATTGCTATTTTATATCTAGCCCTAAAGTATTGTATGTCCGTCTTAACGCGTGGTTTGGTGCCTAAAGCATTCTTTAGATCACGGAGGGCGACTATACAGGTTTTATCAAACCACCCCTGCTTCGGACCACTATTGGCTAACGGGGCCTTAGTAAAAATACCATCAATAATACTATTCATGGAAACAAAGTGAGCTATTAGGCAACCAGAATCACAGTCATCATCCAAACAGGAACTAATTTGATTCTTACATTGAGTAAGAACCTCCTTCTGCTTAACTTTAGAGTTTAGTCCTGTCCATCTAATCCTTAGTCCCTTTGGTCTAGTAGGTACTAAATCGGTTGAACATTTTCCACCTAAAACTAATGAGGTACCATGCCCCAAGAGAGTAACACGAAGGCTGTTATGGTCACTGAGACTTTCTTCGTTTACATGCAGATCAGTAAAGTCTCCACTGCTAGACAACAAAATGTGATCTATAAATGTTCCTGCATCTCTGCCTGTAAATGTAGGGCATGTTATTGCCTGGTTGTTTGTGTTGCAGTTTAACAGGGTCATGTCTAGTGTGACTAGCATATTATTTAATGTTGAACCATAGTTGCAATGTTGGAAGTGTGGAGAATCCTCCCTCGCCCCCAGGCCTCCCCAATGGCTATTCGTTGCTGCACCAAAGCCGCAGATGTTCCCGTTAGACAAATGGCAGGGCTGCAGGTTAAAATCCCCTGCCCAGACAACCTCGGCCTTTCTTTTCGAGATACCAAGGGCCTTAACAATTTCCCTTTCTAGAGGCAGTAGAATATCCCCTCTGGTAGCATCAAAAATATTATTGTAGAAATTTACTACGACTAAATCAATATTCTTCCTGCACTCCACCCTTATAACTTGGCTGTGAGTCCCCACAGTCGTACTGTATTTGACCGTACAATCACACAGCTTGGTGGATAAAAGCAACAAAAGGCCCCCCTTAGCCCTACCTGAGCTAGATTTGGTGGCTCTAAGACAGTAAGATGCGTACCCTTCAATATTAATAGGGTCCAGACACCAAGTTTCCTGCAATAAAATTAGGTCCAATCCCTCCCCCAAAAAGCTGGTCCAGAATGGTGTACCTAGTTTGCTGGCAAGGCCAGCAATGTTCCATGAAACAAGAGAGAGTCCTGCAGGTTTACCAGAGTCGCCAACAACAGACGACTCTGGCTGAATTGCTGGTAATAGGGCAGGACCATCTTCCCAAGAGATGTTATCTGGGCTTAATCTGGAGCTAACATTCGCTGTACATGCATCAAGGCTACCCCTATTTCCTATACGTGGGGGGGGTATTAGCGATGACACCATTACGGGTTCAAGAAGTGCGGCTAAAGGTGTGACTGGGGAAGGACTCACCATTTCTAAATAGGACGTAGGGATGTTTGAATCCAAAGCTTCAGTAGGGCTGAGTCAATCTACCTCATCTAACACTGCATATCTGTTTGGATGGGCGAATTGTGAGAACAGGCGATCTTGGGAAGGGGGCAAGTCCTGCCACGTTTGTTGCCATTGGTGTTTAACTGGTTGGAATGGCTGAAAGGGTTGCTGCCACTGATGGGCAGGCTGAAGTAGGGGTGGTGGAAAATGGGGGGGATGTTGCCAATGAGAATTAACATGGTGCAGGGGAAAAGATGGAGCATTTAATGGCTGCTGCTGAAAATTAACATAATGTGGAGGAAAAGGAGACGGGTGTAGTGGTTGCTGCCAGGGTTTGGCAGCATGTTGCTGGGGGTACACAGATCCTGTATTATTTTGAAAAGTGGAACAAGGAGGGTTTGGTCTTGAAGACATCGGTAAAAAATAAGACAAAGGAAGTGGGTTAATTTGAGTCGCAGGACCACTATTGGGTGCATTACATATGTAGCTAGCTGCCCCTATATCCCTGAAATTAACTGTAATTACGTCCCCTACTATTGTTTTCTTGCTTCTGCCCACCCAGTCCCCTCTACGCACGGTAAGAATTTCACCATTCATGTTGTTAGGTAGAGGTTTATGTAAGTGGAGCCATTGAGCACATTTATTTCTAAGCTCAGTAAAAGTTTCTTTTACTCCCTCCTTCAACGGGGGGACTGCTGTCAACACGACCACAAAAGGGGAGACCTCTGGTGGTAGATTAATTGACCTAAAGCGTGACTGCTTTGGCTTAAGACCTTCAGGTTTATTCGTAGAAGGAGGTACTAAAGGTGTATTAGATTTCCCTACAACATCTTTTACTTGAGTAGTAGTGGTATTATTGTCAACAACAGGATGTTGGGGAGTCAAAATAGGAGCCCTCACCTTCGAAGTGGGTATAGTGGTGGATTGGGCAGAGTTGTTCCCTGTTTTCGACGGATAGGATATAACTGGATTCCCAGAGGCTACAGTTGCTTGAGCGTTGTTTAATACATCTTTAAGGGGCTGTGTGCATTTAGGGGCTACTTCTGTAATCCCTTGGAGCTGATCAGGCCCTTGCCCATTCGTTTTGTGTGGCCATTTAGAATGTATTAAAGATGTAAGCCTGTCCAATTTAGAAATTAAAGGCTTGATTTGTGCTACTAATGTGGCTTCAAGATCTAATTTTAAATCTGTTACCATGTTTTGCACCCAGCAAGGGATACCTGATGTCATCATTTGTGGAGTAGGGGAAATCAGATTGTGATTCCTAACTGATGCTTTAACTTTATTTTTACCCTTAGGTATAGCCTTTGGGAGATTGGAAGCCCTTCCCCTAGGAACTTTAGGTACATGAGCTGTTTCCACAACATTTAAACCCACTCAGACTCGGCGCCGCTTTGCCAGATAACTGACAGGCTTCTAGATCTGGTGTAGCCTCCAGATCAACAAAGGACGGGTCTGAGTCTGATGGGGCAACCGATAAATCAACAGTATTTGGTACAGTCGAAGCACTATTAGTGGGCATGGTTAGGGGTAGGGAACAATTAGTTGAAGACTGCAAAGCGGGTGATTTAGCATTTGCCAAAGAACCCAGGGATGAGCGCTTAGCATTTGCAAGGTCCATGGAGACTCTCTTTTCCAATAAAACAATACTTTGGTCAATAGTCTCATGTACACGGGAAATAAAAAGATCTATAGGTCCAGTCACCTGTGCTACCGCCGTAGCTTTTTTCGCGCAACTTCTAGTTCTATTGCGCATGGCCGACATCTTAGACGTTAATGATGATTTGGGCCGAAAGAGCAGGGGTTCAGGGCCAGGGCCGTCCTCTGCCGTCCTTGAACGGCCTTAAACGGCCCGCTCTTTGCCCGGTCTTAGCCCGGGCTGCGTACCGCGCTGCGGGAGTAGGATGTTGTTATGAGGCCTCAGGAGGGCGGGGGGCGGGCCAGCAGGGAGAGCGGACCGGAAGCTCTCCGTCGGTCTAGCAGGGACTTCTGGGAATTGAAGTCCCTGCACGCTCGCAGCCCCGCTGCAGCCACACGCCCGGTACCGCTTACCTCCTTGCCGCCTCTACGCTCCTCACAACCAGCAACAGGTGTCTTTCTCTCCTCAGGCAGGCGAAGGGGCACCCGCGAAGCGGGTGCGCTGAGAGGTGGACTGGTGCCGAGTAGAGAAGAAGGTGAGCCGCTCTGACTCGCTAATGGCGCTGAATTCCTCCGTTTGGCGTGTAAGGTAATCACAAGGGTGTCCCACTCACTTAGGCTGCAAACTGGTGTTAAGAGGCCTCAGGAGTGCGGGGGGCGGGCCAGCAGGGAGAGCGGACCGGAAGCTCTCCGTCGGTCTAGCAGGGACTTCTGGGAATTGAAGTCCCTGCACGCTCGCAGCCCCGCTGCAGCCACACGCCCGGTACCGCTTACCTCCTTGCCGCCTCTACGCTCCTCACAACCAGCAACAGGTGTCTTTCTCTCCTCAGGCAGGCGAAGGGGCACCCGCGAAGCGGGTGCGCCGAGAGGTGGACTGGTGCCGAGTAGAGAAGAAGGTGAGCCGCTCTGACTCGCTAATGGCGCTGAATTCCTCCGTTTGGCGTGTAAGGTAATCACAAGGGTGTCCCACTCACTTAGGCTGCAAACTGGTGTTAAGAGGCCTCAGGAGGGCGGGGGGCGGGCCAGCAGGGAGAGCGGACCGGAAGCTCTCCGTCGGTCTAGCAGGGACTTCTGGGAATTGAAGTCCCTGCACGCTCGCAGCCCCGCTGCAGCCACACGCCCGGTACCGCTTACCTCCTTGCCGCCTCTACGCTCCTCACAACCAGCAACAGGTGTCTTTCTCTCCTCAGGCAGGCGAAGGGGCACCCGCGAAGCGGGTGCGCCGAGAGGTGGACTGGTGCCAAGTAGAGAAGAAGGTGAGCCGCTCTGACTCGCTAATGGCGCTGAATTCCTCCGTTTGGCGTGTAAGGTAATCACAAGGGTGTCCACCCAATAAATCTCTCTTGCAACACTCTTGCATGTGTTGAACTTGTCTCAGTGCCCACCTCCCCGTGCGCTAATGTGTGCCTAGAGGAGGCATGCATAGGTATTAATTCTATATACCTTTCCACTTAACTATCTATCTATCTATCTATCTATCTATCTGTCTGTCTGTCTGTCTGTCTGTCTGTCTGTCTGTCCGTCCGTCCGTCCGTCCGTCCGTCCGTCCGTCCGTCCGTCCGTCCGTCCGTCCGTCCATCCATCCATCCATCCATCCATCTATCTATCTCCCTCCCTCACTCTATCTATCTATCTATCTATCCATCCATCCATCCATCCATCCATCCATCCATCCATCCATCTATCTATCTATCTATCTATCTATCTATCTATCTATCTATCTATCTATCTATCTATCTATCTATCTATCTATCTATCTATCTATCTATCTATCTATCTATCTATCTATCTATCTATCTATCTATCTATCTATCCGACTGACTGACTGACTGACTGACTGACTGACTATCTATCTATCTATCTATCTATCTATCTATCTATCTATCTATCTATCTATCTATCTATCTATCTATCTATCTATCTATCTATCTATCTATCTATCTATCTATCTATCTATCTATCTATCCGACCTCCAGTAGGTCTTCTACCTACAAATCTGCTTTCTAGCTATAAAAAAATACACATATACGTGTAAATCGAGCTAAATAAAGTTTTAAATGCACATCCGTACTAGATATTTCTTCATGACTCATTCACGTTATCGAACTGTATGTCCTGCAAGATTACAATCAGATGTACAACATTAAGCAAGTCCAAGAAAGCAGAATTCCCAAAAATACATGCGTTAGTTCCCATATATTATGGTGGCTTAACAACATATTTCAGAAGACAACACAAAGCAGTCATTTTATATGTGAATGGGTCTAAATATAATACTGTCTGCTCAGAATGGCTCCACGGGACCGGAAGCGGAAGTGCCCATTCAGGAGCCCAGTTTAACCGCAACCGGGCCGAGAACTTCCTGAAGCGACTTTTCCTCTTGTCAAGACAAGGGCATTGCTCGTTCCCTCATAATAAACAACAAACTTGTCATTCCCTGCCTTAAAGGGAGCAGAGTCTTTCTTTACTCTCCTTCAGCAGCAAAAATCGAGATCAAATCAGGTAACGGTCAGGAGGAGGTTGAACACAACTTTGGAACTGCAGCCAATGAGCGAAAAGAACCCGTCCAGGTTCGAGCAAGGCTGCTTGTTGACACTACGGATGGGTAACCATTTTTATACACCTGCAAAGTTCTGCAAATTCCCACCATTCAAGAAATCTGTGAAGTTTCCTAGTTTGTATTTGCTTTCAAATGAGAGATGTTTTTTTTTCCCACCGTGAAAGATAATTTCAACGAATTGGCTAATTAAACCCACTCTTCGCACCAGAATCTACGCCGAATATCCTCAACAGGTAAACCTTTTGCAAAGTTTGTTTATGCAAAATTGGAAATGTCTGCAAAATATTTTGATGCAAGTGTTCTTCTTGCAGAGTTTTCTATGCACATCTGAAAAAGCCAAAAATCATCTCAAACTTTCTTAAATCTAACATTTTTAATGCAACTTTGGAAAGGTTGCTAACAATAGAACGCTGAAAATTGGCAGACCCTTTGCTGACCCAACTTGTCTCTTTGTCCAACAGCAAACCTTGAAAGTGCTCAACGTCACAGCCTGGCGTGTGTACAAAAAGAGTACAAGTGTTTTCTAATGAAGTCAGCATCCCTGAACCTTGGGTATGTAAGTGAGTCATCCATCCCCTGTGTCAGTTCTCCAATCCTAAAAGCTTACTGGGAGATCGCGGGAGGAGACGGTTCTCTTTTGGAGTGTTTCTGATTGGCTGACTCACACCAAGCACTGTGACCAAGATGCCAGATGACCTGGCCCAAGGCTCCAGTGGGTGTCAATTCAGGAGAAGTGACCTATCACAGTGCGAAGAATGAACTGAGAAAGTGAAGGCCTACTCAAGATGGAGGCAAAGTTCAAGGAAAGGCGTTGGCCAGCACGTCAGAGACACATGACGGGCAGGAAAGAGGCCAAAGTCAACAGGGAATCATGCAGCACATGGGCAAGCGCCAAGAACTCACGCTGAAAAGAAATACAGAGATACGGAGAGAGCAAAGGGTCAACATAAGCAGAGGAGATGTTCACATGGAGGAAGGAAAAGATTAGCGACCAAACCATGTGCTCATGAATGCGGCATCCCTCAAAAAAGATTGTAAAAACGACAGCGGTCAATGGCTAGCATTTCCGTTAATTTTGAAATTACAAGTAATTTCATGCAAATTCTATTGTATTAAATCACATCATTTATTTCTTACATGAACATAATTAGAGCTTCCTCAAGCACATCACAAATTTCATAATGCTGTAACATACAAATATTATTCTAATTATAAACCACTCAGATTGTGGATATTGCCTGCCTGAGTGTATTCCAAATATTTATTATAATGTTTATTATTATTAAAATATTATTATTGTTATTAGTAGTAGTAGTATGAGTTTGTATTTTAGAGCATCCTGCTACCCTTCCAGGCATCCTGGTACTGGAAAACATCTGTAAATGTTTTGTAGCACCATAACCATGAGTCTATAAAAAAGAAGAGTTTTCATAAATCTCATGGAAGTCAAATGGTTGGATTGGAGGTGCCGAACAAGGGGAAGAGAATTCCAAGATTTAGGAAGTGTAAAAGAGAAGGAGTGAATCTAAAGTGGAACGAATAAAAAGGGTGATGAAAAGCAGAATGTCTGAGTTGGTTGTTATGGACTGATAAGAATGCGTGTCAATGCAGGACCGTTTCCATGAACAACTTTATGACAGATACACAGGTTCTAAACTGTGACAGGCGTGGCAATAGGAAGCCTATAAAGTTATTTGGGGTTCTGTGAACGAGGTACGCCTCAATGGAGTCTCAGAGACTGGCAGCCAAGTTTTTTTTTATACGCTGATGGGTCTTAAGCCGATAACTGTGTACGATCAATGTACAAAATGTCAACAGGTTTTGGCCACTGTATCCCGTATTTCAATACAAGTCTTCATAATGGCAAAGCAACAGCAGTCACAGGCACCACTAATGTCAGATACTTCTAAAGCCTTTCATATACAATTCCATTCAATTTGATTCAGCTTTATTTTGTCTCAAAAGGGCACAAAAGCACATAAAAAACATTATTCAATATGGATCAATGTACAAAATGTCAACACGTTTTGGCCACTGTATCCCGTATTTCAATACAAGTCTTCATAATGGCAAAGCAACAGCAGTCACAGGCACCACTAATGTCAGATACTTCTAAAGCCTTTCATATACAATTCCATTCAATTTGATTCAACTTTATTTTGTCTCAAAAGGGCACAAAAGCACATAAAAAAACATTATTCAATATGAAGCATATACAATTCGCAAATTGCAAAAGACAAACTTTCTGTTTGTCTAAGCTGATATGCCATAGGGTAATCAATTCCAGTCAAGTTTTAGTCAGATGAGACACCACCCAACTAAATTGTTATTAGCTACACTTAAAAATACTTTTTTGAGATGGACAATGAAGCTTCCTCAAAATATGTATATATTTATGTATGTGATATATGTAAAGGATACGCACAGGGTCAATGGC
Organism: Lissotriton vulgaris; assembly: GCF_964263255.1. Lineage (NCBI taxonomy): Eukaryota > Metazoa > Chordata > Amphibia > Caudata > Salamandridae > Lissotriton > Lissotriton vulgaris. Next base: position 1,703,124,165 of record NC_141695.1, read on the forward strand.
AGAGATGCTATCAGAGACTGGTGGGGATTCTGGTTTCTGAGAGCCTAAACCCTAAGTGAACCATCTAGTGTGTCCCTCTCCACTTATTTAGTGTGAGCGTCTCCTCAAGCATGTTCGCTCATGGCTTATATTCATTGCACTGATGTTTCGGACACTTTCCTCAAGTGTAACAGGCAGTATATTGAACTCCATATTGAAATTGGTGGACTTATGTTCCACATGCCATTTCTGTGTTCTTGCTACAGACTCCTTTAATATTGTATCCTAAATTTTAACAAACACTTAGAGTTGGCTTTGTGTTAGCCTCTGGCTTTTTTGTCTGTGCCAGTTTGTCTACTTCTTATCATATTGTATGGTGTTTTCATTCACTTAACTTTTACTTCCCCTGATGAGGCATTTAAATGCTTTACAATGGGTAGCTTGATACTCTGGAACATAAGGTTAGGGTTAGTCCAGTGGTATGGGTTATTGTTGGTTTTTGGTTATTGGTTGTTATTGGCATTCATCTTGTGCTCTCAATGAATCATACCATGCATTTACTCCAGTTCCTATGTGGAAGATTAAATTAATCGGAGTTCATCCAAATCTCTATGGCATGCCTCTCTATTCTAGTGTTTGTCCAACCTCTGGAGTATTTCTTCGTTAACATTGTTTCTAATTAGATTAGTTGTATCCGTTCACTGCTTCTACTAGAGAACGATTTTTTTGTTTCACTTTCAGCACTTCAGTGGAGCACATCACTTTCTTCCTGTATATCTCTACTTACCCCACACTCTCTTTTCCCTCAGTCCCAGGATCATTTACTGCTTTTTCACCTCTCCTCTCCTCTTCCCTCCCCATTCTCCACTTTATTTTTTTCATTTTTCTACCCCATAGCTGCACACTGTAACAGAGCCTCTATCCACTTGTTCAGCATTCCATGCACACTTTGGGGCATATCAACAACGGCGGCGATAAAAAATTATCGCTGCTTTTGCGGCCGTTTTCGGCCGAAAAGCTGCAATCATTTTATTGCTATATCAGCAAGGTCACGCTACCGCGTGAATCGTTGCTTTAGTGCCCTTTCCCGTAACACCCTCCTTTGCATCTCCAATGAGATGCAAAGTGGGCGTTCCAGCTCAAAATAACTGGAGAAATGTTGTTAACCGACATTTCTCCAATTATCAATGGGCACGCTAACAAGCATAGCGATAAGAAAAGTAGCGCTGACCTTGGTTATCGCTACTTTCCTTATGCCTGCTTTTGGTAAAACTTAGCCATGATATCCAATAGAGGGTGGATATCATGGCTGAGTCTGCCCTGCCCTATCAGCAAGCTATCGCCAAACGTTGTGCGATTATCGCTGTATTTCCAGCGATAATCGCACAATTGGCAGCTTGCGCCTGGAATTTTATCGCTTTTGAAGTAAGCGTTGCTAATAGCACGCTATCTCAGCGATAAAATTCGGCGACAGCCGGCGATAATTATCCTAGCGCTAAGTGTGCTTAGCGATAATTATCGTCGGTTGTTGCTGATATGCCCCGTAATTTTTTAATCTACTCATTGAAAATAGCTCTAGAATGTCTTGAAAGTATTTTGTCTTCTATTTTATGACAAAAAATCTTCCAGAAGGGCAGCCAGCACATCAGCACATAAACTCTTGCATGCCCACAAACAGATGGGCATCCTGCAATGCTTTTCTTGATAACAAAAAACATTCCATAATGGGCACCTATGCGTGTGCATGCCTGCTGATGCACCAGTGGCCATCTTGGAATGTTTTTTTTCATAAAGAAATGAAAAAAACATTCCTAGATAGCTACCCATGAATGCTCATGCGTGCGTGTGTGTTGACACATTAGATGTCATTTGGGATTTTGCAGACAACCAATAATGTGCACCTGATTATTACATGTGTGATCGAGTGATGCCAGAGCTTATATTGTTGGTGATGGCCTCTAATTGTAACTTCATCTTTGTTTCTTGCTTACTGTCGTTATGATTAATTCGGTTTTAGTGGGAAACTTGTCTTGTGTAACTATGGAGATATCTTCTATTATAAGAAGAGGTTTTTCTACTGTTTTACCCTCCATGGACGTGATGTAGAATGGAAGATTTCAATAGTGGAACTTTAAGACATCTCTAAAAGCAGTTACATTGGGTGAAAAAATATATTTGCACCTGACTTTAAATTACAAACCCTATCGAAATAGCTTTTCGATTTGCAATTTTTATTTCTTAAAATTTCCCCAAGCATTATATCTTAAATATTTGTATGGTGAAAAGCTCCATATTCAAACTTTTTCAAGGAAAACATGCAGTTTTACATTGCGGTAAAGCCACACTTCATTGTTATGCCTGGTCAAATCACACCAGGAAAAACTGCAAGGTGGGGGAAACGTTTTTCCCCATGGCAATTGTAATTTCCAACATTTCTGAGCAATTCAGAATAAGGACCATACTGTCGTTATTCCCCTATATTTCTAGTTTTGCTAGTCTATATTTGTTCCTAGCATAGTTGGTGTCTTCCCTCTCAGTTTGGTTCCTTGTTTTCCAGCATTTACTGGTGGTTTTCTTTAGTTGTCTTAAAGTGCTTTGAATTATTTCTTAAACCAGTTCCTTCAGGATATGAAATTCTAATAGTTTTGTATGCTGTACTCTACAGTATAAATTATTTCATTAAGAGTCTTATTGTAAAAACCCATAAGCTCTTCCACATCATCAGATATATCATTCTGTCCTTCCCCTGTGTTTTGAATACATTGGTGTGTAATGGGTAGTTGTACCCTAATTCTCACTGCTTCAGTATATGATTGAGGGTTCATGATATTGACAGTTGTTGTACCTTACCTCGCACGGCTGATTGATTCAGTGCTTTGGGGATTACGTTGGTATGCCACCTCAAACTTCTTTTGTAAGTATATTAGTTCCTTGCAAACATTGTTGTTAATCATACCAGTCCTGATTTTCATTTTTACCTAAAATTCACCCATACAGGCTGCATATACCACACAGACCTATCACATCCTACCACACCATGCATCCAGGCAACTACGAGGCGCAAAGAGGCTTCACATTGGTACTTTGCATCCACAGGATCTTGTAGAACCAGTAGAGCTCATGAAGGCAATAATCCAATATATGTCCTTCAGAGAAATGTGGGGAATGTATGTGAATGTGGCCATTTCTAGTTCCTTACAATTCTGATTTGTACAAGGCAGGATGGCCTTGCTGCTCTAATCTCTGGAAATATCCCTGCAGCATTCAGAGAGCGGAAATGATCATTTCAGTGATATGTCATGCACAGAATTGAATAGTTCCTGCAATCTATGTACAACTGCATCTCAGTCTTATACTTAACTTAGTGCATGCAATATAACCTTATTCCCTCATAAGGCTCAGTTTAAACTCTTCTCCCTCTGAAGTGCTGATAACATTAGTGTCATTGACTTAGGTGATAACACCTGTTGGTGCAGGTACCACTAGACATTTATATTCCTGTAAGCTGCATGCATTGTAATCAAATCCAGGGTTCATTGCTGGTGGTAATACATTCAATGTGCAGAAATGACTTTAGGGTAATCACCATATTGGCGCCGGGAAACCCTTTTTGGGTAGCTGCGCGCCTTATAAGCTTAACAAATAAATATAAATAAATATTGACTTTAGGGTAAACAACCAAGTTGTTTTGTGTTTCTAGAGAGGTATGAGGAAGTAGCGTTATTGATGCCCTCTTTATAACCATCAGTTTAGTTAAGAGAGAGGCGAACAAACATGCCTTTTACCGGACCACCTACAACTATCAACGGTGGGACTTCATGGATTGCTTACCGATCCGGCTGCAGGGTTATTGTCCTAGGGTGACAAGTTTAGCCTCGTTGACTCTCTCCAGTAGTTTGTTTCAGGCTGATCTCATTGAAGGGGGTGTAAAGGTTGAGCCAGATACATCTAACAATAGATTATCACATACCCATGCTGCCTTACCATCCGGCCAAGGTTACTATTCTAGAAAGGAATAACACATGAATAGACAGCTTTCAATTGTGGTACCCTAAGAACAAGAATTAACAGTGAAAGCCTCATGTCTTTGGCTTAAGATTCTACAGTGATATTGAAGAAGATGCCTTCTGGTGATTTGCTTCTAGTATGGGTACATTCCACACTATGGGGCCCATTAGGATGGCGGGCGAATTGCCCCCGCCAGGCTGGAGGGAGCCACCGCCAGCCTGGCGGGGGCAATCCGCCCGCCATCCGCACCTGAATTCCCCCCGCCATATTAGGATGGCGGGGGGGACCGCAGTGGACAGAAAGACCGTCCGTCGCTTTTCCACCCCGGTTGCAAGGTGACCGGGGCGGAAAATGTTTAATATGGTGGCGTTGCCTAATAGACACCGGCAGCCATATTAGGATGGGCTTCTTTAGATGCCTTTCTGCGGCGGCGATGCCGCCACGGAAAGGCATGCGGTCTTCACTCTGGGGGCCCGCTGCGGGCCCCCAGAGTGAAGGAGAGGTGGGGGTGCACACAGGGGTCCCTGTGGTACCCCCTGCATTTGCATAAACAAAACGTTTTGTTTATGCAAATGCATTAATGCATTTATAGCATTGTGGCAGGCGGTGCAGAGAGCACTGCCCGCCACAATGATAAAAATGCAGGATGTGCCCGCCACTGTGGCGGGCACATCCTAATACCACCCACGGGACCCCCGCCGTTATGGCGGGCGGTCCCTTTTTCCGATGGGATGGCGGGTGGACAAAGTCCGCCCGTCATCCTAAAGGGGGCCTAAGTTTCATATAACACTGGAACTTAACATGAAAGCGGCGAGTGCGCTCACCTCTCCACCAGACAGAGAAAACTTTCAAGCCACAATACTGATTCACAAAACACAGTACGCTGCCACCATGGCTTTATGTGATGCAAACACACCATAGGCAGCAGTCAAGTTCCCACATCAAGGTCACTCTTGGGCGCCCCTACCGGTCATAGAACAATTCTGGACCTTGCATCATCGGGCACCGGCTTGGACTCTGCGTACAAACTAGATTAGCGTGGCGTCACAGCCAAAACAAAAGAAAGAGTAGCTGTTTCATATTCAGTGAGCACTCGGGACAGGGGTACGCACTAGTTGACCATGCTGGGTACATTCCAGTCACAACAACTATTTCAGGGTCACACCAATGTAAAGTCCAATGCAATATTCTGTGCTTTCCACATTTAGGTGTCTCTGGAATTTTAGGTTTCATGTTTATGTTTTTCATGAATTAAGCCAAAGCCGAATAAGTTGATTTGTGCATTGAATTAAAGAGCATGTATCCGTAGTCTCAGTGGTCACGGTCATAAATGTTGAGTCTCTTCAGGGCTATAGTTCACCTAGGATCTTTTTTTTTAATTCAGGGGCCATTTTACCCTCCCAGTACCAAAATGCCCTAATCTACCAGTTGCAGCAGAAAACCTCCAGGCCTTTCAATATTCTGCCCCAGGCCAGTCTCCCATTCTGGGATAAGTAACCCCAAAACTCTATAAATGACTGCATTTTGTCAACAAATGTTGAGTGATTCCACAAGTGATGAGCCACAGGGAGAAATTCTGGAGCCCGCTTGGCCATGTTTTACTAGCTCCTAATCCTGGGGATCAATGTAATTTACATAAATTGGTGATAGATCCCTGGTCTGACATTCCTCATTCCCTGGGGAGCTACCTTAACTGGTGGTGGAAGCAAGGAATAGAGAATTGTTACCCTGCTCATAACATTCCCAGTCCTCATCTCTTAAAAGTAAAAACTGGGACTTTTCGTCCCATTAACAAAATCTGTATCTGCAGGCCAGAGGCCAGTCAGTTGCTGGACATCTGAAAACCAGAAGGTCTACATGAGAACTATATTCATTTGTTGTTGCGAAACACACCAAAACAGGCTATTTAAAAATTAAATTGCAGAGACTAACACTGTTGATTTGGAAAATGTGCCTCAGGTGGTGGAATAGGATGCGTGTGCATGAAGCAGTGGGCTTCGTGGAGATGGCCAGAAGGATTTGTAGAACCTTGGGGTGCCTACTGGTAGCCCCTAGCACCTTTATTCACTGTAGGTGGCTTGGTTACTTAAAAATTCCGATTAAAAAAAGTGTTAAATTCAACATAAAAATATAGGTTAGTAGTGACCCTTGACCCGGCCACTCCACTACCGCACGGCCCCAGTGTGCCCGGATTCTGCTGCCGCTGCCTACTTGGCCCTCCTGCTGCCGTCTCTCCTTAGGGCCCCTGCTCTCCAGGTTTGCCCTCGCTCTCCAGGCTTGCCCCGATCTCCAGGCTTGCCCAGGCTTGCCCACGCTCTCCCCTGCTCCGCTTTCCCACTCTTTCCCCCCTCTGCTCCCCGCCTCTGCTCTTCTGCGGCCCCGCCCCCTCTCCTGTCTCCTGCTCCCCATTCGCCGCCCCGCTCCTGCCTCCCAGCTGCTCCTCCCTCCCACTTGGCAATAAATGGTGGGGACAGCGCGGCAGTGAGCTGTGACCCTTGACCCGGTCACTCCACTACCGCACGGCCCCCGTGCGCCCGGACTCTGCTGCCGTTGCCTGCTTGGCCCTCTTGCTGCCGCCTCTCCTTAGGGCCCCTGCTCTCCAGGCTTGCCCTCGCTCTCCAGGCTTCCCCAGGCTTGCCCCGATCTCCAGGCTTGCCCAGGCTTGCCCTCGCTCTCCCCCGCTCCGCGTTCCCGCTCTTTCCCACCTTTGCTCCCCGCCCCCTCTTCTGTCTCCCACTCCCCATTCGCCGCCCCGTTCCCGCCTCCCAGCTGTTCCTCTCTCCCACTTCACCATAAATGGCGGGCACCTCGCGTACGCACAGCGGCCACGCGCAGCGGGCGCGCCAATTGCGCGCCAAAGGCACGCCAAAGGCAAGCCCGTCTACGCCCGTCCACACCTGGACCGCGCCCAGCGCCAGAACACCTGGACCCCGCCAGAGCCAGCCAACCCGACTGAGCTACAACGCCGCCACCCTCAACGCACTCAACACCGGCCGACATCCAGCCTGCTACCAAGCCACCCCGAAACGCACCCACGGAGCCTTCACCTGCCACGCCTGCTACTTCACCTGCACTTGGTCCTGCACCGTGCCAGCCAAAACAGCCGCCAACAACAACAACCTCAAGTGCACCCTGCTCAACACCCGCTCCATCCACAGGCACGCCATCGAACTATGGGACCTCCTGGACAAAACGGCACCAGACGTCGCCTTCTTCACGGAAACCTGGATGAACGCCTCCTCAGCCCCCGACATCGCCATTGCCATCCCGGACAGCTACAAGATCATCCGGAGGGACCGCGTCAACCAGACCGGAGGAGGCATCGCCATCGCCCACAGAAACACTATCCGCATCACGAACAACACCGACGACACCCTCGCCACCGCAGAGCACCTGCACTTCCAGATTCACACCGACCCCAAGACCACCCTCAGAGGAACCCTCATCTACAGGCCCCCGGGACCACGCTCACACTTCAGCGAGGCCATCGCAGACTTCATCAGCCCGCTCGCTCTCGCCTCCCCTGACTACATCCTCCTAGGAGACCTCCACTTCCACCTGGAGAACGACCAGGACAACAACACCACCGCCCTACTTGACAACCTCGCCAACCTCGGATTCAAGCAACTGGTCAACACCCCCACCCATTACGCCAGCCACACGCTGGACCCTGTCTTCTCCTCCAGCAACCACATCTCCTTCAGCCACACCACTGAGCTCCACTGGACCGACCACAGCTGCGTACACTTCAACTTCAGGAAAACAACGACCCACCACCGCCCTCAACAAACCCCCCGAAGATGCTGGAGCAAGATCACCACCGACCAACTCACCACCTTCTTGCGCCTAAATCCTCCCACCAACACCAAGGACCCCAACGAAGGAGCCCGCAACCTCACACAGTGGATCACCGACTGCGCCAACACCCTTGCTACACTGAGAAACCCTCCCAGCAACCTCAACAGCAAGAAAGCTGCGTGGTTCAACAACAATCTCAAAGACTCCAAGAAATCCTGCAGTGACCTCGAGAAAGCCTGGTGCCACAACCAGTCAACGGATAACATGACAGCCCTCAAGAACGCCACCCACAAACACCACCAGCTGATCCGCACCACCAAAAGGTCATCCTCCAGAGAACGACTGGACAACAACACCCACAACAGCAAGGAACTCTTCAACGTCGTGAAAGAGCTCTCCAACCCCAACGCCAGCGACAACGACATCACGCCTTCTCAAGACCTCTGCAACTCTCTGGCCACCTTTTTTCACTGTAAGATCGTCGACATACAGAACAGCTTCGGCGCTCAGGACACATACCCCACCACTGAACCTACACCCCCCACCACAACCATGTGCGCCTGGACTCAGGTCAGCACGGAAGATACCACCCACACGATGAACACCATCCACTCAGGCTCCCCAGCCGATCCCTGCCCACACCACATCTTCAACAAAGCCGACTCCATCATCGCACCCATACTTCGGGACATCATCAACGACTACTTCACATCCGCCACCTTCCCGGAGAGCTGGAAGCACGCAGAGATCAGCACCCTCCTGAAGAATCCCACTGCAGACCCCTCAGACCTCAAGAACTTCTGCCCCATCTCGCTCCTCCCCTTCCCTGCAAAAGTCATCGAGAAAACCGTCAACAAACAGCTGACAGCCTTCCTGGAGACAAACGGCTCCCTCGACCCATCGCAGTCCGGATTCCGAGCGAACCACAACACCGAGACCGTCCTCATCGCGGCCACCGATGACATCCGGACCCTGCTGGACAGCGGAGAAACCGCCGCCCTCATACTGCTCGACCTTTCGGCTGTGTTCGACACGGTCTGCCACCGCACCCTGACAACCCGCCTCCGCCACGCCGGGATCCAAGGAAAGGCCCTGGAATGGATCACCTCCTTCCTCTCCGACAGAACCTAAAGAGTCCATCTCCCGCCCTTCCTCACAGAAGCCACCAAGATCATCTGCGGCGTACCTCAACGCTCCTCGCTCAGCCCCACTCTCTTCAACGTCTACATGAGCCCCCTCGCAGCCATCGCAAGCAGGTACAACCTCAACATCATCTCCTACGCCAACGATACCCAACTGATCCTCTCCCTCACCAATGACCCCACCTCCGCCAGAGCCAGCTTCCAGGGCGGAATGAAAGACATCGCAGACTGGATGAAGCTCAGCCGCCTGAAACTGAACTCAGACAAGACGGAAGTCCTCATCCTCGGCCCATCCATCTCCGCCTGGGACGACTTCTGGTGGCCCCCTGCTCTGGGCCCTCCACCCAAGCTCACGGACCACGCACGCAACCTGGGCTTCATCCTTGACTCCTCCCTCACGATGGCCAGGCAAATTAACGCCATTACCTCCTCCTGCTTCAACACACTTCGCATGCTCCGTAGGATCTTCCGCTGGATCCCCACTGGAACCAGGAAAACAGTCCCCCAGGCCCTCGTCACCAGCCATCTGGACTACGGGAGCGCCCTCTACGCTGGGACCACCGCCAAACTACAGAAAAGACTCCAGCGCATCCAGAACACCTCAGCACGACTCGTCTTGGACATCCACCGACACAGCCACATCTCCGCCCACCTGAGGGACCTGCACTGGCTCCCCGTCAGCAAAAGGATAACGTTCAGACTCCTCACCCACACACACAAGGCTCTCCGCGACTTGGGCCCAGAATACCTCAACAACCGCCTCACGTTCTACACGCCAACCCGCCAGCTCCGCTCCGCCAGCCTTGCCCTCGCCACCGTCCCACGGACCTGCAGAACCACCACCGGAGGAAGATTCTTCACCTACCTGGCGGCCAAGACCTGGAACACCCTCCCCACCCACCTACGACTCACCCAGGACCATCTCTCCTTCAGGAAGCAACTCAAGACCTGGCTTTTCGAACAGCAGCAGCCCCCCCCCCCCCCTCTCCCCCAGTGCCTTGAGACCCTAGCGGGTGAGTAGCGGGCTTTACAAACAGTCTTGATTGATTGATTGATTTAGGCAGCTGTGCCGAGCCTTGATTCATAGTAACATGTCAATAACAAAATCCACATGGCCGGTCCTTATTTCATCCTTTAGCATGTGGGCCTTATTAAAAGCCCTAACCTTGTCTGGGTCCATGTGGGGAAAGTACCACGTGACTCCTCTTATACTGAGGTGGAGGCACAGGTCCTACTCATGAAGCAACAGTTCTTTTCCTGGGGTTTCTTGGTGAGGAATATGTGCATCCATATAATTTAAATATCATGGCACTTTTTCAATTCAGAGAAATTAAAAGAAGAGCCTAAACTATTCTGGGTCCTGCATGGCAGGGTTCAAAGCTGCAAACCTTTTGGATTAAAATTCAATTGAGGTGAAGTTGAAGGGGCTCCCTACCTACCAAACAACCACTACAAGACACATCCAGAATTAATGTACTCTGAGAGGCAAAAGATCAAATCCAGGTCCCTTGAAAAATGTAAATGTATGCTACAAAATAATAAGACACTATTGTAAGAACACACATTTATTGGGCCCGAGTCACAAAAGTAATCTGAGACAAAATCCGAACTTTACGACTTTCGGTATTCACAAAATGCATATAGGAGTACTACAGTTAGGATTCCTAACTTTACTACTCCTAAATGCATATTGTGAATACCAAAAGTCGTAAAGTTAGGATATTGTCTCAGATTACTTTTGTGAATTGGGCCCATTGTGTTTAGTCAAGAGCTCCATTCAGAAAACATTGTAGGAGTCCCCGTGAATGTTTAAACCCCCAGATACTAATATCTGCCAATCTCAATGTGTCAGGAATGCAAACAGTAGGGAGCAGGTTTTGACATTGGATTATCAAAGATACAATTGTTAGGTATTGCGAAGTTTAGAATCCTTTGAAAAACACTAAATACCAGTCGAGGTAACAGAAAGCAAAACTCACCATGAGAAGAACATCCTTCATTTTATGGAAATAGAATGTTGGACGTGGGGTTTTGCAAGAGATTAATGTTAATTTGAATCTTCTTAGTATCTGTTGAGTCAGGGTTTAACCAAAGTTGCTGACAGTGCAATCAGTTTAGTGCAGCTAAGCCTTTTGCAAAAAAAGAGTAGTGCAATAAATAGTGTCCTGTAATAAATAGTGTAGTGCAATAAATAGTGCACTGTAATACATAGTGCAGTGCAATAAGTAGTGCACTGTAATAAAGAGTTTAGTGCAATAAATTGTGCATTGTAGTAAATAGTGTAGTGCAGTAAATAGTGTGCTGTAATAGCAGTGTAGTGCAATAGTGTGCTGTAATAACTAGTGTAGTGCAATAAATAGTGTGTTGTAATAAAAGTGTAGTACAATAAGTAGTGCACTGTAATAAAAAGTGTAATGCAATAAATATTCCACTCTAATAAATAGTGTAGTGCAATAAATAGTGCACTGTAATAGTGTAATGCAATAAATAGTGCACTGTAATAAATAGAGTACTACAAAAACAGTGCACTGTAACAAATAGTGTAGTGCAATAAATAGTGCACTGTAACAAATAGTGTAGTGCAATAAATAGTGCACTGTAATAAATAGTGTAGTGCAATAAATAGTGTACTGTAATAAATAGTGTAGTGCAATAAATAGGTGCAATAATAAATAATTAACACAGGGAAGGAAATGGGAACACTTTCATCCTTTTCGCACAATCTCTCTAACCAACTCTAGTGCACAATGCAATCTTATGCCTACATAATAACCAGACTATTGAAAATAAAATAAAAGCCGAAGTATCTTTGAAGAAGGGGTTGTTTCTGGGTGTAAAGCGACTGATTTAAAAGTGTATGTTGAAGCACATGTTTTATTGGGAATAATCAGTTGCTGTAAATTGCGCAATGAAGACACAACTCTTTTTTCCAACTCTGTTTTCAAACTGATATCTTCATTAGAAAGCGGTTGCTTTTTTGGACACTTCCAACCTTGGGACTGTGAGTACTGGTCCCCCGGACTGGTTCCCTGTGACCAGGATCTGTGAGTACTGTTCCCTCGGATTGGTTCCCTGTGACCAGGATCTGTGAGTACTCTTCCCTCGGATTTGGTTCCCTGTGGCCAGGATCCATGAGTACTGTTCCCTCGGATTGGTTCCCTGTGGCCAGGATCCGTGAGTACTGTTCCCTGGGATTGGTTCCCTGAGGCCGGGATCTGTGAGTACTGTTCCCTGGGATTGGTTCCCTGAGGCTGTGATCCGTGAGTACTGTTCCCTGGGATTGGTTCCCTGAGGCCAGGATCCGTGAGTACTGTTCCTTGGGATTCGTTCCCTGTGGCCAGGATCTGTGAGTACTATTTCCTTGGATTGGTTCCCTGTAACCAGGATCTGTGAGAGCTGTTCCCTCGGATTGGTTCCCTGTGGTTATCAGCTTGAAATTGCAGTGGCCCGTTTGTTGCACCTCGCATCAGGCAAAGACTCCTACCCTGAGAGAGAACTCCGCTATCATTAATTCATCGTAAGATAGGCTGAGCAGGGACTCATAGCATACTCTAATGAAACTAGTTTCTGTTTGCCCCATTGAATCAAAGTTTTGAATTTTGTTTCTGACAGCTAAATCAGAATGCAGATTCCTCTTCCGTATTAAGTGTAAGCCATACATATATAATTTGGAGACATTTGAGGACCCAACATTTGAGATTTGCTGTTTAAATTCAACAGATTGGCTGGAACCATTTTGTACTCTCAACTTCTTCATTGTCATACTCTTAACATTGCATTTTTTAAATATAAATATTACAGTTACTCCGGTTTTTCCCCAGACAACATTAAAGTATTTTTGTCATTTTGCCTGTCGTAAACTTTGTTCTGTTTGATGCATTTAAGAAATCATTGTGCCTGTACTTGTCATCCGATATGTTATTATTGGTTAAACCATAATCTCAAAAGTAGATTTTTAACTATGTTTCAGTATATTGAAGAAAGTGACCCGATTAGGGCCACCCGGGTTACTCGCAACCACCGCTTAGCCTTCCACACAAATGAAGAGTCGGTCAGACAGTAGAGAATACAAACCAAAGTGATTTATTAGTCATAAACTCGAGCGGAGTCCAGTCTGGCCAGCCTTCTTGGCTTGCTGCAGAGGGGATTGACTTCAGACAACATGTAAGATGTAAAGTACATTTCCAACACCCCTAAAGACACGCCCATACGCGATTTTTCCAGTTGGGAGCTAATGAATAAAGGAGGTACAGACGAATGAGTTACAATTCTGGGACAGGGTACACTTTATCTTGAATTCAAGGTTATTCTGCCTGCCCTCACCGGGCTGAGCAGTGGGACCAAGCCTATCTAGTCAGAAAGGTATGCACTATTAAAACATTCTATTCATTAGCACAAGCAAATTCAGCCTTGGAGAAATGCACGTACAGAGGACGCATTAGCAGCTGCTTTTTGGTGAGGCAGCCATAGAGTGAGATAGAAATTAGTTTCAATCATTGCTCAAAATGGTGGCTAAATACAAAATGGTGCAGTAAATGCTCACATAAATTGTGCATTGCATAGGAAATTCAGCATAAGCATTTTTCCAATCCAACAATATGCACTATTATCGATACATTCATTGTGCGAAATCCAATATGATTGTTTGTTAATATTGTGAAACAAAAGAATTCAATTGTCTTTGCAACAGACTAGACTCCCACTAGAGATCCAGTGTGAATTGCTCTTTCATTTATATTTTTAGGTTATATTAGTCATTGTGTAGTTATAAGACTACCCCTTGGGCTCCTTAGCTTCAGCAGATGACTTTTGATTGAAGTACAAATAAATATGCTTTACACAATTTCCAAGTTGTCTTTCGTCTGTGCTGATTATAGAAGTTTCTGAGTGCTGAGACAATCAGCATCCTGCTAATGGCCAAAATCAGGCGAGTATGCATAACAAGCCTAATTAAGTTTCTATACACAAGAATGAAAACAGATAAGTGGGCCGACTGGGGGATCCTAACTATGGGGTGGGACACACTTCTAGCACCAAGCCCGCCAAAGGATTGTGTTGATACCTCTCATTCTTGCCTTGTGGGTTGGGATTTGGGATTTTTGAGGTGGACACCTACGGTAATTCAGAGTCGTGCAAGGGGGCATACTCACCTGGTAGATTTACTTCTTTAGCGTGCTCGCTTGCACTTCATCATGAGGCAGCTCTTCTGGTCTCCGATTAGTTTGGATCTGGAGTGCCACAGGTCAATCAGTGGTGATCTGATCAGGGGTTCCCACTGACCATGATCCAATCTAGCACAGCCACATCAGATGACAGAACCCCTTCCAGGGTACAACACAACCATAACCCCTCGCGCGCGCGCGTCGGCCAACGGCCGTCGCGAGCACTACCTCGGTAGTATTCTGCCCACGCAATAAATCACCCCCAACGCGGCGGAATTTACGCCATGGTTAACGGGTTAATGAGTCAATCATTGTGCAGCTCAATGACCAGGAAACAGAGCAAGTCCATGCAGGCTAGTCTGGTCTAGCCAATGAAGTCCTACCCCAGGGGGAATATATGTTTGATTATATTCAGCAATGAAAATTGATGTATATTCCAGCTTTAGCGACAGACACAATAAATGCCACTCTGAGTGTTAAGTGCCTCTTTCCTTCCAGCATGGCATCTTTGAGGCATCGTATTGCACTCTTGTGGATGACTGCCTGGGATGTGTGAATTCCCTCACATACTATAGAAAGTAGAGCAGGATCTGCATGGATGGGAACAGTCATGTCCTCCAAGATGGTGGACATCTACTATTAAAGGTGCACGGCCCTTATTCCAAAATGTCATAAAACACTTTTTCTACGCACACAATCACAACAGGTTTAAAAAAGGACTACATTAGAGGGGAGCTCAGTATATTTTACTTAGAGAGTCAGAAGATCTCAATCCCAAGGTAAATAAAAACTGAACTTTAACACCTTGGCTGCTTCGAACATTCCGCGCCAGTGCGGAACCTTCGAAAAACGGGTGGGGCTGTGTCGGCCGTTGGCCATTTGCAGCACCAGCCAGGTCGTCCTCCCATCGGCCAACGGCGGACGGGAGCACGGAACGGGTTAATCATGAAAAGCACATAAGAGGGCATAGGGAAATATTATCCTGATTGAAATTAGCGTAACCCTTTTAGTATCACCCTTCCCAACAACTGTAGTCCTTCAACCATACACACACCCTATGTGCATGTCAGTAGTGAAATAGTGTCTTGATCCAGAGCATGGATACAGCAGCAATGAAGCTTAAGAGTCGTGGGAAGGGCTTATTCACAGGGGGGTGAGCCTGGAGAAAACGCACCTGGCTGTGCAGTTGGCACTTACAGGAATGGCACCAGAGGTCAGGGAAGACCTATAGGGTCAACTCGAAGAAGAGGCGTGAAGTGAATTATCAACCCAAGCATGCCATCAAGAGAGGACTGAAGGGACTGGATGAACCAGCAGCCCTTAATGGTCAAATGGTCAGGCTTCACTGGTTAGGACTAACTGGATCCTGTTCACAGGTCCAAGTAAGAGAAATGCAAAAAAACTCAATCTCATAGTCTGACTGTTCAATACAATCGAATCATTGATTCAATATCAAGGGACAGAAAGAGGCGACACGGGCCATGGAGCTCTCAAGGAAATACATTTCGGGAATCAATTAACATCACTGGGTTATAGCATGGCCTGCTACACAAAAACACAAGTTAAGTACTAAGTTATAGGTAATGTCAATCACCATTTGAACAGGGGAATTTGATACCCACTCTGAGAGATTCTCTCAAGTTCAGGGAGTCTAACCAATCAGAGGCATCCCCTTCAATCACCAAGATGAGGCAATAAAAAGAACACCTCAGAAAGGCTAGTCAGAAGAATGGGAATCAAGCCTAGCAGAGAGGCTCCCCTAAGATCAGGGCGCTAGCCATGTAAGACTTTCCCACTGCTTTGGGGAGGTTAGCAAACCAGGCACACTAGTCAATTCATGTTGTCATTTGTAGAGAGCGCTTGTACCACTGGTGTGGGCTTGCAGTGGCCCTTCCCTGATGAATTTGTTGCAGGTTGGAGCGCACTTGCCTTTTTTGCATGGTCACAGCTGGCCATGACATGCGTGTCTTGTTCAATCAATTGCGACCCAGAGCCCGCATGAGTAGTAGAAAGAGTGCTGGAATTAATAAATGACTGAATGAATGAATGGAAGATCCGATGAATGGAGTATGATGGGGTGAGGGCCGGTTAAAGGATGTCCGGAGTAGGCAGTGACTCCTTTCCTCCTCTAGGCTGCTTTGGAAGCCTTGGCTAGCCTTGAGCTGGGGCCTGTTTACTGTCAAGAGTTCTTTTGCACCAGGGCAACATGTGACCTGCCCCAGTGGCGGAGCAAGGTTACTATGGGCTCGAGAGGAAGCAGAGGTCTAGAGAGGAAACCCCATACCCCTGGTTGGATAGTGAAAGACAGCCATACTCCGGAATCAGTGAGTCCCTCACATCCGACTGGTCTTATTGCACCATCCTTAGCTATGAAGCTTACTGAAGAGGGGCCCACTTGTTTCAGAGATGGTTAGGCGTCAGGCCTGAAGCCTGCACTCCTGGCTAGAGCGAAATCCAGTGTTACAGCAAAGAAATGATGGACGGGATGCTGACAATGCAAACATTATCTCCCAGTCAAAATATCTGGGTTTAATCCATCGTTCTTCTGCCCACTATGCCACCCCAGTTTGCACCCAGCCATATGCAAATCAGTCTCAACCCTGTGCCCCATGGGAACAGTCCAGACCGAACTCCCAGCTCTGGGGGACCGCCATGGGGGCTCCGGGCTCGGGTCTGCTGCCCTGAGCTCCACCTGTCTGAAATCGAGCGCCTTGGGGCCCTGTTCACAAACACAAGCGATCCTTTGGGAAGCCCTGGGCCCCTGCATGGAAAAGCGCTTCACCACTCTGAGAGCTTTGAGGCTATCGGGGGACGTGTCCGCGGTCTGACTTCAGCACCCTGGACAGAACCACTGGGCTCTGCTGCAGAACTGACGAATGTCTACGATAACCACAGCCTCCCTCCCCCGACCTCTTGGGGTCAGGGGTCCCCGTCTTCCATGTCTGGCTTCCAATGAGCTGGAATTCCGGCCTGTTGAATAGTTGTTGGAATTAAGTACAGGATGTAACTGTGTCCATTGTTTCCACTGTGCGCTCATTTCATGGCAAAGAAAGAGGTGTTTAGTAGAAGTAAATACCCTGCCTGGATGCCCCTGCTCTGTTGGGTAGGGCATTGCTGCGTTGCACTGCCCCTCGCATGCCCCAGGAGGCCTGGGAGTCGAGGTAACCCCTGGACAGACGAGCCAGCTGCAGTGCACGGCCTGTGCTGTGCCTACATTGGGACAAGAGAGTTCCTTCCTCTCACTACTCGCCGTAGAAAGCCTACCACCTGCCCCTACTCCCGCCTACTGCTCCTGTTCCTTTTCATATAAACCTGCCCCTACCATAACTGCTCTTCCCTGTTGCTACTCCTGCGTTCTCTGAGGGATCATGTGGTCCGCCTCCCACCTACCCCTACTCTCTTGACTCTTTTGATACCCCTTACCTACTCCCTCTTACCGCAGGTCACTTCTTCCTACTCCCGTCTATTGTCCAGAGCCGCTATTCCTTCCCAATTCTCTGCCACTACTCTTGCTCCCCGTTACCTGCCCTCGTGCCCACATACCCTACTCTTGGCACCTCTGACTTTCCCTTCGTGCCCTCTGCTCCTACTCTTGCACCCCCTACTACCAACGCCCTTCACGGACACTTGTCTCCCGCCTGGTTACCTGCCTGCCCAGCCCACCTGCCCCTAATACTGGTTCTTAGATAGCATAACATGTGTATTTGTAAAGCGCAGGATTACCCATAGTTGTCCTGGCGCTGAATAACAGATGTTGACTCAATGGCACTCATTTTATCGACCTCAGATGGATGAAAGGCTGAGTGGACCCGCCGGGATTTGAACCTGTGACAGAGGTCGAACACAGTCTCCTGCAGAGGCTGCTTTAGTCCACTGAGCCACCAGAGACCCGGCTGATAGACTCCATCGCCCCTGTCACTTGCCTCTACGTATGCCTCGCTCAACAGACCCTACGTCCCACTATTTCCTGCCATACTCCCGCTCAATTTCCGTTACACCTTTGAAGGCAGTGTGTGGGTGCTGGAACACGCCCGCTCCCCGTCGACCCCCCGGCCGCTGCACAGCTGTGTCTGTCATCCCTGCAGATGTGCAAAGGTCACCCGAGCCAGGTGGGGGCCCCCCAGCCCGCGAGCTGCAGCGCTCCCGCGGCCGCCCTTTACCCCCGGGGCTCGTGCGTTCACCTGTGTCAGCAGCCGTGCCAGGGAGCTCCGGGCCTGGGCCTTGTTTGCCTTCTTTATGAGCATATTAATGACCCCAATAAACGGATTCCCGCCCCGGCGGTTATTTTTATGTCACCATTTCCTCCATTTGTGTTTGTGGAAAAATAGAAAGCTGGCCTATTTCTGTGCAGAAACCTTCGACCTCTGCCCACGCGGGAGGTGTCTGCTTTATGGCCGTGTCTTATTGCTGGGGATGTGGCGCCCTGTGAAAGCTCATGGTTCAGAAGTGAACTCGGGCCCTCGGGGGTACAAATAGGGTAAATGACGGGGCAGCCTCGGGCGCTCTATCGGAGACATCCCACTCATTGGCATCTAGAATTTACCAAAACCGCACTGACGTAGCAATCTTACAAAAGTCAGAAATGTACTCCAATGCATTTACGCCTGTTTTGTAGTATGTACGAAATTACCTGAGCTCAACCCCCTGGGAGCTAAGGCACAGAGTAGACAGGGTTTATTGAGGGCAACGTGTAAAGTATACAGTACTAAAACAGTAATAAAGTCGAAATGCAAAACAATATAACCCCAAACTGAATTAAAAAAATAGAGGAACATGTATTAAACAAAATTACATCAAAATGACAAAAATCCAATAAGGGGGACATGAGATGCAAATGTTAACATTTTTATAATAGTGCCAAGAAGCTTAAAGTGTCAATGACAGTCAATGGTTGCTGTAGACTGGAGTCAAGGTGCGAGTTGACCTGGGGTGGAGGTTCTATTTGGTGCAATAGATGCAGGGGCACCAGGGCCCGAGGCCTGAGGGGCCCACTGAACTCTGATTATTGCTGAATTTCACAGTTCAAATAGTAAACAGAGCACCATTTCCTTCTGTGCACTGGGGCCCCTGACACACTGGCTTCTCCAATGAATTTGACGCCAACTTCAAAGGAGTGTGAATCGGGTACATCAACCAGGTTTGTTCTGGTCAAAGAAGATTTTAACTTCTGACTTTTAGTTGTTTAAGACCTAAGCCACTAGATTAGTACACGTCTGAAGTCCCCAAGGACTTTAGGGTGCATAGACTCACAGGGTGTCAGGCAGAAGCAAAAACCAAGGTACAATCCAGGTCCTGTTCCCACTGGTCAGCTGGACAGCAGCCGCGGCCCGTGGAGGGAGTTGTGGTGGGGCAGAGAGGCGGGACGGGGGAGGGGCAGGGTGGGGGGGGGGTGCTAAAACCCGGTTTATGTATAATTGGAAGCAAGTAATCAATTTAATTAATAAAACAAATTTCGTAGTAGGCCCTGCATCGCAAAATGTGATGCAGCCTGCGCTACGAAATTCATTTAATTAATTAAATTGTTTACTTACCTCCAATTATCCATATGCCGGTTTTTAGCACCCCCAGCCCTGCCCCTCCCCTCCCCCGCCCCGTCTCTCTGCCACACCGCAACTCCCTCCACCGGCCGCTGCTGCTGGGCAGTTTCAGGATAAGGTTTCTTATAGCTTGTTGTGTTCCTAAAGCTTTAAAAGGAGGTCAGCATTATGTTCTTTCGAAATCCACTTCTTTAACCTGGTCCAAGAGAGCGCGGCTCCTGTTCTTCAGGGCTCTTCTCAGGTGTCAGACAGCATGTTTACTACTCTTCTGATCTTTCTCAGGTTCATGAGTGTTCTGAAGGGGGTGCTCGTGGATGCTAAATTTATGCATGGCCTGGGCTTATGGGTGGAAATGGCTCCTGGGCATGCCCTAACCAAAAGGGTAAAAGTTTTTGGGTCCTTCAGCCCTAACCACTTTGTGCCTTTTTAAGACGCCCAAAGCTTTTGGGTTTATGAAACTTTGGCTCTGAGGGCTTGGGGTGTGTGAGATGAGTCTACTATGGTAATCCCAGTAGCCTCCCACATCTACCAATAAATCCAGGTTGCAGCGGTCAATGTACCCAGAGTGAAGCCAGAGACAGAGGTCTGGAAGAACAAAATGTCATTCTGCCCGCAGAATTGGAGGAATTTGGGTGGCTTGGTATTACTCTTGTAACCTGAAGTTCTGGCCAAAGTCCCCCAATCTCCACATGTTGGATTTTTTTCTACCATGAGGCATCAGAAATGCGAGCTGGCAAGCACGAGTGAGTGAGATTTTTTATCCCCTAGTGCGATTTCAGGTCACAAGGAGGATTTCTAGCAAGATATTCTAATGCGGGTGGTTGCAGTCAGAGGCCTGCTTCTCGGGTAGATTTTCTACTCGATCAGTAGCAAAATCAACTTGAGTGGCAACACACTATTGCACACCGAGTTATGCCCTTCGCGCTAAGTTTTCCTGTGACATACGCTACTGGTGCTAAATTGCAGTGCGAGCACCACGACATGCATATTCCCCACTGTTGGCAGACCTCTGCGTAATCTCGCTGAGTTTTTTTGTAACTGCGAAATTCCGCAGAGTAAAATTCTGTGAGTTCTGCCCACCTCGATCGTGAATTCACAAGAATTGCTTTGTCATCCCTTTTCACCTCCTTTCAAATGCACCCCTTGTATTTTACTTAAACCCAGCAGACCCATCAAGCAGGATTTGACATTCAAACAGAATTTGACACTGCAGTGTCAGAAAAGGATGCTCACAGGTCTAGCCTACATTACCTGTTAGATTCTGGGGAGTTATCTCTGCCCATTTGGGTCAGCCTTTTGTCTGCTTCATGAAGCATTTCT
The DNA here is from genome assembly GCF_964263255.1 of Lissotriton vulgaris. Lineage (NCBI taxonomy): Eukaryota > Metazoa > Chordata > Amphibia > Caudata > Salamandridae > Lissotriton > Lissotriton vulgaris. Next base: position 1,703,145,111 of record NC_141695.1, read on the forward strand.
CACTTTTTTCACGCCTCTTTAAATGCTAATTACTGACTGGCAGAAGTGGGACAGCAAATGTAGCCTCCAAGAACTTTGGCAGGGAAAAGGTAACCTTCTAAAAGTTACTTTCCCTTATTTATTCAAAGTCCAACTTGACCATTGAATTGGATTTTTATTGAATATTAAAATTGTTAATTCTAATTATGTTTTCTAGCAAGTCCCATTCATGAGATACAGTATTAGGAATGTAATCTGTATTCTGGTGTTCTACATGGGGCAGCCAGGCCCACCACAGTGAAAAATAGCTTTTGGGGGCTAGCTCCTACATGAACATGGTAACATTACATTTCTACATGTCCTACTTTTAAATATCACGCACCCTGCCTTGTGGACCTCAAGGTCTACATAGGATTTATCAATATTTAAAAGGGGGGTTTTGACATGTGAAAATAGATTATTTTGACAGGATGAACTGCAGTGGTTAAACTGCCACAGTCAGGCTATAAGGGTAAACTTGAAGCCATTTTTTACACTGTCACTCTAGTGGAAGGCCCAATCGGCGCTGCAGTCCACCATTGACGTTAACTTCCAGGCCCTGGGTACATTTGGTACCATAAATAGGGACCTATAGGTAAGTAAATGGTACCAATTTTGAGAATACCAGTTTTATCATACTAAAAAGGAGGTCCAATGGCTCTTTATTAATGGCCAACAGGGATAAAGTGTACATAATTCTACATCCAGGAAAAAGAGTCAAGTCAAAAATCTTGGGTACACCATATAAAATAATCTCGAAAAAGTGTAATCTGTCTTTTTTTGAGGGACTGCTCTCCATAGACATGACCCCCACAAATGGACATACACCTGCACTTCAGTAGTGTAAATGTCTGAGTGTCCAGGGTCGGAATGAGGAATGCAAATGTTTTTAATAGGCACAGACACACAAGTTTGCTGGCTTGTAAAAACTTTTCAAAAGGGTTTTCCCACCCTGGAACACCCACTCTGGACCCTGGGAGTAGATTTACTCACATGTGAAATGCATATGTTACCAAATCTTTATACAATTTTCAATTACCTTTTTGTGAATCCTAGATGTGAGATTTACTCTAAAACAAATTACCACTTTCACACTAAATTCAAGTGAGGAGCAAAAAGGACTTTGAGTACTTAGGCCCATGATGAATAAAAAGCTTCAAAAAACCCATCCACTGCAATATGTTGTGTTGTTGAGGCTGTCTTCTAGTCTACCCAACTACTACCACCCATGCCCATTCCAAAGCAAATCTCGCATTTCCAAGGGGAATACACATTTTCAATGGGAAAACGTCAATGTTTTTGGTTTCATGATTCCCAGCAAGAATGTCGTTGCGACCTGAAGCCAGAATCCCATGAAAAGCACTTTTTTTCCACCAATGACAGGCCTCTATCACAGAGGGTGGAAAACTCCAGATGTTTTTTCTCCTGCTGTTGGCTCATATTGTGATTCATTTGACATACTGAAAAAGGAACAAAGCTTCAGATGACAGCAATGGTCACGTAAAAAAACACCCCAACTCGGTTGGGAATTTCTCTTAATAAAGCAAAACATCCAAGAGTGACCTTTGCAACCCGTTTGTTGCAGAATTATACTCCATTTAAATGGGTCTATATACCAAGATCACGACCTGAACCAATTCCTCTCATTCTGAGGATAGAAGTTAATGAAAAAAATAACCTTTCCTATCTGCTAGCCCCTTTTCATCACCTCCCCTACCTCGTGGAATCTGAACATTCTTTAATTCATTTGCCACTCTAATGTGTCTATGTCATTAATAATTATTTAAGTATATTTTGGATGTTAAACATTACTTTGTGATTGTTGGATGGAACTCATTACATGTGGTTACTAATTCCGAAGGGACCAGTAAAAAAAGTTACAATTCCCATTGTGATTACAAGCACCTCAGGAATACCACTGGTCCAGTGTTCTTTACCCAGGCACTTCACCTGCTGAATGCATGCAAAACGTCCAGGTAACATACAGCGTAAAAACACAGGGGAATTAGTACAGCAACACCTATTCTCAAGTTATAATTATTAATGGGAAATAATTTAAACCCCTCAAAGGTACCGATACATGTGATATTTGCATGTCAGAATAGCAACTACACAAATATCTTGCAACAAATGTATCACAGGACAAATATCAGCAACTGAAACATTGTGGCGGTAAGAATATATTGGGCAGTATTGTTAAAAAGGGTTCCAAAGACAACCGGTAACCAAAGACCCTTTTATGTTGCCCGGCGGTATCGCCTCTATGACCCACCAATATTAATCAATGAAGAAGCAGGCGCTGGAGACTGGAAGGCGGGAAACGAGGATTTTATTCTCTCCGGAGGAGAACACATCAATTCAGACAGCAAGTATCGTCACGAGGTGCTCTAACCACATCTCTGAGGCCTGGCCTCTTATACTAGGGTTTACAACCTTTATTGCACATAACACATTCTCGTAATATTTTAATACTTGAAAGAACATCCTCGGAATCTCCCCTTCAGACCCGTTCCCACATACATTTACAGTTGGATTCCCCACCCCGGTCACAACAGGTGATGGTTGTCGCACAGCAGGGCATTCCGCCGATTCACGGAATGCATGGGGTTGATCGGATCTCATGGGGTGGGGGCTTTGATCGGTTCGGGGGTCTTTTGATGGGGAGGGGAAGCTTCCTACTGTACGGGGTAATAAACAGTATCCGCAGGGTCAGGTGGCAGCCTGGGAACGAGGAAGACAAACGGGGACACAGGAAAAGGGGGTCTGCATCAAAAGGGTTTGAGGCCATGAAAGGAATGAAGGGAGGTGTCGCGCTGGGAACAGGATGGGGTTCCGTGGTGAAGCTGCGCTGGAGAGGGGTTTATGACCCAAGGCATGAGAGAGCGGGGGGGTTGTCAGCGTGCGGGGGAATGCTTGCGAGGTTAAGAGAGAGAGAGACGCGCTGGCTATTAGTGAGGGGCAGGGAGGCCATGGTGCTCAAAATGGCTGCCGCTTACGCGCACGAATGGGCCTGGAAAGGGGGCAAGATGGCGCCGATAATGTTGACGTTTTGCAGTCTAATCTTTAACAGTCCTCCCTTTTCAACATATCTTAGCCAACTTGCTTACTCAATGTCAATCTTCATCAAATTCCTAACCTCGGTATCATATATTGCTCTCATACGTTCGTTTTCAAAGTCCACAGTCTTAGGGCAAATACAATTTGCACATAATGAACACAGAGGTGGCAGACATTGAATTCCTAAGCATAGACCGCATATCACAACTACAGGAATCAGGATAATGGTGAACAGTCTCCAACCCCAGTTCTTAACGGTGTTCCAGAACCAACCACCAAGCGACCATTCTTCTTGTTCCTGGTGTACTTCTGAAGAGAGTCTGTGGAGATGTTCGATGGCTTTGTACACTGAGGGTGAGTTGTCCGGTATGTATGTACAGCAGCTGGACCCAATGATGCGGCATGCTCCACCACGGTCCGCAAGAACCACATCCAGGACAAGGCGGTTCTGGAGAGCCACCAAGCGGACCGCTTGAAGTTCGGCGGTGTTGTTAGCAAGGATACCAGCCGTGATGTTCATTGTTGTCTCAACTGCTTGAGTCAGATGTCGGATGGCACGGCTGTTTGCCATCGGGCCCCAGAGGGGGACCAGTCCTTTCATAGCATCGATGAATTGCGCTCCTGTTGAATCGGCTTGTTCGATGTCCTTGGCTCGTTTTTGTCTGTGATGATTTGCTGGTGCCACATATGTCGGAGGAAGAATGAAGGAAATGAAACAAGTGCCCCCCCAGCCTTTGGGGAGCCAGGTGTAAGCCTTTGTGCCGCAGACGAAATACGTGTTTGGAGATGCCACAAAGGAAGGCGGGTCGATGGAGTCCAGAGTTCTGGAAAACCGGCAGGCACTGTGGCCTACCAGCTGAGTCCCAAGCCCTTCCATGCACATGTGGCCAGTGACGTTGATGACTGACAGGGCCACAGTCAGAGTGGCAGCCGTTCGTTTTCGCAGGTAGGAGAAGGTGGTTCTGGTTGGATTATTGAACACTTGCATTTCAACTTGTTCTTTAGCAGGGATGTCCAAGTGGATGGTGTTGTTGTTGGTCTGCGGGCAGAAGTGTGTCTTTGTTCTGTTCCGCCAGACCCCGTGGTAGAAATGCGTTACCGTTTTGCTGGAGGTGGCATTGTCCTTAAAGCTTTCTTGCAGAAGCATCAGCCAGGCAAGACAGGAACCGTGAACTGAGAAAGGTGAAGGGATGAATGGTATCGAGTGTCCAGTGGCGTGGGGTAGCAACCCACAGATCCAACAGTTGGTGGCATTGGTGGCAAGGTTGTGCTGGTGAAGTAGTTGTACGAAGGAGTTATTCCAAAATTCCTTTCGCCTCTCTCTGAGTTGGGGAGAGAGCGAGATCAGATAATGTTCCTTCATGGTGGTAGGCTGGACAGTGGTCAGGAATGTTTCGTGAGCAGGTGCATTTTCTTCCACAATCCAGAGTGTGGTCATGAGGAGAAAGCAGAAGAGGATTGTGATGAAGAGCGCAATAGTCTTTGGGCTATGGAGTCTGTCTGCTTTTGGGTTCCTGCGGTGGGTATTTCCTGTTTCCTTCATCATCTTCTTATTTGGCGCTTCCATCATCTTCTTATCTGGCGCTTCCATCATCTTCAAGGGGCTCGGTAGCGGGCAGAACCACAGACTTTGCTTTGCTTCTCTCCGGGTAACCCTCGGTAGTGTTTAGGTCACCGTTCTGAGATTTAACTCAGTCCGTGGTCTACTTAGCCGTAACTCCCTCCTTTCGACGCAGGAAATACCCTTCTCTTGATGGCACTGTGGGATCAGAGAATTTTGAAAGTTCAAGTGTTTCGGTATCGGGATAGCAGGATAGTGACGGTCGGTCCTTGTTCAGGAGCTCTTCTTGACTGTTGATGGTTTCGGTCGAGGTCAGGGTCGAGGAGATCTTCTTGCAGTGGTGTGCATGCAGCCAGTTGCGTTTTCCCTCCACCCGGAGTGCTGTTCGGGTGGTGATGAGGACTTGCCAGGGGCCCGTCCACCGGGGTTCCAGACTCTTGGCACGCTGGAAGTTCCGGATCAGGACGAAGTCCCCAGGTTGGATGGTGTGTCCGGGACCCCTGGAAGCGTCAGGGATGGCATGCAGCACCTGTTGATGGATAACAGACAGTGTTTTAGTCAACTGGCATAAGTAATCAGACATTAGGACGTCCGGGACGTCATGAATGGAAGTTGGTTTCGGCGCAGACCAAACATTCATAGGCCGGCCGAACACAACCTCGTATGGTGTCAAGTGGTGTTTGGTGGGGGTGGAACGCATTGAGAGCAATGCCAGGGGGAGTGCGTCTGGCCATTTCAGTCCTGTGGTAGCTACTATTTTGGCCAATTTTAGTTTCAGTGTGGCGTTATGTCGTTCAACTAGTCCAGCAGATTGGGGGTGGAAGACTGCGTGGAACTTTTGTTTTACACCCAACCCCTTCAAAATGAGTTGGATAACTTCGGCTACGAAGTGGGGGCCATTGTCGCTCCACAAAATTCGACAAAGGCCGTAACGGGGGAAAAACTCCTTTAACAGTACCTTTGCTGTGGCCATAGCAGTGTTGTCACGGGTTGGATATGCTTCCACCCATTTGCTAAATGCGCATACCACCACAAGTACATATTTCAGGCCTTGACATCTGTCTAGTTGGATGTAGTCCATCTGCAGGACTTCAAACGGGTGATTTGGGACCCCAAACCCTCCCCGGGGTACTACAGTTCCTTTCCCGGGATTGTGTTGCAGGCATATCAAACACTGTTGGACCAAGCGTTTGGCGGACTCTGTGATCTTATCATTGTGCCAAACTCTGGAGACAAGTTCAATCATGGGGGCTGATCCTATGTGGGCAGGGGAGTGCGCCATAGTCAGTATGGGAATCAGATACGAGTCAGGTAGCAACCATTTGTCTGTGTCTTTTGTCCGCCAGCAGCCTTCGTCATCTTTCAATCCCACCCGTGTCCATTCAGTCAGTTCGTGTTGTGTGCTAGCCATTTGAATGTCTCTGATAGTGTCCCTAGCGTCAGTCCATTTTTCTGCTTGTGACCTGGTCACGTACATGCGTGTTGTCGTCCTATTTTCAGCTGTCGCTCGGGCAGTGAGGTCGGCTAGTGCATTTCCCTGTCCAATAATGTCTGTCACCTTTTTGTGTGCCTGGCATTTGATGACTGCAAGCTTTTTGGGGAGAAGGACGGCTTCGATCAAGGCGGAGACTAGGTCCCCGTGCAAAATGGGGGTGCCGTGTGAGGTCAAGAATCCCCTCTCCCTCCAAAGGAGCCCGAAATGGTGAACCACCCCGAAGGCATACTGGCTGTCGGTGTAAATGTTTGCTGTGGTACCTGCTGCTAGAATACAGGCTCGTGTCAGGGCAATCAGTTCCGCTGCCTGGGCAGATCGTTGCGTTATGCGGGCTGTCTCGACTACAGTTCGAGCCGTGGTGACTGCATAGGCGGCCGAAGTGGTGCCATCGGGGAGCTTGATGCAAGAACCGTCCACCCACAGCTCTCCGTCGGGGTCGGGGAAAGCCGTGTCTCTGAGGTCAACCCTACTTCTGGTCTGTTCGTCTGTGAGGGTCACACAGTCGTGTACAGGGTGCGCATTGGGATCGTTTTCTGGTAAGGGCAGCAGGGTTGCTGGGTTCAGTGTGGTGCATCTCTTCAGTGTGATGTGGGGTGCGAGCAGAGTCAGTTCGTACCCTGTCAGTCGTGCACTTGTCAGGTGTTGCGTTTTGGTTTGGTTTAGGAGGGTGTCAACTGCATGGGGTACCAGTACTGTGAGGGAATTCGAGAGCACGATCCCCTCACTCTGTCGGATAGAGATCGCGGCAGCAGCTACGGCTCGAAGGCAAGCAGGCAGGGCTCTGGCTACGGGGTCAAGAGTGGCTGAGAAGTAAGCGCATGGTCGTTGCTTTGGGCCAATGGACTGGGTCAGGACAGATAAAGCGCACCCCTCCCTCTCATGGGTGTAAAGGGAGAAGGGCTTTGTGTAATCGGGGGTACCCAACACAGGGGCTGAGCAGAGGGCATCTCATAGCTGCACGAAAGAAGCCTGACACTCAGGGGTCCAAGGGAGTGGGAGAGGGACGTCCTTTGCTAACAATGAAAGCAGTGGTTTTACTACGAGGCTAAAGTTGGGCAGCCACTGTCGGCAGAAGGAGGTGAGGCCTAGTAGGGAGCGGACCTGTTTCTGGGTCTTAGGGACGGGGGTGTCGAGAATGGTTTGGATCCGGTCAGGAGTCAGTTTCCTTCCGTCTTTGGACAAAAGGTGGCCTAGGTAAGTGACCTGGGGTTGGCAGAATTGCAACTTCTTCTTAGAGACCTTGTGGCCATTTCCTGCAAGGAAATGCAGGAGTTGAATGGTGGCTGTGACAGCTAGTGGAGTGGTGTCGGCTGCCAAGAGGATGTCGTCGACATATTGTACTAATACCACTCCATCGGGTAACTGGACTTGATCCAGTTGTCTCTTGAGGGCCTGGCTGTAGATGCTAGGGCTTTCTGTGTAGCCCTGGGGTGCTCGGCAGAACCTATATGAGCGGGCTTTTAGGGTGAAGCCGAAGAGATATCGGCTGTCTGGGTGGATGGGGATAGAAAAGAATGCATTTTTGAGGTCAATGACAGTGAAGGTGGTGGCAGTGGAGGGAATCAAAGTCAGGATGGTGGTAATGTCTGAGACCACAGGGTACTGGGGTACCACCACTTTGTTGATCTCTCGAAGGTCAATGATGAAGCGGTATGCTTTCTCATCTCCTTCTCCCTGTTTCTTAATAATGGGCAAGATTGGGCTGTTGCAAATGTTGCTAACTACTTCCTCTACCACTCCTGCGTCTATCAGTGATTGGATGATTTCTACCAATGCCTTCTCGCCCTCGGGTGATATTCGATATTGTGGAAGTTTTGGGAGTGTTGCATCTGGTCGAACAGTGATGTGTACTGGGTCGATCATCATGCGCCCTACATCCGAATCCGTTTTGGCCCACAGATACGGAGGCAGAGTGTCGAGCAGGGAGGTGTCGGCGTCGGTGATGGAAAACATGTGTCTGGGGGGGCACTGTCTAAGCAGAACAGGATTGTCGTAAAGAAAAACTCGGACTCCATCTTGAGAACATCTAATCGTTGCTCGGAAGTGTTTCAATAGGTCGAGTCCCATAATTGCGTCAGGGCTATTGGAGGAGAGTAAAAACGTGGTGTCAGTGGTGTTGTTTTCTAAGTCAAAGAGGATTGGGGCGGACAAAGGGTTAGTGGAGGGCGTCCCATCGAAACCTGTCGATGTTATTAGTAAGCCAGACAAGGGTGCCCTTGGAATCAGTCGTTTAGATAATGCACTACGTGTTGCGCCAGTGTCTACCAGGAATGGTGACTTTGTACCCAAGACCTTAGCAGTGACATAAGGGCCTTGCTGGTCAACATGGAGCTCGACTGGATCCCTCCCTTGCCCTAGGCAGTCCTATGCAAAGTCATGAACGTCATCGTAGTCAGATTGCTGGCATTGGTTTTGTCGGGGTCGATCAAATGTGTTCGGTCTACTGGATCTATCATTAGTTGCGTTGTTTGGGGGCCCTCGCTGTGGTCCCCTATTTCTTGGTTCGTTTGCTGAATCTCTAGGATCCCTATTTCTGGTAAGTTCCAAAAGAACCGGGCACTGTGATTTCCAGTGGCCCGATCCTTTACAGAAGGCACACTGGTCTTCCCTAATGTCTGTACGTCCAATGTGGGGAGTTGAAGCACGGTCTTTGGGAGGTGCCGTTTTAGGGACGTTCATCTGATGGTTTCCCCGGTATTGGTCTCGTCCCAGAGTAACCCCTTGCAGTTGTGCTATCATCACCCTCTCCTTTAATTCTTTCTTCTTTCTCTCTGTAGTTCTGTCGTTTTCGTTTTTCTGATGTTCATAATATTGGGCCATCTGAAGGATAGCCGTAGGTTTGGAGGCTGCCCAACTACTTTCACTGGCCTGCAGTTTCTGCGAGACCTCAGGTGATAAGCCCTTAACGTAATTCTGGACAAACAGATGGTGTCCGGTTGCAGTGGTCAGGTCCTGGCCGCTGTAATCGGAGAACACCGTTTCAAACCGGGAGAAGTATTCCGATACATCTTCCTGGGGTTTCTGGCGACAAGCCGTTACTATCGACCAGTCCACTTTCTTTTCTGGGATCATGGTTTTTAATTTCTGCACAATTTTATCCGGGAGGTCCAAAATGGCTTTTAAAGGCTTTTGTCCGGGTTCTCGTTGTCTATCTATGCCATCAAGTTGTGACCAGTTATGTCCAAACAGCTCAGTGTGGTCGACTTTCCGGATTTGCTTCCACACATCAGCTGGCAGACATAACCCGAAAAACAAGTCGATATCGGCTAGAGTCATAATCGTCGATCCTAGGGCCGTACCCAACTCAGTATAGAAGGCGGTGGGGTTTTTACGTAGGTCTGGCAGAGATTTCCGGAAGGTCAGAATCTCTTGCCGGTCCCATGGTTGGTAGACCCAATTGTACACTACCCTTCCCTTTGCGTCTTTGTTGTTTGCATCATCGTGAGTCCCTTCACCTCGTGGAGGAACCCAGTAAGGGGCAGCCTCTCGTATCGGCATCATAGTGTTAGGTCGTTCAGTTTGTGGGTTGATTGCTACGGAGGTAGTGGATTCGGTTTTTGGCTTTTGTTCAGTGAGGTGGCGGAAAACCTCAAGCGTACGCGTAAGGAGGTCCGTCACATCACTCTCACTCTCATCCCCGATATCAACCTTCCGGTACAGAGTCGTTAGGCTCTGTGGACCTTTTTCTTGATATCGGTCCTCGTATGCGTTTAAGACGTGGTAACACAGTTGTACAGTAAAGTGTCGTCTGTGACTCCCAGTATAAGAATTAAACACATCCATGACGGATTCTTCATCCTCCCTCTTCTCTACCAGTATCTTCGCTATCTTATCGACCCCTGCTCGTTCATGTTTGCTTAGTCTATATGCTCTAACAGGACCAACCCTTCGGGCTTCTGGGTCGCCCGGCGTTGTCGTTTGCGTAACATCTAATACGAGGAGTTCAGCCGGCACGGAGGCCATGGGGGCTGAAGCCGCGGGGCTGCTCTCGCTGGTACCTGGGGATAGTGGGTGTTGGGCTAAGGGTTGGGAAGGGGCATATGGAGGGGGCATGTGGATGATCGGAGGACCTAGCAGCAGATCATCGTTGGTTCGCTGTTTCGAGTGCAAATCAGGGTAGAGCGTGGAGGGAGTTCTAACCAGGCACTGGCTTGATGTTTCTATTTCTAGCTTCTGTTTGGTATCCTCTCTTTCTTTTATCTCTTTCTCTAATTTCTGGGCTGCTAGGTGGGCTGCTTTCCGCAGCTCTTTTCCCAACCTACTCTCAGTTCTCTTTTTGCGTTGTTCGGCTTCTTTTCGCCACATGCCGAAGCTGTCAAGCATAGTGGACGTCGTCTTGTTTTTACCAAGAGCTGTTTCTAGTGTGATTATTCTATCGTCTTCGAAGGATCCTATCAGTGGCCACTGACTTTCTCGATCCTTTTTCGTATATTTATGCCACAGTTGGCTATAGGCTATAGCGACTAATCCATGCTTTGTGAACATGTCCTTATTAGGGGTGCCTTCCAGCGGAGCCGGATGGTTCATCTCTAATAAGCGGTCCGGGTTAAACAGGCTACTGACCAGTGGGGAGAAGACAGGCATGACGGATCACAATGGGATAATAATCAGCACTACCTATCTTATCACTGCGCGCAAAGACTAGACAGAATATTTCTATTCTACGTTGTTTGCACGTAGTGAATACCTCATGAACCAATTCTGAGCAATCGATCAACGTTAGGTCAAAAATAAAAAATCAATATGGTCAATGGGGAGAATAAGTAGGCTCGCAAAGGTTCGCGTCACCTACCCTTTCACTATCTGCAAAGAGGGGACCTAATCTTCCCTGTTTTCAGACAGAGAATCTCCAGAAAACAATCTATAACAGTTAATCAATGTTAGGTCAAAAATAAAAAATCAATATGGTCAATGGGGAGAATAAGTAGGCTCGCAAAGGTTCGCGTCACCTACCCTTTCACTATCTGCAAAGAGGGGACCTAATCTTCCCTGTTTGTAGACAGAGAATCTCCAGAAAACGATCTATAACAATTAATCAATGGGGGGGGGGGGGCAATTGTTCAATGGGGAGGGGGAAAATAGGTCCGACGGGTGCGTACCTATCCTTCGCTGTTTATAAAGGGAGAGCCTGTTGTTTCTCCGTTTGCAGACAGCGAATCTCCAATAAATTAACAAAGAGTAATACTAGTATTTTCACAACAATTATCAATTACTTCCAATTATCTATCACTATCGCAATTTCGTCGTGTTTACACGACCTTACCCGGACCGCATGGACAGTTTCTCGTCTTCCGAATCCAGCGCCCGATCGTCCTCTTCTCTTCGTACTTCTCGTGGCACTCCTGATGGTTCCCAGTCAGGACCGCAGATCACTCGAGAGAGGTCTGTTCGGAACCAGTGAAGTTCGGATGATCGGCTGTCAGACAAGGGTCTATCGGACAGGGTACCTTCCGATCGCTGCAGTCGTTCACTCTGTCGTTAGGACCTCTCCCACTGGATCCACGAGTCGCTGATGGGCCCCACGTTTGGGACGCCAATTGTTAAAAAGGGTTCCAAAGACAACCGGTAACCAAAGACCCTTTTATGTTGCCCGGCGGTATCGCCTCTATGACCCACCAATATTAATCAATGAAGAAGCAGGCGCTGGAGACTGGAAGGCGGGAAACGAGGATTTTATTCTCTCCGGAGGAGAACACATCAATTCAGACAGCAAGTATCGTCACGAGGTGCTCTAACCACATCTCTGAGGCCTGGCCTCTTATACTAGGGTTTACAACCTTTATTGCACATAACACATTCTCGTAATATTTTAATACTTGAAAGAACATCCTCGGAATCTCCCCTTCAGACCCGTTCCCACATACATTTACAGTTGGATTCCCCACCCCGGTCACAACAGGTGATGGTTGTCGCACAGCAGGGCATTCCGCCGATTCACGGAATGCATGGGGTTGATCGGATCTCATGGGGTGGGGGCTTTGATCGGTTCGGGGGTCTTTTGATGGGGAGGGGAAGCTTCCTACTGTACGGGGTAATAAACAGTATCCGCAGGGTCAGGTGGCAGCCTGGGAACGAGGAAGACAAACGGGGACACAGGAAAAGGGGGTCTGCATCAAAAGGGTTTGAGGCCATGAAAGGAATGAAGGGAGGTGTCGCGCTGGGAACAGGATGGGGTTCCGTGGTGAAGCTGCGCTGGAGAGGGGTTTATGACCCAAGGCATGAGAGAGCGGGGGGGTTGTCAGCGTGCGGGGGAATGCTTGCGAGGTTAAGAGAGAGAGAGACGCGCTGGCTATTAGTGAGGGGCAGGGAGGCCATGGTGCTCAAAATGGCTGCCGCTTACGCGCACGAATGGGCCTGGAAAGGGGGCAAGATGGCGCCGATAATGTTGACGTTTTGCAGTCTAATCTTTAACAGTATGGATTCACTAGTCTTAATTCCACATTAATGTACTTCTAAGATATATATAGTGTCAAGGTAAATATATGTGCAGTTAAATGTGGCAAACCTAGACTTAAAAATTGATACGTACTTGGTCGGTATTTTGGTTGTCATTAGTTTTACTGTGACAGTTCTTAGCACTATCTTTAAAACTCAATATTCGGGTACCACAACCTCATGGCATTAGTAATTCCATGTGAGAGGGGGATGTTCGTAGGTTGTTTACTTACTGGCCCACTGTTAATAGGCCCTTAAGAGCCAGACACCCTCAGTTCCAGTTCACTACTGAAGACCTTTGAATAGAATAACATTTTTTTGTCCATACAATAACACGCTTTGCATTTGTGAAATCAAAAAGGAGATGCTCGTGAGAGCTGATTCTTTGGAGTGCTCGATCTGTGAACTTTTAGTTCAACCATCCTCTAAAGCTGTCTCCAGTACTCTTTACCCAGCCGGGTGACCAGGAGCAATACTGCTCCACTGTGTTTGCACTCTTCAACATGCAGACTCAGGAGTGCAGTGAGGGGAGACTTCTTGCTGCTGCTCTCTCTCTCTCTCTATCTATCTATCTCTTTCTCTCACTCTCTCTGTCTCTCTCTATAGCTCTCTTTCTCTTATACGGTCTTTCTTTCTTCTATCTATCTATCTTTCTATCTATCTATCTATCTATCTATCTATCTATCTATCTATCTATCTATCTATCTATCTATCTATCTCTATATTCTTTGAGTTTGAATTTGTATAGCGCATAAATCACCCGTAGGTCTCATAGCACTTGCAGAAATTCTGTGAGAAGACAGAGAGATGGGCAAACCTAAAAGAGCCAGGTTTTTAAGTTTCTTCGAAATGTGTTACGATTAGGTTCTGTTCTAGTCTTAAGGGGCAGAGTGTTCCAAGTTTTTGGAGCTATTTTAGAAAAACATCTATCACCATTTCTAACCGTATGGACTTTCTGGATAGTTAGGAGGTACTTGTGCGAGGAGCGGAGGGTTCTGGTAGGGCAGTAGTCAAAGAGTTTTCTCCCCCAGATATTTAGGTCCTTGAACATTGATAGTTTTGTGAACTAGGCAACTTAGTTTGAAATGTATGTGTTTTTTTTATAGGAAGCCAGTGTAGCGTTCTGAGACAGGGGGCCGATGAAGTACGGGAAGGGAGATTGAGAACCTTCCTGGCAGCTGTATTTTGCAGAGTCTGAAGTTTTGTTAGAAGACTTTCTATGATGGAGGCCAGTAATGCGGTGCTGTAGTCCAGGCGGCTTATGATTAAGCCCTGGATTAAAGGCTTGTGAGATGATAGAGGGATCCACTTAAAGATTTTCCTAAGACTGCGCATCAATCCAAAGCTGGTATGTACTACTTTGTTGACGTGGTCAGACATTGACAGTTTATTGTCGATAATGACTCCCAGATTACGTACTGCGTTTTTGGGGGTAGGTCAGGGACCTAGTGTCGGTGGCCACCATTCATCTGACCAGTGTTTGTGGGTGTTTCCAAACAGCATTATCTCGGTCTTTCCGGCGTTAAGCATCAAATAGTTGTTGGACATCCATTCTTTTATAGAGGTCATGCAGTGTTGGAATCTTGATTTAGTGTCCGTGAGGTATGGACCTAGGGTGATTAACAGCTGGGTGTCATCAGCGTAGGACACTGTTTCAAAGCCGTGAGCTCTGATTACCTTGGCCAGTGGAGATAGGTATAAATTGAAGAGTGTAGGGCTCAGTATTGATCCCTGGGGAACTCCCTTATCATTTTCCACGTGTATTGATGAAAAAGACCCAAGTTGGACCTTAGACCGCCTTCTGGTCAAGTAGCTTTGGATCCAAAGTAGGGCTGAGCCTTCAACACCAATCTCTGCTAGTCGTTCTAGAAGAATGCTGTGTGAGACGGTGTCGCAGGCAGCTGATAAATCAAGCAGGATCAGGATACCAGATTGTCTAGCATCGAGGGTTAGCCGAATATTATCCACTATCTCGAGCAAGGCAGTTTCAGTGCTGTGGTATGCTCTGAATCCTGATTGTGATGGATCCAGTAGCATGTTATCTTCCAGATGTTTAATTAGTTGTTTATTTATTAAGGATTCCATGACCTTCCCGAAGAGTGGTAG